>NC_080165.1:18342875-18942875 GCF_950295315.1 Erinaceus europaeus | reverse complement strand
CACACATTGAGGGGTTTTGCAAGTCACACGCAGAGGCAAAACTGAGTCACTCTAGGTCCAGAGAGCTCAGGGGAGAAAGTTCCACAGGTGGGTCTGTAAAGTGCATTGTGGAAATATGGGACTGTTCGGGACCCGGTGATAGCTCACCTACTTGAGCGCACATGTTACAATGCACAAGTACCTGGTTCGAGCCCAGAGTCCCCACAAGCAAGAGTCCCCACAAGCAAGGGGAAAGCTTTCCAAGTGGTGAAGCAGGGCTGTAGGTGACTGTCTGTCTGTCTGTCTCTCTCTCTCTCTCTGTCCCTTTCCCCCTCGATTTCTAACTGTCTGCATCCACTCAAGATAATAATAGTAAGAAGAAGGAGAGTACCTGGTGGGGGGATGGTGTTATATGGAAAACTGAGAAATGTTATGCATGTACAAACTATTGTATTTACTGTGTACTATAAAACATTAACCTCCCAATAAATAAAGAAGGAGGAGGAGGAAAAAAAAGAAGAAGGAGGAAGAGGAGAAGTGTGGTCTTAGGAGGTGGCACGGTGGGTAAAGCATTGGACTCTCAGGCATAGACTTCCGCCCCCTTCCCCCCCCCATGCTCTCAGGGGTGGGGGGCAGGGAGGTTAGGGAAGTCAGGGCAGTGCATGAGGAGTAGGGAGTGTGGGAAGATAGGGAAGACCACTCAGGCTCGGTTTCAGGTTGTGGGCCTTAGGACCCAGAGATGGGTGGGAGCACCCCAAGACTGCAGGCTTCACACCTGCCACTTTTCTTTCTTCTGGAAGGTCCAGTAGTCTGCCCCACCCCCTACAAGACCCAGGAAGTAGGCCAAGGAGGGGAGGGCACGGTGGGGCATAAACACCTACCCACGAGGTCCTCCTCTCAGCATTCTCATCTCAAGCCAGTGCTGTGGTTGCAGAGTCTACTGTTGTTTGGAGTGGCAGTACAGTACGCCCCACACACACACCCTACCTTATGGGCAGGACCTTAAGGATCTGAGATCTGTTGCTCAAAATAACCTGGTGTAGAGAAAAAACCCCACCCTTGCCTCTAACCCCAAATGCCCATGGCTCTAGGGATGGTGGGAAAAAGGGTAGGGAGGTGACAGGCAGATATAAACCTGGTGGTGTGGTCCGGGAGGTGGCGTAGTGGTAAAACTTTGGACTCTCAGACATGAGATCCCAAGTTCGATCCCCGGCAGCACATGTGCCAGAGTGATGTCTGGTTCTTTCTCTCTCCCTCTATCTTTCTCATAAATAAATAAAATATTAAAAAAATAAAAACCTGGTGGTGGGGGCTGGAGGGCAAGTGGGAGGGTGGAGTGAGGTGTGACACCGGGTGAGCCTGACTCTCCCCACTGGAGGACAACCCCCACCTGAGTATATGCCCCCACCTGCCATGCAGTCATCATTCCTACCCAACATATCCCACCACCCAGTATGTATCCCCTCAGTGGGCTAGAAATTAGACTTTTCTCTTTTAGCTAGAGAGTGAGAGACAGGATGAAAAGAAAGACAGACACCACAGCACTGCTCCACCACACATGAAGCTTCCTTTGTGCAGGTGGTCACATGTAGCCGGGAACTCACTAGGTCCTTGTGCATGGCCAAAGGTGCTTTTTCTAGGCTGAGCCACCTCATGGCCCCTGTGTACTCTTTTTATTTTATTTTTACTTCCTTTATTGGGGAATTAATGGTTTAAGTCACTTTTCTACATAACAGTCCAACCCCCACTGCCATCATGTTCCAGGACCTGAACCCTCCCCCCAAGAGTTTTTTTTACTTTGGTGCAGTATGTGTACTCTTTTCTGATAGGCTGTTTTCACCTATTAAAGTGCCTGCTTCCGTGTTCCCTGCCATCTGCCTACACAGGAGCCCATTAACTGGTGCCTAGGGTTGGACCATACTGGGAGCTATTCCAGGAAGCTCCACACTGTCTACTTCCCTGCCCAACAAGTCACACAGAAGCACCACTGTTCTTTGAGGATCCTTTTGGTCATTTCCTCTGAACAAATTCAAAGCAGATTTTTTGTTTTCAACAACAGGAAATAAACCGAGGTCTCACACATGGGATAACATGGCTACATGCCGCACCTGGGGGGAGCTGTTGTGTTTTTTTGTTGGTGGTGGTTGTTTGTAGGTTTGTTTGTTGTTTTCTCATTCTTTGAGAAAGAGAGGACAAATAACAAATGGTTATGCAAAAAGACTTTTGTGCCTAAGGCTCCAAAATCCCAGGTTCAATCTCCCTTACCTCCATAAACCACAACTGAGCAGTGCTCTGGTGAAAAAAAAAAGAAAAGAGAGAGAGAGAGAGAGAGGACAAAGAGAAAACAGCAAAGACCATTCTACGACCCATGAAACTCCTGCCTAAGATGTTCCCATGTAGTGCAGGAGCTCAGACCTGGACTGCACATATGGCAATGCAGGCACTCTGCCTGGTGAACTAGCTCTCTAGCTTCATTGATTTATTTGTTTTTTGCCTAGAGGTTTACCACTGGGGTTCAGATCTATTTTCTCCTATTTTTTTGGATAGGTCAGAGAGACATCGAGAGGAGGGAGATACAGAGAGCAAGAAAGACACCTGCAGACCTGCTTCACCTCTCATGAAGCAGATGGGGAACCGGGGGCTCAAACCCAAATCCTTGCATGGGTCCTTGTGCTTCCTACTATATGCACTTAACTGGATGTCCATCACTCAGTCCCCCAGGGTGATTTATTTGTATTTCGTAAGAGCAGCGCTCAACATTGATTTATGATGGTGCTTATAGGACTGAATCTGGAATTTCAGAGCTCCAGGCATAAAAAGTCTGTTTGCATAACCATGCGATATTCCCATTCCTATCTATTTTTTTAAATTTGTTTAGATTTTTTTAAGACCCAAATAAACCACTGGCATTCAGTTTCTATTCACATAGGAAAAGCTCCAGTCCATCTTTTAATTTTTTTTTTGAAAAATTCCTGACACTACAGAACTAAACTGAAATGTATTAATATTCCACTCTTACATTTCCATGACAAACAAAAAATTAATGAGCCAAAAAAAAGTAAAGAAAAAAAAAACGGCCCCCGGTCCCCACCTGCAAGGGGAAAGCTTTGAGAGTGGTGAAGCAGGGCTGCAGGTGTCTCTCTGTTTCTCTTCCTATCACCCCCTTCCCTTAATTTCTGGCTGTCTCTATCCAATAAATAAATAAAGATTAAAAATTAAAAAAAAAAGAAGGAAAAAAAGTTACTTCACGGGGAACAAGCCCCTAGCTCCCACCTGTAGGAGGGGAGGCTTAGGAGTGGTGGAGGAGGCCAGAGGAGTGTCTCTCTCACCTTGTTTTTCTCTATCATCATAATAAAAAGGAATTAAAAAAAAAGAAAAGAAAAAAAACGGAGAAGCTTATAAAACTAAATATGGATCTCAGCATTAACAGCTGAACAGAGAAAGGAATTAAAACGCTTTAATTAAAAAATCACGAGTGGATGATAAAGTGTGTAGAAACTGAAAATTTACAAACTATTTAAAACCTGGAATCGCTGACTGTTCAGAAACTACACGGATGGATCATGGGTGGTGGTGAACAGCAGAAAGGGATTGTGGATGAATCTGCATTGTTCTAGCTGCTCCCCATGCCAGCCAAATTTGTTTAGATTTATTTCATCCAAGACAGAGTGGTCCGCTAGAGAGTGAGAAGACGAGCACGACTCGTAAATGTGGTGCTGGGGATCAAACCTAAAGGTTTGATGCAAGACCTGTGCTCTACTGGCTGAGAGTCACCTCATTATTTTTATGCTGTCCTTTGGGTCAGACCTGTCTCCTGTTTCCACCTGCCACTCATCTCTGACAATCATTAGTCTGTCCTCCATCGTTAAAAATATAATTAACTGAGGGCTGGGCGGTAGCACAGCGGGTTAAGTGCACATGGCACAAAGCGCAAGGACCCGCGGAAGGATCCGGTTGAAGCTTCGGCTCCCCACCTGCAGGGGAGTCGCTTCACAGGCGGTGAAGCAAGTCTGCAGGTGTCTGTCTTTCTCTCCCTCTCTCTGTCTTCCCCTCCTCTCTCCATTTCTCTCTGTCTTATCCAACAACAAACGACACCACCAACAACAATAATAACCACAACAAGGCTACAACAAGGGCAACAAAGGACGGGGGGGGGGGGGGGGGGATGGCCTCCAGGAGCGGTGGATTCATGGTGCAGGGACCGAGCCCCAGCAATAACCCTGGAGGCAAAAAAAAAAGAATCCTGGTTCGTGGGAGTCCGGTGGTAGCCAGCGGGTTAAGCACACGTGGCGCAAAGTGCAAGGACAGACATAAGGACCCCGGTTCGAGCCCCCTCGCTTCACAGGCGGCGAAGCAGGTCTGCAGGTGTCTGTCTTTCTCTTCCCCTCTCTGTCTACCCCTCCTCTCTCCATTTCTCTCTGTCCTATCCAACAACGAATTGCGTCAACAAGGGCAATAATAATAACCACAACGAAGCTACAACAAGGGCAACAAAAGGGGGGAAAAAATGGCCTCCAGGAGCGGTGGATTCATGGTGCAGGCACCGAGCCCAGCAATAACCCTGGAGGAGGAAAAAAAAATAAAAAGTAACAGTTGGGAGTTGGGCGGTAGCGCAGCGGGTTAAGCGCACGTGGAGCGAAGTGCAAGGACCAGTGTAAGGGTCCCAGTTCGAGCGCCCGGCTCCCCACCTCAGGGAGGCTGCTTTACAAGTCGTGAAGCAGGTTTGCAGATGTCTATCTTTCTCTCCCCCTCTCTGTCTTCCCCTCTTCTCTCCACTTCTCTCTGTCCTATCCAACAATGACAATAACAACTACAACAATAAAAAAACAAGGGCAAAAAAGGAAATAAATAAATATTTTTTAAAATGTAACACCATTTTTGTGTCAATAAATTGAGTCACTTAGTAATATTTTTTAATTGAGTCATACAATATAGGACTTCTGTCTTTTTTTTTTTTTAATATTTACTTATTTAATGAGAGAGACAGAAATACACACAGAGAGACTCAGAACAGCCTGGTGCAGAGAAGCCCTTCCTCTCCCAATCCCAAATGTCCATGGCTCTAGGGAGCTTTGGTTTATAGTGGTCCTGGGAATTGAACCAACCGGAGACATGTAAGTCTTTTGCATAACCATTATGCTATACTACCTCTAAATTTTTTTTTAAGATTTTGTGTATTCATTTATTCATTAATGAAAGAGAAAGAGAGAACCATTCCATGCTAGGGATTGAACTCAGAACCTCATGCTCAAGAGTCAAGTATTTTACCCACTGTGCCAGCTCCCATGTTGTATTAATTTTTTAAATTTTTACTGGATAGAGACAGAGAGAAATTGAGAAAGGAGGGGGAGACAGAGAGGGAGAGAGAAAGAGAAGTACCTGCAGACCTGCTTCAGCTAGTTAAATGTCCCCCCTGCAGGTATGGAGCCAGGGGGGCTCAAACCTGGGTCCTTACACTTAGTACTACATACAAGTGGCACAGTAGACAAAGCTTTGGACTCTCAGTTATGAGGTCCTGTGTTCAATCTCCAACAATACATATACCAGAGTGAGGTCTGGTTCTTTCTCTTCTCCCATCTTCATCCCATAAATAAATAAATAAATAAATAAATAAATAAATAAATAAAATCTTAAAGGAAAGGGAACAAGAATGTGGGTAGGGGAGATAATGTAATAATGATGCCTGCTGTGCTACCACCCGACTCCCTTCTTTTACTTTTTTTTATTTATTTTTTTTTATTATATTTTTTAAAGATTTTATTTATTTATGAGAAAGGTAGGAGAGAGAAAGAACCAGACATCAGTCTGGCACATGTGCTGCCGGGGGATCGAACTCGGGACCTCAAGCTTGAGAGTCCAAAGTTTTACCACTGTGCCACCTCCTGGACTACACTTTTTTTATATTGTTATAGTTAGTATTATTGTTGTTATTTTTGTTGTTGGATAGGACAGAGAGAAATAGAAGAGGGGAAGACAGAGAGGGGGAGAGAAAGAAGCAACTGCCCTGCAGGTGAGAAGCCTGGGGCTTGGACCGGGATCCTTATGCCGGTCCTTGAGCTTTTGCCAAGTGCGCTTAACACACAGCGCTACTGACTGACTTCCTCTTTCTTCCTTTTTAAAAAAATTTATTAGTGACTAAATACTGATTGACAAAATCCTAAGATAACAGGGGTGTAATTCTACACAGTTCCCACCACCAGAATTCTGTACCCCCACTTCCTCCATTGCAAGCTATAGTAGTTCTCCTAAGGTTGCAGATATGGGTTGACTTCTTTCTTTAATTATTTGTCTATATTTATATGCAAGTCTTTATTTCTCTGGGATAAATGCCTAAGAGCAAAACTGAATCATCTGGCACTTATATGTTTAGTCTTTGGACAACAGCCAAAACTGTGTTTCTGGGGCTGCTGCATCTTTCACATTCCCAGTAGTATGATTGGCTGGGTTTCTCCACATGCCCACCAGTGTTAGTAGTCAGCACTTATTCCAGTCCTTGTAGTAGAGAGATACTTCTTTGTACTTCTAGCTTGAGTTCCCCCTGTAGCTAATAGTACTGGTCACTTTTGCATATACTGCCAAGTACTGCTTAGCTCTGGTTTATGGGTGGTTGGGGGTTGAAACTAGGACTTGGAGCCTCAGGCATGAGAGTCTCTTTGCATAACCATTATGTTATTTACCACGCCCTCCCAGATTACTTTACTTTTTGTTTTTTTTAAAGAATTTATTTATTCATGAGAAAGCTAGGCAGAGAGAGAAAGAACCAGACATCACTCTGCTATGTGTGCTGCTGGGGATTGAACTCAGGACCTCGTGGTTGAGTATCCTGTGCTTTATCCACTGCGCGACCTCCCGGACTACTAGATTACTTTTCTACTGTTGAATTTTTCTTTGTTATAAGGATGGTTTGTAAATCCTTTCTTCCAGCTAGCAATCTATCTTATTCTCTTCACAGATCTTTTGAAGAACAAAAAGTTCTTACATTGGGGGTGGGGGATAGATAGAATAATGTCTATGCAAACAGACTCTCATGCCTGAGGCTCCATCAAGTCCCTGGTTCAATCCGCCACACCACCATAAGCCAGAGCTGAACAGTACTCTGGTAAAATAAATAAATAAATAAATTCTTAAAAACCTTAAAAATGGGAGTCAGGCAGTAGCGCAGCAGGTTAAGCGCAGGTGGCACAAAGCAGAAGGACCAGTGTAAGGATCCCAGTTGGAGTCCCTGGCTCCCCATGTCTATCTTTCTCTCCCCCTCTCTGTCTTCCCTTCCTCTCTCCTTTTCTCTCTGTCCTATGCAACAGCAACGACATCAATAACAACATAACTACAACAACAAAAAAACAAGGGCAACAAAAGGGAATAAATAAATATTTTTTAAAAAAACCTTAAAAATTAAAAACCCATGGCCGGGCAGCAACGTACTTGACTGAGTGCACAGGTTATAGAGCACAAGGATGAGGGCTCAAGCCCCCTGCTCCCCACTTGCAGGGGCACACTGCACAAGCCATGAAGCAGGTCTGCAGGTTTCTCTCTGTCTCCATCTCCTCTCTGTCCCCCTCCCCTCTCAATTCAACTTCTCTCTGTCCTAACAAAATAAAATAGAAAAAAAAAAAAAAAAGGCCACCAGGAATAGTGGATTCATAGTGCAGATGACACTGAGCCCCAGTAATAACCCTGGCGGAAAAAACAAAAAACAGAAATAAAAAGAAAAAAATTTTAAAACTTAAATTGTAAATTTTAGAATTTTAACATTAGAAAATGAATAAATTGGGAGTCGGCAGTAGCACAGCGGGGTAAGCACATGTGGCGCAAAGCACAAGGACTGGCATAAGCATCCAGATTCAGCCCCTGGCTCCCCATCTGCAGGGGAGTCGATTCACAGGTGATGAAGCAGGTCTGCAGGTGTCTATCTTTCTCCCCCTCTTTATGTCTCCCCCCTTCTCTCCATTTCTCTCTGTCCTATCCAACAATGACATCAATAACAACAATAATAACTACAATAAAACAACAAGGGCGACAAAAGGGAACACATATTTAAAAAAAAAAAAGTTAAATTGCACCCAAGTAAAAGACTCTGGGGTGGGTGGGTGGGGAGAATACAGGTCCATGAAAAATGATGAATGACATAGTGGGGGTTGTATTGTTAAATGGGAATCTGGGGAATGTTATGCATGTAAAAAAAAAAGAAGTAGAAACGCAAAGCAGAAATTGACTGAGTTTGGAGTATGGCACCAAAGTAAGAAAGCAGAAGTATACTAGAGTTTGCAGTGAGTACCTCCCTAATACTTCCTCTCCACTTTTCCAAGCTTTGGGTCCATGATTGCTCAACAATTTGTTTGGCTTTGTATGTTAACTCTCTTTTCAGTCACCAGGTTCCAGGTGTCATCAGGATGCCGGCCAGACTTCCCTGGATTGAAGACCCCACCAATGTGTCCTGGAGCTCAGCTTTCCCAGAGACCCATCCTACTAGGGAAAGAGAGAGGCAGACTAGGAGTATGGACCGACCAGTCAACGCCCATGTTCAGCGGGGAAGCAATTACAGAAGCCAGACCTTCTACCTTCTGCAACCCTCAATGACCCTGGGTCCATGCTCCCAGAGGGATAGAGAATGGGAAAGCTATCGGGGGAGGGGGTGGGATATGGAGATTGGGCGGTGGGAATTGTGTGGAGTTGTACCCCTCCTACCCTATGGTTTTGTTAATTAATCCTTTCTTAAATAAAAAAAAAAATTAAAAAAAAATTTTAAAACTTAAATTATAAATTTTAGAATTTTAGCATTAAAAAATGAATAAATTGGGAGTCGGCAGTAGCACAGTGGGTTAAGCACATGTGGCGCAAAGCACAAGGACTGGCATAAGCATCCAGATTCAGCCCCTGGCTCCCCATCTGCAGGGGAGTCGATTCACAGGTGATGAAGCAGGTCTGCAGGTGTTTATCTTTCTCCCCCTCTTTATGTCTCCCCCCTTCTCTCCATTTCTCTCTGTCCTATCCAACAATGACATCAATAACAACAATAATAACTACAATAAAACAACAAGGGCGACAAAAGGGAACACATATTTAAAAAAAAAAAAGTTAAATTGCACCCAAGTAAAAGACTCTGGGGTGGGTGGGTGGGGAGAATACAGGTCCATGAAGGATGATAAATGACATAGTGGGGGTTGTATTGTTAAATGGGAAACTGGGGAATGTTATGTATGTACAAACTATTGTATTTACTGTTGAATGTAAAACATTAATTCCCCAATAAAGAAATAAAATAAAATAAAATAAAATAAAAAGTTAAAATAAAACCCACATTTTCTTTTTATCTTTTGAAAATTTAATTTAGTTATTTATTGGGTAGAGACAGAGAAATTGAGAGGGACTAGAAAGTTAGAAAAAGATAATCCTTCTGATATCTATAATACCCATAGTAATGACCTCTATTTTGTCCTGATTAAGTGATTGTTTGCCTCTTTTTTTTTATCTTTGTATTGGGTGTGGAGAGTTCCAATCTAATGAGGGAGGCCAACAAGCAGAAAATTCAAAAAAGAGTCAAGGTTCAAGTCCAAAGGTAGTCTATTGTAGAACCAGGAAGAGCTGATAGTGCAGAGAAGTTAGAAGGCCATGTGCTGAAAATGTCCTTGCTGGAGATCAATCTCTTGTTCTCTCTCTTTTTTAAATAGTAATTTATTTACTTATTCCTTGTTGGGTAGACAGTGGCATTGAGAGGGGTATACGTGCAGTATAATGTGATCTCAACCACCAGGACCCCAGCATTCAAGTGATTAAATGGGGCCACCTGGTTATGCAAAGAGACTCTCATGCCTGAGGCTCTAAAGTCCCAGGTTCAAGCACCCACCCCCATCCCCACCCAGCCTGTACTGCCATAAACCAGAGTTGAGCAGTGCTCTGGAAAGGAAAAAAATTATGCTTTGTTCAAAGTCCACTGATTTACCCAGGTTTGAGCCAGAGTCAGATCCGCATTGCACTGGAGGAAGCTTAGTGCTACAGTGTCTTTCTGTTTCTCTCTCTCTCTCTCTGTTTTTCTCTCTCTCTTTAAATACTTTATTTATTTTTAATGAGAGAGAAATTGACTGACAGACCAGAGTCTTCTCAGCTCTGGCTTACGGTGATGCTGAGGGTTGAGCACAGGGCCTCTGAGCCTCAGGCATGAAAGACTTTTGCATAACCATTAGGCTGTTTCCCCAGACCACTGTCTCTCTTTTTTTAATTTTATTTATCTTCCCTTTTGTTGCCCTTGTTGTTTTTTACTGTTGTTGTTATTGACGTCATCATTGTTGGATAGGACAGAGACAAATGGAGAGAGGAGGGGAAGACAGAGAGGGGGAGAGAAAAATAGACACCTGAAGACTTGCTTCACCACCTGTGAAGCGACTCCCCTGCAGGTGGGGAGCTGGGGGCTAGAACCGGGATTCTTATACAGGTCCTTGCATTTTGTGCCACCTGAGCTTAACCTGCTGCACTACCACCCAACTCCCTAGACCACTGTCTCTTTATGTCTGACTAAACTGGCCCAGAGAGTGGAAGCCTCAGTAAAGAAAAAAAAAAAAGGAAAGGAACAAAAAGTGCCACAATGTGTCAAGCATAAAGGTCCCAACTTTGATCCCCAGCATCAAATCATATGTGCCTAGTTCTTTCATGAATTAATTAGATAACTTTTTTTTTTTTAACCAGTGCACTGCTTAACTCTGGTTTGTAGTGGTACAGGGGATTAAACCTAGGACTTTGGATCCTCAGGCAGGAGAAAGTTTCTTTGCATACCTATTATGTTATCTACCCCAGCTCAACAGATAAATATTTAAAAATATATAAGTGTAAGGGAACAGGTGGTGGTGTACCTGGTTAGTGTCCAAGTTACCATGTGCAAGAATCTGGGTTCCAGCCCCTGGTCCCATCTGCAGGGGAAGTTTTAGTACCGGTGAAACAGGGCTGCAGCTTGCTCACTCTTCCTATCTTCTCTTCCCCTCTTGATTTTTCTCTATCCAATGGGGAAAAAAAGTTTTTAAAAATGTGAGTCTCATCCAAAAAGCAAAGTTATAGAGATAGCCAGAATAACGTTTGATAAATATCTGGCCATCATGATCCAGCGAAGTTGACATATAAATCAAAATTTTTGCTTTTTTTCTCTCTCTTTTTTTTTTTTTTTTACCATGCACTGCTCAACTCTGGCTTATAGTGGTACAGTGGGATTGAACCTGGGACCTGGAAGCCTCAAACATTAGAATCTGTTTATATGACCATATGCTGTCTCCCCCACCCTCAAATTTATCTTTTTAAAAAAATTTTATTGTCTTTAATTATTTATTGGATAGAGAGAGCCAGAAATTGAGGGGGAAGGGAAGGTAGAGAGAGAGAGAGAGAGGCCTGCAGTACTGCTTCACCACTCATGAAGCTTTCCCCTGCAAGTGGGGACCAGAGTCTTGAACCCAGGTCCTTGTGCATTGTAACACATGCACTTAGCCAGGTGTGCCACCACCCGGCCCCTCAAAATTCTCTTACTTCCCTTTTAATGTCTTTGAGGTCTGGAGTGAAAAGTACTGACCTGCCATTTATAATAATCTACTGGGGTGTTGGAAAAGTCATGATGAATTTTTACATAGAAAAAAAAAAGTCATGGGGAATCCGGTGGCAGCGCGGTGGGTTAAGCACACATGGTGCAAAGCTCAAGGACCGGCGGAAGGATCCCGGTTTGAGCCCCTGGCTCCGCCCCCCACCTGCAGGGGAGCTGCTTCACAAGCCGTGAAGCAGCTCATCTGCAGGTGTCTTTCTCCCCCCCCCATCTTCCCCTCCTCTTTCCATTTCTCTCTTTCCTATCCAACAACAACAGCATCAATAAAACAACAAGGGCAATAAAAGGTAATAAATAAATATTAAAAACTTAAAAAAAAAGAAAAGAAAAGAAGTCCTGACTTTTCCAACAACCAGTGCTTGTTGTCTTTGATGCTTTTATGCTTTCATGTTTTAAAGAAGTGGAACCTCTCAAATACACCAGGCATGTGAATTACCTCTTTGGTCCATTTAATTTTTTATTTTATCTTATTTTTAAAGGTTTTTTTTTTAAAAAATTATCTTTATTTATTTACTGGATAAAGACAGCAGGAAATTGAGAGAGAAGGGGGTGATAGGAAAGAAGAGAGACTGATAGACACCTGCAGCCCTGCTTCAACACTTGCAAAGCTTTCCCACTGCAGGTGGGGACCGGGGGCTCGAACTTGGGTCTTTGTGCACTGTAACATGTGCACTCAACCAAGTGCGCCACCACCTGGGCCCCATTTTATTTTATTTTATTTTATTTTATTTTATTTTATTTTATTTTATTTTATTATTATTTTTAACCTGAGCACTGATCAGCTCTGGCTTATGGTAGTGCAGGGGATTGAACCTATGACTTAAAAGCCTCAGGCATGACAGTCTGTTTGCATAATCATTATGCTATCTACCCCCATCCCCCATTTTATTTTTTATATTGGTAATTTATCTTCTTTCTCCTTTTAGAGTCCTGTCTGACAGTTGTAATTACATATATATATATTTTTTTAAATAAATTTTAACATTTATTTATTTTACCAGAGCACTGCTCAGCTCTGATTTATAGTGGTACAGGGGACTGAACCTGGAACTTTGGAACCTCAGGCCTGAGAGCCTCTTTGCATAACCATTATGCTATCTACCCTGCCCACTGTAATTTTATTAATCTTCTCAAAGATCCAGTTCTTTGTAATAGTGTCCATTCCCCCCACCACAGAGCACTGTCAATTTCTGCTTATGGTGGTGCTATGGATTGAAACTCAGACACTGAAGTTTCAGGCATTAAAAATGTGTGTTGTAATAATAAAAAAAAAATGTGTGTTGTGGGTCAGGCAGTAGGGCAACATGGGATAAGAGCATATGACACAAAGCACAAGGACCGGCATAAGGATCAAGCCCCGGGATCCTCAAGTGCGGGGGGGGGAGGGGGGGGAGGGGGGGGTCTCTTCACAAGCAGTGAAGCAAGTCTGCTGCTGTCTGTCTTTCTCTCCCTCCTGTCTTCTCCTCCTCTCTCAATTTCTCTCTGTCCTATCCAACAAAGACAGCAATGACACACACACACACACACAAAAGTTTATTGGAGTAAGCTTGCTAATTCAGATTTAAAAACTGGCTAATGGGAGTCAGATGATAGCGCACGTGGCACCAAGCACAAGGATGGGCATAAGGTTCCCGTTTGAGCCCCCGGCTCCCCACCTGCAGGGGAGTCGCTTCACAAGCAGTGAAGCAGACCTGCAGGTGTCTCTTTCTCTCCCCCTCTCTGTCTTCTTCTCCTCTTTCCATTTCTCTCTGTCCTACCCACAACGACAATAATAATAACTACAACAATGAAACAAGCTCAACAAAAGAGAATAAATAAATAAATAAATCTAACTTTTTTTTTTTAGGGAGTTGGGCGGTGGTGCCGCGGGTTAAGCGCATGTGGTGCAAAGCGCAGGGACCTGCACAAGGACCCGGTTAGAGCCTCCGGCTCCCCACCTGCAGGGGAGTCACTTCACAAGTGGTGAAGGATCCCATCTGTGAAGCAACTCCCCTGCACGTGGGGAGCCGGGGGCTCAAACTGGGACCCTTATGCAGGTCCTTGAGCTTTGCACCACGTGCGCTTAACCCGCTGTGCTACCACCCAACTCCTGAACCCAAATTCTTTTTGGGGTGCCATACATTAATTTTCTACAAGTTAGTGCCTACTTTTGCTAAACTGTGAGAAAAAAAACAAAACACCTCAATAGTAAGCAAGTCATTCTTAATAGGCATATAACCCAGGAGTCAGAAACTTCCCTTGGCAAGACCTGTTAAGATGATACATAGCCTCCACCAAAAGGACCCCACTGGGTCCTTTATTCCCCCTCCCTTCTCCAGGCAGATTGCCCCCACCCCCCAAATAGAAAGGCAAAGGCAGAGGAAGAGAGACAGAGGGAAATACACCACAGCATTGATGCTTCCTTCAGCTTGTCGGGGACTGGGTCTGAAGCTAGTTTGTACCCATGACAAAGCAAACAAACTAACCAAGTGTACTAGTGTGCCCTTCCCTCAGAGTTTTTATTAGTCCTCCCATAATTGTGATTATCTTCAAAGGTTATTCCTGGGCTGGGGAGATAGCATAATGGTTGTGCAAAAAGCTTTTCATACCTGAGGCACCAAAGTACAATCCAGAACTGAGTAGTTAAAAAAAAAAAAAAGTCATACACGCAGCTGCTATAAGAAGTGGTAATTAACAATGAGGCCAGCACATTTAAGCCACATGATATTGCCCAATGACCAAGGCTGGAAATTCAACTTCTGTCTGGGGATCTCAGCATAAGAATGTAGGCTTGAGCCTCTCTCACACCTTGGTTAGAAAACTGAACCCAGCTAGTAACCTTATGTTTGCCTATAGCACCTATGTATTTAAGTATCTTCCACAAAAGCAACAAAAACAGTACTGCTCTGAACACTCACTCATGTCATGAAAAGTAGAGGTGGAAGTGGGTATGAACACCATAGTAGCAGGTATTTCCTTTTTCTTTTTGCTTCTTCTTCTTTTTTTTTTTCCTCCAGGGTTATTGCTGGGCTCGGTGCCTGCACCATGAATCCACCACTCCTGGAGGCCATTTTTTTCCCCCTTTTGTTGCCCTTGATGTAGGCTCCTTGTGGTTACTATTATTGTCATTGTTGATGTTGTTCTATAGGACAGAGAGAAATGGAGCGAGGAGGGGAAGACAGAGAGGGGGAGAGAAAGACAGACACCTGTAGACCTGCTTCACCGCCTGTGAAGCGACTCCCCTGCAGGTGGGGAGCAGGGGGCTCCAACGGGGATCCTTACGCAGGTCCTTGTGCTTTGCGCCACATGCGCTTAACCCACTGTGCCACAGCCCAACCCCCCTTTTTTATGTATTCATTTTTTTAAATTAATTTATTTCTTTATTGGGGAATTAATGTTTTACATTCAACAGTAAATACAATAGTTTGTACATGCATAACATTCCCGAGTTTCCCATTTAACAATACAATCCCCACTATGTCATTTATCATCCTTCATGGACCTGTATTCTCCCCACCCACCCACCCCAGAGTCTTTTACTTTGGTGCAATACGCCAATTCCATTTCAGGTTCTACTTCTGTTTTCTTTTCTGATCTTGTTTTTCAACTTCTGCCTGAGAGTGAGATCATCCCATAGTCATCCTTCTGTTTCTGACTTATTTCACTCAACATGATTTTTTCAAGGTCCATCCAAGATCGGCTGAAAATGGTGAAGTCACCATTTTTTACAGCTGAGTAGTATTCCATTGTGTATATAGACCACAACTTGCTCAGCCACTCATCTGTTGTTGGACACCTGGGTTGCTTCCAGGTTTTGGCTATTACAAATTGTGCTGCCAAGAACATATGTGTACACAGATCTTTTTGGATGGATGTGTTGGGTTCCTTAAGATATATCCCCAGGAGAGGAATTGCAGGGTCATAGGGTAGGTCCATTTCTAGCCTTCTGAGAGTTCTCCAGACTGTTCTCCACAGAGGTTGGACCAATTGACATTCCCACCAGCAGTGCAGGAGGGTTCCTTTGACCCCACACCCTCTCCAGCATTTGCTGCTGCTACCTTTTCTGATGTATGACATTCTCACAGGAGTGAAGTGATATCTCATTGTTGTCTTGATTTGCATTTCTCTGACAATCAGAGACTTGGAGCATTTTTTCATGTGTTTCTCGGCCTTTTGGATCTCTTCTGTGGTGAATATTCTGTCCAAGTCCTCCCCTCATTTTTTGGATTGGGTTATTTGTTGTCTTGTTGTTGAGTCTGGCAAGCTCTTTATATATGTTGGTTATTAAACTCTTATCTGATGTATGGCATGTAAAGATCTTCTCCCATTTTGTGAGGGGTCTCTTGGTTTGGGTAGTGGTTTCTTTTGCTGTGCAGAAGCTTTTTAATTTGATGTAGTCCCATAGGTTTATACTTGCCTTAGTCTTCTTTTTTTTTTTTTTTCCTCCTCCAGGGTTATTGCTGGGGTCGGTGCCTGCACCATGAATCCACCGCTCCTGGAGGCCATTTTTTCCCCCTTTTGTTGCAGCTTCGTTGTGGTTATTATTATTGCCCTTGTTGACGCAATTCGTTGTTGGATAGGACAGAGAGAAATGGAGAGAGGAGGGGAAGACAGAGAAGGGGAGAGAAAGACAGACACCTGCAGACCTGCTTCACCGCCTGTGAAGCGACTCCCCTGCAGGTGGGGAGCCGGGGGCTCGAATCGGGATCCTTATGCTGGTCTTTGAGCTTTGCGCCACGTGCGCTTAACCCACTGTGCCACAGCCCAACCTCCTTGCCTTAGTCTTCTTTGTAATTGGATTCGTTTCATTGAAAATGTCTTTAAAATTTATGCGGAAAAGAGTTCTGCCAATATTTTCCTCTAAGTATTTGATAGTTTGTGGTCTAACATCCAAGTCCTTGATCCACTTAGAATTTACTTTTGTATTTGGTGAAATACAGTGATTCAGTTTCATTCTTCTGCATGTTTCAACCCATTGTTTCCAACACCATTTGTTGAAGAGGCTCTGCTTTCCCCATGGAATAGTCTGGGCCCCTTTGTCAAAGATGAGATGTCCATACGTGTGGGGCCTTTTTTTTTTCTTACCGAAGCATTGCTCAGCTCTGGTTCAAGGTGGTGCAGGGGACTGAATCTGGCACTTTGGAATCTTAGGCATGATGTTTCTTTGCATAGCCATTGTGCTATCTACGTCTACCCATAGCTGGTATTTCTTTTCTTTTCTTTTAATTTTTATTATATTTATTTGTTGCTTAGAGACAGCCAGAAATTGAGAGGATGGGGGAGATAGGGAGAGAGACAAAGAGACACCTGCAGCACTGCTTCACCACTTGTAAAACTTACCCTCTGCAGCTGGGGACCAGGGGCTCAAACTCAGGTCCTTGTGCACTGTAATATGTGCACTCAAACAGGTGTGCCAAATAGATTTGTGAACAAAAGCTGCTGTTGTTTTTGACCTATGAAGTTGGTGGGTTGTTTGTTATATGCCAACAGCTAGGTGATACACATCTTACTTCATTGTGTAATGCCAAAGTATTTATCAAGATCATTGCACCATGTGACATTCTGATAAGCAAGGTGTTCGTGTTTCAATTGACCCACATTCTTGCCATTACTGGATATTGTCACATTACCATTAAATTCTTTTTAATATTTATTTTTACCAGAGCACTTTGCAGCTTTGGCCTATGGTGGTGCAGGAGAAATTGAACCTGGGATTTTGGAGCCTCAAACATGAGAGTCTCTTTGTATAAGCATTGTGGTATCTACCCCAGCCTTCCATTTGTTTTTATTTGATGTAGTTTAAATTTGCATTTCCAGTATGAGTGAGGTTATCAGTACTCTCCATATTTTTCTAGGGAACCTGGTCTTAAGGTTTTTTTTTTTTTTTTGCCTCCAGGGTTATTGCTGGGGCTCGGTGCCAGCACTAGGAATCCACTGCTCCTAGCAGCCTTTTCTTTTCTTTTCTTTTTTTTTTTTATCTCCAGGGCATGGTGCCTGCACCATGAGTCCACCACTTCTAGAGGCCATTTTTTCCCCCGTTTGTTGCCCTTGTTGTTGTAGCCTCGTTGTGGTTATTATTATTGCCATTGTTGATGTTGTTCGTTGTTGGAGAGGACAGAGAGAAATGGAGAGAGGAGGGGAAGACAGAGAGCGGGAGAGAAAGATAGACGCCTGCAGACCTGCTTCTCTGCCTGTGAAGCGACTCCCCTGCAGGTGGGGAGCCGGGGGCTCGAACTGGGATCCTTGTGCAGGTCCTTGCGCTTTGCACCACATGCACTTAACCCACTGTGCCACTGCCCGATCCCCTTTCTTTTCTTTTTTTTAAAGATTTTTAAAACTTCTTATTACAAAAAAACCTACTTATTTATTTCCCTTTTGTTGCCCTTGTTGTTTTATTGTTGTTGTAGTTATTGTTGTTATTGATGTCATTGTTGCATAGGACAGAGAGAAATGGAGAGAGGAAGGGAAGACAGAGAGGAGAAACAGATAGACACTGCAGACCTGCTTCACTGCTTGTGAAGCGACTCCCCTGCAGGTGGGGAGCCGGGGAGCTCGAACCGGGATCCTCAAGCAGGTCCATGTGCTTTGTGCCACGTGCACTTAATCCATTGCGCTACCACCCTACTCCCCCTTTTCTTTTCTTTTTTTAAATTGGATAGGACAGAGAAAAATTGGGGGGGGGGAGGGGAAGATAGAGAAGGGGAGAGAAAAATAGACACCCACAGACCTACTTCACTGCTTGTGAAGTGAGTCCCCCTTGTAGTTGGGGAGCCGGGGGCTTGAACCAGAATCCTTGCGCCCATACTTGTGCTTCGTACTATGTGTGCTTAACCTGGTGCACCACTGCCCCACCTCCCTTAAGTTTGTTGTTGTTGTTTTTTCTAGGACTTTATTGCCCTTTCATTTCTAATGGATATAAAATGTTCTTGATACGGAATCACTTATAAGACCGCTGCAAGTATCTTCTAATTGAAACCATTTTTTTTGTTCTTTCTCTTCAGGGTCTTTTGAGCAACAAGAGTTATCTGATAAATCTTCCATCCTTTTATTTTCAATCTTGCCTTGATATTTTAGGTGCATTTCTTATAAATAGTACTTGATAATATTTATATTCCAGCTGGGAGTCTCTGTCTTTTAGGAGGTGAATTTATTTATTTATTTATTTATTTATTTATTTTTTAAAGATTTTATTTATTTATGAGAAAGATAAGAGGAGAGAGAAAGAACCAGACATCACTCTGGCACATGTGCTGCTGGGGATCGAACTCAGGACCTCATGCTTGAGAGTCCAAAGCTTTATCACTGTGCCAGCTCCTAGACCACAGGAGGTGAATTTAATTCAGTCATTTTTCTGGCCACTCAAAGGCCTGAATTCATTCCTGTCACCTCATATTATGTTCCTTATTTATTATGCAATTATCTGTTTCTCTTTTCTGTTGTTTGTTGGCACTACCAATTTTTTTTCTTTCTTTTTTTTTAAATATTTATTCCCTTTTGTTGCTCTTGTTTTATTGTTATAGTTACCATTGATGTTGCCATTGTTGGATAGGACAGAGAGAAATGGAGAGAGGAGGGGGAGACAGAGAGGGGGAGAGAAAGACAGACACCTGCAGACCTGTTTCACCGCCTGTGAAGCGACTCCCCTGCAGGTGGGGAGCAGGGGGCTTGAACCGGGAATCCTTACGCGGTCCTTACACTTTGTGCCAACTGCACTTAACCTGCTGTGCTACTGCCCGACTCCCAGCACTACCGATTTCTCATTTTTTAAAAAGATTTTATTTATTTGTTAATGAGAAAGATAGGAGGAGAAAGAAGCAGACACCAGTCTGGCACATGTGCTGCCAGGGATTGAATTCAGGACCTCATGCTTGAGAGTCCAATGATTTATCCACTGCACCATTTCCGAGACCACAATTTTCATTTTAAAAAAAATTTTTATTTTATTTTTGAGATAGATGCAGAGAGAGAAGGACACAGAAACACAACCAGAGCACTGCACAGCTCTGGCTTATGGTGGTGCGGGGGATTGAACCTGGGGCTTCAGAGAGTCTCTTTGTATAACCATTATGAAATCTACCGCCACCCAATTTTTAATTTTGTTTCATTTTTTTTTAAAAAAAGATTTATGTTAGGGTGGGGGAGATAGCATAATAGTTATGCAAACAGACTCTCATGCCTGAGGCTCCACAGTCCCAGGTTCACCACCATAAGCCAGAGCTGAGCAGTGCTCTGGTGTTCAGAGAGAGAAGACAGAGCGCCACTCCAATACTTTTGGCACAGAGCAGCCTCAAAAATCCTGTGTTTTGTGGTCCGGGAGGTGGCGCAGTGCTAAGAGCTTTGGACTCTCAAGCATGAGGTCCTGAGTTTGATCCCTGGCAGCACACGTGCCAGAGTGATGCCTGGTTCTTTCTCTCTCCTCCTATCTTTCTCACTAATAAATAAATAAAATCTTTAAAAAAAAAATCCTGTGTTTCATCAGTGGAGCTATTACTCGGATGCCATTTTTGTTTCTTCCTTAGCTTTGAAAATTACAAATCCTGTTTCTGTTTTTCTAGTTGAAAGTCCGTTTTTTTTTTTTAAAAAATTTTATTTATTTATTTATTTATTTTGTTTTAAAGATAGAGGATAAGAGACTGAGCCAGGGATGGTGGGGGAGAGATAGAGTAGTAAAAACAGATTCAAAAGTCTGTTTTTATAGAGATTTATTTGTTGGTAAAGAGAGAGTGAAGAGAACATTAGTATCACTCTGACATATGTGATGCTGGGGATTGAACTGGGATCTTTATGCTTGCAAGTCCAACACACTGCTTTTATCAATTGCACCAACTCTCAGGTCACTTTAGTTGAAATTGAGACTTATTTTGTTTTATTTTATTTATTTTTTTAAAAAATATTTATTTACTTATTCCCTTTTGTTGCCCGTGTTGTTTTGTTGTTGTAGTTATTATTGTTGTTGTTATTGATGTCATCGTTGGATAGGACAGAGAGAAATGGAGAGAAGAGGGGAAGAGAAAGATAGACACCTGCTGACCTGCTTCACAGCTTGTGAAGCAACTCCCCTGCAGGTGGGAAGCCAGGGGCTTGAACCGGGATCCTTCCGCTGGTCCTTGTGCTGCGCGCCATGTGCGCTTAACCTGCTGCGCTACTGCCCGACCCCCTAGAACTTTCAATTAAAAAAATATTTTATTTATTAAAGTGGAAGGAAGAGAGAGAAAGAACCAGACATCACTCTGGTACATGTGCTGCCGGGGATTGAACTCAAGACCTCGTGCTGGAGAGTCCAGTGCTTTCTCCACAGCACCACCTCCCAGACCACCACAATTTCTACTCTGCCAACTGACAATCAGGCTTTGGCTATAGATCCTTTGGTGATCTCATTCTGGTATGCCCAAGTGTGGGTCTGTTTTCTTCTCTCCTCATGAACATGAAACTTTAAGAAGTCATTTCTGTTCTGCCAGTCCCTGTTCAGGCGCCATTTGCCAGGTTGGGCTAGCTTCATGGGTGGTAGAGAGACGACCAGGGACTCATGGCTGAGCTTGGAAGCAGTATCTCTTTATTCATGTGGAACGCATCACAATCTAAACTATCTATAATCACAATCCTGTCCTTATAAATCCTGAGGCGGAAGTGTCAGGTCCGAAGAGGATGTACATAGGATAGGGGGTGGGGAGAAGGAAAAAGTGTGCAAAAGAGTGAGGATTAAACCAATGCCCTGGAGGCAGGGCGGTGCTTAGTTAACAGTGGTTATGTAATAGAATACAATGTTAAGCAGGGGAGTTAAACCAATGAAACAGAAGGGGTCTTAGAAGCAGAATTTAGAAGCAGACCAACATTTCCCAACCCTCACAGGTCTGTCTTTATTTATAACACTCTGGGGCAGGGTGCTACCAGATGATTACAGTACAGTTGCTGACACATGCGCATAATTTCTCATCTCCCCATGGTAGGTCTCTGCAAAAGTTTCATACCCAATTTAGGCCCCTGAATTTGTCCCTTACTCTTGTTCCAGCTCATTGACTTATATTTATCTGGCTTGCTGAAGGTGGGAGAGGAATGAGTGCCGGCCTCACTTAACTTTTCTTCTTTGTTGAAACTGCCCTGGCCCTAGGGTTTGGACTCAGTGAATATCTGTATAGCTAGAGTCACTTGTAGTTCCTGGTTAGTGAAGATGTGGTCAGGGGCCTATTTTTCCTTGGCTCAGGGATACGTGTGGAGGATCAGTTCTGAGGTGGGACTTCAATCAGTACTGATCACTGGGCTACTTTCACTGCAGTCCCAATCCAAACCTGTACCCTGTATGCAGTGCAGGGAAACGTAAGTACTTGTCAATAGAAGTCACCCGCCAGCGTGCCTGGCGGTGGTGCATCAGGTTAAGCACACGTGGCATGAAGCACAAGGACTGGTGCAAGGATCCTGGTTCAAACCTCTCTGATTCCCCCCCTTTGCAAGGGGGCCGCTTCACAGGTGAAGAAACAGGTCTGCAGGTGTCTTACCAATTTTGGTAAGTTGTACCCTGCTCTGCTGTCCCTGTGAGTCTTACCAGCTCAGGAAGGCCTGCACCTTCTGTCACCACCCAGGGGTCCTTTCTGCTTTATCTCCATCCTAGGGATGGTGTTCAGGGACCTAATCATTCCCATAATTAAAAATCAGAGGGAAGAGGCCCAGTGGTGGTGCACCTGGTAGAGCGCAAGCTACAACGCTCAAGGACCAGGGTGTGAGCCCCTGGTCCCCACCTACAGGGGGAAAGCTTTGCAGGTGGTGAAGCAGCGTTGCAGGTATCTGTTCGTCTCCCTTTCTGTTATCCCTTTCCCTCTCACTTTCTGGCTGTCTCTATCCTATAAATAAATATTAAAAAAAAAAAGATCAGAGGGAGACACTGATGATCCTGGCCAGTGGTCTTCCCGCAGGGGAATTTTACTCATGCCTTTTCCCAAAGTCAGCCTCTCAGGTGTCTCCTGCACAATCTCCACTGTCTCCTGCAGGGGCCTTGACTGTCCCCATCGGGTACCTCAGGGTGCTCACTCCAACTCCACTTACTCCTTGCTTGGTTTTTTTTTTTTTTTTCCTCCAGTCTAGTGGTCCCCGAACACCCCACCTGACCTGCGTATATCCAGTGCCCCCCACTTCCTGTCAGCATCCCATTATGGCCTTTTTAAAAATTCATTGTTTTACAGACAGAGAGAAATTAAGAAGGGTGTGGGAGATAAGAGTCAGAGAGACACCTGCAGCCCTGCTTCACCACTCCTGAAGCTTTCCCCCTGCAGGTGGGGAACCGAGGCTTGAACCTGGGTCTTTGCTCACTGTGTGTGTTGCCGTGTGTGCTTAATCAGGTGCGCCACCGCCTCCCCATGGCCTTTTATTTTTTAATATTTTATTTATTTATTGCCTCCAGGGTTATTGCTGGGGCTCAGTGCCTGCACCATAAATCCACTGCTCCTGGAGGCCATTTTTTCCCCTTTTGTTGCCCTTGTTGTGGTTATTATTGTTGTTGTTGTTGATGTCGTCATAGTTAGATAGGACAGAGAGAAATGGAGAGAGGAGAGGAAGACAGAGAGGGGGAGAGAAAGATAGACACCTGCAGACCTGCTTCACCGCCTGTGAAGCAACTCCCCTGCAGGTGGGGAGCCTGGGGCTCGAACCGGGATCCTTACGCCAGTCCTTGCGCTTTGCGTCAGGTGCGCTTAACCCGATCGTCACCGCCGACTCCCTATTTTATTTATTTATTAATGAGAGGGATAGAAGGAGAGAAAGAACCATACCTCACTCTGGTACATGTGCTGCCCGGGATTGAACTCGCGACCTCACAGCTTGAGAGTTCAACACGTTATCCACGGCGCCACCTCCCGGACCACCCCCCATGTCCTTTCACAAGTGTTTTTCCCCAGGCCCCTCTGGAGTCCGCCTACCCCCCACCACTCCAGCCAGGACCCCACAGTTGCCCCGCAGTTTCCTTACTCAGCCTGCCAGCCCGTCGGGTCTCCCCTGGGGCCGCGTCTCAGATCCCTGCGCCCGCACCGCAGGTTCAAGGCCGCTGGCCCCCGCCCCCCCGCCCCGCTCAGCGCCCACCAGCTCCCAGCCCCTCCCCACCGCCCGCAGCCCCTCGCTGGCGCCCGGTCCCCCCGCCCCGCCCCGCCCCGCCCCGCCCCGCCCCGCCCCGGCGCCGGCCGGGCCCCGCTCGCCCCTCGCACCCCGCTCCTCCCGCCCCGCGCTCCTCCCCCTCGGCGTCTCCGGCGCTTGCCTCGCCCCTCCCCTCCCCTCCCCTCCCCTCCCCTCCCCTCCCCTCCCCTCCCCTCCCCTCCCCTCCCCTCCCCTCCCCGGCAGCGTCATGGCGGCGGCGGGCGGGGCGCGTCTCGCACGCTGCGCGCCGGGCGGAGCGCTCGCCGCATTGTTTGCTTCGCTGGGGAGTGAGAGCCAGAGTCCGCCGGCCCGCGTCCCCGCCGCCCCGCGCCCGCCGCCCGCCGCCCCCCGCGCCCGAAGCCGGCCGCGCCCGCCGCCCGCACCCCGCACCCCCGCGCCTGCAGCGGCGGCCGGGCCCGTGGCCGTTGGCGGAGGAGCCCGGCGCCATTAGCGCCGCCCGGCCGCGCCGCCCCCGCCCGCCGCCCGGCCCTGCGGCCGCGGCCCCGGAGGTGAGTGAGTGGGGGCTGGGGGCCGCCTCCGGGCCCAGCTCGCCGCCTCCGCCGCCGCCGGGCCGCCCTGCGCCGACGCCATGTTTGCGCGGCGCATTGTCCGCGGGCGGCGGCGGGCCGGGGCCGCGAAGGCCGGAGCGGGGCCGCGGAGACCGAGCGGGGCCTGGCGGGGGCCGGGCGGCCGGGGGAGGCCTGGCGGCTGGAGTCCGCACGGGGGAGCGGGTGGCCGGGGAGTCGGGGCGGTCTGCGGGCGGCGGGTCCGGAGGCTGAGGAGGGAGAAGCCGGGCGGGAGGTGCGCGCCTGGCCGTCGGGGCCGCCGGGCCGTGGCCAGGGCGTCCGGGCGTCCGGGCGGGGAGGCCGGGCGACCCGGAGTGCAGACAGGGAAGCTGCTTGGGCGGCCGGGCGGGGCGCCGGGGCGAGGCGGGGCTGTCGGGCGTCCGAGCCGCCGCGGAGCCGGGGAGGAGGGGAAGGAGGCCGAACCGGAGAGCCCCGGCGGCGCGGGGAGGCCGGGCGGGGAGACCCGGGAGCGCGGGCGGGCGGGCGGGCGGGCCGCGGCCGGATGGCGTGTGGGGAGGCCTGGCGTCGCGTCCCCGCCGCCGCCGCCGCCGCCGCCCCCGCCCCCGCCGCCGCCGCCGCCGCCGCCCCCGCCGCCGCCGCCGCCGCCGCCGCCGGGCCCCCACCGGCCTCCGGCACCACCGACGCCCTGTCACCGGACGAGAGTGGTTGATCGTGCCGAGTGGGTCCATTATGTAACAGACCCGGCTTGGTGTTGCCAAGACAGGAAACTCCCTGCTAAGAGGGACGCACTCTGAGTGAGCGATTGCCCAAGACAACTGTTGGCAAAGCGGAGCCCCACCGGCGGCCGCGGCCTCGGGTGGAGGGGACGCCCCGGGAAGCGCCCGGGGAGTGAACCTGCACCCCTCGGCGGACGTAACTTGGGCGAGGTCGGACTGACAAGAGCCGGTGGCTGTTGGCGGTGCAGTTGGACTTTTGACGAAACGTGTGTGCGGCAGGAAACCACAGGCATCGCTGCAGAGCCTCGTCACCCCCGACGTGTGTCCCTCGCTGCTGGGGCTGGACCGAGAGGGTTTGAACGGGGGGCTTCCTTCCAGCTGCCCCCGGCAGGGCAGGCCCAGCTGCGGCGCAGTGTTGGACCTGCGAGGGCCCTGCCGTGCGGCCCTTGCTCCCGAGCCGGGTGCAGTGGAGGTGATTTTCCCCGAAAGCCCTTGGGAGGCGTCTTCAGCTGTAGTCGGGGGAGCGCAGGGGGCCAGAAACGCGGCGATCTGCAGGTAGCCGGTCGGTCGGGCAGTGCTTTGCTGCCAAACGCCTTCTTTCCCCGTCACAATTGCTCTTTTTTTTTTTTTTTCCCTCCAAATTACAGAGGCAGTCGATGTTATGTTAGGTGAAATTCTCGTAGAAAGTGGGCAGGGGAAGAGCTGCATTGCCTGTTGGGAGAGAGTGGTTTTTAAAGGACTGCTGGTGCCTAGAGCCACTTGGTCTGGTGCTGTAGATGAGAAAGGGACCTTTTCTTGTTGCCTTTTTTTTTTTTTTTTAAACCAGAACACTGCTCAGCTCTGGTTTATGGTGGTGCAGGGGATTGAATTTGGGACTTTGGAGCCTCAGGCATGAGAGTCTCTTTGCATATCCATTGTGCTGTCTACCCCTGCCCAGGGGCCTTTTTCTTTTTAATATGGTAACTAACTTGCTTCTTTCCCGGCTCAGTAGTGACATTAGGGTCTCCTCTGCAGTTTGTTTCAAACGCCCTGGAGGCTGTTCCCACCTCTCCCCAAAAGGAATTGTAGGTCCAGGGCTACTGAGTGGTGGTCTTGCTGACTGCTGCCTGGGAATCCACTGGATAGGGATAGTGGGCACCTGGCAGCCCCTGAGATGAGCAGGTGAGTGGGGTGTGACCACAGTTGCTCCCCCCCCACGGTTATTACTGGGGCTCCATGTAAGCACTATGAATTCACTGCTCCTGGAGGCCCCCCCCTTTTTTATTTTTTTGGATGGGACAGAAATTGAGAGCAGAGGGGAAGATAGAGAGGGGCAAAGACTTGCTTCACCACTTGTGCATCAACACCCCTGCAGGTGGGGGGGCGGGGGCTTGAACCAGGATCTTGCACCAGTCCTTGCACTTTGTACTATGTGTGCTTAGCCTGGTGCACCACTGCCCGGCCCCCTGATTACAGTATTTTTCATGCCTCACTTTCTCTCAGATTTCAGCATAAAACATGGGTTACTTTTTGAGAAAAAGTAAAGAAAATCATGATTTAGAGAATCTCAAAAAAAAAAAAAAAAGCATTTAGGATCTACTAGAATTTCCTTTCAAGACTTAAAGTGAAGGCTTCTTTTTGAGAGTTTTTCTCCAAAGACCTGAGGGCCTGAGATTGTGTGAATGTTCAGGCTTTAGTGGGAGTCTGATGTTCCAGATACGAGCCTGGCTCCAAGTTGTAATTTGTTTGCAAGATAATCTCTTAAAAATTATTTTTGCGTCTTCTTATCTGTAAAATGTTTTTGGAGGGAGGACACTGAGACTTTGTGTCTGTGAGAGGGCGACCTTGTCAGTTATAACGTGAAAACCTCCTTGATGGGTGTTAAAGGAGTTCTCACACAAGGGAGACTGAAAATTAATTCAGTGACATCAGGTGGCAGAGATCCGATAAGAGCAAATTCTCACAAGTCTCTGGTCAACCAGCAGGCAACTCCATTGCAGGACCTCTGAACAGTGCCTGTGTTTTGGGAGTAATGCTTGCTGGGGAGCCAGAGAAGAGCCTTTCCTTTCCAATTGTGCAGAAGAGGAAGAGAACAGAGCTGCTGTCGGTGGCACACTGCTCCTGTCTGAATACATAAGGGCAGGGCCCAGTTAGGGAGTGCCCTTTCGGGGAGTAGACTCATTGACTTGTTGGGGGCTTCTGGGATGATCACCCATCATACTCTGCGGAGGCCGAGTTGGGGTTTCTTGGGGTGACCAGACTGGGACACCTTTGGGGTTCACTGTGATTAATAGTAACATGGCAGAGGTTTCTGGCTCTTTGAAGGGATGGGGTGTTTTGGCTCCTAGGGCACTCTGCTGCCCATTACCAGGGAGGGGAAGAGGGGAAGAGCTAGTTTGGGGAATAGTGGTCAGTAACCAGAAGGCAGTGAACACATCCACTGTGCCTGCTGGTATCCACCCCTGTGCATGGGCTTCCTTGGGCTTAGGGTGGGACTTCTCCTTGGAAGGGAGGTTATAGCCACCTTGATTGTTTGGTGAGTGGTGGGGTTAGCAGTGTTTTAGAGATGCCTAATTTTGTAACTTCATGTCCCCCTGACCTTCTCTTCTTCCCAGGAATCTTTGGGGAGGGTGGACGGGGGCAGGGGGACAGTCTGTCAAAGACTGTTGGAATGCGATTGTGAGTCCTGGGATGAGTGCTTCTGGAGACCTCAGAGATGTGCTAGCTGTGAGTTTTGTTTTGATTGAGCATTTTAGTCAGCTTTCCTGAGCATGCTTTGGTGGTTTTCTTAAGGCCTATGGCACTCTGCCCGGAAGTAACTTTACCTCTGACTTGTGTTCTAGGTAATCATTGCCAAATGAGGAGGAAAGGACGATGTCATCGAGGTGCTGCAGCAAGGCATCCTTCCTCCCCGTGCAGTATTAAACATTCCCCGACCCGAGAGACACTGACATACGCACAAGCTCAGAGGATGGTCGAGATAGAAATTGAAGGACGCCTGCATCGGATCAGTATTTTTGATCCCTTGGAGATCATATTAGAAGATGACCTCACTGCTCAAGAACTGAGTGAGTGCAATAGCAATAAAGAAAATAGCGAGAGACCACCTGTTTGCTTAAGAACTAAGCGTCACAAAAACAATAGAGTCAAAAAGAAAAATGAAACCCTGCCCAGCCCTCACGGCACACCGGCCTCTGTCAGTGCGCTTCCTGAGCCCAAGGTGCGCATTGTGGAATACAGCCCCCCGTCTGCCCCCAGGAGGCCCCCTGTGTATTACAAGTTCATTGAGAAATCGGCGGAGGAACTGGACCACGAGGTGGAGTATGACATGGACGAGGAGGACTATGCCTGGCTAGAGATTGTCAATGAGAAGCGCAAGAGTGACTGTGTCTCTGCTGTGTCTCAGAGTGTTTTTGAGTTCCTGATGGACCGCTTTGAGAAGGAATCCTACTGCGAGAACCAGAAGCAGGGGGAGCAACAGTCCCTGATCGATGAGGATGCCGTGTGCTGCATCTGCATGGATGGTGAGTGCCAGAACAGCAACGTGATTCTCTTCTGTGACATGTGTAATCTGGCCGTACACCAGGAGTGCTACGGGGTGCCCTACATCCCCGAGGGCCAGTGGCTCTGTCGACACTGCCTGCAGTCCCGGGCCCGGCCTGCCGACTGTGTGCTGTGCCCAAACAAGGGAGGTGCCTTCAAAAAGACAGATGATGACCGCTGGGGCCACGTGGTGTGTGCCCTGTGGATCCCCGAGGTCGGCTTTGCCAACACCGTGTTCATAGAGCCCATTGACGGTGTGAGGAACATCCCCCCGGCTCGGTGGAAATTGACGTGCTACCTCTGTAAGCAGAAGGGTGTGGGTGCCTGCATTCAGTGTCACAAGGCGAACTGCTACACGGCCTTTCACGTGACCTGTGCCCAAAGGGCCGGCCTCTACATGAAGATGGAGCCCGTGAAAGAGCTGACTGGCGGCGCCACGACTTTCTCTGTCCGAAAGACCGCTTACTGTGATGTCCACACGCCCCCCGGCTGCACCCGGAGGCCTCTGAACATTTACGGGGATGTCGAGATGAAAAATGGTGTCTGTAGAAAAGACAGTTCTGTGAAAGCAGTCAGGTCCACATCCAAGGTTAGGAAGAAAGCGAAGAAGGCCAAGAAAACAGCGACTGAGCCCTGTGCAGCCCTGCCCCCTGTGTGCGCGCCGTACATCCCCCCGCAGAGGTAAGCGTCTTCAGGGGTCTAGGCAGGAGCTGTGTCACTGTGACTGCCATGCTTGCTTTATGAAGTTATCTCCTAAAATGTGGTCTCATTCATGTACTGTGTGTGGAAGCAAAGATGTCGCAAAATACTAGAGTCAGACTCAGATTTTTGGTTTTCATACATAACATATATGTGTGTGTACACACACACACACACACACACACACACACACACACACACCAATAATTTAAGAAAATTTTGAAGAAGAGCCAACCAGATTATTACTGTGGCGTATATGATGCATGATGTTGGGGCTTAAGTTTAAGACACTGTGCTTGAGAGCCCAGCCGTACCCACTGCTGCACTGCCTCTTGGGTTGTTATACTTATCAAAAAAACATTGGGGCCAGCGAAATAGTTCACTTGGATGGTGTGCTGCTTTATTTTTTTAAGAGTAACTTAAATTTTTTTTTTTTAAAGATGTATTTACTGAATAGTGACAGCCAGAAATCTAGAGGGAAAGGGGTGGTAGAGAGGAATTGAGGCAGAGAGAAACCTGCAACACTACTCCACCATTTAGCAAAGCTCTCCCCCTGCAGGTGGGGATGGGGGCTCACACCTGGGGCCTTGTGCATGGTAACATGCGCACCCAACCAGAAACACCACTACCTGGCTTCTAACTTTCCCCCCCTTTATTGGGGGTTAATGGTTTACAGTTGCAGTAAATACAGTAATTGGTACATGTGTAACTTCTCTTAGTTTTCCTCGTAACACTGACCCCCCCCCACCTAGATCCTCCTCCAGAATGGTGCGCTGCTTTGCCATGCACATGGCCCAGGTTTGAGCCCACCCCTCACCGCATTGAAGAAAGCCTCAGTGCTGTGGTGTGTCTGTTTCGCTCTCTTGCCTTCTGTTTCATTTAAGAAACAAACCCACAAAAAAATCATTATTTTTTTTCTTTGCCTCCGGGGTTCTCATTGGGGTTTGGTGCTGGCACTATGAATCCACTGTTCTTGGAGGTCATTTTTCCATTTTACTGGACAAGACAAGTTGAGAGGAAGGGGAGATAGGGAGAAAGAGACACCTGTAGACCGGCTTCACCATTTCTGAAGCGTCTCCCTACAGGTGGGGAGTGGCGGCTTAAACTGGCATCCTTGCACTTCATATTGTGTTTAACTGGGTGCACCACCACCCGACCCCCCAAAACAGATTGTTTAGGAGAGGGGAGCAGGAGAGGAGAATCAACATTAGCAGCAGCCTGCCATATGAAGTGCCGGGGATTGAACTTTGAATCTCATGCAAGATTAGAAAATACTTTCTTTTAAAATATTTTGTTTCTCTTTTAAGATTTTATTTATTTATTAATGAGAAAGAAAGGAGGAGAAAGAACCAGACATCACTCAGGTACATGTGCTGCCGGGAATTGAACTCAGGACCTCTTGCTTGAGAGTTTAATACTTTATCCATCGCGCCACCTCCCAGACCACTTAAATATTTTGTTTTTTTGTATTAACCTGAGGGTGAGAGAAAGGGAGAATAAGAGAGAACTAGTGCATCACTCTGGCACATGTGATGCTGTGGATTAAGTTCAGTACCCCATGCTTTAAAAAAAAACAAACAAAACACAGAGCACTGCTCAGCTCTGGCTTGTGGTGTGGGGGATTGAACCTGAGACTATGGAGCCTCAAACCTGAGAGTCTGTGTAACTATTATGCTATCTACCCCCACCCACATTTAAATTTTTTAAAATATGTTACAAGGGATTGAGTTCAGGGCCTTGTTACACATATGATGCTGCTGAGTGGTTCTTGCCCCATTTATTTAAAAAATATTTTTACTGAGAGAGAGAGAGAGACAGAGAGAGGGGAAGGAGCAGTACACTGAAGGCACTCTACCATCCTTGGGATTCTGTCAGTGATGTGGTGTCAGTGATGTGCTGAGACTGACACCCAGAGCCTCTTACATAGTAAGGAATGCTGTCCCAGGTAAGCTCTCACCTGATCTTTACTTAGTTATTGATGTGCTGAGGTTCTGCATGACTCTACCTTTTCAGTGGGCTCTCTCTCTCTTTTTCCTTAAGTTAGTGAGAAAGAAGGGAGAAAAGGAGAGAGAAGGAGAAACACCATAGCAGCTGTCTCTTGGTTCCTATTTTAGATATCTCTCCAGTTCTCTATCTTCATCTATTTATTTTTACCAGGGCACTGCTTAGCTCTGGCTTATGTGGGAGATTGAACCTGGAACTTTGAAGTCTTTTATTTAATTAATTAATTTTCTCTTTTGTTGCCCTTGTTTTTCATTGTTATTGTAGTTCTTATTATTGATGTCGTCGTTGTTAGATAGGGCAGAGAGAAATGGAGAGAGGAGAGGAAGACGGGGGGAGAGGAAGATAGACACCTGCAGACCTGCTTCACTGCTTGTGAAGGGACGCCCCCTACAGATGGGGAGCCAGGGGCTCGAACCGGGATCCTTACGCGTCCTTGGGCTTCGCATGCGCTTAACCCACTGCGCTACCGCCCGACTCCCGGGACTTTGAAGTCTTAACTGCATAACCATTATGCTGTCTCCCATACCTACTTTTTTCTTTTTTTTTTAACCAGTAGCTTATTTTTCTATAGAGACAGAGAAATTGAGACAGAAGGTAGAGAACAAGACGGGGAGAGGGGGCTGGGTGGTAGCGCACATGGCGTAAAAGCGCAAGGATTGGCAGAACGATTGAGCCCCTAGCTCCCCACCCACACTGTCCACGTGGGTGAAATCATCCGGTATTTGATAATTTAATCTCTCTGAATAATGTCCTTGAGCTCAAAGTGGCAATATTTATTTCCTGTTAATAGGTAAGTAGTAGTCATTCATACAAATGCATCACATCTTTATCCGACATCTGTCAATAGGAGCTTCAGTTTTTTATTTTAGCTATTGTAAGTAGTGCTGCAGTAAACACTGGGGTGGATATAGCTTTCTGTTTGCATTCTTTGAGTAGATACCCAAAATGGGATTGCTGGATCATAATGGCAACTTTTTGTTTTTCTAAGGCAGATACATTTCTTTTTAAAACAAAAGGCTTATTAATGAAAGAGGAGGAGGGAGGGAGGGAGGGAGGGAGGGAGGAAGGGCTGGAGGAGAACTAGAGCATCATTCTGGCACATGCAATGCCAGGGATTGAGCTCAGGCCTTCATGCTTGAGAGTCCAGTGCTTTCCCCCACTGTGCCATGTCTAGGGCAGCTATGGAATAACTTACTTGTAACTTTTTAAATAAAATTTTTTGTTTTATTTATTGGATAGAAACAGCCAGAAATCTAGAGGGAAGGGGGTGATAGGGAGAGAGAGAGAGAGAGAGAGAGAGAGAGACTTGCAACATTGCTTCACCACTTGCAAAGCTTTCCCCCTGTAGGTGGGGACTGGGGGCTCAAACCCAGGTCCTTGTGAATTGTAACGTGTGCTCAACTAGGTACGCCACCACCCGGTCCCTACTTTTAACTTTTAAAAAAAATTTTATTTATTTATTCCCTTTTGTTGCCCTTGTTGTAGTTATTATTGATGTTGTCATTGTTGGATAGGACAGAGAGAAATGGAGAGAGGAGGGGAAGACAGACAGGGGGAGAAAAAGATAGACACCTGCAGGTGGGGAGCTGGGGGCTCGAACTGGGATTCTTACTCAGGTCCTTGCGCTTTGCGCCACTTGAGCTTAACCCGCTGTGGTACCGCCTGACTCCCTACTTTTAAGTTCTTAAGGAAACTTCAATTTCCAAAATGGCTACATCTGTCTATCTGTTCCCTTTTAAAAAAAGACTGTATTTATTTATTGAGAAAGATAGGAAGAGAGAGAAAGAACCAGACATCACTCTGGTATATGTGTTACCAGGGATTGAACTCAGGGCCTCATGCTTGAGAGTTTGCTGCTTTATCCACTGCACCACCTCCTTAATGCCCACACCAGCCTTGATCCAGATGCTGCCAGCCAGTGTGACCTGGCTGTGTTGATTGAAGTGACCAGGGACTAGGCCCTATCCACTCCAGATATTTGTCACCATCTTTGGCAAGACAGAATGCTTCCCTCACCTTGCTTCCCTACCTAAAATTGGGAACTGTGCAAGATTATTAAAATAACTCGGTGGAAAGGGAAACAGCATGATCAAGTCAGACACACGGGACTGGAATCCAATGGAAGAGGCGTGATCTCCATTCTTTCTGTTCTGCCATAGCCTCTCTTCCCTTTTCCTTTCCCTCTTTCCCAGTCCCCTCTCCCCTGTCCCTTTTTCCTCCTCGTCTCTCTCTCTCTCTCCCCCTCCCCTCCCTTCTCTCCTTTTTACTTCATCGTGTAGATTGTGTGGTCAGTGTAAGACTCATACTAGATCTCAGTGTTGGGAGCAGGATTCTGCTTCACTCTTGAAAGTGTGTCCTGGGGCCTACCCCGCCCCTTTCCCTTCCCCTCCAGCTGTGTCCACTTCCATGGGTCAGCTTCTTTCCTCCGTGTTAGCTGCCCTTATTACTGATGTGCTTTCTTTTACTCATTTAAGAAGAAGTACTCTTTCAACATAAGGTAAGTGATTTGGTGAATTTCAGAGAGTACAAAACCCTAGCTTCCTTGAGCTTTAAGGAAGTATGTGCTTTATAATAGGATATAGACTTTAGAACAGTTTGATTAAGGAACTGCTATCAATATAATGAAGATACAAATGGATTCCTGCTAAGAACAGCTTACATCTTATCTGTGGATACTTGGATCGTCTTACTGTTTGGAAATGATTCACAGTGAACATAAATAAAGTCTCATTTGAGTTAGAGGCTTCCAAGATACTTCTACTGTAAAATGGAGTAAAACTGTCTTCACAACATTGAATTTTAGTTTTTTGTTTCAGTATATCTTTGATGTAAAGAAACACATACCAGCCAACACACTGATGATGTTTTTAATGCAGTGCTGGGGAATGGGCTAAGGCTTCATATTTGTACGATGAGTGTACTGAATGACCTCCTAGCCAATAAATAAATAATTTTTAAAAGTTAAAAAAAATTCATCTGAGGACCAAAAACATAGCTTACCTGGACAGTATACCTGCTTTAGCATGTTTACAACCCAGCTTCAAAGTCCAGTACCCTGGGCCTAGGTGGTGGTACACATGGGGCCACTTTTTAATTCTGTACTTGAAAAGAGGAGGAGAGACAGAGAGACGGCACCAGACAAAGTGCCACTCTGTCACCTCTGTAGTTTTCTTTGGTGCTCTCCCTTTTGCTCCTGTCTGGAGTTGATCAAATCCAGGGCCTCACACGTAGCGTGGCAGGGAAGGAGAGGGAGGGGGAGGGGGAAAGAGAGAGGGAGGAGAGAGAGAATGAACAAACTCTGAACATCACTCTGGTACATTGCTGCTGGGGATTGAACCAAGGACCTCATGCTTGAGAGTCCAGTGCTTTATCCACAGTGCCACATTCCAGACCACTAAATAAGTCTTATCCAGACATAAACCACTGTCAAAACTAGGGTCTTTGCAGTCAAAACTGACTTAAAATTTTTTTTTTTTTATTTTACACCAGAGCACTGCTCAGCTCTGGCTTGTGTTGGTGCAGGGGACTGAACCTGGAATTTTGGAGCCTCAGGCACGAGAGTCTCCTTGCATAACCATTACATGCTATCTATTCCCCTGCGCCCGCCCCAGACTGACTTTTTTTAAGCCACCAGGACCTTGCACGTGTGATTCCATTATTCCTAGGCTGATTTTTTTCCCCCCTTTATTTTAGTTGGAGAGATGGGGGGAAGAAAAAGGGAGAGAGAGGTGAGACATTACACATCTATAGAACTCTGGCTGACATCATGGTGCTCCCATATGTTACTTGTTCTTAAATCTCTGCCTGATGATTTATCTTCTAACCCCTCGTTGGAACTGATCTTTGCTTATTTTTTGTTGTTGCTTGGGCTTCACTAAAACACCACAATGAGGTGGGTACTGGACTTTTTCTTTTAACTTTATTATTGGATAGAGACAGAGAAATGGAGAGGGGAGATACAGAAGGAGAGAGGCAGACACCTGCAACTCTACTCCACCACTTGTTAAGTTTCCCCCTGCAGGTGGGGACCAGGGACTTGAACCTGGGTCCTTGTGCACTGTAGTGTGTGCATTTACCATGTGTACCGCCACCTAGGCCCAGGGTACTGGACTTTGAAGCTGGGTTGTAAACATGCTAGAGCAGGTGTACTGACCAGGTAAGCTATGTTTTTGGTCCTCAGATGCACTTTTTTTAATTTTTAAAAATTACTTATTTATTGGGTAGAGACAGAAATCCAGAGGAAAGGGAGGGATAAAGAGGGTGAGAGACAAACATATGCAACACTGCATCACCATTTGCAAAGCCTTTCCCCCTGTAGGTGGGGACGGGGGGCTCAAACCTGGGTCCTTGCACACTGTAACGTGTACACAACCAGGTGTGCCACCACCCTGCCCATCTCAGAAGAACTTCTAAAAGACATACTAAATTTTTTAAAAAAAATTTAATATTTATTTATTCCCTTTTGTTGCCCTTGTTTTATTGTTGTAGTTGTTACTGATGTCGTTGTTGTTGCATAGAACAGAGAGAAATGGAGAGGGGAAGGGGGGAGGTAGAGGGAAGAGACAGAGAGACACCCGCAGCACTGCTTTACTGCTCATGAAGCTTTCCCCCTGCAGCTGGGGACCAGGGCCTTGAACCTAAAGCCTTGTGCACTCTTAACGTACGCTTAATGGGGTAGACCACCACCTGGCCCCTGAGACAAAGAAAAAAATCTGGTGGAGAGAAAGGAAAAAGCATCAAAATATTGCTTCATCGTCCCAGCGCCCTCGGCGGTGCTGTCCATGGCGCTCCCATACGGTGCTTGAGCCAACCCCGAGCTTCATGTATGGTGTGGGGAACATGTTTCATGTATGGTGTGGGGAATGTGTTTAATGTATGGTGTGGGGAATGTGTTTAATGTATGGTGTGGGGAATGTGTTTCATGTATGGTGTGGGGAACGTGTTTCATGTATGGTGTGGGGAACATGTTTCATGTATGGTGTGGGGAACATGTTTCATGTATGGTGTGGGGTATGTGTTTCATGTATGGTGTGGGGAACTGTTTCATGTATGGTGTGGGGTATGTGTTTCATGTATGGTGTGGAGAATGCGTTTTACATGCTGAGACACTGCCCAGGCCCCTACTCTAGTGCCTTCTCAATAAAAGGGCGATGTGTTCATAGTCTATTTGTTTGATTATTTTCTGTTTTATTTCCTTGAGATTAATGTTTTATAGTCAACAGTAAATACAATAATTTGTACATATATAATCTTTTAAATATATATGTATTTTAATATTAATGAGAAGGGATAGAAGGAGAGAAAGAAGCAGATATCACTCTGGTATATGTGCTGCCAGGGATCAAACTCAGGACCTCATGTTTGAGAGTCTAATGCTTTTATCTACTGTGCCACCTTCCAGACACTAATCTTTTTAATATTTTAAAAAGAGTGCCACTCTGTCACATCCAGTGCAGAGGACTGGACCTTGGACCTCACACTATTTATTTATTTATTTTCTCTTTTGTTGCCCTTGTTGTAGTTTTTATTATTGTTGTCTTTGATGTTGTTGCTATTAGATAGGACAGAGAGAAATGGAGAGAGGAGGGGAAGACGGGGAGAAAGACAGACACCTGCAGACCTGCTTCACCGCCTGTGAATTGACTCCCCTGCAGGTGGGGAGCAGGGGGCTCGAACCAGAATTCTTACGCTTTGCACCATGTGTGCTTAACCCACTGCACTACCGCCCACTTCCACTTTTTTTTTTAATATTTATTTATTCCCTTTTGTTGCCCTTGTTTTATTGTTGTAGTTATTATTGATGTTGTTGGATAGAACAGAGAGAAATGGAGAGAGAAGGGGAGAGAAAGATAGACACCTGCAGACCAGCTTCACCGCTTGTGAAGCGACTCCCCTGCAGGTGGGGAGCCGGCGGCTTGAATGGCGACTTGATCCTTACGCCCACCAGTTCTTGCGCTTAACCTGCTGCACTACTGCCGTGCTCCCAGACTTCACACTTGTAAATACAGTGCTTTAGCCACTGCACCACATCCCAGGTGTCATTTTTTTAAAAAAAATATTTATTCCCTTTTGTTGCCCTATTTTATTGTTGTAGTTATTGTTGTTATTGATGTCATCATTGTTGGATAGGACAGAGAAATGGAGAAGGGAGGGGGAGATGGAGAGAGAGAGAGAGAGAGACACGTGCAGAGAACTGCTTCACCGCCTGTGAGGCGACTCCCCTGTAGGTGGAGAGTTGGGGGCTCGAACTGGGATCCTTATGCTGGTCCTTGCACTTTGTGCCACGTGTGCTTAACCTGCTGCGCTACTGCCCAACCCCCCCCCCTTTTTTTTTTTTTTTTTTTTTTCCTAAGCCACAAGGAAAGACTGCTCCTTCCTCCCATCTTTCCTTCCTTCCTTCCTTGAGCACTGCTTTTGTTCATGGTGGTGCGGGGGATTGAACCTGGGACTTCAAAGCCTCAGGTATGAGAGAGTGTTTGCATAACCATCACCCTGCTGCTATTTTTCTAATTAAAGTCTAGAACAAAGGTGTAGGTGTTGTGAGTCTTGATCTACCTGTTTAAGAAATCTGAGGCAGAGCAGTCAGGCTGGGATTGAACAGATAGAAACAGATAGGATGGTGGTAAGGTGGTTGACTTGTCCCTTGCACTTGACTGCTCCACCTCCTTTAAACATTATTCTTTTTGTTTCAGACAGAGGGTGAGGGACAGAGGAGCTTCCCCATGCAGGTGTTTCTGTTTGGTGCCAGGCACTCAAACTGGCATCCTTGAAGCTCTGATTTTGCTCTGTGAGCCGTCTGTCCACCTGCATTTTGATAGAAAGAACATCTTCTCTGGTTGGGTCTTACTGCCATGGTGACCTTCATGGCTTTTTGCCTGTGAGGTTTTCATCACAGTTGTTTTTTAAGTTCCCCATAAGTTGCTCTCCCCACATCTTCCTGTCTTTCATGATTTTGTTAACTATTTCTTTGAAAATCTGCACTGTAGAAACCAAAATAAGGAAAAGTCAGGTCTTCAGTGAGAGAAATTCCCACGTCTCCTTTTCTTTTTGTCCTTTCTGAGAGGAAAACATTTTGGTGTCTGTTACTTGATTCTCCAATCGTCCTTGTGTTGGGAGCCCTGCCTTTTCCTGATACTGTTCTTCCGATTGGATCCTGCTCGCTTTTGTGGCAGCCCTACTTCATGCAAGGACAGGGCCAGGCACCCCAAAGAAGAGTGGTGGTTCCGCTCTGAGGGACTGCTCTTCCTCCCCTGAGGCCGGTGACTTGTCCTCTCGGTCACTGGGATGGTTCGTGTGCTCTGCTTAGTGCAGATGCTTGTGTGATAAGCTTGAGTTAATGACAAGGATCAAGGATCAGGTGTGCCACTTCACTTCCCTGAGGACCCTCTTGTTGTCCTTAAGACTAGATGAAGATGGGAGAGTGAATGTGTAGTAGGAACTGGACAGAGACATTTTAACGCTTGTTGAATATACAAGAAAAAAGTTTGGATACTTACTGGCAGGGGAGACACCATGATCATGAAGGTGGTTTTCCCAGGGCGAGGCTTACCCATTGCCCAAGTAAAAAGTGGGGAATTGGGTTTTGTTTTGTATGCATTTTCCCCCTACATTTCTACCAGTTTTATTCTTTCTTTTTTAATTCTTATTTATAAAAAGGAAAACTGGGGTGGAGGGTAGATAGCATAATGGTTATGCAAACAGACTCTCATGCCTGAGGCTTCAGAGTCCCAGGTTCAATCCTCCACACCACCATAAGCCAGAGCTGAATAGTGCTCTGGTTTAAAAAAAAAAAAAAAGGAAACACTGACAAAAACTATAGGATAAGAGGGGCACAACTCCACACACAGTTCCTACCACCAGAACTCTGTATCCCACCACCTCCCCTGATAGCTTTCCTGCTCTTTATCCCTCTGGGAGCATGGACCCCGCCCTCCCCCCAGGGTCATTATGGGGTGCAGAAGGTGGAAGGTCTGGCTTCTGTGGTTGCTTCCCCACTGAACATGGGTGTTGGCAGGTTCTACCAGTTAGTATTATAAAAAGTTTGTTTGGGGCTGGGTGGTAGCACACCTGGTTGAGCGCACATGTTGCAATGTGCAAGGACCCGGGTCCGAGCTCCCCATCCCCATCTGCAGGGGGAAAGCTTTGCGAGTGGTAAAGCAGCGCTGCAGGTGTCTCGCTCCCTTCTGTGTGTGAGCTGTGGATCTGGGAAAGAAGAATAAAGGGTCCCTGGGTGGGCGGCAGCCCTGCCCCAGATGCCGCTCAGCAGAGTAGCATGGCCACTTGTGTTGGCTCATAGAGCTTAGAGAGGCAGGGTGGGGACCTCTAGGGGTAAGGGTGCTAGCTCCCCCCAGTGTCCTTAGTAGAAGGGCTGATGAAGTGTCTAAGGCAGCAGCTGACTGGAAAGAACCATTAAAAGCACACTGGGAAATATAAATGGCATGTTTATGGACAAGCAGGTCCATGGTGCTGTCTTCTTGCCATGCCCCTGTCCACCACTCAGAAGGATGCTGTGCTTAACGTGGCCCTCTCAGCTCCTGTGTTTCAGATGAAAAAGGGAGTTGCTCCTGTGTATTTTGAGCGTTGTATGTGGTTCTCAATGTGCTGTGTATGCCTTGTTTCTCTTCCTGAGCCATAGGAGTCCTGGCGTCCTGGATAATGGAGGTGTATCCCATCGGGCAGGGAAGTCTTCTCAGGTGTGGTCCTGGTGTCTGCTGAATAATGTCTGCTCCTGTTTGTGTTCTCCTGGCATCGGATCTGTGCTGCTGCTCGCAGCCAACCCAGATGCTGGTCACGGAATTCTTGCTGAGTCATCTTCTCTGTGATGCAAGAAGCAGGCGTCCCTTTGAAGTCCCTCCAGGTTTTTGTTGACCATGTCTTTTTCCCATCAGCGTCTTTCTCCTTAGGGAGGTTCCCCCAGTAGACTGGGCTGTTCATGTGGCTCCTGCACAGAGCAGGCAGGTGGGGCAGCTTGTGGGAGGGGCTTCACTGGCACTTTAGTGGGATTTTCACTGAAGTTGGAATCTGCACTTAGATCCAGAGATCTCAGTTCCTTGTTAGGTGGCTGAATAGATCCACACTGCAAGTGTTTACACACACACACACACACACACACACACACACACACACACACACACTCTCTCTCTCTCTCTCTCTCTCTCTCTCTTTCTTTCTCTCCTCCCCCTCTCCCTCCTCTCCCTCCCTTCCTCCTCTCCCTCCCTCCCTCCTTTCCCTCCTCTCTCTCCCTCCCTTGTCTCCCTCCTCTCTCTCCCATGGATAGTCCTGACACTTGTAGCAGGACATAGAATTCTTCCAGGAGCCAGTTTCACACAGAACTGCTATATTTTTTTATTTATTTTTTAAAGTTATCTTTATTTATTGGGTAGAGACAGCCAGAGATCTAGAGGGAATGGGTTGATAAAAGAGACAGAGACACCTGCAACACTGCTTCACCACTTGCAAAGCTTTCCCCCTGCAGCTGGGAGTGGGGGCTTGAACCTGGGTCCTTGCACATTGTAACATGTGCTCAACCAGGTGCGCCACAACCCGGCCTCCAAAACTACTTCTGATTACTATCCCCCCCCCCTTTCTTTATAGGCTTGGGTGGTCTGATTTCTCTTGTGCCACCCTGATCTCTCCTAACCTAAATTGTCTCAAAAATGAGTTTGCTCCACAGAAAGATATTCAGTCAGTGAGGAAAGTACAAAGAAGTTAGCCCTGCCTGCCTTCCTCCCTCTCTGTCTCACCACCTATAAAACAAAACAAACCTGCTAGAATTGTGGAGTGGTGCAGGTACTGAGCCCCAGTGATAACCTTGGTGGCAAAAGAAAAAAAAAGTGAGGTTATAAGGTTGTATTCTGGAGTCACACTCTCCAGAGACTGGGGACATCACAAGAGTATTCTCCTAATAAGTACACAGCGGGCTTGAGTATACTATCCGGGGGGGGGGGGGGGGCACCTTGCCAGCCCCAGTTGGACTGGCAAAATCACTTACCTGGATAGCACACCTGTCTTGCCACGGGTGCAGCCCGGGCTCAAGTTCATCTCACATCTCTTTAGAGGATACTTTAGTGTTGCAACACCTGTCTTTCTGAAAAAAAGGCAGACCAGCCTGTCGATGACCCAAACCCAAACCAGTCCCAGTGAACAACACAACAACAAAACCCCAAGCCATTGTTTCCAGAACTGGTATGTCTGGAATCCATTACTAGTTTTTGGAGCTGCCTCTCCCCATGCCATACAGCCTCCTCTGGCGTTTCTTTAGAGGTCTAGCCTTTGTTTGGTGGGGTATACAGAAGGGGTGTGATTTTATGCCTTTTCCCAGATGTCGAAGTCCTTACCCAGAATCCAGTGCTCATGGCTCTCTTCCTGAATGTCTGCTTCAGAAGCAGAGCTTCCTTGCTTTTCTGTCTCTCCCCTGTGAGCAGCTCTGGGGCTTTTCCTCTGGGCTCTAGATGGAAACCCCCCCCCCCCCCCAGCTTCCTATCCCTTGGCTTTAATAGTAAAAACTAGTAATAATTTTAATAGTAAAAACAGATAGTTTTTACTTTTAAAGCTCCACACCACTGGACATGAATGTGGCATGCCTAGAGCTTCTTTAATATTTAATGGAAGTTTATACTTTTCTCTTTAAAAATTCTGTGAAAGGGGGTTGGGTGGTAATGCAGAGGGTTAAGCGCACATGGCGTAAGGATCTCAGTTTGAGGCCCCGGCTCCCCACCGCCAGGAGCGGTGCAGAGCGGTGAAGCTGGTCTGCAGGTGTCTTATCTTTGCCCCTTTCTGTCTTCCCCATCTCTCTCCATTTCTCTCCGTCCTATCCAACATCAATAACAATAATAACCACAACAACGATAAAACAACATGGGCGACAAAAGGGGAAAAATAGCCTCCAGGAGCAGTGGATTCATGGTGCAGCCACCGAGCCCAGCAATAACCCTGGAGGCAAAAACAGAACAGAACAGAACAAAACAACTCCATGAAAACATCAGTATGCTTTAGTGTTTTTTTTTTTTTTAATGTGTTATATACATTTAGGGTTTCTTATATTTGATTTATCACACTAGATCCTTTTAAATCTCCCTGCCCCCAGCACTGCTTACCTCTGCCGATGGTGGTGTTGGAAATTGAACCTTAGATCTCAGAACCTTAGGCATGAAAGTCTTGCATAACCATTGTACTATCTCCTCAGTCGCGCTTGGTACTATTAAGCAGCCTTCCACACTCATTTTTTTTTTTTTTCTGGCCTCTGGGGCTCGGTGCCTGCACTAAGAATCCTCTGCTCCTAGAGGCCATTTTCCTGATATTGTTGCCCTTGTTATTGCTGCTGTTGTTAGAAAGGACAGAGAGAAATTGAGAGAGGAGTGGAAGATACACAGATTGTTTGCTTGTGAGAGGGAGAAGCAGAATTAACACATGGAAAGTGGGGATTGAACTTGGTACCTTATGCTTCAGAGTCTAATGCTTTGTCTACTGTGTTACCTTCTAGGCTGCCAAGAACTCCCCTCAGCCCCCACAAGCATTGTTTTGCTCTGGCTTATGGTACTTCGGGGGAAATTGAACTTGGTATCTTAAACCCTCAGGCATGAAACATGAGAGTTTTGGGGTTACCACTGTGCTATTTCCTCTGCCCCTGACATAGTTTTTACTATTAAAGTATTTTTTAATTTTTGAATGATTTTTTTTTTTTTTCTTTTTTACCAGAGCACTGCTCAGCTCTGGCTTATGTTGGTGTGGGGAATTGAACCTGGGACCCAAGAGCCTCATGCATGAGAGTCTGTTTGCATATCCATTATGCTGTTTTCTCCCATCCTATTTTTGAGTAATTTATGTATTTGAGAGCAACTTTGGGTCTGCCGGTACTGTAGATATCGTCCTTCCTTTGTTCCTTTTTTTTTGCTTGTTTTTTGATATTTTTTTATTCCCTTTTGTTGCCCTTTTTGTTTTATTGTTGTTATTGCTGTCGTCATTGTTGGATAGGACAGAGAGAAATGGAGAGAGGAGGGGAAGACAGAGAGGGGGAGAAAAAGATAAACAACTGCAGACCTGCTTCACCGCCTGTGAAGTGACTCCCCTGCAGGTGAGGAGCCAGGGGCTTGAACTGGGATCCTTACAGTTGGTCCTTGCGCTTTGCGCCACATGCGCTTAACCCTCTGCGCTACTGCCCGACCCCCCCTTTGTTCCTTTGTATCTTTTTTTTTTCTAGGCTTCATTGCTCTGAGCAGACGTTTTTTTTCCGAGCTGACTTTTTATAGAGAGAGATGGGAGGATTGATGCATGGCATTGAGGCTTCCCCCACTGGGCGATGAAATCCGGGTCATACAAACAGGGGCCCTCCCTGTAGATTTTATTTTATTTTTTTATTTTTATTTTTATTTTTTTATTTATTAATGAGAATGATAGGAGAAGAGAGAGAAAGAACCAGACATCACACCAGTATATGTGCTGCCAGGGGTTGAACTTGGGACCTCATGCTCAAGAGTTCAGTGCCTTATCCATTGCGCCACCTCCCGGATCACTCCCTGTAGATTTTATACTGTTTCTGAAACTCTTGAGAAGTAATGTGTGGGCCATGCATGTACATATCACCGGCAAGTAGTCCCATTAACTCTTTTTTTTTAAAATCCTTTTAGATTTCAATAAATACTTCAGGGCAGCTTTAAATACATTTTTATCGAAGTTTTCATTCTCATGCCTATGACTCTTCAGGGCTTTGGATTCCTGATTCTGGAGGAGAGGGTTGTTTCATGAAACTTAGAATATTATATAAGCATGTTGCCAGTGTTTCTTTAGACACTGAGACTGCTGAAGAGCACTATTGTGGTCCAGGAGGTGACACAGTGGATAAATCATCGGACTTTCAAGCATGAGGTCCTGAGTTCAATCCCCGGCAGCACATGTACCAGAGTGATGTCTGATTCTTTCTCTCTCTCCTCCTACCTTTCTCATGAATAAATAAATAAAAATCTTAAAAAAAAAAAGCACTCTGTTGCCTCCATGACCATCACAATAACGCTGAGAGAGTGTGTGTGTTTTTTTTAAAGACTTTCTTTTTTATTTAAATTTATTCATTTATTCTCTTTTGTTGCCCTTGTTTTTTATTGTTGTAGTTATTGTTGTTGTTATTGATGTCATTGCTGTTGGATAGGACAGAGAAATGGAGAGAGGAGAGGAAGACAGAGAGGGGGAGAGGAAGACAGACACCTGCAGACCTGCTTCACTGCCTCTGAAGCGACTCCCCTGCAGGTGTGGAGCCAGGGGCTCAAACCAGGATCCTGATGCTGGTCCTTGCGCTTTGCTCCATGTGCACTTAACCCGCTACGCTACCGCCTGACTCCCTTGTGTATGTGTTTTAGTGTCTGTATACATGTGAAGGAAGGTCCCCTGGGCTCTTTGTTAAGATGTGTACATTTTAGGTGAGGCTGGATAGCTCACTGGGTAGGACTCACGCTTTGGCATCTGTATGACCAGCCAGGTTTGAGTACCTATTCCACAGGGAGAGCTGGGGTGGGGGGGGGAGGCTCTGATACTGTGCTGCCTCTCTATCTTGGCCTTCAAGTTTTATCTGAATGGGGAGAAAAGCTGACTAGGTAGTGTTAAAGTTGAGCATTTGAGACCTGACTCTGCCGAAGAGGAACGATGTGTGCATTTTGCTGTGAGTGAGTTATGTCGCAGTTAGAAAAGGTCAGACTAGAACTTGCCAAAAGTGACTCTTGGACCGTTCAGCCTCACTTGTGAGGGCTCTTTGTCAGTGTACTTCCCAAAGCCTTTGTTTGCACACTTGTGATAGTGGAGACTTCAGTGGCAGAGGGCCGGGTGACTGAGTACCTGTAGACCCATGGCCATGTGGTCCTGGGTGGCTGTTGGACTCGCTGAGCTTGTATTTCTGCATCTGCCAGTGGACGCTTCTGCCACCTTTCTCACCAAGCCCCAGAGGGACCTGTGCTTGGTGTGGAGCTTCCTTGAAGTGCTTCTGAAAGGACCCCACCTGAGCTGTGATTTGCCAGTAGACATGACAGCGGGTCTCTTTAAGTGGCACGGAGATCTTGGCCATCTCTGGAGGGGCTTTGCTCGCCCTCTGAGGGCATCCACAGGTGCTGCATCACCTGAACGGCAGCATGGTTTGGAACCGCCTTGGATAAAAGTAGGAGTTTTTTGTGAAGGGCATATAGGGCTAAGATTGCTCATTGATGAGTACGTGTAAGGAAAACATCACTGTTCCTAAAGTTGGTTAAGTTTTTTGTTCTGAAGTTTGATGTTTGTTGCATAATGAACAATGCTTTGTTGCATTTTGTATTTTTGTTCTGTTAGAACTTTAAGTTCATGCTTGAATTTTATTACCATTCAGTGTCCTTGTGAGGCGGATTGGTGAATCATCTTTTGTTTCAGCAGGAAGTATTTTAAGGGGGGGTTGCAAGCTTCTGGCAGCCTGTATAGAATTTCAAGTGATCATCTCCCTCATGCAAATGTTTTCCAAACCAAGTGCATTTGATAGGCCCCAAAAGCATGATGTCTCAAGACACTTGAAGATGCATACTTTGTTTGAGTGAATAATGGCTCCTCACAGTCTTCAGCTGTTCCCTCTGTTCCTCTGAGGTGACCAAGTGGGACTGATGCCCCACAACCCCCCCCCCCCCCCCAATGAGAGTGAGCATTGTTGAGGGATCAGCAACTTGTGAGATTTCACGATGCGACAGCTGACTGCTGTTGTGAACTGTTGGTAATAGCCAGTGTATGTGTGGACAGCATTAACGTACGAAATGACAAACATTAAAGCTTTGCTCTGCATCATCTTTTAGTCTGACAGACTTTTTAGTGGACGCAGCCTATGCACAGCTGGAGCTTGTGAACTGTGTTTCCACAGAATAGCAGGAGAGAGCAGTTGAAAGTGTGAACACATGGTCTATTAAAAGTAACACTGTCATTTTTAGTTTCCATGCTGAAAACATCTTAATGTTCTGCTTTAAAGCTAAACTCTGAGTTTTTCCGTGTTTTAGATTAAATAGGATTGCGAATCAGGTGGCCATTCAGCGGAAGAAGCAGTTTGTTGAGAGAGCCCACAGCTACTGGCTACTCAAAAGGCTGTCTAGAAATGGCGCTCCCCTGCTGAGGCGGCTCCAGTCCAGCCTGCAGTCCCAAAGAAACACACAGCAGGTATGTGCCCCCCTGCACACCTCTTGGTGTCTCTTTTGCCCTCTTGATACACTGAGTAGACAAGGAACACCGAGGAGCAAGTACCTGGTGCAGGTGGTTGCCGGCCATTCGTGCTCCGAACCCTGGTCTCCTGCAGCCCTGCACGTGGAGAGAACCCACACGTGCCTTGGACTTTCAGACGGGCTTGCATAGGTGACACTCATCTATCCTTGTGACCTTATGTTTCTTAAGACTTGAGCTATGGGGAAGCCTGGGAACTCTCTCAGTGAGACTTTGTGGGCTGGGGGTTAGGGGCTCCAAGGGGGAGGAAACAGCCTGAGGTGAGACACTGGCTTCAAGGGCACAGAGGGTTTTTTTTTTTTTTTAATTTTTAAAAATTATTTATTGAATAGTGACCGCCAGAAATCGAGAGGGAAGGCGGTGATAGAGAGGGAGAGACTCAGAGAGACACCTGCAATACTGCATCACCACCATTCGCAAAGCTTTCCCACTGCAGGTGGGGACCAGGGCTCAAACCTAACCTGGGTCTCCTGCAAATTGTAACATGTGCGTGCAACCAGGTGTGCCACCACCTGGCCCCGAGCACAGAGCTGTTAACTAGGCCTGGAGTCTGGGATTTGAAGACTGTGCAAAGAATGTATCTGAAGGACTTTGCTCTGAAGGCTAGTTTAGCGTTGACTGCGGGGGACGGGGAAGGAGATGTGGCCCGAGATGAGTGGAAGGAAACTGGAGGTTGGCTTTTTAAAGAACAGAGCCAGAAGCTTCTCTCGTCTCAGAAGCTGGGTTTGTAACCATCTGGTAATTAAAGTGGCTCTGAAGAATGGATTCGGAAAGTAAGAAATTGGCTGTGTGAGCTGTCACAAATAGACATTTCCAAAAATACCTGAGTAACATTGTCCCCTTTATGCTGTGACTAGTAGGCTGCCTTGTGAAAGAGCCTCCAGGCTTGCTGGACTGAGGCTGGGTGACTCAGTGGTGTGGCAGAGCTGGAGCTGAGGCCCGAGCTCTTCTTTCTTCTTTCATAGTGGGCTTTCAGGGACTGGCCTTCTGATGAGGAGAGTGGCATCACCTTGTGACTGGCACAACCCTTGCCGTAGCTCTGCTGCTCTGGCCCTTTCGATTCTCGCTAGTGACTCTGTGAACTTTGGGCCTGTCAGCAGCCCCTCCACTGGGGACTAAGCTTTCTGGCTTTCTGGAACCAGTTGATGACAGGTCTGTGGGATCCTCTGCTGTGGAATGTTCTAGGCCTTCAGTGACCCACCACACGCACCCCCCCTCCATGATGTGTTCTGTGTTTAGGCATGACTCTCGGGGGAGCTTGACCTCAAGCTTGGCACAGAGAAAAGACTTGATCTCCCCCCCCCCCCCGCCCCTTGGATGAATTAACTCTCCTTTTAACTCTGTTGAAACAGTGCTTCTGTTTTTCTCCTTTTTCTTCTTGGCTATCAAATCAGTGGTCTTCCCATGCATCTCTCCCCTTCATTCTTTTCGTTTCTTTTTAAATTTTATTATTTATTTATTTATTATTGGATAGAGATATAAATTGAAAGGGGGAAAGGGAGATGGTTAGGGGGAGAGAGAGAGAGAGAGAGACACACACACACACACACACACACACACACACACACACACACATATCTGCAGCCCTGCTTTTCCTTCCTGCATGTGGGGACTAGGGGCTTTGACACCGGGTCCTTGAGCACTGTAATGTGAGTGCTTAACCAGGTGTGCCACTGCCTTGGCCCCTCCCCCCATTACTCTTAAGGATTCCTTCATCTTAACTTTTCTTATTTCTACTATGGTTAAAAAAAAGGGGGGGCTAATTTTGTAAAAATATTTTTTATGGGGGGTTGGGTGGCAGTGCAGCGGGTTAAGCGCACATGGTGCAAAGTGCAAGGACCGCATAAGGACCCTGGTTCAGGCCCCTGGCTCCCCACCTGTAGGGGGAGGCCACTTCACAAGCAGGTCTGCAGGTGTCCATCTATCTCTTGCCCTCTCTTCCCAAAGACTCCTTTCTTGATAACAGTAACAACAAGAGCAACAGCAAGGGCAACAAAATAGGAAAAATGGCCTCCAGGAGCAGTGGATATGTAGTACAGGCACCGAGCCCCAGCGATAAACCTGGTGGCAAAAATAAATAAATATAAATAAAAATTTAAAAATGTTATTTTTGGATAGACACACAGAAATTGACGGGAGGGGGAGACAGAGAGGGAAAGAGAGACACCTGCTTCAGCACTCATGAAGCTTCCCCCTGCAGGAGGGGACCTGGGGCTTGAACCCAGGTCCCATTGCCTGGCCTGGGGGGTGGGGGTGGAGCTAATTTAAAGTATCATTTGTGGTTCAACTTTTTAAAAAATACTTACTCCCTTTTGTTGTTCTTGTTGTTTTATTGTTGTAGTTATTACTGTTGTTGCCATTGTTGTTGTTGTTGGATAGGGCAGAGAGAAATGGAGAGAGGAGGGGAAGACAGAGAGGGGGAGAGAAAGAGAGACACCTGCAGACCTGCTTCACCATCTGTGAAGCGACTCCCCTGCAGGTGGGGAGCGGGAGGCTTGAATGAGGATCCTTAAGCTGGTCCTTGTGCTTTGTGCCACCTGCGCTTAATCCGTTGCACTCTCGCCCGACTCCCTGGTTCAATTTTTTTTAAATAAGTTTTTTAAAATATTCCCTTTTGTTGCCCTTGTTGATTTTTATTGTTGTATTTATTGTTGTTGTTGTTGTCATCATTGGATAGGACAGAGAGAAATGGAGAGAGGAGGGGAAGACAGAGGGGGGAGAGAAAGAGACACCTACAGACCTGCTTTACTAAAGCCTGTGAAGCGACTCCCCTGCAGGTGGGGAGCCAGGGGGTTGAACCGGGATCCTTAACACTGGTCCTTGCGCTTCGCGCCACCTGCACTTAACCTGCTGCACTACCGCCCAACTCCCTGTGGTTTAATTTTTTAAAAAATTTTAAATTTCCTAATTTTATGTAGTGCTGGGAAATGATCCCAGGGCTGCTACATGAGTGATAAACCATTGCTGAATGACCTCTTCGGCTTAGTTTTGTCATTCTTTCCTTTTGAGAAGAAGAGGGTGAGGGAGAGATAGAGACAGATGAGAGAGAGGGGGCCCAGCAGCTCTTCGCATTGCCTGAATTTCCTTGTTGTCATCCATGCTGCTCTCCGGTGCTGCTGGGCCCTGAATACAGGGCTTTCATACGGGAGGCACGTGCCTTCCCAGGTGGACTCTCTCTTGGCCTGATGTTCCGTGGTTTTGGAAATTTCGATGTTAAAAATATACTTCTTAGTCAGGGACATGATTAAGGTTCTGGGTCTCTGATGGGAAGATTGCGCTCCCTGAGCTATTTTCCTTCTTTTACTACTACTACTACTACTTTTTAATATTTTGTTTTGTTTTATTTTATTTTATTTTTGCCTCCAGTGTATTGCTGGGGCTCGGTGCTTGCACCACAAACCCACTGCTCCTGGAGGCTATTTTTCTCCCCCTTTTGTTGCCCTTGTTTAAGGTTGTTGTGGTTATTATTATTGACTTTACTGATGTCATTGTTATTGGATAGGACAGAGAGAAATGGAGGGAGATGGGGAAGACAGGGTGAAAGAGAAAGATAGACACCTGCAGACCTGCCTCACTGCTTGTGAAGCGAGCCCCCTGCAGGTGGGGAGCCGGGGGCTCGAAGCAGGATCCTGAACACCGGGCCTTATGCTTCGTACCACATGTGCTTAACCCGCTGTGCTACTGCCCGACCCCCTTAATATTTTATTATCTTTATTTATTTATTGGATAGAGACAGCCAGAAATCGAGAGGGAATGGGGTGGTGGAGATGGGAGAGAGACAGAGACACCTGCAGCACTGCTTGACCATTCGCAGTGTTTCCCCCTGCAGGTGGGGACTGGAGGCTCGAACCCAGGTCCTTGCACATGGTCCCTGCACATTTCGCCATGTACCCTCAACCAGATGCGCCACCACCCGGCCCCCGAGTTTCCTTTCCACACTCTGGAAAAGAGGTTTGGGGTGCTGTGCTTCTCAGCCCCTTCATTCCTCAGAGTATGGCGATAGGGCTGTTCTCTCTTCCCTGGTCAGGGTCCATGCACAGTGTTCTGAAGTTACTGTGATCGAGTCTTTATTATGACCTCTATAAAGTGACCTGCTTGTGCGTGCTCCTCCTCCGTTTGGGGGCTGCAGTGTGTTCCCCCATCGGGACTAGTGCCCATGGGACTGGTGAGCCCACAGGGGCTGCTGGTTTGTGTTGTGCTGACCACTGGGTTCCTTGGGCTTCTAGGATGCTGCCGGGAGGGAGAGACTGTGACACAGCTGGCCTGGAACCCTTTCTCAGAAGCTGGCCCAAGTGGGGTCAGGAGGTTGGTGTGGGTCTTTGTAGGTGAATGGGCCAGAGAATAGTTTCAGAGGTGACAGAAAGCAAGTGTGACATTGCTGGAGGATTGAGACTCTAAGGGATGTGCGACCTTAATCCTGTTCTAATGATGGCAGAGTTGGGGCAGGGGGAGTGCTGGCCTCAAAGACCTGGAGTGCTGGGTCAGAGTGGACGCTGACTTGCTGGTTTGGAACTAGCCACCTTGAGGTGTCATATCTTGCGACATAAATAGGCTGAATTTATAGGAATAGGGAAATTCACTTACAACAAACTGAGAAGCAGAAGAGTCTTTCTCCCCTTCTCAGCCCTGGCTTAGGTGGTACTGGGGCTGCAGCCTGGGAGCTTTGCGCCTCACCTCAGGCCATCTCTTAGCCCAAGAGTCTGTTTCTGACTAGAGGTTTGGGTCAGCCTGGTTCCCCACCCACCACTCCAAGCAGAAGCAGTGGCTAGCCAGTGTCTCACTGTGGGAGGTGGGGGAGTGGAAGGGCTGCCTGCATACACTGTACTTTCCTAGCTGGTCTTTGAAGGGTTGCCCTTTGGGGGAGGGGGTAAGCCCAGAACAGTCATATTCCATATGGATCATTTAAGTCTTGGTGTGATTTTTAGCTAAGACTTAAAAAAGTTACTTTATTCATTATGATTATGTTTATTTACTCATTTATTTATTTGCCTCCAGGGTTATTGCTGCGACTTGGTGCCTACACTACAAATCCACTGCTCCTGGTGGCCATTTTTTCATTTTGTTGCTGTTGTTGTTATTGTTACTGCTGTTGTTGGATAAGAGAGAGAAATCAAGAGAAGAGAGGGAGGAAAGATGGGATGGAGAAAGACACCCGCAGGCCTGCTTCGCCACTTGTGAAGCAACCCTTCTGCAGGTGGGGAGCTGGAGGCTCGAACTGGGATCCTCATGCCAGCCCGTGCACTTCGCGCCATGTGCACTTAACCCAGTGCGCTACCTCCTGGCCCCCGCCCACCCCCCCAAAAAGATTTATCTATACACATGAGAGAAGCCACAAGAGACAGAGCCAGGACGGAGGGAGAGAAGCCATAACTCCACTGGTTGGCACATGTAGTGCTTGGGATCAAACTGTGTACACTGCCAGCTGAGCCATCTCAGCTGCTTGATAGGATTGAAAAGATGCTTATTTTATATGAGAGAGAAGCCAGGACACCACTCTACACATGTGGCAGTGGAAGTCAAATTGGGAGCCTCACGGTTGCAAGTTGTTCCCTTGCTTTGGTGTAATTTTATTACTTTTTTTTTTTAATTTAAAAAGTACTCATTAGAATTTTTCCTTTTTTTTTTTTTTTTTACACCAGCACACCGCTCAGCTCTGACTTATGGTGGTGCAGGGAATTGAACATGGGGCATTGGAGCCTCAGGCATGAGAGTCTCTGCATAACCATTATGCTATCTCCCCCTGCTCTAGAATTTTTTTATCAGAGCACTGCTCAGCTCTGGCTTATGGTAGTGCTGGTGGTTGATCCTAGGACTTTGGAGTCTCAGGCATGAGAATCTTTTTGCATAACTGTTACACTCTGCTGCTTGCTTCTTGTTATTAGAATTTTATATTTTGACCCATCCACCCCTCTCTCTCTCTCTCTCTGTCTCTGTCTATCCCCCCCCTTCTTATTGCTGGGCCCTGTGCCAGCACTACAGATCCACTACAAATGCTTTTGGTGACATTTTTTCCATTGTTGTTGCTGTTGTTGGATAGGACAGAGAGAAATCAGAGAGATGGGATAGACAGAGCGGGAGAGAGAGAGACACCTGCAGACCTGCTCCACTGCTTGTGAAGCGACTCCTCTGCAGGTGGGGAGCCGGGGGCTCAAACTGAGATTCTTGTGCCAGTCTTTGCGTTTCACACGTGTGCTTCCTCCTGGCCGCCCCCCCTTTAATTTATTCATTTATTAGTGAGAAGGATAGGAGGGGTGAGAAGAACCAGACATCACTCTGGTACATGTGCCGCTGGGGATTGAGCTCAGGGCCTCATGCTTGAGAGTCTAGTGCTTTACCCTTTGTGCCACCTCCCGGACCACTCATCTCTTTCTTGAGAAATCTGTTTTCTGATCCAGGCCCTGAGAGAGACTGGGTGTGGTCTCCCTGCCCATCCCTGAGTCTAGGCACTGGACTCTTGTCTGGTGGGGCCCTGTACGTCCTGGCTGGGTGTGTAGGGCAGACACTTTCCTAGGGTGCCTGCTCGCTACCATTCTGCAGAGTGAACCCCTCCTTCCTGTGCTGCCCTTGTGCGCATGTCCACCATTTCACAGAGGCTTTTCCATTGACAGGAGTGTGTCTGTGTGCCTGCCTGACTGGTGGCTCTGAACACGGTGTTAAGTTGTATGAGGTTCAGCAGCAGGAGCTGTGCTCCTCTGCATCTTATTTTGGGGGCTGGGATTGCTGACCTTTGGGGTTCCTTGCGTGAGGTAGTGTCCTGGGTCTCAGGTGCACTTGCTGAGTACTCCTCCTGCAGAGCCGGCCAGTCACTCACTCCTGGCCGAAGTGCTTGGTGCCATGAGCACAGGGGTTCTGGTTTGATTGAGCTGGTTTGCATGTAGGGTAGACCATGACTGCTTGAGGTATGTGTGAGGAGGACCAACCCTGCTGAGAGGAAAGGGCCAGGAAGTGCCTGAGAGTAGGAGGCTGGCAGGGCCTTGGCGGTAGAGGGGTGGGCGGGAGCTGTGGGCTGGACGGGAGACATAGGAGCCGCCATAGATCTTTGGGCACAGCAGTTTGGTGTGCGACAGGTTGATAGCACACGGAGTGCCTGTGGTAGTGATTTCCAGGAGCTGGAAGACTGACTTGATGTTGGGAAGGTCTCCAGCTGCCTAATTGGGGGATGCATGTCACGTTGCTGTGTAAACATGTCTTCGTAAGCAGCTTTTCCTGCACTTTGGTTTCAACTGCTTCCTGGGACCTTGGTGCTCATCAAAGACCCACTCCCTCTGGCCTTCCCCTGGGCCTCACCCCCCTCTGATCCTTGGCTTTATTGGTATGACATTTTTCTTCTTGCTGTAGCAAGGAATGAACCAAGGGCCTCACTCACGCACACTTTCAGATCAGTCTTCCTGGCTGTTTTTTAGAATTCTTTATTTTTTTAAACTTTTTTTCCTTTACATTTTTTGTTTTTGTTATCTTTATTCATTTATTGGATAGAAGCAGCCAGGAATCGAGAGGAATGGGGGGATAGAGAGAGACAGACATCTGCAGCCCTGCTTCACCACTCGTGAAACTTTCCTTCTGCAGGTTCAAGCTGGGGGGTTGAACCCAGGTCCTTGCTCACAGTAACATGTGCACTCAACCAGGTGTGCCACCACCCAGCCCCTAGAATTCTCTCTCTTTTTTTAATATTTATTTTATTTATTTATTCCCTTTTGTTGCCCTTGTTTTATTGTTGTAGTTATTATTGTTGTTGTCGTTGTTGGATAGGACAGAGAGAAATGGAGAGAGGAGGGGAAGACAGAGAGGAGGAGAGAAAGATAGACACCTGCAGACCTGCTTCACCGCCTGTGAAGCGACTCCCCTGCAGGTGGGGAGCCGGGGTTCGAACCGGGATCCTTATGACGGTCCTTGTGCTTTGCGCCACCTGCGCTTAACCTGCTGCGCTACAGCCCGACTCCCTGAATTCTGTCTTTTTAAAGAGGAAGAGTGAATGAGGTAGGAGAGACAGAGGAGAGGGAGACACACCAGCATACTGCTTCATTTGTGGGGCTTCCCTGGTTTAGCTTATGGTGCTCTCATAGGGCATGGGTCAAGGGTCAGGGGTCAGGCTTGAATACAGGGACTCATGCATGCTATAAGGCATGCACTGTACTGGTGAGTGATCCCTTGGCTCTGTGACATTTTAGTTTTTTGAAATGCTAGAATGTAGAAGAATAGTCTGTGGCTGTGTTTGGTGGCCACGTACATCTGTTCAGGAAGTTGGAGGTCCCACCCTTGAGATGTGGGGTTTTGTTTTCATGGTGATAACCTCCCTGGGGAAGGGTGTATTGTCCTGTGCAGCCCCATCCATACACATGCCTGGAGATATTGGGGGGGGGGCACTGGTCAACAGGTGCCCTTAGATGGCAACTCCTGTGCTAAGGCCAAGGTGTATGTCTGTGTGGCTGCCCACTTCAAGGGCTTCTAGCATTTTCTACATCTAATGAAGACCCCTTCTCCCACTGCTTTTTGCAGCAGAGCCTGTACGCTTGTGCTCAGTGCTTCCTTAGGTCTGTCAGTACTCGGCAGGACCCTCTTACCAGCTGTGGTCAGTGCCCAGATGGCATACAACTCTTATGTGCCATTATAGGTGGTTAGGGGTGGGGCTCCCCAGGGTCTGCCACCAGGTCCTCACTGTGAAGGACATGAGGTCAGTTATTGATTTAGTTTTGTTTATCATCATCATCATCAGAGCATTGCTCAGTTTTGGTTTATGATAGTGTGGGGGATTGAACCTGGGACTTTGGAGCTTCAGGCATGAGAGTCTCTTTGCATAACTATATCTATCCCTGCCCTTGGTTTATTTTCCCAGAGAGAGAATGATGAGGAAATTCAAGCTGCCAAAGAGAAGCTGAAGTACTGGCAGAGGCTGCGGCATGACCTGGAGCGCGCACGGCTGCTGATTGAGCTGCTGCGCAAACGTGAGAAGCTCAAGCGGGAGCAGGTGAGCCTGGGCCTGTGGCCCCTTGAGTGCGGGGCAGTTTCCCCTGAGCCTCCTAGGACCTTCGAAGCCTGCAAGTGGGTTTTGGGTGACGTGGACTTCCAGTACCCGAGACTTGACTCCTGCTGGTGGATACAGAGACTCGTAGCCTCTGCGTCTATGGCCCGTGCCCCGGCCACTTTCAGCCTTCTTTCCTCAGACTCCATGTGAACCTTTGGGACACAGGCCATCTGACCCCCTGTCCTGAATTTGCAGGTGCTTTATGGAGGAGTGATAGTAGTCTTTGTCGAAGATGATGCAGGATGGCACAAGGTCCCAGATGGCACTAGTAGCCCGGGGGACATAGGGACTGTGCTGTCCAACAGTGGGTGTTGGGGCAGGTTGTGTATGACATTGATGTTCGTAATTTTGGGACAGTGACTGAGGTAAAACATACAGCAGTGCATAATGGGGTTTTTACTTGACTGTGGCCCATTGGGTCATGCTGAGCCACCAGACAGGAGACCTGGGTTTGCTGGTGCTAACGTGCTGGCTGAGACTGAATTCCCTCATTTCCCAGGTGAAGGTGGAGCAGATGGCCCTGGAGCTGCGACTGACCCCACTCACAGTGCTGCTGCGCTCGGTCCTGGACCAACTTCAGGAGAAAGACCCTGCCCGGATCTTTGCCCAGCCAGTGAGTCTAAAGGAGGTGAGTGCTCTGTGCCTGTGAGGGCTTGCTCTGTTCTGCTGCTCGCTTGGTGACTCAGCAAAGAGTGGGTACCGCTACTCGTATTCCTCTCTTTTGTGTCATGTAATTCCTCTTTTAAATCGTGGAAGTAGTGCGTGAGTATAAATACTACACACGAGAATGAATATTTTCACTGAGGTCTTTGTAGTAACTGGCAAGCATCTGCACAGGCCACCTCACTGGTACTGTTTTTGACTAAGAAAACATGAGTCACTCAGGCCCCGGGAAGGACACAGGTTCTGTTTGATGTGTCCTAGTGCTGCCCCTAGTCAGTGTAAGAGTCACGGGCTGTGTGTATATGCAGTTTTCAGTGCGTGTACTGGTTATTTAGAATGAGAGTTTTCGTTTTGTTTGCAAATGACTGTTTTTCCTCTTTGAAACTAGGTGCCAGACTATTTGGATCACATTAAACACCCCATGGACTTTTCCACGATGAGGAAACGGTTAGAAGCTCAAGGGTATAAAAACCTCACTGAGTTTGAGGAGGATTTTGATCTCATTGTAGATAACTGCATGAAGTACAATGCCAAGGACACGGTGTTTTATAGAGCCGCAGTGAGGCTGCGTGATCAGGGAGGTGTTGTTCTGAGGCAGGCCAGGCGCCAGGTGGACAGCATCGGCTTTGAGGAGGCCACGGGGATGCACCTGCCTGAGCGGCCTGCTGCGGCCCCTCGGCGTCCTTTCTCCTGGGATGACGGTAAGCACTGGGGCTGGTCCAGCAACAGGCGGAAGAGCGCTCTTCCCACAGAGCCTGGTCAGCACGGGCCAAATAGAAATAGTACAGACTATGAGAGTGACTTAAATTTTCCTTTTCTCATTTTTATTATCTTTATTTATTGGATAGTAACAGCCAGACATCAAGGGGTGATAGGGAGAGAGACAGAGAGACACCTGTAGCACTGCTTCACCACTTGCAAAGCTCTCCCCCTACAGGTGGGGACCAGGGGCTTGAACCTGGGTCCTTGTGCGTTGTAACATGTGCGCTCAACCAGGTGCACCACCACCCGGCCCCACTGAGATAGTCGAGTGGCCCTTTAAACAAATGAAGTTGTACACAGACTCTGTCTTTATTCTAGCATATCTCGGGTATGGAGACTTGGGCATGTCACCAGCATAAAAGCGACAGGATTGTCTCATTGGTTTTAGGTTTCTTCTGTGTCATTGGCTGTGTATTTTACATGCATAGCACATCTCTTTGCAGACCATCACAGGTGCTCATTCATGAGATACACAGAGCCATTGATGGCATATGAACCAGCCCAGGTCTACTTGATATGGACCTAGAAGCAGATTGCTTGTGGTTGTATATGCAGGGCCCTTGATCAGTCTTGAGACTGCGTTGAGGCAAGAGAAAGATTATTAGCTGTGTCTCAGAGAAGAGGAAGCAAACAAACAAGTGCCGAAAGCCAAGTTAGCTTTCCCGCCAACATTCTGGCTGCTGTTTGTATGTACGGCACACGGGGCCTGTGGGGTAGCCTGCTCAGCGCTCAGCCTGAGCACACTGCATGCCTCTCACACGCCCCAGCTGTTGTCTCCTTCGCCCATCCTGTGAGCTTGGGGCTGACTTCTCTGTACCTTGATTGGCCATTGTGCTCTGGCTCTCACACTCTGGCTCCCATGAGATCTCCCTCAAATGACTGGGATTAAGGGAACCATTAAATAAATATTGATCATCTTGAAAATAGTCATGTGAGCTTTGGGTGGTGGTGCCCCTGATGACGAGCAAGGACCCACGCGAGGAGCTGGTTCAAGTCCCTGTTCCCCACCTGTAGCAGGGACGCTTTACGAGTGGTGAAGAGGTCTGCAGGTGTCTCCCCCTAGTTTCTCTCTGTCCTGTTGAATACAATAGGAAGAAAGAAAAAAAAATGGCACTGAGTCCCAGTGACAGCCCTAGAGGAAAAAAAGAAAAAATAATCATGCAAGTCACTATGAAGTTGTTTGACTAAATTTCTGCAGCCTAGTGTCCACTGCCTGGAAGATTTGAGGTTCTGCACTGGAATATGGGCAGTGCTGCCTACCTCCTCCCGGCTGCCCTGAGGTGTGCCTGGGCATATGCAGAGCTCTCCCTCCTGCTGACAGAATAAAGCTCTCATAAGAGGTTCTCTTTGGGACTCCCACCAGTGCTCTGTTTGTGGACATTAACATCTTTGAGGTTGTGTTTATTTATGGACTTTGTTAGAGTGATATGAACTGGGCTGTCCTATTTTAGACAGTCGTCATTTCCCTTTGTGCTTTATTTCCATTTTGTTCCCCACTTTTTAAAAATATTAATTTTTACCCCACCAATGTGTCCTGGAGCTCCGCTTCCCCAGAGACCCACGCTACTAGGGAAAGAGAGAGGCAGACTGGGAGTATGGACTGACCAGTCAACGCCCATGTTCAGCGGGGAAACAATTACAGAAGCCAGACCTTCTCCCTTCTGCAACCCTCAATGACCCTGGGTCCATGCTCCCAGAGGGACAGAGAATGGGAAAGCTATCGGGGGAGGGGGTGGGTTATGGAGATTGGATGGTGGGAATTGTGTGGAGTTGTACCCCTCCTACCTTATGGTTTTGTTAATTAATCCTTTCTTAAACAAACAAACAAACAAAATACAAAGTTCCAATAAAAGGAAGTAAACTTTTTTAAAAAAATTATTTTTAAAAGATTATTAATGATAAAACAACAAGGGCAACAAAAGGGAATAAATAAATAAAAAGATTATTAATGACACACCCCCCCCCATACCCCTACACTAACCACAAAGGACTCTACTCTGTCACATTCAGTGCTGAGAATCAAACTCTCCCTGCTGAGCCATCCTGCAGGATGCTGGATTGTTATTCTTACCAGTTTCATCACCAGTGATGCTGAAGGAGAGTTCTCCCCCCACCCCTTACCTGCACTCCAACCCCCCTTGCTGTTTATTTAAGGCAGTTTGTGCTTAATATATCTGGCTGTTTTGCTGGTGGTAGGTGCCACACCAGCATGAAGCCTGGACTTGAGTCCTGGCACCACATGACAGTGCCACGGCATGAGGGGGAGTTCCAGTGCTGTGGTCTCTTCCTATCTGAAATAAAGCTATCTTGAGAGTGATGAAAAAATGCATATGTGAGGGGGATTCGGGCAGTAGCGCAGCAGGTTAAGTGCAGGTGATTCTAAGAGCAAGGATCGGCGAAGGATCCTGGTTCAAGCCCCCGGCTCCCCACCTGCTGGGGAGTCGCTTCACAGGCGGTGAAGCAGGTCTGTAGGTGTCTATCTTTCTCTCCCCCTCTGTCTTCCCCTCCTCTCTCCATTTCTTTTTGTCCTATCCAACGATGACATCAACAACAATAATAATAACTACAACAACAAAAAACAACAAAAGGAAATAAATATTTTAAAAAATCTTAAAAAAAGATGCACATGTGCCTCAGTGGGGCCATCCCCCCCAAAACAACAACAACAACAACAACAACAAACAGTCCTGAGTGTTTTTCTGGTAAATACCCTTGATATTCAGATTTGGAAATTTTCTAGCCCAGTTTTAATAAAGCCACGTAGTTACCTGTGTCTGGAGACGCACCTCAAGATGCGCAGGCAGACCCAGTTAGAATCGCTCAGGGTGTGCTGACAACCATCACCTGTGTCTGGAGATGTACCTCAGGATGCGCGGGCAGACCTGTCAGAATCACTTAGGGTGTGCTGACAACCCTGCTCAGAACTAGCTAGAGTAAACTGAATCGTTGTTGTCGATAGACAGCACACAGATTCCCAGGGGACCTTTTTTTAAAAAAATATTTATTTTATTTTATTCCCTTTTGTTGCCCTTGTTGTTTTACTGTTGTAGTTATTATTGTTGTTGTCGTTGTTGGATAGGACAGAGAGAAATGGAGAGAGGAGGGGAAGACAGAGAGGAGGAGAGAAAGACACCTGCAGACCTGCTTCACTGCCTGTGAAGCGACTCCCCTGCAGGTGGGGAGCCAGGGTTCGAACCGGGATCCTTATGCCGGGGTTCGAACCGGGATCCTTATGCCGGTCCTTGTGCTTTGCGCCACCTGCACTTAACCCGCTGCGCTACAGCCTGACTCCCGGGACCTTTTTTTTTTTTTTTAAAAAAAAAAATGAAATCTCAAGGCTAGCATTGGCATACAAACTCTTGATTGGAATAACTTTTAGTGATTAAAAAAAAAATATATATATATATATATGTCAGCATGTGCTATAACTCCAGTCAGGATATGCTAGCTCCAGCGAGTGCACATAAAGCCAGCATACTGGTCCTGTTGCCAGGTGGTAGAGGTCACACTTCTGAGGTCATTGTATTCTGTATTCTGCCTTCACCGAGCACAGGCTGTTTGTTGGTGTTCACAAGAGGGCCAAATTTGGTGGCACCAGACTGGCTTGGTGCATGCTCTAGGCACTTTTTCCATGTCCTTGGCCCAGAGTATCTAATACCCATGGACTGGAATACACCTGCCTCTGGTGCCAGCACCTTTCCTGCTAGCTCACTGTGGTGGATGGGCCTTTGGGGCTTTTAGCAGACGTGACCTGAGCCACTGGGTCATACGGCTGGGGTAGGGGTCCTGGCCAGCTTTACTTGGGAGGATATGGGATTAGTCCATTTTTAGTCACCAGTATTTGATGACTAATAGGAGTATTCTTTGACCTCAGTGGACAGGCTACTGAACCCAGCCAACAGGGCACACATGGTCTTGGAGGAGCAGCTGAGAGAGCTGCTGGACAAACTGGATCTCACGTGCGCCATGAAGTCCAGCGGGTCACGGAGCAAGCGGGCCAAGTTACTAAAAAAAGAAATTGCCCTTCTTCGAAATAAGCTGAGCCAACAGCACAGCCAGCCCCCTCCCGCAGAATCAGGTATTGGAAGCCTCGAAGAGGAAGGCACTCTGCTGGGGCAGGAGACAGGAGAGGAAGGTAAGCACACAGACTTGGGCCTCTGGGCAGGCCCTCCTACTGCGGGCCGAGTGCAGACAGTGTCTCTGTCAAAATGAGTTGATTCCCAGTACTCCCACTCGCTTTGTGTTGGGGATTCACAAAGCCCCAATCACGGAGTTCTTTGCTTTCTTTTTAAAAGACTTCACAATTCAAGCCATCTGAACTGTATCTTGGCACTTAGTTATGAAGTGTAAGGCACAAGATGAGATTCTCCCCCTGCCCCTTACCTTGGTTAAAATGTTACATGGAGTGGTTTAGGTCTTATGCCACCCTACCAGAATGGTTGAGCATGAAGGTGGCTTGTTTTGATGGGCAACAATTATGTGTTGTGTGAATGAGGCCGTGCCATTTAATTTGCACTAGTCTCTTAAAACGTTGCTCTCTGATGCTTTGAAGAAAGGAGGGAACTCACAGCTGGTCACCAGTGAGCTGGAAACTAAAGACAGAACTTCCTTCTGCCAATATGGCCAGACCAGCTGCCTGAAGGTCCTTGGCACAGCTCTTAGTTGTTGTGGAGGTGTGTCGAGGAAAGGATTTCTATTCAGGGATGTTTTATGGAAGGCAGATACGCACAGGAGAACTCCAGTCTGCCTAGTGGAACAACCACTGAAACCCTGTAGTGGAAATGGGTTTGAAATGGACTTCTGTGAAAGATTCAAGATGAAATGTTTGAGCATGTAGAATTTATTAATAGAGAGTTCTCCTTACTCGTTGTCTAATTTTAGTCTGAGCAGTTTTAGTTGCACAAAATAGGAGATGGAGTAAGATTCCCCCCCCCACCATAACTGTTGGTTTGATATATTATCCCCATCCAAATAAGGATTACAGACACTAAGACAAGACACATCCAAAATTATTCAATTTGCCAAACAAACAAAAAGCCCTTTTGTCTGCTATGCACATTTGTATCAGTAGGTATGTCCCACCAGGCTCATTGTGATGGCCATGCAGTTTCTTGGGGGTTCACCCCCATCTAGGTGGAGTCCATGAAGCAGAGGTTGATAATCGCCTTTGACTCCTCTAAATCAAAGCCATATTCTGTGGTTACTCTTCCTTTTTATCTTGGTGCATGAACTGGCTAGCATAAACCAGAGTTAGAGAGTTCTGGTAAGCTTGTATTTTTGTTTTTCTTCTTAGGAAATTTATCTTCTGTGCACACAAGTCAGGTTTTTAAAATTTATCCTTTTCTTCCTTGTATGTCTATTTTTGTTTCTGCTTTGATTCCTGTGTTTGACTTAGCATACTGTAAGATGCAGACTGCAGACTTCTTTTCGGGTAAACTAAATATAGACACAGGAGTGGAGTGAAGCCCCTCCCATCGATAGGTTACTTTTCTTCCCTGCCTTGGAGACTTTGGTGAGCTTTGTTCTAGGAGCATTGGGTGGCAGGGACCTTTGACAGCAGATCTCTCTGGGGTTTAGTGTGGGTTGGTTTGTCTGGCCTGTTGTCTTTTGGGGGATGAGACTCTAGCACATGGCAGTACTGGCAGTGTTCGCCCCTGGAAGAGGCTGTGTTTTCTTCCGGCCAGTCTCCTTAGCAGCCCAGGCAGCCCTGGTTGAATGATTTGCTTCTCTTTAGGGAGAACCACTCTTGGCCAATTATTCGCTCTGAGAAGAGTAGTAGGGAAAGTTTGTCAGCCAGGTTAATTCTCCATCATCAGAGTCGTTTGTCCTGCCAGTTTGGTGGTCTCCCTAAGCCTGCTTTGCTTCAAGGGTTATCCCAGCGGCACTTCACTCCTACAGTCTGGCCATTGACCCTCCCTTTGCTCATGATTCAAAGCAGAACCAGCTTTGCTGCCCTGGGGCAGCAGGGTAATTTTAAAAGGAAGTACATACAATGAAACTACTTGTCAAACCTCATGTCTTTTGGTAAAAATGAGAGAACTTGCAAGTCCAGTGAGATTATGAGGCAGGAATGCTTCTTCCCGTCCTGATTTCTAAAGAAATACTGAATCTCCATAAAACTGGAGAGGAAGCTGTATTTAATTATGTAAATACTGGTGAAAACAGCCCAACACAGATAGGTGTGAATTAGCATAGAAATCTTCACCTGTGTTAATTCCCATGGGACAAAAGCCAAGAGAATTCTGAAGACAAGAGCTCATTGCTGCACTATAACCATCATATTTAATAAAGTAACAACTCCTTAATATCAAATGTAGTGTCAATGTAATTTGTCACGATGTTGTTTCTATCTGAAGAAACTTGAACGGGAGTAATGGTAGGTTGTCAGTTCTGCTGGAGTGACTCACATGAAGGCAGGGGGTCCCTTGGCTTGGCCCTGAAGGAGGCCTGATGAAGGTGGTGGGCCATGTGCATCAGCAGTGGGCCTCCTTGCCCACGCTCAAGTTTGTGTTCCAGAGGGGTCTGCCGAGTGCCTTAGGTGCAGTGGTTTTCTTCATTGACTGCAGGTTACTGGGCAGGTGCTGGGAAGGTATTATTGGGACCTGGAGAGAACATTGATTCCCCATGCCTGGTAAATCCTGTGGGAGTGATTAGCAGGTCTTAGTCTCTGCTTTTCACAGAACGTGATTTGAGCTGATGAGGGTTCTGGGGAGGAGAGTGGGGACCTACAGGTAGTGGTTGCCATAAGGCTCTGAGTGGGGCTGGTCATGTGGTGAGTTTGGTCCTTTTGCAGCACTGTGGCCTTCTCACTGAAGGCTCGAGAAGGTTGGCTTTAGGGGCAGCTGAGATTCTGTACAGCTAGGCTCTGCTTTATTGTGCACTCCTCCCCGGAGCGTATGTACTTTATACACTGAAGTACACAGAGGTGTAGCTTTTTAGGGTGTGAGGAGAGGAAGCAGAAGCAGGGATGGTGATGTGACAGTGTATGTACCAGTTGTGGGCCAGAAATGGCCTGAAGGAATCCTCTTAGGATTTTGATTTGGAAGCCTTTGGCCACTATAGTTGGTGACCATCTGTTAAAATATTGTAGAGCTGTTCTTGCAGATTTGTCTTGTAGTAGCTAGTTTAGGTTAGGTATTTATTTATTTATTTATTGGAAATATTGACAAGGCTAGGTATTTTGAGTCTGAAACCATTTGAGTGGTTAATCATTTTTGTGTCTATGATAAGTTCCAATGAGTGGAAGTTCAGATGCTGATTTTTATTCTTACAAACTCTGATGAGTCTCTACAGTCAAGCCCCCCAGAGTTTGTTCTATAAGTTAATTGAGCGTGTGTCTTACATTCAGTGAGGTAACATGTAATCGTTAGCAGCAAATGACTTATTAAGAATTATTTTCAGGTTGTATATGCACTTTAGCCAGATTGCCCCTCTCGGGTCCTAATAAGTCCACACCTCCTGTGGTGGACCGGACAACATAGTGACGACTGATGGCCCACACAGCTGTGGATTTTACTCTCTTTGGTGACCTCAGAGGCAAAGGCGCTGCCTTTTCTGCTTCTTGTGTTTGAGGAAATTGGGACTCTACGGACATAGTGGCCTGTGTGGGTTCCTCAGCTCGTGGTGACAGTCTGCACTTGGTCACCTGAGCCCTCTGTGCTTGACCACTGCCTTCCATCTGTCCTTGTTAGTGCCCTTAAACAGTTGCTGTGAGCTGACCTGGCAGACCACAGACCACTGAACAGGGATAGTGGGCACTCAGGTGATGGCAGAGCAGGAACAGTGGGTACACAGAACAGCCACAGAACCACAGAAGGTGGGAGAAGGTGGGGGGACCACTGTTGCCCAGGACCTCCTTGTGTACGGCCAGGGACAGGGTGTCTGTCTGAGCCTGCCAGGCGGAGGAGGGAGCTGGACTGGGGAGGAGGACCTGTGAGGAGACCCGGAGAACTCTAGACCAGGAGGAGCTGTGAGGGGAAGGCAGGGAGGACCCATTTCACTGCATTTGCCACTGGCAGCCTTGCAGAGGCCTCAAGGATCTTAGGAGAATCTTTCTAGTGTAACAGTCATGATCAAAGTCTGTTACGGGGCCTGGGCAGGAAGAAGATGCAGAAAGTACAGTGAGGAATCTGCAGGACAAGGGAGGCGAAGACATGCTAGCTTGTTGTTCCCAGAGCTGGTTGAGCCTGTGTGTGCATACTCTGAAGCTTCTATGTCTGCACGAACAGCACCAGGGATTTAAGAGTTAATCTCTGTAAGAGCTTAGTCAATAACAAAATGTATTTAACAGTCCTACTTCTTCTTCCTAATGTTTTGGTCAGTATTTCTCTGTATTTTGCAAATACTTTGTTAAACCTATTTGTGATTTTAATCAGTAGATTGGAAGAATCTCATCACCCCCTCATCAGTATGATCCCTGATAGCTTAGCCCCATTTTTTTTTTTTTTTTGTAAATCCAATACAAATCTTTTTGTATTGGAACACCCAGTTCAATAATAAGCTTGTGTTTCTTGTTAAAACTGATTTCTTTGCAAGATGACCTTTTTCTGAGGAGACACTTTACTATGGTATTTGGCTTACCCACGGTGTGCTCCAGCATATTTCAAAGGACTTTTGAAAGCAAGTTGCCATCAAAGTGTACTAAGGCCTGCCCAGAGCTTCTGAGAGAAGAGCAGAGAGAAAAGTAGCTTCCGGTTTCATATCTGTGACACTACTCAAGTCAGCTAGGGAACACCCAGGAAATGATTACCCAGAGACACAAGTAAACCTGGAAGTAAACCCTGAGAGTGAGCTTTTCAAATATCTATTGCATTTAAAATATTAACCGTACACATTTCAGATGGTTTTGGGGAATTTTTCTGGTTTACAAAATAAAAACCATATTAATGACAATACTTTTTCTTGTTTTTTAAAAGATTTTATTTATTGATGAGAAAGATAGGAAAGACATCACTCTGGAACATGTACTACCAGTTATTGAACTCAAGACCTCATGCTTGAGAGTCCAATACTTGATCCATTGTGCCATCACCCAGACCACATGATAATGCATTTTCTTTAGGATCATTGAAGTCGTTAGTTTTGGCTTCCTGTCACATCCTGTAGCCAGAAGCAGTCTTGCTAGGAAAGAAACCCCTGTTGCCTCTTTGTGGTAGCAGCGAGTACCAGCAGGATACTGCCAGGGATGACCAGGACACAGTATCCTGGAGAACCTCTCTCTGGGCACTCACAAGCAGAGCAGCTTTCCAGGACAAAGACTTATTTTTATGTTTGTGATTTCTTTTTTCATTTCTTCTTTTTTTTTTTTAACGAAGCACTGCTCACTTCTGACTTAATGGTGGTGCTATGGAGAGAACCTGGGACTTTTGTTTCTTAGATGGAAAGTCTGATGACACCATCAACCTGGTCCTTAGTCATTTTTGAAACCCTTTGAGAGAGATTAGTCTTATTCCAAAAGTTGTGCTTTTATTCTTAAAGTCAGACTAAAGGGGAAAAAAAATCAATTGCACAGTAGCATTTCAGCGTATGTGCAGAAGTCAGCGTGGAGCTGAGCGATAGGTCTCCTGCTCTTGAGAACCATTCCAGCTGCCCGCCACTCCTTGGTATTGCCGCCAAGTATTCAGCCCTGGTCTGAATCAAACCTAAATGTTCCTTTGGGTTTGCTGATCTTCTGGCCCACGGCAGGGTTGTGGGGGAGGAATCCCTGGGGTCCTGGGGTGATCAGTTCATAGCTGTGGGAAATACTTTTTCTTCTTCAAGGTAAGTGATCGTAGAAATCATTGTGTGATGTGTTTAATTTTGGCTTATGTGAGATAATCTTTCAGTTTTTTTTCAGAGAGTAACTTTATGCTCCTGGGCACCTGGACCTAGGCGCCAGGCCACACCAACCTTGGGGATTAGGGAAAGGCACACAGTGTGACTGATGGTCACAGGCCACTGGGCCCTGCTGCTTAGCAGACAATTATGTGTGATGCTTTGTTTCCTTAATTGAATTAGTATTTTGGTGGACTTCACATTTGTAGTAAGTTTTATAATAGATTTTTATAATTATCAGTTTTCAAAAATCACTTTATTTATAATTTTTTCAGGAGATAAATCTCCCCCTAAACTTGAACCATCAGATGCATTACCTCTTCCTTCAAACTCGGAGACTAATTCAGAACCACCAACCCTCAAACCAGTAGAACTCAACCCCGAGCAGAGTAAACTTTTCAAAAGAGTCACATTTGATAATGAATCACATAGCACTTGCACTCAGAGCGCACTGGTAATCGGACACCCTCCAGAGCCCACTCTCGCCAGTAGTGGCGATGCGCCGGCGGCGGCGGCCTCCGCGGTGGCGGAGCCATCAAGCGATGTAAACAGACGCACCTCTGTTCTCTTCTGCAAATCGAAAAGTGTAAGCCCCCCAAAGTCTGCCAAGAACACTGAAACCCAGCCAACTTCTCCTCAGCTAGGGACCAAAACCTTTTTGTCTGTAGTCCTTCCGAGGTTGGAGACTCTTCTGCAGCCAAGAAAAAGGTCGAGGAGCACCTGTGGAGACTCCGAGGCGGAGGAGGGGTCCCCGGGAAAGCGCCTGGACACAGGTAAATGCCACAGAGCGCCTTGTTCTTGCCTTGCCCTGCCCTGCCCTGCCCTGCCCTGCCACGCTCTCTTTCTGGGGGGTGGGGTGGGGGTGGGGAGTGGGTCTCACGGCAAGTTGTTTGGGTGGGAGGGTACCACCTTCTTTGGTTCTGCTGATTCTTCTTGTTCAGAATTCTCTTAGTTCCCAGATAAGAAGACAGTCTGTGCTGGTTTTATTTGAAAAGCCTCTGCTACAGGTTGAGGCGGGCTGGGAAAGTCTGGTGTGGGTGGTCCCACCTGTCCTCCTGTGGGTTGTGTAGCTTCATATTGTGATCTGTGCTCCGTCATCTCATGTGGTGTGTGTTTCCAGGTAGACTTGTGAGAGGTGGGGCCTGGCCTGTAGAGTCTTACTGGAAGTTGGTTGGGGTGAAAGGCAGCCCACCGCCCAGTTGATGAAAGGACATTTTGATATTTTTCACTGTTCTTTGTAGCTTTATTAGTAACATATGCTAGATTATTGCCACCTGCTGACATGACACTTGGAAGTTAAGTGTTTCTCATTTACTCCTAAGCTTCTGTAACTTAACTCTGTTTTATTAACTGAGAAGTCCTCTTGCCAACCCTTTCCTGGACTTTTTTTATTCGGCTGAATGTCTCCTTATAGCTGCTTCTGATCTCAGAGGAAGGCCTGGATGGCCCCTCCTCTCCCTCTGGTTAGGCAGTCTGGTTGTGCATCTGAGAGTCTTCGGCATGAACTATCTCTGGCATCTCCCTGGATGGTGCTTGACTGGGCTCGCCCTCTGGGTTTGTGTTTGCTTCTGGTCCACTGATCTGTCTGCAAAGAGAAGTGGTATTTTCTTCTTCTGGTTGGCCTTTTATTTTAGCTGTGAGAGCACGGAGCTGGGGGACACAGCGTGGCTCTTTTCTGGCAACAAGTGAATCTGACAGGGTCAGATGGAAAATTACTGGGGAAACCCTTTGCAGGGCATTGCATCTGCTTCCAGACCAACTGTTGGTCTGGCTGATGGATGTGCCTGGTGGCGGGGATTTCTCAGGCCCTAACACTGACTTTATGCCCTGCGTTCTTTCTGTTGTGAAAGTAGCTTCTTAAAATCTTCCTTTTACCATGTGGGGAACTTTTGCACATGTTGTTAATTTTGTAGAAACTCTATTTTATTTTATTATTATTTTTTTATTTTAAAGATTTTATTTGTTAATGGGAAAGATAACGGGAGAGGAAGAACCAGACATCACTCTGGTACGTGTGCTGCCGGGAAATGAACTCAGGACCTCATGCTTGAGAGTCTAGTGCTTTATCTCCTGTGCCACATCCCGGACCACTAGGCATTCTCTATGTGCTTTTGTTTTGGTAGGTTGGACCCACATAGATAGATTTTATTTTATTTTATTTTTTGCCACCAAGAATATTGCTGGACCTTGGTGCTTGTACAGCTCCACTGTACCAGATGGCCATTTCTATTTTTTTTAGGTGGTCCAGGAGATGGCACAGTCAATAAAGCACTGTATTCTCAAACATGTGGTCCTGAGTTCAGTCTCCGACAGCACATGTACCAGACTGATGTTTGGTTCTTTTTATCCCTCCTATCTTTCTCATAAATAAACAAATGAATAAATAAATAAATAGTTTTTCTTCTTTCAATGCCTGTGGGGTTATCACTGGGACTTGGTGCTGCCACTACAAATCTGTACTGCTCCTGGAAGCCTTTTTTTCTTTCATTTTGGATAGGACAGAGAAATTGAGAGGGTGGGGGGTAGACAGAGAGGGAGAGATAGACCCCTGCAGATCTGCTTCACTGCTTGTAACATGATTTCCCTGCAGGTGGGGTGCTGGGGGATCAAACTGGGATCCTTGTGCTTTGTACTATGTGCACTTAACCCGGTGCGCCACTGCCTGGTCCCATAAATAAATCTTAATTAAAAAATTTTTTTATAGCGGGTGATATAGGGAGAGAGGAAGAAGGGGTAGGGGAGGTAGAGAGATACATACAGCACTGCTTTGTGAAGTTTATTTTTCGAAGGTGGGGACCAGGGACGTAAACCCAGCTCCACGTGTATGGTATTGCGTGTGCTTTACTGGGTGATCTACCATCTGGGCCCCCCTAGGCCTTTTTTAAAAAATAATTTATTAGATATATGTTGTTTCTAAATAATAGGAGCTATTTCAGAGTTCATAGATATAAAGAATAAAGATAGAGACTGAGCTTACTTTACAGCATTGGTAGGTTGCTCTTAACTATACCTTGGCCTTTCTTTGCCAAGTTTAGTGAAATATTTCTACCCCCTAGCCCCACTTTCTTTTGACTGGAACACTACTTAGATCTGGCTATTGGTGTAACTAATACAATAGGGGGTATACAAGTATACAAGTTCCATATACAGCTGCCCTCTAGGCGCTCTCACCTTTGTTTTAAGTGCATTGGGAAGTTAGTCCGTTGTAGGAGGTAAGTCAGGGTGTGTCTGCTTGCCCATGGTTCCCACACCCTGCCAGAATCTTTTGTCCCGTTAACAGCATGGGCTGCTGACAGTGTTGCTCAAAGACCTGCTGTGTAACCGTGCTCATGGAGGGGCTGTCTAGGACCCCCGATCTACCATTGACTTCTGAATGTCAGTGAAGCTGCATCAGGTGGTGATCATGGTGTCTGGGACACTTGGGCTCAATACCAACGACATCTGTTGTGTAAATGATGCCTCTGTTTCCTTCCACTCCCTGCACTTGAGAATCTTGCATGTTTTCTGTAATGTTGGTGAGTTCTCTAGGAGTTGACTGTTGACTTCAGGGGTGAGATCGCAGAGCATGCTTCTGGAGGAATGTTCTGGTCCCAGCTGAAACAGATTTGGGCTTTCTGATTGCAGAATGGCAGTAGTTGCAGGGATGTGTGCTGAGCTGTAATGCTCTCCTGTACACCCTGCGGGCCTCGGTAGCACTGGGATCAGAGGCCTCTGATCAGAGCGAGAGCTGACTTCTGCTCTGTGCTAGAGCAGAGGTGCACATCTGGATGCTGTTCATTCTGTGTCTGTTTTGGCTTCACCCCTGCCTGCTGCTTAGCGTGTCTCTGCAAGCCCTGAATTTCTTGCAGAGACACAAGTTCTCAGTCTGAAATCTTGGAAGTGTTCTAAATCTTTGGAATTTTCTAGATTCATCTGTGATCTGCCTTTCTGCCTTGTGGGGAGTTCTCTGTTTCCCCCCATGTGTTGCAAGATTTCCAAGTTAGAGTTAAAAAAAAAAAAGATGTGGGGCCGGGTGGTGGCACACATGTTAGAATGCGTGAGGACCCTTGGGAGTCGGGCTGTAGCTCAGCGGGTTAAGTGCAGGTGGCACAAAGCACAAGGACTGGCATAAGGATCCCGGTTCGAGCCCTGGCTCCCCACCTGCAGGGGAGTCGCTTCACAGGCGGTGAATCAGGTCTGCAGGTGTCTATCTTTCTCTCCCCCTCTCTGTCTTCCCCTCCTCTCTCCATTTCTCTCTGTCCTATCCAACAACGACGACATCAATAACTACAACAATAAAACAACAAGGGCAACAAAAGGGAATAAATAAATAAATATAAAATTAAATTTAAAAAAAAAAAAAAGAATGCGCGAGGACCCAGGTTCAAGCCCCTGGTCCACACCTGCAGGGGGAAAGCTTTGCGAATGCTGAAGCAGGGCTGCAGGTATCTCTCTCCCTCTCCATCATCCCCTTCCCTCTTGATTTCTGACGGTCTCTATCCAATAGACAAAGATAACAATAATAAAAAGAAGATGTGTTCTTTCTGAGATGCTGGGCCATCTTGCGCTTGTGGTCAGAAATGCTGTGAGTGAGAAGGCCTTTGGGGGTTCAGAGCTAATTCCTCTCCTCTGTGACTACTCATCTGTTTTCAGCATTGAGCCACCAGGCCAGAATGTCTTTGTTCTTTTGAGACTCCCGCTGGGTGACTCCCTTGTCACCTGACAGGGAGTGTCAGAGAGAGGGAGCACGAGGGCGGGAGAAGGGCCCGTCGTGTCCTTAGGCTGCTCAGGGAGGAGGCTGTTCTCTTGTGCCTTTCAGTCAGACTAAATGGCTTTTTCGCTGTTTTCCAGGTTCTCATTTTAACTACTAACATGCTGGGTAGTTCACTCTTTGGATCCTAATAATTTTCTCTTACTCAACCTGGACTGGACTTCTGCTAAGCGGTCATTTTGGAACTCAGAGGGATCACTGCCTCCTTGCATTTCACGTAATTCTTGCGGATGACGGTGGAAACCTCAGTTAAGCCATCCTCTAAGCAAAAATACAAACACCATCATTTGGAGGAGACCTGCCCCTTCCCACTCACCCCCTCTGTAAGTCCGAGCCAGACTCTGCCGGAGGAACGCGCTGGTGCCTGGGAACGCCGCGCCTTCCGCCAGCCTGGGATGTGTCTTTGGCTGCGGTCCCTCCTGTTGATAGGCTTGACTGAGGCACAGGGAGCCTTAGTGTCCAGTTGCTCAGAGGCCGGCTGCTTCCACAGATGACATTCGTGGACAGAAATTCTGATTCCACCCTCAGCAGGCACAGCGGGCCTGAAATGACCCAGAGTCCTGGGTTGGGGCATCTGGGTGCTTCCCGCCGCACAGCTGGACGATGTGGCCACACACCATTGTCCTCTCCCTCCGTGTCACACCTTCACTTGCGGTTCTGCCAGACCCCCTTCACCCTTTATTTCTCTCCCCTTCATTTCCTTCTGGAGCCCCACCGGATTACCGAGCTAAGGCATCTGTCTTCAAAGCTGAACATCGCCTGGCTCCTGTGCTCCCCCCTCCCCCAAGAGCCTTTGATCGTCTTGGGTCCAGGACACTCTTCCTTGCCCACCATCATAGCTTTGCAGAACCAGTTTAGGCAAACGCAGGGTGGTCGGAATCTTATTTGCTGTGATTTTGTTGAAAGGTTGAAAATGCACACACGATGCAATTCTCTTGCCAATAGTAAAAATAAAAATGTAAAAAAGTGACGCTGCTGCCCCAACACCCTGGGAGCTGAGTGTAGTGCTGTGCTTGCTGGCCCTCCAGCTGCCCCATGTCACCCGCGTCCTCTTCAGGGGAAGCGGAGAGGCTGCCTGGGTGGTGGCAGGGAGGGAGCACCTGCTTGCTCTGTCTCGTGGTTGGGCTGCTAACTGGAATGTTCTTCGGGCCCAGTGAGCATGCGGTGGCTACCGACCTTGAGGAACGTCAGAGGCTTCTTGTTGTAGAGGAGGTCCCCGTCTCCAGAAGATTCGTTTTAGTTATTGCCGATTGGAATCTCAAGGCCCTTTGGGGACCCCTCTCCCATGTGGCCCTTCATAGAACAGTCCTAGACGGGGTCTGAGGAGCAGCTAGGCCGGGGGCCTCTTGATGCAGTGTGTCATGCATGCCTTTGGGGGGGCCCAGAGAAGGTGTTTGAGTTTTTGCTTCACCTCTGATGACCGTGTGTAGGTCGCCTGATAGCAGGAGTGTTTTGCTCACCAGTCAGTCGGTGGCTCTTGGTTTTTTCCTTTCAGCCTCTTGTCGTAAAACTTTTTTTCCCCTTTGGTGAACTTTTAGCTCCTAGGAAATCACCTCATGCTGAAGTAGTCGCCGGAGTGCGCTCTGCTATGTGTAGCGCTAGACAAAGGGCTCTGTGCTGCATGGAGACCTGCTGTTGTGAATGACTCCTGGGCCTCTGCAAACCTCCAGCTCCCATGACATCTGAGCTCCTTTGTTGAGTGTTGTCGCCAGTTGTGGCAGGCCGGCCCCATGGGCTCACTGAGCGGCAGCAGCCAAGCTTGCACAGGACTGGGATGTGACTGCCACCAGGAGGAAGGTCTAGGCCGGCTAGTTCCACTGCTCTTGTGGGGCCCACTTCTAGTCAACAGTGGCCTCACCGCTCTGGGCTTGTTTCGCAGTGCCTGTACTTAGTAGGTGCTCAGTGACAGTCTATGGGTGTGCTGAACTGAACCCCCCCCCCCCACACACACACACACACACATCTTTTTTTTTTCTTTCTTTCTTTTCTTTATATAAGGAAACATTGACTAAATCATAGGATAAGAGGGGTACAACTCCACACAATTCCCACCACCAGAACTTTGTATCCCATCCCCTCCCCTCTGGGAGTATGAACCCAGGGTCATTATGGGGTGCAGAAGGTAGAAGGTCTGGCTTCTGTAATTACTTCCCCGCTGAACATGGGCATTGGCAGGTGGATTCATACTCCCAGCCTGTCTCTCTCTTTCCCTAGTGGGGCAGGGCTCTGGGGAATCGGAGCTCCAGGACATATTGGTGGTGTTGTCTGTCCAGGCAAGTCCGGTTGGCATCATGGTAGCATCTGAAACCTGGTGGCTGAAAAGAGAGTTAACATACAAAGCCAAACAAGTTGTTGACTAATCATGAACCTAAAGGCTGGAATAGTAGATGAAGAGTTGTCCCCCTCACATCTGTGCACTCTTAATCTATAGGAAGGTGAAAGGGGAGATGTTTATCCTGTCTTTATTTCCCAAATTATGGCTTTCCCTACGTATTTTTGCTGCTTCCGGCCATGAGGGAGCAGGAGTTTACATTGTTTTCGCCAGGCACAGGCAAACCCTGCCCTTCGCTTGGTTTCACAGCTGTCTACCACTTGTTTTAGGACTGGGATTAGCCTTTCACTAACTCCTGACCCCCATTGCTCCTTGTTGAGCTTTCCCAAGAGCCTCGACACAGCTGTCACTGCTGGCGACACTCACTTCACTAGAAAGACCTCTTCACTTGCAGGGGAAGGGGTATTGGATTCTGAGTGAGACTGTTGAGGATTTCTGAGCCTCAGCTCCATGTGGCTCCACAAGGAGTGTCTTCACAACTTTTTTATTGTTGTCGACCTGTACTGTTGCCATGGGGTGTGTCTGACCCTGGTTCTTGTGTGGGTGACATCTCGGGGCTTCCCCCTAGGACTTAGCTATGACCCTACAGGACTGTGGCTTCTGCTCTCAGAACTTAATCTTAGATCCTGGATGTTAGGCTTCATCTGCCTGGCTGGGTGAACTGCTGCTCACTTGCCTGATTCAGAATCATTGGGGCATTTCTTTTCTGGGGGATTGTGGCATCCTTTCCTGAGAACTGTGGAATCTTCGATGTCTTCCTTAACTTCTCTGTTGTCCCCAGCCTTCTGAGTCCTGGGAAAATATTCCAAACTAGAGCAATTTTTTTTTTTTTTTTTTTAACCAGAGCACTGCTCAGCTCTTGCCTTATGGTGGTGCAGGGGATTGAACCTGGACTTCTGGAGCCTCAGGAATGAGTCTTCTCTACATAACCATTATGCTATCTGCTCCCATCATAGAGTCATTCTTCATAGAGTTCCATGGTTCCACCTTTGTGTTAGTCCCATAATGTTACATGGATCTGTTTTTCTTTTTCCAGAGTAATTTGTTAGACTTTTACAAATGTGCAGATTCTGATAGTGACTGTTGCAATGATTGCTTATGCATGTCAATGGGGTGAAATGTGAAAAATCCTGTTTCCCTTTAAGCTCATTGTTAAATGTTAAATTCAACAGAAACACAGCAGATCTGGCATGAACTTGCCAGGAAGGTGCTTTTCTCTTCTGGGCGATTAGCAAATATTCTTGGCATCTGCTTTTTAATTTTTTTTTTCTTTTTCTTTGAGACTTTTTTTTTTTTTTTGGCCAGAGCACTGCTCAGCTCTGGTTTATGGTAGTGCAGGGGATCACACTTGGGACTTTGGAGTCTCAGGCATGAGAGTCTCTTTGCATGACCATTAAGCTTCTGCTTCTTGATTTCATAGTTGCCATCAAAGTTTATTTACTATATGTACAAAAATAAGCCATACTCATTGAAAAAACACAAACGTATACACAGCAGGTGAAAATAACCTGTAGTTTGGATATTCCTGGAAATAACTTTAAAAGAAATGAACTTCTGAAAATTAATTTTTAAGAATGGTGAGGTAAGGTGGGGCAGGATAGCTGTACATTCTCCTGAAGTCGGGCTTCAGACTTAAGGCTCTTTCATCTGCCCCTAGCCGGCCATCCCTTCCTGTGCTGATATTGCAGGCTGGGCTTAGGCAAATATGTCTTCCTTTTTTCCTGATATAATCGTTTCTCAAACACTGAGATGATGGTATTAGGTTTTGCGTAGTTACTTGGCATGTTAGGAAACCAGTGAATTTTGGTTTCTGGGGCTGACCTGGCACTACCACCCAAGGAGTTTCAGATGCTGTTGGGCACTCAGGTTGTGTTAGTGTCTCACCAGGGTGTGTGAGGTTCATGTTAAAGCCTTTCCTCTGAAAACCTAACTGTGTAGTTCCGTTGAAGTTGGGCTGGGGAACACACTCTAGTGGTGTCCACTAACGAAGTGGCCTTCAGGATATGGACTAGATGGACGGACTACTTACTCTAGGATGGCCAGAACACCTCCTTTGGGCCAGTGTTCTCTGTACTAGTTTATAATTTGTTGAGTTTGTTCTGCTCAGCAAGTACTTCTGTGTTTTGAGGTCTGCTGGGGGGTAACCGAGAAGAGGTTTGTTTAATACGCTGTGAACTCAAGACCTGTGTGCATTGGATTGCAGGTCTCACCAATGGCTTTGGGGGCGACAGGAATGAACAGGAGCTGGGCAGCACCCCAGGGAGGAAGGCTGCGCCCCGCCGACGCTGTGCCTCTGAATCCAGCCTGTCCTCTAGCAGTGGTCCACTCTGTGACTCGAGGTGAGGTCCTCTTCCCTGCAGGGCACTAACTAACCCCCAACCCATTCCTGTGATGTTCACTTGTTAGAGAGCTGAAACAGAGACGGGAGAGACCACACCATTACCCAACAATTGACTTGGTTTCACAATCTGTTCTTACATTTGTCCTTCTTTCCCAGTGCTTGCTTTCATGAGAATCTCATGCTCACTTTCAGCCCTGCTTGTCTGCCCTGAGGAGACCACTCTGTAACAGGGATTTCCACCCCCTACCCCATGTCTGTGTGTCTTGGGGAAACCGTGGCAGCTGCTGACTGTCCTGCTTCTCTCCGTCCAGTTTCAGTGCTCCCAAGTGTGGGCGGGGCAAGCCAGCCCTGGTGCGGCGGCACACGCTGGAGGACCGCAGTGAGCTGATCTCCTGCATCGAGAATGGCAACTATGCCAAAGCTGCCAGGATCGCTGCAGGTAAGCTTACGCTCGGCCTCCTTTTATGCCTTCTCTGATGTGTCCAGAATGCTGCTGGGATGCGAGCAACCACATAGTTCTTCTTCTAGCGTTTGCCCTTCTTCCGTAGCCAGTCAACAGGTCAGGTTGAAAGCTGGCAGGAGCTGCTTGTTGCTGGCTTTGAAAGTGACTGGGATCCATGTGGATTCAGTCGGCTAGGAAGGATCGTCAGTTTCCCCAATGAATGGGTACTCACGGGATGCACCACGAGAAGGTCGATCCAATGCATCCCAAAAAAACCACAGTGTCAGGTGTTGTTGGGAAATGGACTCTGTCCAAGTGGGAGCAGAGCCAGGGTCTCCAGTGCCCTTTGTCCAAGCCTTGCCTGCCCATGCTGCTTCCCATAAAGCAGTAGGTCGGTGAGGAACTTTCGACAGGACCTGCCACATGTCTGGGACCACCACAGGGCCAGTAACAACTTCTATAGTTTTTGTGTGAAGCGCTCAGCTCCAGTGGTTCCTGGGCATCAGTCAAAACCATCCACATCTCCTTATTTTTATCTGTCCTTTGCAGCTGAATGTAGGATGTGGTGGTGTGGGCCCTCAGCTTTTAGTACTGGTGGAGGGATAGAATCCATGGGACGTGGTTGAACTGGAGCCCTGGGAGGTGTACTGAGCAGGGTTTGGGGAAGCACCCACAGCAGGGAGGCACGTGAGCTTCTGAGCAGGGAGATTTATCAAGCCAGTGCCTTGAATAAATGTGGGTGGGCTTGGTATGGGTGCCCCCCCACACACACCCACCACACACACACTCTTAGTTTCCAGCGATGTTTTGTATATTGGATAGGGCTCCCTGCGGGGTTGGGTACATAAGGGAGGAGAGGGCAGTTGGTTCTTTGGAAGAAGGCAGGCCATGGGTTGATTCTGATATCATTGGAGAGGTAGACTGGGGGCACCTCTCTAGAGGGTTACATCGGGGGGTGAGACACCCACAGAGACTGAGGCTTGACTGTCTGCCTCTACAGACTGGGGCAGGTGCTGGGGGTGGCGGTGGCGGTGGGGGGTGGGCTGTAGAGGGAAACCTGTCCCTGGCGAAACCTCACATTGGCGTGGTGCATGTTGGGCCCTAGGGCTGTGCTGCCCTCTTCCTGGTTCCTTAGCGCGCTTTGTTCGTTCTTTCCCCAGAAGTTGGTCAGAACAACATGTGGATTTCGACTGATGCCTCTGTTCTCGAGCCCCTGAAAGTCGTGTGGGCCAAGTGCAGTGGCTATCCCTCATACCCAGCCCTGGTGAGCTTTGGGGATGGTGGACGTCCATTTGTCAGGCATGGCGGTGTGGTCCCGCTGCCCTGCCGACAGTGGAGACCTTGAGCAACATGGCTGTGTGCTTCCAGGCCTGGGGCTGCCTTACCCACCGTGGTGGGGGTGGCTGACTTACTGCAAGACCATGTGTGGGGTGATGGGGTGTTTAGAGCTCCTTTAAAGCCTTCTTTAGGGTGGAGACGACTTGGAGGGAGGAGGGGTATGTTGAGTGGGACTCGGTTGTGACCCACGCATGTGCTTCTTTGGGCAGATTATTGACCCCAAGATGCCACGTGTGCCCGGACACCACAACGGGGTCACCATTCCCGCCCCACCTCTGGATGTGCTGAAGATCGGCGAGCATATGCAGACCAAGGCAGATGAGAAACTCTTCTTAGTTCTGTTCTTTGATAACAAGAGGAGCTGGTGAGTGCAAGTGCCTTAAGCCACGGAGGAAGGTCTTGGGTTTGCTGGCTCTCTGTCTGGGTATCTCTGTCTGGCTCTGCTTCTGGCCTCCCTGGGCTCTAGGCACCTGGCGCCAACACATAAGCTTACCAGAAGCAGGGAGGTTGTGTGAACCCCTACACCCTGCTGCTGGTGGTCTCCACTGATGTTCAAGGTGGGGGGGGGACTCTGCTGCTGGACTGGGCTCCCCCACATTTCTTCTCCCACAGCTTTCTTTTCTGCCCCTGAAGTCTCCTCACCTGTGTGGATCTATACGTACTCACAGTAAGAGGCCAATGCCTTTGGCCTCACTTGCCTCAGCCCCCTGATGAGCCATGCTGAGACCCTGACTCCTCTGTTTGTCTGCTGTGCTGAAGGAGCCACTACCACAGTACTTGTCGGCAATATGTTGATGGCGGTGCCTGGAGATTTCCACACAGTTCCTCTGTCCCTGGGAATCATGGTCCTTCTGTACCCTGGGCGTTTAGTGTGGAGTCCGGCACAGCTTTTAGGAAGGTAGAGGTGCTCCATGCGCCTCGGAGCCGGCCTCTGTCTGCCTGGGCAGTCACGAGCACTGGCAGGGATACAGGGTTGAGTTGTATGGCAGGCAGGGTGCTGGCATCGTGCACCCCCGACCTCAGTCTTTTCCTCACCCTGACCCGTGCCTGGCCCGTGACAGCTGCTCCTGGATTAGTATAGAGGCTCATGCTGCGCCAAGTCCTGTCCTACTGCTGGGCTTCCATACCCTCAGAGGGTCTCCCTGGCCACGCCATCGACCTGATGCTGTGCCTGTGTCCCTGTGTGCAGACATGTACTCGTGCAAACCTGTGTGGGTGTGTGCATGTCTGTGCACTTAAGCATATGTGCAGTGGAGTGTTTCTGTCCTGTGTATGGCCTTGGTGGCCGCTCAGGAAAGACTACTGGGCACCTGCTTTGTGTCTCCTCCAGGAAGTGGCGGGTCCTGGGGCTGCTAATGGAGAGCTGGGCACTTGGTTTTTGTGAGTCCCCTACCCTGTGAGTCCAGACAGACTAGTTTTCCCTGCTAGTCGGATTGCCTGAGTGGCGTTTCTACTTGAGTCCAGAGATGGTTGTAGCAGCTGTGTGTTTCTGTCTGAGGGATAGGGAGCTTTGAGCTATGTGAATGAAGCATGGATAAGTTATTACGTATGGAGTTCTGACTGTCCCCTCTTTTATTTTATGTTTTATTTTAAAAAGGCAGTGGCTCCCGAAGTCTAAAATGGTTCCACTGGGTATTGATGAGACGATAGACAAGCTGAAAATGATGGAAGGGAGAAACTCCAGCATCCGGAAAGCTGTGCGGATCGCCTTTGACCGTGCCATGAACCACCTGAGCCGAGTGCACGGGGAGCCAGCCAGTGACCTCAGTGACATTGATTGACACCTGCATGCGGAGGCCAGGCTGCCGTGCCATTCATGGGCTTGTCCATAGTGTTGATAGGCTGTACATATTTGTATATGGTTCAAAACTTAACTTATTCTGATTTTTAGGTGTAGTTCTTTCATTCTTCCCTGGGGAGGGCGGGGGGGAGGTCTTATTTCCAAGCCTTCTGTGGAACCATCCCTGTCATGGGCGCTCTGAGGGGCTCAGGCGCGTCTCTAGGCGTGATTCTGTCCCCGCCACGGGTCACACTGAAGGGCGCCACTGGCCTCACTTCTTTGGTCTCTAGCTTTTTTTTTTTCCTCCCCCCCCCCTTTTTAAAAGACTTTTGAATGTTTAATAATTTTATAAATCATATTCTTTACACAGAGTACCACTTATTTAATAAGATGGGATGTAAATTTACAATGACAAATGTGTATTTTAAGAAAGAAAATGACATTATTTTGAATGGTACTTTGTGGAGAGGTGGAGAATAAATTTATGCCATGCACATCACTTGCAGATCACCAAAAACACTCCGCCGACCCTGTGCGGGCGGGGCGGGGCGGGGCGGGCACTTCCTCTGGGTGTTTGTCCTCTTCATTGTCCTCGTCTGCCTGCCTCCTCCCCCAACCCACCCCAGCTTCCCACGGGCGTGCCTCCCAGCAGATTATTTATTGTAGAAAGTGTATCCATTTGCTTTATAATGAAAAATAAATTTGCAAAAGTATATTGATAGGCATTTTTATACAGGCACATAAAATTCAACTTGCTTTGGGAGCAGGATGTGTTGGTGGTTCTATAAATGACTCTGGCTGTGTGTTATTTGATTTTGTAACTTGTAACCTTTTGTTTACAATGAGGGGCTTTCTGTAACTTGTTTTAATTTAGAACACTTTGGTAGCAATAGAAACTTTGGATACATTTTTGTATGGTACATGTGATGTATATAGAATTAGTACTTTATTTTTATTTTTAAGAGGTAAAAGCATTATGTTAGGGGAAAAGGTTGGGTGGGTTTCCAAAATTGCATTTTTTATATTAAAAAAATAAAGTCAAGATTTGGACTGTGTGGCCATTCATTCCTAACCACTGACAGGCATGCTGGAGTTGGGTATGGTCTGAATGCTGGTAAGGGGTGAGGGTTCCTGCAGCTTGTCACAGTCCGGCTCACTTAGGCACTTGATAGACCTTCACCTTAAAAATTCAGAGGTGGGAGTCGAGCAGTAGCACAGCGGGTTAAGCACACGTGGCACAAAGCGCAAGGACCGGCATAAGGATCCCGGTTGCATCCCCCAGCTCCCCACCTGCAGGGGAGTCAATTCACAAGTGGTGAAGCAGGTCTGCAGGTGTCTTGTCTTTCTCTCCCCCTCTGTCTTCCTCTCTTCTCCATTTCTCTCTGACCTATCTAACAACGACATCAATTACAACAACAAAACAGCAAGGGCAACAAAAGGGAATAAATGAATAAATATAAAAAAAATTTAAGCCTTTCCCGCTCGGCCTCGGAGCAGGGAGCATATTCAGTGCGTGTAGCAATGTGGGCAGTGCGCCCCTCCGGTGTGGCGCAGGCCTGGCCTCGACTTCCAGGATGTTGGGGTTCCCGCGGCTTTACTTCTTTTCCTGCTGGGACTCCCGAGTCCGTGCTGGAGATCATACCCGTCTTGGTTTCGGGGGTTTATGCAGGCTCCCGGGGCCTCCACGCGGCGCCTTTGCACCTTTCGTCCACTCAGACTCTGCTCCATGCCAGCTAAGGCGTATTTTATGCATCAGAACATAAATTGAACAATTATGGAGGTCATCCTGTTTCCCAGAAGACAGTATGGTGAATGGCTGACTAAACCCACTAGAAGCACTACACATGTTAATAAGGTAGCCAACAATTTTCAAGTCTTGCTGTAATGTGGACTCACTCCTTGCATCAAGGGTAATAACGTGGAACATTCGGTAAAGGAGATTTGATCAAGAAGATGACGGAAATGGCTGAAAAGTTATTTTGTCATTATCGCAGAAGAAACTATATAAAGGACATAGAATACTTTGAATTGCTGGATAATAAATTGTTCTATAAAAAATTGTCAGGGCTAGTAGCATTATTTTTGTTGGTATTATCTTTATTGGATAGAGAGGGAAGGGAACAGTAGAGAAGGAGATAACACAGATACCTGCAGCACTGCTTCACCACCTGCAATGCAAAGTTTTCCCCCTGTAGGTGGGGACTGGGGGCTTGAACCTGGGTCCTTGCCCATTGTAACGTGCACTCGACGTGTCTCCCTCTTAATTTCTCCGTCTCTATCCAAAATGATCTGTTGTTTTTGCTGGGCTATGTTGTTTTCGCCGGGCTGGCTTCACAGGCGGGAAACAGACGAACAGGGACTCACGGCTGGGTTGTACGCAGTATCTCTTTATTCATGCAGGACGCAGGGCAGTCTATACCAAGCTAAGCTAAACTAAACTAAACTAAAACGAACAATGTTGTCTTTATATATACTTCCCAAGTAGGGTGTGAACAGGATGTGACATAGAGAGGGTGGAGAGAAAAGTGACTGGTGAAAATCAGAGTGTGACAAGGAGAGGGGGCAGAGCAAAAACATATCATGAACCAGTGGGGATTGAACTAATGCCCTGCAGTGGTTATGTAAATAGAATACAGTAGTTATGTAAATAGAATAGTGTTAAGCATACCAACAATGATCAAATAAAACTCCATATGTGGTACTATCACGGTGCTTGATTGTCACTGACTTACAGGCTCAGTGTGGGCACAGTTTCATGCTGATCACTGAGGTTTATCCATGAGGGTTTTACTTAAAAATAAATGCTTTGATAGCTCGGAGGGGTTATTTTATTTGGTCTTAAAATATGATCTACACCAGGATATTGAAAATTAAAAATTCATCTGTGCTCTGAGCCCCTATGTGTGTCACCAAGACAGCTGTGATTTTTCAAGGTTGAGGCTCAAGGAACTTGAATCTTTTCTGCAGATTTGGAGAGAACCTACAGAGACCTGTGCCTCACGGGAACAATTACCCAAGCCCCTGAATGTGGAGATGGGCACTGACTTTACACGCGGTCTCCAGTCTCCACCCTGGTGTGTCGTCCCACGCGTGTGGGCAGCACGTGCCATCATTCAGCCTGACCCAGAGGGCAGCTTGGAAGGGAAGACGCTGCATCCAGACACTTCAAAATGTGCTTTTCATTATTTCTAGGGTTATTGCTGGGCTCTGTTTGCATGATGAGCGTACCTCTCCCATTAGTAGGTCAGAATAAAAATTGCTACCTCTGGGAGTCGGGTGGTAGCACAGCGGGTTAAGTGCACGTAGCACAAAGTACAAGGACCGGTGTGAGGATCCCAGTTCGAGCCCCCTGGCTCCCCACCTGCAGGGGAGTCGCTTCGCAAGTGGTGAAGCAGGTCTGCAGGTGTCTGTCTTTCTCTCCCCCTCTGTCTTCCCCTCCTCTCTCCATTTCTCTCTGTCCTATCCAACAACAACATCAAAAACTACAACAATAAAACAAGGGCAACAAAAGGGAATAAATAAAAAAGAATAGCTACCTCTTAAGGTTGTCACCAGGAGTTAATGATGGGTGTGTAATACATAGCAGTACAGTAGTTATTCCAAAATGCACTCACTGGAACACATGAGGACCTGGGTGCGAGCACCCGGCCACCACATAGGAATGCCATGTATGTAGAGGAAGCTTCATAAGCAGTGCAGTGGTGCTGTGCTCTCTCTTTTCTCTCCCTTTTTCTCCCCTCCTAAGTAGGAAAAAGAAATCTTCCAGCAGTGATGGAATTGTGCAGGTATGAAGCCCCAGCAAAGCTCTGGCGGCTGTAAGTCGCTGACGTTTACTGTCTCTGTTTCTGTATGGGGTACAGGCATGCCTCACCTCGTGAAGTGACGTTGTGAGCTGTGATGGCTTTCCAGCAAGCTGAGCAGGGAAGCTGCATGTCCGTGCCCACACATGCTGGCATGTCCTCTCCCAGTTTCTTCCTCTGTGGGTGAGTTTGTAGAATGGCTCACACCCTAGTAGGGGCAGTTGAACCTTCAGCACAACAAAGTGTTTCATAACCTCATCGCTGAAGTGACATCACATCACTTTGCTGCACTTCACTTGTGAGCAACGACACCAGGCCCAGTTCCCTCTCAGGGCAGGGATTCTAGGGCACCATCCCACAGGCTGCTTTCAAATCTGCGTTGTAGTGATGACTGTCTTCTAAAACTGAGACTTCCCACTATAAGCTTTAATATTATTGGGGTTAATTTCCTATAATGCTAGTTGTGATTATTAGGGAAGCAATTACAAAAGCCAGAAGGGTTCTCCCAGTCCAACCCACCTCCACCCATCCAACTGAGCCCTGACTTCCCCCCAGGAGCTCCTCTGTCCTTTAAGCCTCTTACAACAGGCAGCCCTCTGGCTGGCGCGTGCACACACACCTGTGACTCTTACCTCCTTGTCTTCTGTCCAAGCAGGAAGTCCCAGGATATACCTGTGGAGCCAGGTAGATGTGTGAAGATGTGGATGAGGGAGGGGAAGGGTATCTTGGGATAAAGAAGAGCCCAAGCACAGGAGGGTGGAGAAGACGGGAGAAAGAGCAGGTGGAGAGGTCACTAATCAAGGACACCTAGGAAGAGGGCCCGAGGTGTCCAGGCTGACCCTTCTCTTGGCTTCGATGACACAGGTCAACATGGCCCTGGACATCCCAGTAGTGCTGATGACAAGAAAAAGCTGTCGTGGGGGGTCAGGCAGTAGTGCAGCGGGTTAAGCACACGTGGTGCAAAGCTCAGGGACCGGCGTAAGGATCCCAGTTCGAGCCCCCGGCTCCCCACCTGCAGGGGAGTCGCTTCACAGGCGGTGAAGCAGGTCTGCAGGTGTCTGTCTTTCTCTCCCCCTCTCAGTCTTCCCCTCCTCTCTCCACTTCTCTCTGTCCTATCCAACAACAAATGACATCAACATCAACAATAATAACCACAACAATGTTAAAACAACAAGGGCAACAAAGGGGAAAATAAATACATATTAAAAAAAAACTTAAAAAAAAAGAAGCTGTCATGTCCGTTGGCCAGGAGAAAGCTCTGAGAGAGAGGACGCTTCACCACCATGAGGACCTGAGCCACCTCCTGTGCTCTGAGTGCTGCCTCGGGCATGTGTTGTGACCGACCCGGTGATGTGTCTGAGGAGGCCCTGAGCATATGTGATCAGGAGGAGCGCGTGGAGGAACGTGGACAGACGGCCGCACACCAGCCTGGGGAAGTGGGTCACCTGAGGGTGGGGAGATGCTGGGGAACCCATCACTGCTTCCCCAAGACTTAAGGCTTCCTCCACTGTCAGGCTGAGCTTCACTGATGGGAGACAGACGACCCGGGACTCATGGTTGAGCTGTAGGCAGTATCTCTTTATTCATGCAGGATGCAGCACAATCTAAGCCGAGCTAAACTAAAACTAAACTAAAAACGAACAATGCTGTCCTTATATATACTTTCCAAGTAGGGTGTGAACAGGATGTGAGGTAGAGAGGGTGGAGAGAAAAGTGACTCGTGGAAGATCAGGGTGTGACAAGGAGAGGGGGCGGAGCAGGCGAGAATTCTACCACTGAACCACCAATGCCCTGGAGGGAGGGTGGTGCTTTATGTAAATGTAAAAGTGATTTATGTAAATAGACCGCAGCTTTGAGTGGGATCAAACCAATCCCTATACAGGCATACCGGTGCTTGGTTAAGCAGAAGCCAGGGGGAGCTGGCATACTACCCAACACTCCACCCTCTTCTGGCAGGGCTGGCAGCACTTGACCCAGAGATAGCCATTATCACATATCAGTCTGGGGGCAGCTGGGCCATTGGGAGCTCTGCTCGTCACTGCCTCTGACTCCCTCTCTGTTCTTGCCCACTGGCCGTGTTGCCCTGGGTCCTGCGCCCCTCTCCCCAGGACCCAGCCCGCTGTCCACCCCCTCCTTCCTCGAGTCCTTTTCTTTGATGCCATACACGTGGTGTTTTTTTCACTCATTTTTTATATTTTGTATTTATAAAATGGAAACACTGACAAGACCATAGGATAAGAGGGACACAATTCCACACAGTTCCCACCACCAGAACTCCATATCTCATCCCCTCCCCTGATACCTTTCCTATTCTTTAACCCTCTGGGAGCATGGACCCAGGGTCATGGTGGGGTGCAGAAGGTGGAAGGTCTGGCTTCTGTCATTGCTTCCCCGCTGAACATGGGCGTTGACAGGTTGATCCATACTCCCAGCCTGCCTCTCTCTTGCCCTAGTGGGGCAAGGCTTTGGGAAGCGGGGCTTCAGGACACACTGGTGGGGTTGTCTGTCCAGGGAAGTCCGGTTGGCATCATGCTAGCATCTGGAACCCAGTGGCCAGAATTCCTACCCTCACCCAAAGTTTCCAGTTTTGAAGCAGCCTCCTTGCAGAGCTCAGGCTATGTGTTGTCTCCGAGTCGCCATCTTGGCTCTGTCCCCCTTTTTCACTCATTTTCTCCATGCCAGGAATGTGATGCATGGTACTAGGGAGTGGAACATTATTTGTGACAAGGAACAGGCACCAGAGAAGGCGACTGTTCACGGCTGTGAACAGTCTAGTGTGAGGCCAGGTGGGGGCACAGGCCGAGAGTGTCAGCACCTCCTTGGACAGCCTCCACTGGAAGATTCGGGGAATGTAAGGCACTGACGACCCCTCAGGTCAGCTCTGGTTTTGCTGGGGTGCTGCACCCCTAGCTCCACCCACCTTCTGGGAGATGGCAGAGGGGAGGTCAGGTCAGTCACCACTCCTGTGACTGGAGAGGACCGGATTGACGGTGGCGTGGCAGGGCGGGGGTGGGGTGGGGTCTGGAATCGTGCTGGGAGCTCTTCCTCCCACTCCTGCTCTCAGGAGACCTGCACACAGCAGCCCTGAGATGGAGAGAGCTGCTGTGGCTTCCCACCCCGTTTCTGCTCTCGCCCCCCTGTTCCTGGCGTTTGAGAAATTGGACGATGAGTGATGAGCTTCCCTGTATGACTTCTGATGGATTCCTGCAAGTTAATTGAAAATAAAATGCCTGATCTTTCTTTTGATGAGTGTAGGCAGATTTTGCTGGAACTAATCAGCAACAGGGCCAGAGAAAACTGAGAGACCATGAAAGAAAAATAAAAGTTTGAAAGCAGTTGAAAAATAGGGTAATTCTCCCTAAACAATGTGCATCATGGTTTATTAATATCTGATCCCAGAGTTATTTCAGGGCTTGGGTGGCAGTCAGAGCCCCCCCCCCCCCCCCACCGCTTGATTTCATTGTCATTATCTCTTCATTAAGCCATGCCATTGATGACACCTGCTGTAATATTTATTCTGGGGGTTGGAAGCTGGAGCCAGGTGATGGGGAGGCTGCCCGGGCCCAGGGCCCGTGGCTCCCCACCAGGCCTCCTGCCTGGCACTCTGCTCACAGGGCTGGTCCTGACCCACTTGCCGTCCCCTTCTGAGAGCCAAGGTCAGTAGTGTGACTTACAGGACAATGTCCTTCTCTGGCTGCACAGCTTCAAAACTGGGAAGTTCGGGTGAGGGTAGGAATTCTGGCCACCAGGTTCCAGATGCTACCATGATGCCAACCGGACTTCCCTGGACAGATGACCCCACCAATGTGTCCTGGAACCTCATTTCCCCAGAACCCCGCCCCACTAGAGAAAGAGAGAGACAGGCTGGGAGTATGGATCGACCTGTCAACATCCATATTCCGGAAGTGACACTAAGATGTGTTTCTATAAATGATGGTTCAAGAGAGATTTTTTAAAAAAAATATTTACTTATTTATTCCCTTTTGTTGCCCTTGTTGTTTTATTGTTGTAGTTATTATTGATTACACCGGTCGGTCCTTGTGCTTCATACCACATGCGCTTAACCTCTGAATTCCAAGAGATAATTTTTTTTAACTTAAAAAAAAATTTATTTTCCCTTTTGTTGCCCTTGTTTTTTTATTGTTGTTGTAGTTATTGTTGATGCCGTTGTTGGATAGGGCAGAGAGAAATGGAGAGAGGGGGAGAGAAAGATAGACACCTACAGACCTGCTTCACCGCCTGTGAAGCGACCCCCGTGTAGGTGGGGAGCTGGGGGCTCAAACCAGGATCCTTACTCCGGTCCTTGCGCTTCACGCCATGTGCGCTTAACCTGCGGCGTGACTGCCTGACCCCCTTGAGAGAATTTTAAATGCAGATGGAGGAGCAGAGATGAAACTAACTGCTGGGACGTCGGGTGGTAGCGCAGTGTGTTAAGTGCACATGGTACAACGTGCAAGGACCGGCGTAAGGATCCTGGTTCAAGCCCCCAGCTCCCCACCTGCAGCGGAGTCGCTTCACAGGTGGTAAAGCAGGTCTGCAGGTGTCTCTCTTTCTCTCCCCCTCTCTGTCTTCCCCTCCTCTCTCCATTTCTCTCTGTACTATCCAACAAAGACAATAGCAATAACGACAACAATGATAAACAAGGGGAACTAAAGGGAAAAATAAAAATAAAATAAAATAATTAAAAAAAAACCTAACTGCTGACGGGTCAGGAGAAAACTCACCTGGTAGAGTGCAATCAAAACTGGGTTTGAACACCTAGGAGCATCATGCGAAGGGGAAGCATTATAAATGGTGGAACAGTGCTGCGGTGTCTTGTTCTCTCTCTCTTTCTCTTTCTCTATGAAAGAATAGTCTGGTGGGAGCAGTGGAATCATACAGGTTCCAAAGCCCAGTGGAAACCCTGGTGACAAAAACAATCATTGAGCACTGATTCCTGCCCAGAAACAATACAGACCCGAAGACAACTTGTAGACCCCACTGTTGAAGGATGGCAAGAAAAGCTCAGTCTAGAACTCTAAGAAAAGATCTTTCAGAGTTGAAGGGGACAAATGAAAGACTTGTGCACCCCAGACTTGAAAGAATGTGTCATTAGGAGATACAGAATGGCCTTGAGCTCTGTCAGCCCACATTCCTTCTGTGGGGACCTAGAGCTCAGTGTTTCCTGGAGTGAGCGGCCTGCCTGCTGCGGCCCTCCTGTGGACACAGACGCCCCCTTCTGATCAACATTGAGACTGCTTGATCATAGTTGGAGCCCTCCGTGCTGGATCCAGGAGGACCGAAAGGAGCCTGGAAGGCTTAAGGGTTTCATGGGAGGCTTGTCACTTCCTGCTTCCATGGCAGCCAGCCCTGCTGGTCCACCCCGCCCTCCCCAGACGTCTGTCTCTCTGAATGAACTGACGCCCATCCTGGAGGCTCACGTGCAGGCTGTACCCCTCTACCTCTGGGCTCTGGGGACTTGCCGGGTGTGGGCACAATACATCACCTTGGGAACCTTTCTCCCATCCTAGTGGCGGCAGCCTTCCTTCCTTCCTTCCTTCCTTCCTTCCTTCCTTCCTTCCTTCCTTCCTTCCTTCCTTCCTCTCTTTCCTTCCTTTCCTTCTCTCTCTTTAAAAGTTTTATTTTTTAATATTCTTTAAAAATTTATTTATTATTGGATAGAGATGGAGAGAAATTGTAGGGGAGAGAGGTAGAGAGACAAGAGAGATACTCACAGTCCTGCTTCACCACTTGTCAAGCTTTCTCCTTGCAGGTGGGGACCAGGGACTTGAACCTGGATCCTTGTGCACTGTAATGTGAGTGCTTAACCAGGTGTGCCACCACCTGGCCCCCATCATGGCAGCCTTTCTAGAGAAGGCTGGGAAGCAACTCACCTGAGGTTTGATCTCAATTCTTGTTCTTGGTGGGATATCTACCCAGGTGAGCTGTCCTGCTTTTCCAAGAAGCTCCCTTCAGCATGGCTGTGGAGTCTCTGCTTGAGCCTAGTGGATGTAGGACACGTTTGGTCCTGGTGGTAAATGGGGGACCCCTGCCAACATCAGTTTGGGGGGAAGTTTCCTGTGGATCTCTGATCATCAGTGTCACCTGGAAGGAAATGCTTCCTGTTAGCCTAAACACTACACTGTGCAATGTTCACATTCAGGAAGTTTCATTAGGCCCCAGCTCTTGACTCTCTTTGATCTGCATTTCATTTGCACATCTTCATCTCTGAGGATGCGGTGATGTGTGGTTTTCTTCAAGTTCAGCCCCAACTCATCACCAGGTACAGTCTCCACAGGTGACCTGAGGTGCCTCTCAGAAGGTGGAGAGGAATTAATGACTATGACCACACACACACACACACACACACACACACACACACACTTGCTCTGCGGCCTGCCAGCTGTAGTGCCTCAGGTCCCCCCCGAAAATACTTTGCATGGATTTAAAAAGAAATTGTGTCTGAGGGGCCAGGCGGTAGCACACCGGGTTAAGTGCACATAGTACGAAGTACAAGGACCGGCATGAGGATCCCGGTTTGAGGCCCTGGCTCCACACCTGTAGGGAGCTCACTTCACAAACAGTGGAGCAGGTCTGTTGGTGTCTATCTTTATCTCCCCCTCTCTGTCTTCCCCTTTTTTCTCAGTTTCTCTCTGTCCTATCCAACAACAACAGCAGCAATAACAGCAGCAGCAACAACAATGGAGAAAATGGCCTGCAGGAGCAGCGGATTTGTAGTGTAGGCGCCGAGCCCCAGCAATAACCCTGGAGGCAAAAAAAGAAAAGTGTCTGAATCATTTATAAACCAAAACTCAATTAATAGTTCACTTCCAACATTACAGACAAATAGTTATTTTAATTTCCCAAATCACTGTACGGTGAGCACAGATAAACAGTGACGTTCCAATGCTCCTTTCTGTGAAGATGCAGATTGCCACCTTCGGGTAAGCGGTCAGTTTGGGAATTACTGGTCTTGATGCAGGGTGCGGAGGAAGCAGGCAGCAAGGGCGGGTGCTTGTGCTTACAGTCCAGCAGTGCTTCTAGGATGGGGTCCTGCTGGAGGTGGGGGGCCAGCTGTCCTCTGAGATGGAGGTGGGGTTCTACCTAGCAGACACCTGACTGGGTATAGCAGGGGTTCCCCATCTGCACTGCAGCCCCGGGGTCTGTGCTGCCTTAGGAACCACCCCTGAGAACTCACAGCCTAGTTTCCAGCTCTCGCCCTGCATGGGCCACTCGGCATTGCCCCTATGAGTCTCCTTGGAGTGGAAAGCTTTCATGAGTCGCCTTGGAGTGGAAAGCTTTCATGAGTCGCCTTGGAGTGGGAAGCTTTCATGAGTCACCTGCTGTGCTGATGAGTGTGGTGATCCGTGGTTCTCTTAAGACTATTCTATGATCTGAGAGTTGTCTTTACTTTTGGATGTGACTTCACAAAAGCAAATTATAAAATTGCTCAGGGTCTGCTTAAAGAGAACTAAAAAAAAATACTTATTTAGGATACAAACAGATAAACTGAGAAGAAAGAGAGAGAGAGGGAGAGATACAGCGCTGCTTCACCACTCCTGAAGCTATTTCCCTGCAAGTGAGGACCAGGGGCTTGAACCTGGGTTCTTGTGCACTGTAACATGCATGCTGTTCTGGGTGCATCACTGTTCATGATAAATTTTACTCTTTAATAATGATATAGTATAATAATAATAATCATTATTATTATTACCTTCAACTGCTGGGGCTTGGTGCTGGCCCTATACTAATTCATGGCTCCTGGCAGCCATTTTTAACTCCCCCCTATTTTATTTGATAGGATAGAGAGAAATTGAGAGAAGAGGGCAGACAGAATGGAGAGAGAAGGATAGACACCTGCTGACCTGCTTTACTGCTTGTGAAACATCAGCTTTGCAGGTGGGGACCCTGGGCTCAAACTCAGGTCCTTGTGTGGGTCCTTGCGCATAGCTCTGTGTGTGCTTAACTGGGTGTGCCACTGCCTTGCCCCTACTCTTAAATTATTATTATTTAAAAAATATTTATTTATTTATTCCCTTTTGTCACCCTTGTTTTATTGTAGTTATTATTGTTGTTATTGATGTCGTCGTTGCTGGATAGGACAGAGAGAAATGGAGAGAGGAGGGGAAGACAGAGATGGGGAGAGAAAGATAGACACCTGCAGACCTGCTTCACCACCTGTGAAGTGACTCCCCTGCAGGTGGGGAGCCGGGGGCTCGAACTGGGATCCTTATGCTGGTCCTTGAGCTTTGCGCCACGTGCGCTTAACCCGCTGCGCTACCGCCTGACTCCCACTCTTAAATTATTATTATTATTTTATTTTATTTTATTTTCCACTCTTAAATTATTAATGAGAGGTATATGAAGAGAGAACAAGAAACAGAACAGCACTCTGGCATCTACACTGCTGGAGACTGAACTCTGGACCTCAGGCTTGAGAGTCCAATGTTTCATGCTACCTCTCAGACTGCACAGGGAGTTTTCTTAATCATAGTACACAGGCAGTGATTTTTATAAATCAAAGTAAAGACAATGTATCTAAAAGTATATTCAGGAGAAAGGGAAGTGGTGCAGTTGTAGGATTCTGGACTTCTAAGCATGTGGGCCTATGTCTGATACCTTGAACTGCATAAGTCAGAGTGATACTCTGGGTCTCTCTATACAAATAAAATAAATCTTAAAGATATCCAGAATCTTAAATTTTTATTTTATTTATTTGTTTACTATTGGATAGAAAAAAAGAGAAATTGGGGCTGGGTGATGGTGCACCTGGTTGGGTGCACATGTTACAGTGTGCAAGGACCCAGGTTCGAGCCCCTGGTCCCTACCTGCAAGGGGAAAGCTTTGCGAGTGGTGAAAGAGTGTTGCAGGTGTCTCTGTCTCTCTCCTTCTCTATCACCCCCCTTCCCTCTTGATGTCTGGTCGTCTCTATCCAATAAATAAATAAAGGCAAACAAAGATCTTCTAAAAAAATTAAAAAAATTAAAATTTACAATAAAAAGACAGAAATTGAGAGGGTTGGGGGAGATAGAGAGGGAGAAACAAACACCTGCAGCTCTACTTCACCACTCATGAAGCTTCCCCCCTGCAGGTGGAGACCACTGACATTGAACCCGCGTCCTTGAGCACTGTAGTGTGTGCGCTTAAACTACAGCACCATCGTCTGGCCCCTTATATTCAGAATCTTTATTTGAAGTCACTGTGTATTCTAGAGGGAGGATCTGGATTCCCAGGAGGCAGGCTCCAGAGCCCGGAGCCCTCAAGTGAGGGCTCTGTACAGGCTTGCACCCCTTCCAGGCTTTTCTGGAGGCCTCCAAGAGGCAGGACATAGCACTGCCCCCACCCCCTTCAGGTGTCAGCCTGGCCTCTGCCCCTGGGAGGGAAGGTTCTTTAAACTGTGTGCAGCATGGCCCTGCCTTCATCCTATGCTCAGGACTTCTCTGTGACCTGGGATTGTCAACACCTTTGCAAAGGCGGTGGTCCCAGTCCTTTCTCATCCGCCGACAACTCCCTTCATGGCCACCAGGTGGTAGGAGTGCTCTTTGCCGCTTAGACCCTGGTCTAATAGTCGTGGATCTAGAGCCGGTGAAACACACACACTGGAAAAGTTTAAATAATAATTTGCAAGATTTATGCCCTTGGAATTCGAAATAGTGCCAACTTCTCATTAGTGGCTTGGAGAAGAGAAGGGGGAATATGATCCTGGGGATTTTGGGACTTTGGGCTGGAGGTGTGGGCTCTGTAGAGTTTGCCCTGGCAGGCTGGTGGGTGTTGATAGGTTGGTTTCTGATCTGGAAGTCACCCCAGTGTGACTGGGAGGTGCTATAGACACAGCAGACTACTCTACTTGACTCGTGTGCAGGGCCATGGGTCAGATAAAAATATAGTTTTGGGTGTCGGGCGGTAGCACAGAGGGTTAAGTGCAGGTGATGCAAAGCGCAAGGACCGGCGCAAGGACCGGCGTAAGGATCCGGGTTCAAGCCCCCGGCTCCCCTCCTGCAGGGGGCTCGCTTCACAGGCGGTGAAGCAGGTCTGCAGGTGTCTGTCTTTCTCTCCTCTTCTCTGTCTCCCCTCCTCTCTCCATTTCTCTCTGTCCTATCCAACAACAACAGTAACTACAACAAAACAATAAGGGCAACAACAGGGAATAAATAAATAAATAAATAAATAAATATTAAAAAATATTTTTAAGGGGGCCGGGCGGTAGCACAGTGGGCTAAGCGCACATGAAGGGGAAACACAAGGACTGGCATAAGGATCCAGGTTCGAGCCCCCGGCTCCCCACCTGCAGGGGGTCGCTTACACACGTGGTGAAGCAGGTCTGCAGGTGTCTATCTTTCTCTTCCCCTCTCTGTTTTTCCCTCCTCTCTCCATTTCTCTCTGTTCTATCCAACAACAGCGACAGCAACAACAACAATAACAATAACAGCAACGATAAACGACAAGGGCAACAAAAGGGGAAAAATAGCCTCCAGGAGCAGTGGATTCATAGTGCAGGCACCGAGTGGAGTCCCAAGGATAACCCTGGAGGCAATTTTTAGGTTGGGGAGTAGATAGCATAATGGTTATACAAAGGACTCTCAGTCTTGAGGCTCCAAAGTCTCAGGTTCAGGCCCCTGCACTATCATACGCCAGAGCTGAGAAGTGCTCTTCTTAAAAAAAAAAAAAAAAATATATATATATATATACATATATATATACATATATATATACATATATATACATATATATATATATATATATATATATATATATTTGCCATTAGGGTTATTGTGGGGTTTGGTGCCTATATGACAAATACACCATTCTTGGCAGCCATTGTTTTCTTTCTCTTTCTTTTACTCATAGAGACAGAGAGAAAAAAAGGGGGAGAGGGAGAGAGGGAGGATGAGAGAGACAGAGAGAAAGAGAAAGAAATATATTTGCAGCGTTACTTCATTTGTCCACCTGGCAGGCAGAGACTGGGGGCTTGAACCTGTGTCCGGATGGTAATGTGTGTGCTCTACTGTGTGTGCCATTGTCCAGTCCCAGATTTAATATTGTTAACATGTCAGTATGTCCTCAAATGATTTACAGATTAAATGCAATCTCTATGAAAATTCAATTTGACATATTTATTGAAGTAGACAACCTACCCTAAGATTAATATGGACTCTCAAGGGACTCTAAAATACCAAAAACAATTTTGAAAAACAATACAATTGTAGGACACATAATTTCTCTCTCTCTCTCTCTTTTTTTCCTTCAGGGTTATTGCTATGGCTCAGTGCCTGCACTACAAATCCACTGTTCCTGGTGACCATTTCTTCTATTTCTTATTTTTATTTTATTTTTTTATTGAATGTGACAGAGAGAAATTGAGAGAGGAGGAGGAGATAGAGTGGGAAAGAGAAAGACAGACACCTGCAGACTTGCTTCACCACTTGCGAAGCGCCCCCCTGCAGTAGGGGCTTGAACCTGGGTCCTTGCACCTAGTGCTGGATTAGCGGCGGCCTGACCCCTTAATTTATGCTTTCAGTACTTACTACAAGGCCAGTGATGAAGACAGTGTGGTGTTACCATAAAGACAGATATCAACCAGTGTTGGTATGCTTCTAAAAACCCCTTCTGTTTCATTAGTTTAATCGCCCCTGTTTAACACTATTCTATTTACATAACACTGTATTCTATTTACATAACCTCTGTTAACAAGCACCACCTTCCCTCCAGGGTGGTAGAATTTAGTGGTAGAATTCTCACCTGCTCCACCCCCTCTCCTTGTCATACCCTGATTTTCACCAGTCACTTTTCTCTCCACCCTCTCTGTGTTGCATCCTGTTCCCACCCTACTGGGCTAGTATATTTATAAGGACAAGATTGTTTGTAGTAGTTAGCTTAGTTTAGCTTGGTATAGATTGCGCTGCGTCCTGCATGAATAAAGAGATACTGCGTACAACCCAGCCATGAGTCCCGGGTCGTCTGTTACCTGCCCGTGAAGCCAGCCCGGCGAAAACAACAAACCGGCAGCTAATTTTTAGTCAATTGTTTTTTCAATTTCTGACAGGAGTTTTCGGACCATCCACAATGTGTGTGTGGGGGGGTTGGGGGTGGGTTTGGACAGTTGTTTCAACTAATAAAATTGGAACAACTGACTCCATGTGGGAAAAAGTGTTGTTGTTGTTTTGTATCACCTCAGACCACAGACAAACATTAAGTTCAAATGGACCAACAATGCAGTTGTAAGAGTTAACAGTATAAGACTTGCAGAAGGAACCTAAGAGTTAGCAGATCTTTAAACCTTGGTATTATGTAATTTTTTTTTTAAAGAAAACATTCCTTTTTAAAAAATTTTTTTATTATTCTTTTTTTGTATTTTTATTTATTTTCCCTTTTGTTGCCCTTGTTTTTTATTGTTGTTGTAGTTATTATAGTTGCAACTGATGTCGCCGTTAGATAGGACAGAGAGAAATGGAGAGAAGAGGGGAAGACAGAGAGGGGGAGAGAAAGACAGACACCTGCAGACCTGCTTCACTGCCTTTGTAGCGACTTACCTGCAGGTGGGGAGCAGGGGACTCGAACTGGGATCTTTCCACGGGTCCTTGTGCTTTGTGCCACATGCGCTTAACCCACTGCGCTACCACCAGACTCCCAAAAAACTACATTCTTTAAAAAAAAAAACTCTTTTAAAAAATTGTCTTTATTTATTTATTGGATAATCACAGCCAGAAATCAAGAGGGAAGGGGTAGATAGAGGAGAGAGACAGAGACACCTACAACCCTGCTTCACCATTTGCAAAGCTTTCCCCCTGCAGGTGAGGACTGAGGGCTATAACCTGGTATCTTTGCACATTGTAATGTGTGCGCTCAACCAGGTGCACCATCACTCGGCCTGGGTAATGGCTTCTTAAATGTGACTCTGAATAGTGACAATCCAGAGACCCAGAGACAATATTTGCAAACACATACGAGATAATGATTTGTATTGAGTGTTCATAAGTATTATGTAAGGGGCTGACAACTCACTAAGAAAATGATTAACGAATTAAAAAATGAACAGAATTCAAGTAGACATTTCTCCAAAGAAGATATGTAAATGGCTCATAAGGACATGGGAAATACTCAGCATTTTTTAAACACAGGGCAATGGAAATCCATTTATAACCACCAGGATGCTTATAATCTAAAGAAAGTAAGGTCATGACTGTTGGTGAGAATGTGGAGAAATCTCATCTCTTGCCGGTCAGATGGGTAGTTAGGGAAACAGTCAACTGGCTGAGTGCAGGACTTGCATATTTGAAATTCCTGGTTCCATTCCAGGTGCCACATGTACCAGAGTGATGCTCTGGCGTCTCTCTTTCTCTCATATGAAGTTATGTCTATCTCATATGGAATAAATAATCTTACAAAAAAAAAGGTTAAATTGTGTAGTTAGTTTGGAGAGCAGTCTAACAGTACCTCAAATGGTTAAACATAGAATTACCAGGGGGACTAAAATCCGAGGTCTATTTCCTCTTTAACTGTAAACCTAATACTGGTTTGGATACAACAAATGACATTCGGTGCTTTAACAACTGGGAGAAAGCCTAAGCTTGTCAGGTAAATGAGCGACTGCAAGAGCTGGATACGGGCAAGGGACTGGCTCACTTAATGGTGGCCTTCTTGGTCACTTCCAGGACACCTGATTACCTGGGGCCTTTAGTCAGGAAATCTTGGATTCCCACACAGATTCAATGGGCCTAGACGTCTAACAGATCCCTCTCTCCACCATCACTGCTCACTTCCATCAAGAATGTCATTAAAGCCCTCTTGTGGGCTTCTTCAGGACTGTACCTTCACTGTGTGGTAAAAGCTGCCCCGCTCTCTGAAGGGGAGGCTGGGTCATCCTACTCTGCCACTCGAGGAAGACTGGTCCTGAAATGAGTGTTGCCATGGACTGCGAGTTCAGACTGACAGGGACTCAGAGGTCACACAGGCTCCTGTGCTAAGTATGGATAGACATGAGCACTGGGTTGATTGATGGGGTAAACAGTTAATCGTACTTATACATTTTTCTTCAAGTTTGGGAGCTACTCTTTGTCCTAACCCAGGTTTCTAGTTTTATTCTCAACTCTTACACCGTCTTCCCAGACTATATATATATTAAAGATTAAAAATTTTTAAAATTAATTTTATTTTGTTTAATAGAAATAGCCAGAAATCAAGAGGGAAGGGGGTGATAGAGAGAGAGAGAAAGAGGCAGAGACATCTGCAACACTACTTCACCACTTGCAAAGCTTTCCCCCTATAGTTGGGGACCAGGGACTTGAACCTGGGGCCTTGAAGCACTGCAATGTGTGCACTCAACCAGGCACTCAACCTGGCCCACTGGACAATATTTCTACTCCACTTCCATGTTAACTATTAAGCTCAAGCAAAAATTACCTAAGTCATGGGCTCATAGGAACATACCTAAAATATACTTCCTAGCTTCTTGCCACCGTAAGATCCATATTTCCACCTGCCTATACTTACTTTCTAGTTCCTGTTCTTTTTTTAATATTTATTTATTTTCCCTTTTGTTGTCCTTGTTGTTTTTTATTGTTGTTATAGTTATTATTTTTGTTGCTATTGATGTCGTTGTTGTTGGATAGGACAGAGAGAAATGGAGAGAGGAGGGGAAGACAGAGAGGGGGAGAGAAAGACAGACACCTGCAGAATCCCCTGCAGGTGGGGAGCAGGGGGGCTCGAACCGGGATCCTTAAGCCACTTCTTGCGCTTTGCACCACATGCGCTTAACCTGCTGCACTACCGCCCGACTCCCTCTAGTTCCTGTTCTTTAAACATCCTGACCTCCCTGGGCAGATGACCTCACCAATATGTCTTCTTCTTCTTCTTCTAGCGTTTGCCCTTCTTCCGTAGCCAGTCAACAGCGTCAGGTTGAGCCTGATGTAAAGTTTCGAGACCTCCTTTGAATCTGGAGAGGTGGCAGTCGTTGACTATGTGGGTCATAGTCTGTCTGGAGCCGCAGGGGCAGTTCGGGTCGTCTCTGGCTCCCCAGCGATGGAACATAGCGGCGCACCGGCCATGGCCTGTTCGATAGCGATTGAGAAGGGCCCAATCATAACGTGCTAGGTCAAAGCCGGGTTGACGCTTGCAGGGGTCTGTGATGAGGTGTTTGTTCTTTACCTCAGCTGACTGCCAACTCTGTTTCCAAGAGTCTGGAACAGAGAAGTTCAGTGTAGGCGTAGGGGACCAGATTGGGTGATGAGATGTCAAGCGTTGAACAGTGTGGGCAAAGATATCCGCGTATATTGGCAGGTCCGGTCGAGCGTCGACGTGGGAAATGAACTTAGATGATGTCGCATCCCGACGAATATCTGGCTGAGTGATGTTGCTAAGAACTGGCAGCCATGGAACCGGGGTGGAACGGATGGTTCCAGAAATTATCCTCATGGAGGAATATAATTTGGAATCGACCAAGTGGACATGGGGGCTACGGAACCATAGTGGGGCACAGTATTCTGCAGTGGAATAGCATAATGCCAGAGATGATGATCGTAGTGTGGAAGCGCTCGCGCCCCATGAGGAGCTGGCCAGTCTTGCAATGATGTTATTCCTCGCGCCCACCTTTGCTGCAGTTTTTATGAGATGATCGTGAAATGACAGAGTGCGATCGAGAGTAACGCCAAGATAGACTGGCTGGGCTTCATGCCGGATTCTCGTATCGCCAAGCTGCACGTTAAGCTCACGTGAGGCCGAGGCATGGTGTAGATGGAAAACAGATGATACCGTTTTTGCAGTGCTGGGGATTAGTCGCTGCTGGGAAATTGTGCCAATGCAGTCACATCTGCCATGTTGTCCCCTCAGGCTACTGCTAGTTCCCTGGAGAGTTGGGACATTCTCAGAGTGCCTGTTCAGCCATGTTGTGCCCTCAGGACATAGTCTATATCCCCGCGATATCTGGAGTGCTCTGGTCACTCCTCCCCCCTCCCATTCTCACGAGAGTTATCATCCTATCCTGGAGTGCTATGGTTACTCCTCCCCCTTCCCATTCTCGCGAAAGCTACTCCTATAAAAACCCTTAGTTTTCCGCACCTCGCTCTCTTGCCGGCGCTCCACTCTGGTGTTCAGATGCAGGAAAGGTTACTGCGTGAGGCGGCCATCTTCTCTACCTCCACGTGGCCCAACCTGCTTCTCTAACACCCAACTCTGAGGTGCCAGCGCGAATAAAGATTTGTGTTTCCTCTTCGCTCAGGACCCTCTCTCTCTCTTCTCCGTGGCCCGTGCACTACAACATCTGGCTCTACAACAAGTCGCCATTTTTTACAGTAATCAGATATCAGAGACATGTCTTTTGTGAGTGTTTCCTCGAGGATGTCAAACTTGGATGCCTGAGTTGCACAGCAGATGTCATCGGCGTAGATGAACTTCCTTGAAGAAGTTTCTGGAAGGTCATTGATGTAAATATTTAATAGCATAGGAGCCAGAACAGAGCCCTGGGGGAGGCCACTTGAGACAAGTCTCCATCTGCTAGACTTGTCACCCAGATGCACCCGGAGTCTTCTGTTTTGGAGAAGAAACAATATAGTGTTGGCCACCCATGGAGGCAGGCATCTTGAGATCTTGACTAGGAGACCATGGTGCCAGACCGTGTCATAGGCTGCTGTGAGATCAACAAAGACAGCACCTGTCTTTAAATTCTTCTGGGATCCATTTTCAATGTAAGTTGAGAGGGCCAGGGCTTGTTCGCAGGTGTAATCTCTGAGTCCCTGTCAGTCTGGGACTGTCCAAGAACTTTATCTCTCCATAGCTCTACACCACTAGGAAAAGATAGAGACAGGCCAGAGAGGGGCTATAAATTGACTTGCCAATGCCCATGTCTAGCTGAGAAACAATTACAGAAGCCAAAACTCCCACCTTCTGCACCCCCAAAAGAATTTTGGTCCACACTCCCAGAGGGATAAATGTTAGGGGAAGATGATCCGAAGGCTCTGAATTCCAATTCCATCCATCAGGACCTGTGGAGAGAAGGGGGTAGGGGAAGAGAAATTGATTGTGAAGGCTGAGAAATTAGAAGACATTTATCTACAAAAGAGAAAAGTACTGGGGGGGGGGGTAGGTGGTGGCATGCCCAGTTGAACACACACATTACCATGCACAAGGACCTGGGTTCTAACACTTGCTCCCCCGTAGGGCAGCTTGCTTCAGGTTCCCCACCTCACCAGCTGTTGTGTGATGGAGGGTCAGAAAGGCCCCCCCCCTCAGGGGTTCTGGGGTAGCTCAGCATGTCGAGGGTGATGTGCACAGGGAGACAGTCAGCCCTGGGAAAAGCCTTGGAGGGCAATTTATTTATTTGGGAGAGAAATCAAGTACATATATCCATTGCCCAGGTAGAAGGTCAAGGTCATCATGAACCCAAACACAGAGCAACACAATGCATAGCTGCATGTTGACCTATAAACTATTTGATCACAAACGAAGAATGACCATACAAGGTTTGATCACAAGCTTCACAATGCATATTTCCCCGGGGGTAAATTACGGGCAACTCAGAGGAAGGGGGGGGGAGGAGGGGACAGTTGAGCAAGAGTAAACAAAATCGACAAACCTTTAGCCAGACTCACAAAACAAAAAAGGGAGAAGACCCAAATAAATCGGATAGTAAATGAAAGAGGAGATATCACAACAGACACTGCAGAAATTCAACATATCATGCGAGGCTTCTATGAACAACTATATGCCACCAAGTTAGAGAACCTGGAAGAAATGAATGATTTCCTAGATACCTACCAACTTCCAAAACTGAGTAAAGAAGAAGTGGATAACATGAACAGGCCCATCGAGCTAATGAAACTGAAACAGTTATCAAAAATCTTCCCAAAAATAAAAGTCCTGGACCAGATGGTTTTACAAATGAATTCTACAAAACCTTCAAAGAAGAACTAATACCTCTACTTTTAAAAGTCTTCCATAAGATTGAAGACACTGGAATACTCCCTGCCAGCTTCTATGAAGCCAACATCACCCTGATACCAAAAGCAGACAGGGACACAACCAAAAAAGAAAACTACAGACCAATATCTCTGATGAACATAGATGCGAAAATATTGAACAAAATTCTAGCCAACCGGATACAGCAGTATATCAAAAAGATTGTTCATCATGACCAAGTGGGGTTTATCCCAGGCATGCAAGGTTGGTTTAATATACATAAATCAATCAATGTGATCCACCACATCAACAAAAGCAAGACCAAAAACCACATGGTCATATCAATAGATGCAGAGAAAGCCTTTGACAAAATACAACATCCCTTTATGATCAAAACACTACAAAAAATAGGAATAGATGGAAAATTCCTGAAGATAGTGGAGTCTATATATAGCAAACCTACAGCCAACATCATACTCAATGGTGAAAAACTGGAAGCATTTCCCCTCAGATCAGGTACTAGACAGGGCTGCCCACTATCACCATTACTATTCAACATAGTGTTGGAAGTTCTTGCCATAGCAATCAGGCAGGAGCAAGGAATTAAAGGCATACAGATTGGAAGAGAAGAAGTCAAACTCTCCTTATTTGCAGATGACATGATAGTATACATGGAAAAACCTAAGGAATCCAGCAAGAAGCTTTTGGAAATCATCAGGCAATACAGTAAGGTCTCAGGCTATAAAATTAACATTCAAAAGTCAGTGGCATTCCTCTATGCAAACACTAAGTTAGAAGAAATTGAAATCCAGAAATCAGTTCCTTTTTCTATAGCAACAAAAACAATAAAATATCTAGGAATAAACCTAACCAAAGAAGTGAAAGACTTGAATAGTGAAAATTATGAGTTACTACTCAAAGAAATTGAAAAAGACACAAAGAAGTGGAAAGATATTCCATGCTCATGGGTTGGAAGAATTAACATAATCAAAATGAATATAATACCCAGAGCCATCTACAAATTTAATGCTATCCCCATCAAGATCCCAAGCACATTTTTTAGGAGAATAGAAAAAATGCTACAAACCAGAGAAGACCTAGAATTGCCAAAACAATCTTGAGAAAAAAGAACTGAACCAGAGGCATCACACTCCCAGATCTCAAACTGTATTAGAGGGCCATTGTCATCAAAACTGCTTGGTACTGGAACATGAACAGACACACTGACCAGTGGAATAGAATTGAGAGCCCAGAAATGAGGCCCCACACGTATGGACATCTAATCTTTGACAAAGGGGCCCAGACTATTACATGGGGAAATCAGAGTCTCTTCAACAAATGGTGTTGGAAACAAAGGGTTGAAACATGCAGAAGAATGAAACTGAATCACTGTATTTCACCAAAGACAAAAATAAATTCCAAGTGGATCAAGGACTTGGATGTTAGACCAGAAACTATCAGATACTTAGAGGAAAATATGGTCAGAACTTTTTTCCGCATAAATTTTAAAGACATTTTCAATGAAACGAATCCAATTACAAGGAAGACTAAGGCAAGTATAAACCTATGGGACTACATCAAATTAAAAAGCTTCTTCACAGCAAAAGAAACCATTACCCAAACCAAGAGACCCCTCACAAAATGGGAGAAGATCTTTACATGCCATACATCAGATAAGAGTTTAATAACCAATATATATATAAAGAGCTTGCCAGACTCAACAACAAGACAACAAATAACCCCATCCAAAAATGGGGGGAGAGCAGATCGCTTTCTCTCCTCTCCTCTCCTCTCCTCTCCTGGATCAACTAGGAATACCAAAGGAGACCACCCGGACCGAAACAAGACAGGACTAGAATGACCACAGAAACCCAGTAAATCACCCGTGAGTACAAACACTCGTGGCTGGTGACAGAGAGGAGAGAGGGGCCTAAGGAGAGATTAAGTGACTGCTAACAGTTCGACAGTTTGTCAGTGGAGACACCACCTCCAGTCTGCTCCACCAACAAGGGGACAGCTGAAGGGAGGCAAGGACTCCCCAGAGACTCACCAAGTCCAACTCTGAGTCTCCATTGCTACTACCCTCAGAATCTGGAGCAGCAACAGGGAGGGACACCAGGGCACAGAGATCTAACCGGGAAACTCAGGAGAAGACCTATACCTCGGTGGCATAGCTGAAGGGCTGTGAAAGTCTCTTTGCATAACCACTGGATTATCTCTGCCACACCCTGCTTTATCTCTTGGTCAGGAGTCATTGATTAAGAAGTCTATTGATAGTTTAAAAGCCCTCAGGCTACCATAGCCTACAGGGGAAAAAAAAAAGGCTTTTACACCACTGAACTCCAACTCAGGGATTGAAAAAACTGTTAACTTATATAAAATGGTTAAAACAACAAGAAAAAATAATGGAGACTCGAACCAGGACAAGAGTCCAGCTAAAAGTCTCCAGAGGGCGAAGCACAAAACAACGAGTTCAACATCCAAACATTAGCTAAGGAAATAATAACAGGAGTGAGTAAAGAATTTGAAAAAATTGTAATCAGAACTGCAGGAACAACAAATGAGAATATGGAAGAAAATTCTAATAATCTCATGGTTATTAGAGAGCTGAAAGCTGAAATTGCTGAGCTAAGAAGGCAACTAGCTGAACAAGATAAACAGTGTCAGAGCAGGGCAACAAAATAGATGAACTCCAGAAAGCAGTAGAGGGCAGAGAGAATAGAATCAATGAGGCTGAAGACAGAATTAGCAAGATTGAGGATGAATTAGAGACAACTAAAAAAGAAGTAAGAGATCTCAAAAAGAGATTAAGAGATGCTGAAAACAACAACAGAGTCCTATGGGATGACTTCAAAAGAAACAATATACGCATTATTGGCTTACCAGAGGAAGAAAGAGAAGGGGAGGAAGAAAGCGTTCTCCAGGCCATAATAGCTGAAAATTTCTCTAGTCTAGACAACACCAAAGACATAAAGATTCAAGAAGCCCAGAGGGTCCCAAACAGAATTAACCCAGACCTAAAGACACCAAGACATGTCATACTTAGATTGGAAAGGAATAAGGATAAAGAAAGGATCCTCAAGGCTGCAAGAGAAAAACAAAGAGTCACCTACAAAGGAAAACCCATAAGATTAGCAGCAGACTTCTCCATACAAACACTACAGGCCAGAAGAGAATGGCAAGATATCTATCGAGTGCTCAATGAGAAAGGCTTTCAGCCAAGAATACTATATCCTGCTAGATTGTCATTCAGACTAGATGGAAGCATCAAAACCTTCTCAGACAAGCAACAGTTGAAGGAAGCAACCATCACCAAGCCTGCCTTGAAAGAAGTTCTGAAAGGTTTCCTATAAACAACCAGACCACCACAAATAGAACATATATCAAAACACTCTAAAACTCTACAAGAATGGCGTTAAAATATCTTCAATCTTTGATATCAATAAATGTGAATGGCCTGAATTCACCTATTAAAAGACACAGAGTAGGAAGATGGATCAGAAAACACAACCCAACAATATGTTGTCTACAGGAAACTCACCTAACGCAACAAGACAAACACAGACTTAAAGTGAAAGGATGGAAAACTATCATTCAAGCCAATGGCCCACAAAAAAGGGCAGGAACAGCTATTCTCATATCTGACATGATAGACTTTAAAATAGATAAGATTAAAAAAGATAGGAATGGACACTACTTAATGCTCAGAGGATCAGTCAATCAAGAGGACTTAACAATTATTAATATCTATGCACCCAATGAGAAGCCATCTAAATACATCAAACTTCTACTGAAAGAGCTACAGCAATATATTAACAGTAACACAATCATAGTAGGGGACTTCAACACCCCACTCTCTCAACTTGACAGATCATCCAGGAAGAAAATCAGTAAAGACATAAGGGAGCTAAATGAAGAGATAGATAAACTAGAACTATTGGACATTTTCAGAGTCATTCATCCCAAGAAACTGGAATACACATTTTACTCAAATCCACATGGATCATTCTCAAGGATAGACCATATGTTAGGCCACAAAGACAGCATCAGCCTATTCAAGAGCACTGAAATCATCCCAAGCATCTTCTCAGACCACAGTGGAATTAAACTAACACTTAACAATCAACAAAAGATTAGTAACAGTGCCAAAATGTGGAAGCTCAACAGTACACTTCTTAACAACTTCTGGGTCAAAGAGGAAATCAAGGAAGAAATCAAAATGTTTCGAGAGTTCAATGAAAATGAAGACACAAGCTATCAAAATATTTGGGACACAGCTAAAGCAGTCCTAAGAGGGAAGTTCATAGCTATACAAGCACACATTAGGAAACAAGAAAAGGCACAAATAAACAGCCTGATTGCACATCTTACAAGGAAGACTAAGGCAAGTATAAACCTATGGGACTACATCAAATTAAAAAGCTTCTTCACAGCAAAAGAAACCACTACCCAAATCAAGAGACCCCTCACAGAATGGGAGAAGATCTTTACATGCCATACATCAGATAAGAGTTTAATAACCAACATATATAAAGAGCTTACCAGACTCAACAACAAGACAACAAATAACCCCATCCAAAAATGGGGGGAGGAATTGGACAGAATATTCACCACAGAAGAGATCCAAAAGGCCGAGAAACACATGAAAAAATGCTCCAAGTCTCTGATTGTCAGAGAAATGCAAATCAAGACAACAATGAGATATCACTTCACTCCTGTGAGAATGTCACACATCAGAAAAGGTAACAGCAGCAAATGCTGGAGAGGGTGTGGGGTCAAAGGAACCCTCCTGCACTGCTGGTGAGAATGTCAATTGGTCCAACCTCTGTGGAGAACAGTCTGGGGAACTCTCAGAAGGCTAGAAATGGACCTACCCTATGACCCTGCAATTCCCCTCCTGGGGATATATCCTAAGGAACCCAACACATCCATCCAAAAAGATCTGTGTACACATATGTTCTTGGCAGCACAATTTGTAATAGCCAAAACCTGGAAGCAACCCAGGTGTCCAACAACAGATGAGTGGCTGAGCAAGTTGTGGTATATATACACAATGGAATACTACTCAGCTGTAAAAAATGGTGACTTCACCGTTTTCAGCCGATCTTGGATGGACCTTGAAAAAATCATGTTGAGTGAAATAAGTCAGAAACAGAAGGATGAATATGGGATGATCTCACTCTCAGGCCAAAGTTGAAAAACAAGATCAGAAAAGAAAACACAAGTCGAACCTGAAATGGAATTGGAGTATTACACCAAAGTAAAAGACTCTGGGGTGGGTGGGTGGGTAGGGAGAATACAGGTCCATGAAAAATGATGAATGAAATAGTGGGGTGGTATTGCTAAATGGGAATCTGGGGAATGTTATGCATGTAAAAAAAAAAAAAAAAAGAAGTAGAAACGCAAAGCAGAAATTGACTGAGTTTGGAGTATGGCACCAAAGTAAGAAAGCAGAAGTATACTAGAGTTTGCAGTGAGTACCTCCCTAATACTTCCTCTCCACTTTTCCAAGCTTTGGGTCCATGATTGCTCAACAATTTGTTTGGCTTTGTATGTTAACTCTCTTTTCAGTCACCAGGTTCCAGGTGTCATCAGGATGCCGGCCAGGCTTCCCTGGATTGAAGACCCCACCAATGTGTCCTGGAGCTCCGCTTCCCCAGAGACCCACCCTACTAGGGAAAGAGAGAGGCAGACTGGGAGTATGGACCGACCAGTCAACGCCCATGTTCAGCGGGGAAGCAATTACAGAAGCCAGACCTTCTACCTTCTGCAACCCTCGATGACCCTGGGTCCATGCTCCCAGAGAGACAGAGAATGGGAAAGCTATCGGGGGAGGGGGTGGGATATGGAGATTGGGCGGTGGGAATTGTGTGGAGTTGTACCCCTCCTACCCTATGGTTTTGTTAATTAATCCTTTCTTTAATAAAAAAAAAAATTAAAAAAAAAAAACAAAAAACTCTGCGGGAAGCTCCTTGTACCCAGGACAGCTCTGAATCTCAGGCATTGGCTACGCCCACTATTTGCCAGGTGTTTCATTAGGGTCCCTCTGGCACATTCACCCCAGAGCAGGTCCCAGGAAAAGGCAATCCCAGAGCCCCTAACACCCTCAGCCCAGTGCCTGCCCTCTGTCTCAGCTCCAGTGCTCCCCGCCCCTCCCATGTCTGATGAGCCAAATCCCAACTCCATGCTTCGTTCTTGTAACATTTCTTTTTATTATTATTGTTGTTGTTGTTGTTTTTATTCCTGGTGCTTTTTCTCTTCCAGACGTTTGTCAAGTCCCTTGAAAACTCCTCAGGATGCTTTCTTGAAAAATTCTCATTGTAATTGCATTCACATTTAGACATAATTTATCATTTGTACCTCCCCCTGCTCCAGACTGTGATACGTTTCTCCGTTTATTTAGCTCCATGTTTATGTCTTTAGAAATTTGGGGGGGGAGGTCTCTCTCTCTCTCTCTCTCTCTGTGTGTGTGTCTGAAATTTGCTGGGTAGTGTGCGTGTGTGGTAGTTGGTGGGTTTCCTCTCTGAATCTCTGGAAATTCTAAGCAAAGATTCCTTGTTGCTTTCTTTGCTCCTAGTAGCCAGAGACGGACACTGGGGTCCCAAGGCCAGGCAGATTGGGTCGCATAAATGCAACAATGCGCTTGTTCACTGGGCCATAGTGAACATGAAAAGAGAAACATTGAGTCTCCCCAGACATTACTGGGGTGAGAAGCAGCCCCACTTGACCTGACCTCGGTGGAGACGCAGGCAATGCTTCTGCAGGTGCCACGCACATCATCATCTAATTTAAGGATTTTCCTTCTGTACTTCTCATCCACATTGATTTTTGTTTGTTTGTTTGTTTGTTTATCCAAGATGTAATCTTTTTTTTTCTGATAGGGGTATTCCTATAGGGGTCAATTGGTATCACATTGTTGTCTTTATTTTCATTTCTCCAACAATCAAAGACTTGGAGCATTTTTTTTTTTCATATATCAGTTGGCCTTTTGGATCTCTTTTGTGGTGAATGTTCTGTTCATATCCAGGATGTAATTTTATTAAATGATTTCCAGGTCTCTATTTTCTATCTGTTCTCTTAATGTTTATGCAAATGTTATCAATTGTTTTACTAAGTATTAAACTCTATCATACCTTGTTAGATATGACTTACTAATGTCTTATTAAGGGTTTTTTTTTCTGTTATTGAGAATAGACTGTTTTCCCTTTTTGTGTGATTATTGTCTGGTCTGGGTGTTAAGGTTATGAGGGGAGAAGGGAGACTCGTTAGCTGAGCTCAGTTGCTTTCCATAAGCTACAGCATCAGAGACACGTGACTTCACAGGCCCCACTCAGCTCTTCCCTGCAGTCCCTATGGAACAGTCTGTCACCAGCTCAAGCCACAGCTTCAGTGAGTCTTGTGTTCCCTCTTGTGCTCTGTGTGGGTGTTTGTGTTCTTGTTGTTGTGTTTTATGTGACACCACAGAATGAACCCATAGCTTCAGGCTTATGCAAAACCACTATGGAGCAGCCTCCCCAGCTCAATTTTTTTTTATAGTATTTTTTAAATTTATTTATTTATTTTCCCTTTTGTTGCCCTTGCTGTTTTTTCATTGTTGTAGTAGTTACTGTTGTTGTTGTTGTTATTGATGTTGTTATTGTTAGATAGGACAGAGAGAAATGGAGAGAGGAGGGGAAGACAGAGAGGGGGAGAGAAAGATAGACACCTGCAGACCTGCTTCACCACCTATGAAGCGACTCCCCTGCAGGTGGGAAGCCGGGGGCTCGAACCGGGATCCTTATGCCGGTCCTTGTGCTTTGAGCCACATGCGCTTAACCCGCTGCACTACTGCCCGACTCCCTCCGTTATTTTTTTCATTCTTTATTTGTTGGAGGGAGTGAGAAGAGAGATAGAGAAACACAGGGGATGGGTGGGGACAGACAGCATAATGGTTATGCAAAGAGACTTTTTTTTTTACCCCCAGGGTTATGACTGGGGCTCAGTACCAGCACTATGAATCCACTGCTCCTGGTGGCCATTTTTTCTATTCTATTGGATAAAACTAAGAGGAATTGAGGAGGGGAGATAGAGAGGGAGAATGATAGACTGCAAACCTGTCTCGCTACTTGTGAAGCCTCCCCCAGCAGGTGAGAAGTGGGTCCTTGTACTTCATACTATGTGCGTTTAACCGGGTGCACCACCTGACTCCCCAAAGAGACTCTCCATGCCTGAGAGTCTAAAGTCCCAGGTTCAATCCCCTACTACTACTACTACTACTAGCGTTTGCCCTTCTTCCGTAGCCAGTCAACAGCGTCAGGTTGAGCCTGATGTAAAGTTTCGAGACCTCCTTTGAATCTGGAGAGGTGGCAGTCGTTGACTATGTGGGTCATAGTCTGTCTGGAGCCGCAGGGGCAGTTCGGGTCGTCTCTGGCTCCCCAGCGATGGAGCATAGTGTTGCACCAGCCATGGCCTGTTCAATCCCCTATACCACCATAAAACAGAGCTGAGTTGTGCTCTGGTAAAAAGGAGAGAGACAGAGAGAAACATAGGGAGAGAGAGAGAAACATAAGGAGAGGTGAGAAACCACAGCACCACACCACCATCCGTGGAGCTCCAAAGATGTTGACCATGGTGCTCTCAGGTGGCGCCAGGGCTCAGACCCAGAGACGCACACAGTAAGGCATGTGTTCTGCCAGGTGAAGTATCATCCAGACCCAGAGACGCACACAGTAAAGCATGTGTTCTGCCAGGTGAAGTATCATCCAGACCCCTGTAGGGGTGTGTTGAAGTCAGGGGCAGAGACCTGTGTGCTGAAATTCTAATAAAGGACATAACATTATTCTCCCTTATATATTCTTCATAGGTTTTGTTTTTATTCGAGACACTTTATCCACCTAATGTAGTTTTTGCCTTGAAGTTCATTTTCTGACATTAATATTAGCATGTTTGCTCTTTTCTGACAGTTGCCTGATATATGATTTATTTTGAAATGCTTCACCCTCTCTGAGTTGTCTCTCATAAACATGAAGTAGCTGGAATTATTTCTTTACTTGGGTGTGAGTCTCTGTCCTTTAATAGAAAACTGCTCACTCTACCATGACAGCTCACACATCTGCAGCCCCCGCTCCAGCCCCAGTCTTCCCTGTTTACCCACCCCTGCTTCTTGTTGGTAGAGCTTTCTTGGTGTTTTCCCCTTGGAAAGTTATATATCCAGAGCGGGTTGGCGGTGCACCTGGTTGAGCCTACATATTATAATGCTCAAGGGCCCAGATTTGAGTCCCCAGTCCCCACCCGAAGGGGGAAAGCTTTGCAAATGGTGAAGCAGGGTTGTAGGTGTCTTTCTGTCTCTCTCCCTTTCTATTACCCTTTCCCTCTTGATTTCTGACTGTCTCTATCTAATAAGTAAAGATAATAAGGAAATAAATAAAAGATAATGAAAAATATTTTTTTTATCCTTCACATTTAATTTATTTATATATATATATATGTATATATTACATATTACATTAGAGTGACACATTTAAGGTAACTGAGTTTAGAGTTAACCTTTTAACTTTGGTAACTTTTTTTTAATACAAAAAAATTGGGAGGGAAGGGGGAGATAGAAAGGGAGAGATACCCCTGCAACACTGCCTCACCACTTGCAAAACTTTCCTCCTGCAGGTGGGGACCAGGGCCTCGAACCTGGGTCCTTGAGCACTATAACTGTGCACTCAACCAAGTGTGCCACCACCCGGCCCCTACTTTTTTTTGAATTTTTTTTTATTTAAGAAAGGATTAATTAACAAAACCATAGGGTAGGAGGGGTACAACTCCACACAATTCCCACCGCCCAATCTCCATATCCCACCCCTCCCCCGATAGCTTTCCCATTCTCTATCCCTCTGGGAGCATGGACCCAGGGTCATTGTGGGTTGCAGAAGGTAGAAGGTCTGGCTTCTGTAATTGCTTCCCCGCTGAACATGGGCGTTGACTGGTCGGTCCATACTCCCAGTCTGCCTCTCTCTTTCCCTAGTAGGGTGGGTCTTTGGGGAAGCTGAGCTCCAGGACATATTGGTGGGGTCTTCAATCCAGGGAAGTCTGGCCGGCATCCTGATGACACCTGGAACCTGGTGACTGAAAAGAGAGTTAACATACAAAGCCAAACAAATTGTTGAGCAATCATGGACCCAAAGCTTGGAAAAGTGGAGAGGAAGTATTAGGGAGGTACTCACTGCAAACTCTAGTGTACTTCTGCTTTCTTACTTTGGTGCCATACTCCAAACTCAGTCAATTTCTGCTTTGCGTTTCTACTTCTTTTTTTTTTAACATGTATAACATTCCCCAGATTCCCATTTAACAATACAACCCCCACTATTTCATTCATCATTTTTCATGGACCTGTATTCTCCCCACCCACCCACCCACCCCAGAGTCTTTTACTTTGGTGTAATACTCCAATTCCATTTCAGGTTCGACTTGTGTTTTCTTTTCTGATCTTGTTTTTCAACTTTGGCCTGAGAGTGAGATCATCCCATATTCATCCTTCTGTTTCTGACTTATTTCACTCAACATGATTTTTTCAAGGTCCATCCAAGATCGGCTGAAAACGGTGAAGTCACCATTTTTTACAGCTGAGTAGTATTCCATTGTGTATATATACCACAACTTGCTCAGCCACTCATCTGTTGTTGGACACCTGGGTTGCTTCCAGGTTTTGGCTATTACAAATTGTGCTGCCAAGAACATATGTGTACACAGATCTTTTTGGATGGATGTGTTGGGTTCCTTAGGATATATCCCCAGGAGGGGAATTGCAGGGTCATAGGGTAGGTCCATTTCTAGCCTTCTGAGAGTTCTCCAGACTGTTCTCCACAGAGGTTGGACCAATTGACATTCCCACCAGCAGTGCAGGAGGGTTCCTTTGACTCCACACCCTCTCCAACATTTGCTGCTGTTACCTTTTCTGATGTATGACATTCTCACAGGAGTGAAGTGATATCTCATTGTTGTCTTGATTTGCATTTCTCTGACAATCAGAGACTTGGAGCATTTTTTCATATGTTTCTCGGCCTTTTGGATCTCTTCTGTGGTGAATATTCTGTCCAATTCCTCCCCCCATTTTTGGATGGGGTTATTTGTTGTCTTGTTGTTGAGTCTGGCAAGCTCTTTATATATGTTGGTTATTAAACTCTTATCTGATGTATGGCATGTAAAGATCTTCTCCCATTCTGTGAGGGGTCTCTTGGTTTGGGTAATGGTTTCTTTTGCTGTGAAGAAGCTTTTTAATTTGATGTAGTCCCATAGGTTTATACTTGCCTTAGTCTTCCTTGTAATTGGATTCGTTTCATTGAAAATGTCTTTAAAATTTATGCGGAAAAAAGTTCTGACCATATTTTCCTCTAAGTATCTGATAGTTTCTGGTCTAACATCCAAGTCCTTGATCCACTTGGAATTTACTTTTGTATTTGGTGAAATACAGTGATTCAGTTTCATTCTTCTGCATGTTTCAACCCATTGTTTCCAACACCATTTGTTGAAGAGACTCTGCTTCCCCCATATAATAGTCTGGGCCCCTTTGTCAAAGATTGGATGTCCATAGGTGTGGGGCCTCATTTCTGGGCTCTCAATTCTATTCCACTGGTCAGTGTGTCTGTTCATGTTCCAGTACCAAGCAGTTTTGATGACAATGGCCCTATAATATAGTTTGAGATCTGGCAGTGTGATGCCTCCGGTTCTGTTCTTTTTTCTCAAGATTGTTTTGGCAATTCTAGGTCTTTTCTGGTTCCAGATAAACATTTGTAGCATTTGTTCTATTCTCCTAAAAAATGTGCTTGGGATCTTGATGGGGATAGCATTAAATTTGTAGATGGCTCTGGGTAATATATTCATTTTGATGATGTTTATTCTTCCAACCCATGAGCATGGAATATCTTTCCACTTCTTTGTGTCTTTTTCAATTTCTTTGAGTAGTGACTCATAATTTTCAGTATACAAGTCTTTCACTTCTTTGGTTAGGTTTATTCCTAGATATTTTATTGTTTTTGTTGCTATAGAAAAAGGAACTGATTTCTGGATTTCAATTTCTTCTAACTTAGTGTTTGCATAGAGGAATGCCACTGACTTTTGAATGTTAATTTTATAGCCTGACACATTACTGTATTGCCTGATGATTTCCAAAAGCTTCTTGCTAGATTCCTTAGGTTTTTCCATGTATACTATCATGTCATCTGCAAATAAGGAGAGTTTGACTTCTTCTCTTCCAATCTGTATTCCTTTAATTCCTTGCTCCTGCCTGATTGCTATGGCAAGAACTTCCAACACTATGTTGAATAGTAATGGTGATAGTGGGCAGCCCTGTCTAGTACCTGATCTGAGGGGAAATGCTTCCAGTTTTTCACCATTGAGTATGATGTTGGCTGTAGGTTTGCTATATATAGACTCCACTATCTTCAGGAATTTTCCATCTATTCCTATTTTTTGTAGTGTTTTGATCATAAAGGGATGTTGTATTTTGTCAAAGGCTTTCTCTGCATCTATTGATATGACCATGTGGTTTTTGGTCTTGCTTTTGTTGATGTGGTGGATCACATTGATTGATTTATGTATATTAAACCAACCTTGCATGCCTGGGATAAACCCCACTTGGTCATGATGAACAATCTTTTTGATATACTGCTGTATCCGGTTGGCTAGAATTTTGTTCAATATTTTCGCATCTATGTTCATCAGAGATATTGGTCTGTAGTTTTCTTTTTTGGTTGTGTCCCTGTCTGCTTTTGGTATCAGGGTGATGTTGGCTTCATAGAAGCTGGCAGGGAGTATTCCAGTGTCTTCAATCTTATGGAAGACTTTTAAAAGTAGAGGTATTAGTTCTTCTTTGAAAGTTTTGTAGAATTCATTTGTAAAACCATCTGGTCCAGGACTTTTATTTTTGGGAAGATTTTTGATAACTGTTTCAATTTCATTAGCTGTGATGGGCCTGTTCATGTTATCCACTTCCTCTTTACTTAGTTTTGGAAGTTGGTAGGTATCTAGGAAATCATTCATTTCTTCCAGGTTCTCTAACTTGGTGGCATATAGTTGTTCATAGAAGCCTCGCATGATATGTTGAATTTCTGCGGTGTCTGTTGTGATATCTCCTCTTTCATTTACTATCCGATTTATTTGGGTCTTCTCCCTTTTTTGTTTTGTGAGTCTGGCTAAAGGTTTGTCGATTTTGTTTACTCTTTCGAAGAACCAACATTTGCTTTCATTGATCTTTTGTATGGTTTTCCTATTCTCAATGTTATTTATTTCTGCCCTAACTTTAGTAATTTCTGTCCTTCTGGTTGCTTTAGGGTTCCTTTGTTGTTCTTCTTCTAGGTCTTTAAGATGTGCAATCAGGCTGTTTATTTGTGCCTTTTCTTGTTTCCTAATGTGTGCTTGTATAGCTATGAACTTCCCTCTTAGGACTGCTTTAGCTGTGTCCCAAATATTTTGATAGCTTGTGTCTTCATTTTCATTGAACTCTCGAAACATTTTGATTTCTTCCTTGATTTCCTCTTTGACCCAGAAGTTGTTAAGAAGTGTACTGTTGAGCTTCCACATTTTGGCACTGTTACTAATCTTTTGTTGATTGTTAAGTGTTAGTTTAATTCCACTGTGGTCTGAGAAGATGCTTGGGATGATTTCAGTGCTCTTGAATAGGCTGATGCTGTCTTTGTGGCCTAACATATGGTCTATCCTTGAGAATGATCCATGTGGATTTGAGTAAAATGTGTATTCCAGTTTCTTGGGATGAATGACTCTGAAAATGTCCAATAGTTCTAGTTTATCTATCTCTTCATTTAGCCCCCTTATGTCTTTACTGATTTTCTGCCTGGATGATCTCTCAAGTTGAGATAGTGGGGTGTTGAAGTCCCCTACTATGATTGTGTTACTGTTAATATATTGCTGTAGCTCTTTCAGTAGAAGTTTGATGTATTTAGATGGCTTCTCATTGGGTGCATAGATATTAATAATTGTTAAGTCCTCTTGATTGACTGATCCTCTGAGCATTAAGTAGTGTCCATTCCTATCTTTTTTAATCTTATCTATTTTAAAGTCTATCATGTCAGATATGAGAATAGCTGTTCCTGCCCTTTTTTGTGGGCCATTGGCTTGAATGATAGTTTTCCATCCTTTCACTTTAAGTCTGTGTTTGTCTTGTTGCGTTAGGTGAGTTTCCTGTAGACAACATATTGTTGGGTTGTGTTTTCTGATCCATCTTCCTACTCTGTGTCTTTTAATAGGTGAATTCAGGCCATTCACATTTATTGATATCAAAGATTGAAGATATTTTAACGCCATTCTTGTAGAGTTTTAGAGTGTTTTGATATATGTTCTATTTGTGGTGGTCTGGTTGTTTATAGGAAACCTTTCAGAACTTCTTTCAAGGCAGGCTTGGTGATGGTTGCTTCCTTCAACTGTTGCTTGTCTGAGAAGGTTTTGATGCTTCCATCTAGTCTGAATGACAATCTAGCAGGATATAGTATTCTTGGCTGAAAGCCTTTCTCATTGAGCACTCGATAGATATCTTGCCATTCTCTTCTGGCCTGTAGTGTTTGTATGGAGAAGTCTGCTGCTAATCTTATGGGTTTTCCTTTGTAGGTGACTCTTTGTTTTTCTCTTGCAGCCTTGAGGATCCTTTCTTTATCCTTATTCCTTTCCAATCTAAGTATGACATGTCTTGGTGTCTTTAGGTCTGTGTTAATTCTGTTTGGGACCCTCTGGGCTTCTTGAATCTTTATGTCTTTGGTGTTGTCTAGACTAGAGAAATTTTCAGCTATTATGGCCTGGAGAACGCTTTCTTCCTCCCCTTCTCTTTCTTCCTCTGGTAAGCCAATAATGCGTATATTGTTTCTTTTGAAGTCATCCCATAGGACTCTGTTGTTGTTTTCAGCATCTCTTAATCTCTTTTTGAGATCTCTTACTTCTTTTTTAGTTGTCTCTAATTCATCCTCAATCTTGCTAATTCTGTCTTCAGCCTCATTGATTCTATTCTCTCTGCCCTCTACTGCTTTCTGGAGTTCATCTATTTTGTTGCCCTGCTCTGATACTGTTTTAGCTTGTTCAGCTAGTTGCCTTCTTAGCTCAGCAATTTCAGCTTTCAGCTCTCTAATAACCATGAGATTATTAGAATTTTCTTCCATATTCTCATTTGTTGTTCCTGCAGTTCTGATTACAATTTTTTCAAATTCTTTACTCACTCCTGTTATTATTTCCTTAGCTAATGTTTGGATGTTGAACTCGTTGTTTTGTGCTTCGCCCTCTGGAGGACTTTTAGCTGGACTCTTGTCCTGGTTCGAGTCTCCATTATTTTTTCTTGTTGTTTTAACCATTTTATATAAGTTAACAGTTTTTTCAATCCCTGAGTTGGAGTTCAGTGGTGTAAAAGCCTTTTTTTTTTTTCCCCTGTAGGCTATGGTAGCCTGAGGGCTTTTAAACTATCAATAGGCTTCTTGGCTTAATCAATGACTCCTGACCAAGAGATAAAGCAGGGTGTGGCAGAGATAATCCAGTGGTTATGCAAAGAGACTTTCACAGCCCCTCAGCTATGCCACTGAGGTATAGGTCTTCTCCTAGTTTCCGGGTTAGATCTCTGTGCCCTGGTGTCCCTCTCTGCTGCTCCAGATTCTGAGGGTAGTAGCAATGGAGACTCAGAGTTGGACTTGGTGAGTCTCTGGGGAGTCCTTTCCTCCCTTCAGCTGTCCCCTTGTTGGTGGAGCAGACTGGAGGTGGTGTCTCCACTGACAAACTGTCGAACTGTTAGCAGTCACTTAATCTCTCCTTAGGCCCCTCTCTCCTCTCTGTCACCAGCCACGCGTGTTTGTACTCACGGGTGATTTACTGGGTTTCTGTGGTCATTCTAGTCCTGTCTTGTTTCGGTCCGGGTGGTCTCCTTTGGTATTCCTAGTTGATCCAGGAGAGGAGAGGAGAGGAGAGAAAGCGATCTGCTGCTCATAGCTCCACCTCCGGAAGTTGAATCCCCCTTTCCGCAGTGTTGACCACACCTCAGACTTGAACACTTTCACCTCCCTCCCTGCCCTCTCCATTTGGACAAACTCAGAAGCTGCAGGGGGTTGGAGGAGTAGGTTTCTTTGTGCCTTTAGCTACCCATCTCACTCCTGTTAGAAGTAGAGCTCATTTGTCACATCTGGACACAGTTCTTGGGGATCCCAGAGGAGGGAGCATCAGCTCAAGGAATGGCAGAGAACACTAGAAAGCAGCCTGACCTCCAGCACACCTCTCCTCCTACAGGGGCAAACTGCATGCTTGGGAAACTGCTCTGCCCTTCAGCTTCCTTACAAGTGTGTGTGTGTGTGTGTGTGTGTGTGTGTGTGTGTGTGTGTGTGGCAGGACCCATTCAGCTCTAGTGCTGGGTTCTGGTAATTGGATAGGTACCTTGGTAGGTAATTTGCAAGTCAGAGAGTTCATATTCAACCCTGAGGGCTGGTGGTGTCCCTACCATCACTTGGAGGCCTGGATTGGTTAGCTCTTCTTCTCCTTCTCCTTCTATAATAATAATAATAATAATAATATTATTATTACTATTATTATTATTATTATTATATTTTACCAGAGCACTGGTGGTGTAGGGGATTGAACCTGGGATCTTAGAGCCTCAGGCATGACAGTCTGTTTGCATAACCACTATGCTATCTCCCTTACCCTGGACTGGTTACTTCTAATGCTTTATCTACTGCACCAACTCCCAGACCACTTATGGAGTGGTTATTTCTTACTCTCTCTCTCTCTCTCATGGTATGTTTCCTTAGGAAGTTTTTAAAAAATTCTTTTAATTTATTTATTGGACAGATACAGCCAGAAATTGAGAGCGAAGAGGGTGATAGAGAGGGAGAGAGACAGAGACACCTGTAACACTGCTTCACCACTTGTGAAGTTTTCCCCCTGCAGGTGGGGGCCGGGGGCTTGAACCCCGTTCCTTGCTCATTGTAACATGTGAGCTCAACCAGGTGCGCCACCACCCGGTCATGGCCTTAGGAAGCTTTAAGGGAAAAGTGGGATTCTTTCCATTAGGTTTTCATGGATTTCATATGAGAGTCAGGGTTTCTAGCTCCTCTGGAATAGTGAGGCTGTCTGCAGTGCTAAGCTTGATCCCCAGGGCACTGAGGGGCCTGGCTAGAGCTCCCCCTCCCCAAGAGTGCTTGCTGCCCTGTCTTACCTCAACAGCGAATGGCCTGATACATTTTCTTTTCCCAACCTGTTACTCTGTTGAATGCTTCACTGATGGCAGGGAATGCTCCCACCACACACAGCGGTTTCTGCTCCTTGGTGCGTTCCTCCCTTCCTTCCTTCCTCCCTCCCTCCCTTCCCCTCTCTCTTTCTTTCTTTTCTTCTCTTTAAAAAATTAAAATTTTTTTTAAAAAAAAATTTAATTAATTAATTAATTAATTAATTCCCTTTTGTTGCCCTTGTTTTATTGCTGTAGTTATTATTGTTGTTGTTATTGATGTCATCGTTGTTGTTAGATAGGACAGAGAGAAATGGAGAGAGGAGGGGAAGACAGAGAGGGGGAGGGAAAGATAGACACCTGCAGACCTGCTTCACCGCCTGTGAATCGACTCCCTTGCAGGTGGGGAGCCGGGGGCTCAAACTGGGATCCTTAGGTTGGTCCTTGTGCTTTGCGCCACTTGCGCTTAACTTGCTACACTACCGCCCGACCCCCTCTTTCCTTCTCTTTTATTTCCTCCTCCCCCTTTCTGTTTTATTTGATAGGACAGGGAGAAACTGAGAGGAAGAGAATATAGAGAGGGAGAGATAAAGAGAGACACCTGCAGACTTGCTTCACTGCTTCGCTGCTGAAGCATCCCCTACCCCAGCCCCTGCAGGTGGGGAGTAGGGGCTCGAACCCAGGTCCTTGCATTTGGTAACGTGTGTGCAATCAACCAGGTGTGCCATCACCCACCCCATCATGGTGCTTTCTTAGTTGGAGTTTAGCAGTACTGAACAAAGTGGGGACACTGACCTTTCCAATGACAACACTGAAGCAGAGGGTGAGTGCTGTCTAGGTCTGTGTGCAGTGGACACCGGGGCTTGAGCAGGTGCTTAAAGAACCTGAAACTGCTTCCCCCTGACTCAGGACAGATGGGGAAGACATGCTCCGGACGTCCATTATGGCCCTGGTTAGCAAGACCAGCCATGGATTCAGAATTGTGAAGATCACAGTGAGGAAGCCTGGTTAAGTGAAGCAGAGAGCCCCAAGTGGAACAGAACTTGAGAGACTGCTTTATGAATTGCATAAATACGCCCTGCATGTCTCAGTGAAATAAAACAAATGAAATATATTGAATTTCAAAACATCTGTAGGACAGTACTTTCTGCTCAAATTAAACATACCTATATTTTAATTTCTTTACTGGGGGATTGTTGTACATTTGACAGTAAATACAATAGTTTGTACATGCACAACATTTCCCAGTTTTCCACATAACAGTACAATCCCCACTAAGTCCTCTGTCATGTTTTTCGGACCTGTACTCTCCCCCCACCGACCCCAGAGTCTTTTACTTTGGCGCAATACATACTCCAATTCCAGTTCAGGTTCTACTTGTGTTTTCTCTTCTGATCTTGTTTTTCAACTTCTGCCTGAGATCATCCCATTAAATATGCATATCGGCAGAAGTTTTATTCATACATAGATAGAAATGATCACAATACAATGGATGTGAAAACTCTTGGTTAAAACTACACAGACATGCACTTATGCCACACACCATATGCACACAAACTTGAACACACCCACACATTTACACTCAGCACACACACACACACATCATGCACACACCATATATACCAACACACTGTGCAACACACATACATACAATGATTTATATGTAAAGACAAACACACAAGGATGAATGATAAGATACTGGCAAAAAATGTATTGATGTGTATTTTTCCAACAAAAATGCCTTTTGTATTTTAGTAATTTTTTAAAATTGCTGCCAGGGTCATTGTTGGGGCTTGGTGTCAACACTATGAATCCACTGCTTCTGGATGCCATTTCCTTCCCTTCCCTTCCCTTCCCTTCCCTTCCCTTCCCTCCCCTCCCCTCCCCTCCCCTCCCCTTCCCTTCCTTTCCCTTCTCTTCCCTCCCTTTCCCTTCCCTTCCTTTCCCTTCCCTTCCCTTCCCTTCTCTTCCCTTCCCTTCCCTTCCCTTCCCTTCCCTTCCCTTCCCTTCCCTTCCCTTCCCTTCCCTTCCCTCCCCTCCCCTCCCCTCCCCTCCCCTTCCTTTCCCTTCCCTTCCCTTCCCTTCTCTTCCCTCCCTTTCCCTTCCCTTTCCCTTTCCCTTCCCTTCCCTTCCCTTCCCTTCCCTTCCCTTCCCTTCCCTTCCCTTCCCTCCCCTCCCCTCCCCTCCCCTCCCCTTCCCTTCCTTTCCCTTCCCTTCCCTTCTCTTCCCTCCCTTTCCCTTCCCTTTCCCTTCCCTTCCCTTCCCTTCCCTTCCCTTCCCTTCCCTTCCCTTCCCTTCCCTTCCCTTCCCTTCCCTTCCTTTCCTCTTTTTTCTCTCCCTTCCTTCCTTCCTTCCTTTCCTTCCTTCTTTCTTGCTCTCTCTCTCTATCTCTCTTTCTTCCTAGTTTTTATTAGATAGGATAGAGAGAAATTGAGAGAGGGCTGGGAGATAGAGAGAGAGGGAGAGAAAGATAGACACCTGAAGAACTACTTCACCTCTCATGAAGTGGACCCACCTGCAGGTGGGGAGCAGGGGCTCAAACCTGGGTCCTTGTGCTTGGTAATATATGTGTACTTAACAGGATGCACCACCAACTGGCCCCCTCCTTTTGTATTTCAGGAGTGGTATTTGTCACATCACCATTGCCTGGCCCATTTAGAGTTGTTTGTTTTGTTGTCCAGAGCATGGGTTTGGCTGTCTGGCATATCTTACTCCCAGCCACTGCTGAGTAATGCCATGGAACTTTGGGGGGCCTCCTTGTCAGTCATCTGGAGCACAGTCAGTAGGGCTGCCCTTGGTCCTCTGTACAAACCCCACTCACTGTGGCGTGACTATATAAAATAACCACCAGAATTAAAAAAAGGAAAAGCATTAACCATCAAGTGACCCTTGAGGTGGTGCCGTGGATAATCTGTTGGACTTTCATACAAGAAGTTCCACGTTCCATCCCTGGCATCGCATGTGCCAGAGTGGTGCTCTGGTTTCCCTGCTCCTCCTCTTCCTTCCCCTTCTCCTTCCCCTCCTCCTCCCCAGCACCCCTTCCCTCTCTCTCTCTTTTTCTGATTAGTAAATAAATCTTAGAAAATATCAATCACATTTTATGATTTATTCCACTAGTTTCATATTTAACTGCCAACAATTGTGGAGTTATTGTTCAAGTGTGTGTGTGTGTGTTTTTTTTTTTTTGGTCTCATTTTTAAAATGCTCAACTTTGGAACAATTGGCACCCACGATTGGAGCAGATGGGCTGAGGCCCTGTTTCAGCTGGTGTGGAGCCTAGGAGACAAGGGCGACAGGAAGTGAAGGGAGCCAGCTCTGCACTGCTGTCACTGGGAGGTATTCCAGGTACTGACTGACAAGAAAGAGCAACATGAAGAAGGTGGAAAGAGTAAACATGGAGAACTTGAATAGTCTCGAGACCCTATGAAATGTTAAAACAGGCATCAAAAATATCATGCAGGCATGAGAGTCCTGAGATTGTCAGAGTTTCTCAGATCAACAAAAAGCCACGAGATCACCAGAGCTGGAAAACTTGAGCTGCTGGTCCCCACCAGGGAGGAAATTTCACGAGGGCCATATTGTTAATCTCTCTCTCTCTCTCTCTTTCTCCCTCCATGGGAAGGTCCAGCTGGTCAAGTAAAATGTTTGTGCTTCTTTTGAATAAGAAAAGTTTGGTAAATAAATAAATAAGAGATAAAAGAAGGAAAGTTTGGGGTGGTTAAAGAGATAACTCAGTGGATAAAGTACTGGACTTTTAAGCATGAGTTCAATTCATATTTTTTTTAAAGAAAAGTTTGAGCCAGAGAGATAGCATAATGGTTTTGTAAAAGACTCTCATGTCTGACATTTCAAGGTTCAATCCCTAGGTCCAGTCCCCAGCACCACCCTAAGGCAGAGCTGAGCAGTATTGTGGTCTCTCTCCCTCTCTTTCTGTAACATAATCAACACTTTAAAAGAAAGAAAAAGAAGCGTTTAATGTTAACTCACTTAAAAAATACTGTAAGAAGTTCATGATAGGGGTCCTCCCCAAATTAAGAAAATAATGATTAGGGGTGGTGCACCTGGTTGAGCACACATGTTACAATGTGTAAGGACCCAGGTTCAAGCCCCTGATCCCACCTGCAGGGGGAAAGCTTTGTGAATGGTGAAACTGGGCTGCAGGTGTCTCTCTGTCTTTCTTCTTGTCTATCTCCCCCTTCCCTCTTGATTTCTGGCTGTCTCTATCCAATAAATAAATAAAGATAACAAAAAACAAAAACAAATGATTAACAAGACAGTTGCTGTCACTTGGATGAGATTTATATATTTCTTTAAAAAAATCATTGTATGAGAGGCTGGGTGGTGGTGCACCTGGTTAAGCGCACATGTTACAGTGGGCAAGGATACGAGTTGAAGTCCCTGGTCCCCACCTGCAGAGGGAAAGCTTCACGAGGTGAAGCAGGCCTACAGGTGTCTCTCTGTCTCTCCCCCTCTCTATAACCCATTCCTCTCAACTTTTGGCTGTCTCTATCCAATAAAGATAAAGATAATTAAAAAAACAAACCGTTTTATTGGGGTATTTAGTGGTTTACATTATAGTTGTTGATACATGGGCACAATTTCTTATGTCCCCATGATAGGTGTCTGCAAAATACTCCCACCCCTAATTTAGGTCCTTCTCCACCACCATGCACCGCCCCTTTCCTGTTTTCCTCAGAGTCTTTTTTTTGCTTTGGTGTAATACACCAATCCAGTCTGAGTTTCATTCTGTGCTTTCCTTTTCTAGCCCAATTTATTTTACTTTACTTTAATCAGTGCTTTACAAAATTACAAAATAACAGGGGTTTATTTCCACACAGTTCCCACCACCAGAGACCAGAGTTCTCTGTTCCCATTCCCTCTATTGGAAACTGCAATGGTTCTCCCAAGGTCACAGATAAGATTGACTATTACTTCTTTCCTTTTTTAAAATATTTATTTATTTCCTTTAGTTGCCCTTGTTGTTTTATTGTTGTAGTTATTATTGTGGGTGTGACTACTATTTCTATAAAAATCTAGCTCTATTATTTCCTGTTTTTTCTTTTTTTAAATCTAAAAAAACCCTTTTATTATTTATTTATTCCCTTTTGTTGCCCTTGTTTTATTGTTGTAGTCATTGTTGGATAGGACAGAGAGAAATGGAGAGAGGAAGGGAAGACAGAGAGGGGAAGAGAAAGACAGACACCTGCAGACCTGCTTCACCGCCTGTGAAGCGACTCCCCTGCAGGTGGGGAGCCGGGGCTCGAACCGGGATCCTTGCACCCATCCTCGTGCTTTGCGCCACATGCGCTTAACCCGCTTTGCTACCACCCGACTCCCTTCCTGTTTGTTCTATGGTCCTGCTCACACCTACACTTATGACTACTTCTGAATGACTTTCCTTTTTTCCCTCTTCTCTTTCTGGCTTCTGATGGAACTGGGTTTCACAGCCTTCTGGTCGTCTTCCCCTAACATGTCCCCCACCCTGGGAGTATGGACCAAAATTCTTTATGGGATACAGAAGGTGGGAGATTTGGTTTCTTCTTCTCATTCTTTTCCTTCTCCTTCCTCCTCCTCCTCCTCCTCTTCTTCTTCTTCTTCTTCTTCTTCTTCTCATTCTTCTTCTTCTTCTTCCTCCTCCTCCTCTTCTCATTCTTCTTCCTCCTCCTCTTCTTCTTTTTCTTCTTCTTCTTCTTCCTCCTCCTCCTCCTCCTCTTCTTCTTCTTCTTCTCCTCCTCCTCCTTCTTCTTCTTTTTCTTCCTTCTCCTCCTCCTCCTTCTTTTTGCCTCCAGGGTTATTGCTGGGGCTCAGTGCCTGCACCATGAATCCACTGCTCCTGGAGGCCATTTTTTCTCCCTTTTGTTGCCCTTGTTGTTGTAGCCTTGTTGTGGCTATTATTGTTATTGTTGATGTCGTTCATTGAGAAATGGAGACAGGAGGGGAAGACAGAGAGGGAAAGAGAAAGATAGACACCTGCAGACCTGCTTCACTGCCTGTGAAGTGACTCCCCTGCAGGTGGGGAGCCGGGGGCTTGAACCGGGATCCTTATGCCGGTCCTTGTGCTTTGTGCCATGTGCGCTTAACCTGCTGCGCTAATGCCCAACCCCCAGATTTGGTTTCTGTAATTGCTTCTCCACTGGACATGGTTGTTGGCAATTCAATCCATACCCCCAGCCTGTTTCTGCCTTTTCCTAGTGGGGCAGGGCTCTGGAGAGGCGAGGTTCCAGGACACATTGGTGAGTTTGTCTGCTCAGGGAATTCAGGATGGCATCATGGTAGCATCTGCAATTTGGTGTCTGAAAGGCTGAAAGTTATGAAGCAGCTGTCCTAATTTTTTAAGTCCCACCAGTGAGTGAGATCATCCAATATTTCTCCTCTTTTTAGTTCATTTCACTTAACATGATTCCTTCAAGATCCATTCAAGATGAAGCAAAAGAGATGATTTAATTATTTTTAACAGCTGAGTAATATATACACACATATGTATTTACTTTCTTTTTTCAAATTTCTTTTTTTATCCAAATTTATTTTATATTCATTTGTATATTTATTATTGGATAGAGACAGAGAGAAATTGAGAGAGGAGGGGGAGACAGTATACCTGCAGCCCTGCTTCACCACTTATGACACTTACCCTCTGCAGGTGGGGATCAAGGGTGGGGGATGAACCCAGATTCGTGCACACTATGATGTGAGCACTTAACCAGATGCGCCACCACCTGGCTCCTATCAACTCATCTGCCATTGAGCATCTGGGTTCCTTCCAAGTTTGGGCTATTGTTGTTGAGCCAGATGTTGTTGTGCACGGGCCGCAGAGAAGAGAGAGAGAGGTGGTCCGGAGTGAAGAGGAAACACAAATATTTATTTGCGCTGGCACCTCAGAGTTGGGTGCTAGAGAAGCAGGTTGGGCCACGTGGAGGTAGCGAAAATGGCCGCCTCACGCAGTAACCTTTCCTGCGTCTGAACACCGGAGTGAAGCGCTGGCAAGAGAGTGAGGTGCGGAAAACGAAGGGTTTTTATAGGAGTAGCTTTCGCGAGAATGGGAAGGGGGAGGAGTAACCATAGCACTCCAGGATAGGATGATAACTCTCGTGAGAATGGGAGGGGGGAGGAGTGACCATAGCACTTCAGGATAGGATGATAACTCTCGTGATAATGGGAGGGGGGAGGAGTAACCAAAGCACTCCAAATATCGAGGGGATATAGATAATGTCCTGAGGGCATAACGTGGCGGAACAGGCACTCCCAGAATGTCCCAACTCTCACAGGAACTAGTAGCCTGAGGGGAAAAACATGGCAGATGTGAATGCATCTGCACAATTTCCCAGCATCTCCCCCTTTCCTTTTATCTAATGCCCAGGGCAACAGTGTGTAAAGTCTATGAACTACTCAGGGTCAGTCTATGAAAAACCAGCAAAGTGAAGGGAAGGAAGCTGCTGTAAAATTGTCTAAAGTGTCCAAAGGGTATATCAGCAAGTCCGATAGAAGTCTCAGTCCAAAGTAGGCGACTAGGGGGAGAAATGGCAGGGGATGAAATGCTGCATGAGGAAGGTCAGCCTCTGGAATTCTGCTTTTCTGTAGATTGTGAGCTGGAACTGCCAAAACGTGACAGGCAAAGCAGAAGCAGGAAAGGCAGACAGACAGTAAAAAGGTTCTGTCCTTGGAGTCTGTGAATCAGGTTCTTCAGATCGCGTCAGGTGACATCTAGGGTTTCGGGGGGGTGTGCCACTGTAGTCGTGCCATCTAGTGGGTGATGTCAGGGTGTGCAGGGGTCCAGATGTTTTTTTCTGGGATTCCTGTGGAAGAAACACAAACAATCTGCTTCTCGTGGTTAGCAGGGCATCTGATTTGAATGCTTTATAGAAAAAGAGGTTTGGTGCCTTGACCAACTGAGTATTGGGGGATGTATCTTTCCTATTCATTTATGATTATATTTTATATTATTTGTCATGGTAGTCAGCTGTTATCTGGAAGGTCCTGGGTGATTCATGGGGAAAAAGAACTTATCTTTTAACAAAGACTCTAAGGTGTAGGGAAGTGGGAACTATCTTATCCCTTTTTTTTTTTTGTATCTTACCTTGTTTTGCCCTAGCTGTTTTGTTGTTGTAATTATATTGTTGTTATTGCTGATATTGTGGTTGTTGGATAGAGCAGAGAGAAATGGAGAGAGGAGGGGAAGACAGGGGGAGAGAGAGACACCTGTAGACCTGCTTCACCGCCCATGAAGTGATTCCCCTGCAGGTGAGGAGCTGGGGGCTCAAACTGGGATCCTCAAGCCAGTTCTTGCACTTAGTGCCACCTGCGCTAAACCCGCTGCGCCACTGCCCGATTCCCAGGAACTATCTTTTAACATAAACTCTATAGCCATGCCAATAGCAACCTTGAGGGCACATGTGGCTCCCCACATGTCCCCCTGTTTTGATGTTTGGCGGACTTTGTTTTGTGGCAGGGTGGACTGTGCCTGTCTTAGGTTGGGGATCAGCCTTCCGTCTTACCCATCATTGGAACACCCGGTCATTTTTGCCCAGTAGTACCAGGTGCCCTGTCTTAGGTTGACTGGATAGCGCTAGTTTCCTCTTACCTGTCATTGGCTAGCCAGCCCTCTACATGGTGGATGTTCTGATGGAGGGGGCAAATCCTCCACAGCAACTCAATATTCTGCCATGTCCAGCCTATGATAGTGAGTTTGTATAGGTTGCATCTTTATGGCATCAATCTGTTGCCGCAAAAGGCCATGAGCTTGTTAAGAATTATAGGACCGTGGTCTGGGAGGTGTCGCAGTGGATAAGGTGTTAGACTCTCAAGCGTGAGGTCCCAAGTTCAATCCCTGGCAGCACATGTACCAGAAAGATATTTGGTTCTTTCTCTTTCCTCCTCTCTTTCTCATTAATAAATAAATTAAAATGTTGAAAAAATGAATTATAGGACCTATTGTGAGCAGAAGAAGTAAAACAAACTAGGGTCCTACAACTAAGGGTAGACAGGTAAGGAAGGGGGAATGTATCCATTGGTATGAAGAGGTAGGATCATATCTTAAGTCTAAGGGAAGTAGTCAGTGGATGTGATGTCCAGGGGAACAGACATTTGTCTTTGGGGGTAGTAAAGGATGTCTGTGGCATGAGTGATGTTATAAAGGGAAACATCTTTAAATTGTTGGCTGACAAAGGCAGGCCTATGGTGGCAAGACAAGATACACCAGTTAAGTGTACAAGAATATGTGAATGTTGTTAATTCACATAGGTTGGATATGGAGGAACTTCTTACAGTTTAGTACCTTACCATATGAACAGATGATTCCTCATATGAAGGCTTGATAGCTGTAATCACTTACTTGTGAAAAACAATAAAACTTGTAACAGGTTAGAGGTTTACTATAATTGACTTTGGACTATAAATAGACTCAGGTTACTTAGAGAGTTAATGCATGTTAGTGTCAATGGTTTGAACATGTAGAGTACTTCTGAGCAGATGGGTCATACAAAAATTTTTGGTCATTCAACACACTCACTCACAACACACAACTGGCCAGTCATAACATAAGACATTCAGGGAAGGGGTAGGAGAGAGGGCTCTGTGAGCCAACTTTTGTAGGTTCTGCCATGTCATATTATGGATCCTGGGATGTATCCTGTGGCTAGTCCTCTTGTATTTCTTTTTCTTCAGGGATAACAGTGCCATCATGAGGGTATTGTTGGACATGGTGGGCAGGAACCCAGAAAGGTTTAGAGTAATTATGTGGGAAAATGCATGCAAAACCTCTTCCCATGGTCAATAGAGGGTCAGGCCCTTATGGATATATGGAAAAAAGGCAGATTTAACAGCCTCTTGACAAATTGTAGGACTATTGGCCATGCCCTGGGGCAGCACCACCCATTCAAATCTGTCAGCAGGGCTGGCGTTATTAATAGAAGGAACAGAGAAGGCAAAATGTTTACAATCTTGCGGATGCAAGGGAATAGAGAAAAAACAATCTTGTATATCAATAGCTATGATTGGAATTCCTGTGGGAATTGCAGAATCAAGAGGCAAACCCCTTTGGGGGGAGCCCCAGACCTGCATGGTTTTATTAACTGCACGGAGATCTTGGTGGAGGCGCCATTTTCCTGAGCACTTTTTAATCACAAAGACAGGAGTATTCCATGGGCTTCGAGAATGGCGAATGTGTCCCAAGGACAACTGCTCTCAGACGAGCTCTTTTAAAATTTCTAGTTTATCCCTAGGTAAAGGCCACTGTTCCACCCAGACAGGCTCATTAGAAAGCCAGCTTGAGCGGGGTGTTTGGCTACGAACAGTGGCATTTAGTATTGGGGGTGCTGATTAGACCTGGTCTCACGGCCTGTGTTTTCATGTGTATTACAGTGAAGCAGCTCCATCCTTCCTGTGGGAGAACCACAAGTGTGTTTGTGCCCCTTCCCAGGGAAACACTGGCAGGAGAGGTGGTTGATATTTTGCATCTCCATATCCTGCTTCTCATTCAAATGACCTTTTTTTGCCATTGCTTTCCAGTCCACAGGGTCAAAGCACACACATTTAAAATGTTTACTGACATTTAACATAAAACCTCTCAATTGCTAAGTTGAAATGAATATGGGCATTAGTTCAGCACATATTTCTCTAGACAGTTCCTTCCTGGAACTCTGTCTTCAGTCACAGTTGATTCAGGGCCACTGCTCGGGAGGGCCACTGAGGGTCTGTGACAAGGAAGCCTGTGGCCTGCAGGCTGGGTTAACTCTAAGTGGGGGCTTAATGGCTGCTCACCAGACAGAAGTGTTTATTCTCTAGAATAGTTGGACTAAGTTTTGCTGCTCAGGGCTGTACGGGGCATCACTGTGAATGAACGTAAGATGAAGCTGGCTATTGTGTGTTTTTCATGTGGAGGGCTCAGTTGATCAGCCCAAGACCTCTGCTTATAAAGGTGAGTTAGAGCAGACACTGCGTGTGCTTCCAGCAGTCTCTGTCACGTTTACAAGTCTTGCTGGGGGTGTTGGCATAGCTCACCTGGGAGGGGAGCCTGCTCTGTCATGCTCATGACTCAGGTCTGAGCACCTGGCACACCACCTGGTAGTGCTATGGCACTTGGTGAAGCTTCAGTGCTGTGGTGCCTCTCCTCTGTTTCTCTGTCTCACTCTCTCCTTCTGTCTGTAAAAGCTGACCTGGAAACCCCCAGTACCACAACACAACACAACACAACGCAACGCAACACAACACAATGCAGCACAACACCATCCCAAGAACAGGACACCCTTAGCCGCCAGATTTCTTTAACTTCCCTATTGCTGTGGGTGTGAGGTGCTAGTGAGCTCAGGGTGGAGGGCTGGGCAGGCAGATCCTGTGTGCCCTTGAACCAGACAGAGCCTGGGCAAGAGCGAAGGGGAAGGCGGGCAGGAAGAAGGGGCAGGGGTGCTGCTCCGATTCTGCTTGCACTCCGAGACTCACTGTGGCTGATGGCATTTCTGACCCTAGCAAAGCTTTTCCTAGGATTCATGTTCTTTGTGCAGTCGGTGTGCAGTCCCCCCAGGGAGAGATGGGGCCCTCCTTAATCTGCATGAACTTGAGACCAACTTTGGCCTTGCACATCTCTGCTTTTTCAGAGCTTGTCATGCTAGGAGGCATCTGGACTGGTCTCTGGAGGATGAAACAGCAAAGACAATGCAGCCTAAGTTATTCAAGTCAAGATAGTTCTAGACCAGGTTGCAACCTGCTATCCCCAGCTTAGGAGACAGTCAGGGAATCAGAAGAGCTATGTGTCCCAACTTAGCTGACTTCAGACTCATGAAAGAACCCACCTGAGACCAGAACACCCAGCTGACCTATCCATATGTGAGCAATTATTTGTGTGAGTCATCTAGAGTCTCTCTCTTTTTAAATTAGGATTATTAAAATTTATCTAATTTGATAGGACAGAGAGAAATTGAGAGGAAAGGGCAATAGAGAGGGAGAGAGAGAGAGAGACAGACAGAGACACCTACACCCCTGCCTCACCACTTGTGAAGCAAGTGAGGACCAGGGGTTTGAACCTGGGTCCTTTTGCATAGTAATACATACACTTAACCAGGTGCACCTCCCCCCCACTCCCCCCCCCCCCCCCCCCCCGTCCTCATCTTGATTCTCTGAATTTGGGATGCTTGTTTAACATCAACATCTGAGTCATACAACCACCTACCCCTGTGGCTATGGAGATAAAAATCCAGGTCTGCCAACTATGACACCATCTCCCAGCCACACAGACGCTGGCTGTTTCGGCTTCCAGGGTGAAATCAGGTGTAAACACAGCTCCCTAGAAAATACCTTGGATCCATCTGCATGTTAGCTGTCGGGCTCAGGCAAAAACTAACTAGTAAAGACACAGGCCCTTTGGAATATACCTAAAATAGACCTACTAGCTTTTTCCAAAATGGAGACCCCGCATTTTGATCTGCAATATTCTTTGGTTTCAGGTTCATGACTAGTCAACAATTTGTTATGCTTTATTTTTAAAAAATTATTTATTTATTCCCTTTTGTTGCTCTTGTTGTTTTATTGTTGTAGTGATTATTGTTGTTGTTACTGATGTCATTGTTGTTGGATAGGACAGAGAGAAATGGAGAGAGGAGGGGAAGACAGAGAGGGGGAGAGAAAGAGAGACACTGCAGACCTGCTTCACCGCCTGTGAAGAGACTTCCCTGTAGCTGAGGAGCCGAGGGCTCGAACCGGGATCCTTATGCTGGTCCTTGTGCTTTGCGCCACCCGCGCTTAACCTGCTGTGCTACAGCCCGACTCCCTTGTTCTGCTTTCTATCTTAACTCTTTTTCAGCCACTAGGTTCCAAATGCTACCATGATGCCAACCTGACTTCCCAGGGCAAACGACCCCACCGATATGCCCTAGAGCCCCCTCCTCAGACCCTTTCCCCACTAGGGAAAGAGAGAGGCAGACTGGGAGTATGAAGCAGGGAAGCAATTACAGAAGCCGGACCTTCCACCTTCTGCACCCCATAATGACCCTGGGTCCATCCTCCCAGAGGGATAAAGAATAGGAAAGCTATCAGGGGATGGGATGGGATATGGAGTTCTGGTGGTGGGAACTGTGTGGAATGTACCCCCTTGTCCTATGGTCTTGTCAATCTTTCATATATATATATATATATATATAATCCGGGTCTGACAATGTGAAAATATGTGTGCAGAGAGGGAGAGAAAACAGAGATGAGGAAGGAGGAGGAAGAAGAGGAGGAGGGAGAAGGGGAAGGGGGAGTAGTTCGACCATGGAAACTGCGCCTCTGGGTTTATACTAGGGCGATTCTGCAGTGTGAAGTGATTGGAAACTTTTCCTGATGCCCAAATAGAAGCAAGACTCTGTTCATGCACTGACTGCAGAGGGAGAAAGGCAGAAACTGCAATTTGGAAATTTCACTATGTCTCTGGAAGAAACGCATGCTTCTGAGAATGATTCCTAAAAATAAGTAAATAAATAAAATAAAATCTCAAAAATAGTTTATATATATTTTTCCTATCTTGTGATTAATTCTAGAAGGAGCCAGTGAACTCTTGTTGACACCCTACGGGGAGTTTTCATTTGCAATATCTGTGAGCCTTGAAATCTCAATTTATGTCAAATAAGCTCCTACAGGTACAGTACCAGGTCCCAGCTGTAGCGTATCATATTTTGTTCCATTTAAATAAACTACACACTCTATCACGGCAGCGTTACTCCGTCTCCTAATCAAATTGCCAATCTGGTGAGTCCCAGGCTCTGGAGGCCTGGTGGGAAGGAGGTGGTTGTATTCTCTGGGGCAGGCTACACAGCACAGGCTTGAGAGCCACACAGATGCTGGCCGTTTCGGCTTCCAGGGTGAAATCAAGTGTAAACACAGCTGAAATGAGGGAGGGAGATTCAGCTCCTGGTTTTGGGGTGGTGGCGTTTTTTTCAGTAATTCAAAGGTCCTGACTTCTTATGCACAGCAGGGGCGCATTGAAAACAGTGTGCATGGGCCTGGTCTGAAGACTGGTGGGGCTGCTGCTTGTGCAGGAGTGTCTGCTGCTGTGGATGCCCCCAAATCCCCGAGACAGCCTACACGTGTGTGGACATATGCATGTATGGGGGTCATGTGGAATGTGTGAACATGCACCTGTATGGATGTGTAGGTACACACAAGTGCATGTGTGTCACATGACACACGCAGCATGTTGGCACATCTTTGGAGACATATGTACATGTGTAATATGCCCATATTACACATGTTTGCATGTTCTGTTGTATGCATATGGTGTACAGCACATGTGCACACATATCTGTGCAAGTGTGTGAATTTAAGGAAGTGCTCGTGTCTACAGCAGCAAGTGCTTGTGTATTCATATGGACACATGTACAAGCATATGACACATGTTAAGTACATATGGCCAAATCAGTTTGTGCCTCTGGGCACCATAGTATGAAAGCCAGCCGTAGCTAAGGCTGGTCCTGAGTTCGCACAGCTGATGTGTATGATCCAGGGGATTCATGCAGAGGAAGCTTCAGTCCCAGAGTCGGTGATCTGGTTGTGGGTGGGACTTGAAAGGACTGCTTAAGTCCCACTAGTGTGGATGTGGGTGGTGGTCTCTGATCTGGAAGCATCAGGAGACATGGGTGGGGCTGGACGGGTAAGTTCATGTGACGAGACAAGGAAGTGACCAAGACTTCATCCTGGCCAAGAACAAAAGGCACATTAAGAGACAGAAGTTAATGCCAGCAAATCTTCCCCAATGCTCATACTCTGCCTTTCCTTATCCAAAAATGTCTATATCCAGATTTCTTCTTCCTGTTCCCATGTAGACCCCCAAATGTAGGCTTTCTAAAAATTCCTTCCCCCCTTTTTTTCCCCCATGTTTTATTGTTGTTGTTATTATTGTTGTTGTCATGGTTGGATAGGACAGAGAGAACTGGAGAGAGAAGGGGAAGACAGAGAGGGGGAGAGAAAGATAGACACCTGCAGACCTGCTTCACCGTCTGTGAAGCGACTCCCCTGCAGGTGGGAAGCTGGGGGCTTGAACTGGGATCCTTACACTGGTCCCTGTGCTTCGCACCACGTGCGCTTAACCCGCTGTGCTACCGCCCAAACCCCCAAATGTAGGATTTTTATTTCATCTTTTTTTGGCTTGGTTCTGGCACTATGAATCTATCACTTCTTGTGCCCATTTTTTCCTTTTTTTTTTCTATTTTTTTCAATAGTACAGAGAGAAGTTGAGAAGGGAGAAGGAGACAGAGAGGGAGAGAGAAAGAAGACACCTGCAGACCAGTTTCATCACTCATGAAGTGTCCCTGCTCCAGTCCCTGTTCAAGCAGGGGCTTGAACCTGGGTCATTGTGTGGGTCCTTCTGCATAGTACTAAGTGCACTGCGTGGGTGTGCCACTGCCTGGCCCCCTTATTTCATCCTTTAAACTGATTGATCTTTTAGTGATGAGCAAAGACGCTCCTTTGGGTGGCTGAGCTGTATGGCTCAGGGATCCCACTGCTTGCACAGTGGGATATTTTCTCTGAAAAGTGAATAACCTGGCAGGAGAACAGACAAGTGTGGCCGCCTCCCCCCACACCTTGCATTCATTGCTTTTGCTCATATAGGGCATCCTGCTCAACCACACCCCAAATCTCAGACTGACGGTACGTCTGCTCACATCCAAGGCGAAGCCACAATTGAAAAGCCTGACAACATTCCTGAGTGACGTCTCAGAGACCGGAGGGAAGGAGGCAGGGAGGCACCTGAGAGCACGATGGGATGTCAGGATCCTGGACTCTGCAGGGGCTGATAAGTGGGATTTATCCTTGGGAGCGTAATGAGAGTTGACACCTCTTTCTGACATGACTGTATCATAGATTGCCGGGGGCAGGATAGCATCACCATTCCGAGCAGGCAGAGATCTATTTGCTGAAGGTGAAAATGTCATTTAAACTGTTGATACCTTTCAAATTGTCTTGGCGAGATGCCACAAGTAGCCTGGGCCTTCTCCAAATAAATATGTACAATTGAAAATTCTGCGCCGAGCACGGTGGTGTCTGATTGTCATGTTGACTCTTTGCTACCCTTCCCAGTAATTTGCACTCTATATGAGGGAATTTTATTTCTTGTGATAAAGATGCATAATCAAATATTGCTGTAGGCTCTGGCCCTTAATTTAGATGTTCTTAGCACGCTAGCCTCAGCAGACATTCTTGGGGCCCAGAGATGCCTGGAGCTGGTATCGCTTCTGGTCTTGAGATACCATCCCCTGTGTTGCAGTTTGGGAAGCGGGGCTGGGAACTATTGCTAGATAGAGCCTGTCTCTCTGAGGGCTGGAGAGGCAACCCTGGGGGGTTTTCACGGCAGGCATGTGGTTATCTCCTGAGTTCCTCTGAGCTAAGGCTCAGCTCCCCCCATGTAAAAACGATGACGTCCTTCTCATTCTTCCTGGCAATCATTCTGGGGTGCTCTGTTAGCTGGTACCTGGCTCCTGGGCATGTGTAGGTTGATGTGCACAGTCAAGCTCCCTCCTTGAGGAAAGCTTGTCCACCTGTTGTTGGAATCTCTCTCCATAGATACTGCCTCTGCTCCCCAACCACTGGGGACGGGTTTCAGAGGACCTCAGACTCATAGGGACCAGTATGAATCCCCCTGGAGATTAACAAACACCTTTTTACTACCGAGAATTTTAAATATATTTAGGAGGTAAGGGAGTCATACAGGAAACATGTATTTATCCCCCAGTTTTGAGAATCATTTTGTTATGACTACTCCGGTGTTACTAATACCTCCACCCCCACTTGCAAAGCTTCCCCTCTGCAGGTGGGGTCTGGGAGCTTGAACCCATGTCCTTGTGCATTGTAACAAGTTTGTTCAACCAGGTATACCACCACCCAGAGCTAAACCACTACATTTCACCAGATAGGCAAGTAAACTGCAAGTGGATCTTGGACTTGGATGTTAGATCAGAAGCTATCAAATACTTGGAGGAAAATATTGGCAGAATTCTTTTCCATCTAAATTTTATAGGCAACTTCAATGATATAAAGGGAGACTAAAACAAAAATAAACCAAAGGGACTACATCAAATTTAAAAGCTTCTGCACAGCAAAAGAAACTACCAGCTAAACAAAGAGACTCTTTACAGAATGGGAGAGTATCTTTCTATGCCATACGTCAGAAAAAAGGCTAATAATCGAAATATACAGGGCAGGGAGAGATTGCATAATGGTTATGCATAGAGACTCCAAAATCCCAGGTTCAGTCCCCTCGCACCACCTTAAGTCATAGCTGAGCAGTGCTCTGGGGGAATAAAACAACAAAGCTCATTGAACTCAGCAGCAACAACAACAAAAAAAACCCCAGATGACCCCCATCCAAACATGGGAAGAGCATATGAATAGAAAATTCACCAAAGAAGAGATTTAAAAGGCCAACAAACGTGAAAAAATGTCATTGGTTGTCATAGAAATGCAAATAAAGATAACAATTTGATTACCACTTCACTCCTGTGAAAATGTCATACATCAGAAGGGATAGTAACAACAAATTCTGGAGAGGTGTGGGGGGGAAGGGACCCTTCTACACTGCTGATGGGAATGTAAATTGATCCAATCCCTGTGGAGAGCAGTCTGGAAAACTCTCAGAAGGCTAGAAATGGACCTTCCCTATGACCCTGCAATTCCTCTCCTGGGGATATAGCCTAAGGAACCAAACATACTCATCCAAAAAGGTTTATGTACACCTATGTTCATAGCAGCACAAATTGTAACAGCCAAGACCTGGAAGCAGCCCAGGTGTCCAACAACAGATGAGTGGGTCCTTGAACATTGTAACATTTGCGCTCAGCCATGTGCACCACCACCAGGTGGCGCCCCAGGTTCTAGCCTCCGCACCACCATAAATCAGAGATGAGCAGTGCTCTGGTTAAAGACAAACAGTGCCAACAGCAATGATAAAAGCCCAGTAAAGTCAATTTTAATAAGAGACCTTATTTTGCCCAAGATGTCCACAATGTCACCCTAACGTGTAACTAATATGCATTACTAATGAGGTGTTTCCCTCTCTTTTCTCACACAAGACACCTGGTGTGTCTTGTGACACCTGGTGTGTACTAAACACATATGGCACAGCTTCGAGCACTGGCTACATCTCCATGGGACATACTTGCTCTACACTCAGAGTTCACAAAACTGATAGCTGAAAAAAGTAAATTCACAGACCCATGCTCCAAACACACGGCAGCGAGTTCCAGTCACGAAGGCAATTATGAACCTCGCCCCCGGCCCCCCACATTTCCCTTAATAGTCACACCTATAGTGACAAGAACTGGCATCTTTTTGTTGCTACTGTTGTTGTTGCTGCTGGGACTTCATTGCCCTTAGACTGACTTTTTTTTTTTTTTTTTTTAGAGAGAAACAGACATAGAAATAGAAAGACAGAGAGAAACACCACGGCACTGAAGCTTCTCCCAGTGTCATGAGAGCTGGGCTTAAACGGGGGTTGTGTGTGTGGCAAAGCAGGCTCACTATCCAGGTGAGCGGTATTGCTAGCTGTGGCTTTCTCTTAAGGCTTTTGAACTGCCAAGTTGCAGATGCTACCATCATGCCAACCTGGCTTCCTTGGCCAGATGACCTCACCAGTGTGTCCTGGAACCTCCTCAGGGCCTCACCTCATTAGGGAAATATAGGAGCAAGCTGGGAGTATGGCTTGGCCTGCCAAAGCCCTTTTCCAGTGGAGAAGCAATTACATAAACCAGACCTCCTGCCTTTTGCACCCCAAAAAGATCTTTGGTCCATACTCCCAGAGGGATCAGGAATAGGGAAGCTTCCATTGGAGGGGATGAGATAAAAACTCTGGTGTTAGGAATTATATGGAATTGTACCCCTCTTATCTCACAATTTTGTTAATCATTATTAAATCATCAGTAAAAAAGAAAAGAAAAACATTTTATTTATTTTAATGAGAGCAAAAGAAAAATGGGACGGTAGAGAGAGAGAGAGAGAGAGAGAGAGAGACAGAGAGGGAGAGAGAGAGAGAGGAGAAAGCCAAAACACTCAGCTTTGGCTTATGGTGGTGCTAGGAATTGAACCTGGGATTTCAGAACCTCAGGCATGAAAGTCTTTTTTGCTCAGCCATTATACTGTCTTCCTGTTCCCAATATCTTTTTAAATTGCTGAGTAGTACTTGCTCAAATGTATGTCTCATAACTTAAAAAATATTTATTTTAGTCAGAGAGAGAGAGAGAGAGATCTCAAGGCATTACTCAACTCTGGTTTATGATGGTGCTGGAGATTGAAGCTGGGACTTCAGAGGCATAAAAAAAGTCTTTGGAATAAAAGTCTTGGGAATACTACACAGCTGTTAAGAATATTGAACCCACCTTCTCTTACCCATCTTGGATGGAGCTAGAAGGAATTATGCTAAGTGAGGTAAGTCAGAAAGACAAAGATGAGCGTGGGATGATCCCACTCACCAACAGAAATTGGGAAAGAAGATCAGAAAGGGAAACTCAGAGCAGAAGCTGGGTTTGGAGTAGGGCACCAAAGTCAGAATCTCTGGTTGGAGGGTGAGGTTACATGTTCAACTTCACTGTGGGGGCAAGAGGGACGGACACAGACCTTTGGCAGTGGGAATGGAGTTAATATTCACTCCTATTAATTCCCAGTTTCACAAATCACTATCTAATTAATATGAGGGGGAAACTTTTTGATGTGTAGACCATAGCTTTGAGTATATGTTCCTTCAATCTAAACATGTAAGACTTCAAATGGGTAATCAGAGTGAATTTTAATAATGGGCTCAAATTAGTAATACATCTTTAGCAATGACTTGTGCTTTGAAATATTAAATCACCTATAAGCTTAGACTAGGGGGAACAGAAACAACTGTTGGTGTCACTTTATATGTTATAGCTATATGTAAATATCATAAAAGGACATAAATTATGATGAGGTCATGTATGATACAGCAGATCCTAACAATGGGATTTTCAAAGTTAACCTAACTGCCAAATTAACAATATTTCTATACTTTCCCCATATTTGGGAGCTACTCTCTTCCCTGATCCAGCTTTCTAGTACTTTTTCCAACTATAACACCATCTCTCCAGACCACACCTTGGATCCACCTGCATGTTAGCTGTCAAGCTCAGGCAAAAACTAATAAAGTTAGTTTAGCGCCTTGGAATATATCTAAAATAGACCTACTAGCTTTTTCCAAAATGGAGATCCCCACATCTTTATCTGCAATATTCTTGCCTGTAGGTTCATGATTAGTCAGCAATTTTCTCTGCTTTCCATCTTAACTCTTTTTCAGCCACCAGCTTCCAGATGCTACCATGATGCCAACATGATTTCCCTGGGCAGACAACCCCACCAAGGTGTCCTGGAGCCACACCTCCCCAGAACTCTTCCCCAGTAGGGAAATATAGAAACAGACTGGGAGTAGGGATCGACCTGCCAACACCCATGTTTAGTGGGGAAGCAATTACAAAAGCCAGACCTTCCGCCTTCTGCACCCCATGATGATGCTGGGTCCATAATCCCAGAAGGATAAAGAATAGCAAAGCTTTTAAGGGTGGTGGTGGTGGTGGGTGGGATAAGGAGCTCTGATGATGAGAACTGTGTGGAATTATACCCTTTTTATCATACGATCTTGTCAATATCTCCATTTCATAAATAATAAATTAAAAAAGAAAGTCTTTTGCATAACCATATGTTGTCTCCCAGCCCTGTCCCATAATTTCTTTATCTAGTTATCTCTCAATTTATTTAGAGTGTTTCCAAAATTTAGCTATTGTAAATAATACATATTGCTTTTAAAGCTATGTTTGTTCAAGTCAAGTCCATTGTTAGGGAGGATATTAAAATTTTTCTTCCTTGATGCATTGGTTTTCTTCCTTTCCTCCTCCTCCTCCTCTTCCTCATCTTCCTTCTTCTTCTTCTTCTTCTTTTTTTAGCAGTGCATTGTTCAGCTCTGGCTTACAGTGGTGTGGGGGATTGAACCTGGGATTTTGGAGCCTCAGGCACAAGAGTCTGTTTGCATAACCATTATGCTATCTACCCTCCATCTTTCTCCCTCTCTTTCTTTCTTTATTCCTTCCTTCATTTCTTTCTTTCCGTCCTCTCTTACTTTTCCAAGATTAACTTTATTCTTTAAAAACTTGTTATTTATATTTATTTATTTATTTTCCCTTTTGTTGCCCTTTTTTATTGTTGTTGTAGTTACTGTTGTTATTGATGTCATTTTTAGATATGACAGAGATAAATAGAGGGGAAGACAGAGAAGGGGGAGAGAAAGACAGACACCTGCAGACCTGCTTCACTGCCTGTGAAGCGACTTCCCTGCAGGTGGGGAGCTGGGAGCTCGAACTGGGATACTTAAGCCAGTCCTTGCGCTTCGCACCACGTGCGCTTAACCCACTGTGATACCACCCGACTCCCCATTATTTATTTTAGAATTTATTTATTTATTCATGAGAAAGGCGGAGAGAGAGAGAGAACCAGACATCTACACTACAAGTGCTGCCGTGGATTGAACTCAGGACCTCGTGGCTGAGAATCCAATGCTTTATCCACTGCACCACCTCCTGGACCACCCCATTATTTATTTTTATTAATGATTTAATATTGATTTGCAAAGTTATGAGACAACAGGGGTATAATTCCACACTGTTCCCACCACCAGAGCTCTGTGTTCCCATCCCCTTATTGGAAACTGCAGTAGTTCTCCCAAGGTCACAGATATGGGTTGACTATTGTTTCTATAATTATCTATATTTATATATACTTGCCTATTTTTTTCCTATGGTCCTGCCTTCCCTTCCTTTCTAAGTCACACCTACACCTATTGCTGCTTTTGAATATCGTTTCCTTCCTTCTTTTAAAAAAATTTTTTTTATATTTATCTTATTTATTTATTCCCTTTTGTTGCCCTTGTTGTTTTATTGTTGTAATTATTATTGTTGTTGTTGTTGTTGGATAGGACAGAGAGAAATGGAGAGAGGAGGGGAAGACAGAGAGGAGGAGAGAAAGATAGACACCTGCAGACCTGCTTCACCGCCTGTGAAGCGACTTCCCTGCAGGTGGGGAGCCGGGGTTCGAACCGGGATCCTTATGCTGGTCCTTGTGCTTTGTGCCACCTGCGCTTAGCCCGCTGTACTACAGCCCGACTCCTCCCCTTCCTTCTTTTTTTTGGTCTTCTCTCTGTGTTTAGATGAAACTAAAGTTCAGAGCCTTCTGGTCATCTTCCTTTGTCACTAATAGGGAATGATAGAAACAGGCTGGGGGCATGGATCAAACTTCCAATGTCCATGTCCAGCGGAGAAGCAATTACAGAAGCCACAACTCTCACCTTCTGCACCCCCAAAAGAAAGCTGCTATATTTCAGAGACTCAGTGGCCACAGAAGCTCGAGGCTGCTGTATGAGTAGGATGTTCTAGAGTCTTCTGAAAGTGTTGCAGTTTTGGATGTGACTTGCTAAGTGAGGGAACTCCTCTGCCCCTCTCTCTAGTCTGTGGAATTGGTGCGTCAGTGGCTCATACTGACATACTGCTGGGGTGGTAAGGGTCAGGAGGGAGGGAGTTAGCACATGAACCAGGCTGGCTGGCGAGCCCTTCCACAGGCAGCATCTGGTTTGACACAGCCAGGGGCTCAGGATGGGCTGAGCACAGAGGAACCTCAGAGAACAGCCAGAGGGAGTCTCAGGGCCACAGGAGCTGCCAGGGGGTGGGGGGAGTGGGCAGGGAGCAGCTGTTGTTGCTGATTACTTTCCTCCAAATCTTCTCGGCTTCAGGAGCGCTGGAAATGGGCTGGGTTGCGCCAGTGGAAATGAGATAATCAAGACAGATGAGCCGCTTGGAAGCCAGGGGAGTGGGTATGCGGGCCAGGGACTGCCTGGTTGAGAGAGGCACCTAGGCTATCTGAGGGGTCAGCCCCCAATCTTATGGGGTGGTAGGTCAGCCAGCTCACATCTCAGGGTGGAAGGACAGAGGGTGGCAGGCCAGTAGCTTATTACTTCGGCCTGACCATGGCTCCAGGCTTTGTGTTCACATAGCTTAGGCAGGAGGGAGTATAACCAAGTGTAGCCATGTGGAAGCCTGCCCATCGCTCCTTCTTGGGGGGGGGGGATTGGGGATAGACCCCTGCCATTGTTCTATGCTAACATCAGGGCTGGATCACCCAGTCCTCAGCCTCAGGGTGACTGGGGCTGTCTGTTGGCTGCAGTCAGGTGTGGTCAAGTAGAAACAGCAGGGGGGGACCCCGTGTGGAAGTAACCCTGAATCTGTGGTGTGTGTGCTGGAAGGTGGGGTACTGGGAGCCCCCAGAATTGTGCTCCTGGCGAAAACCACAAGTGGGTGAACTCTGTTTTCCTCTTCCCTAAACCTTCTTTTTCTTTTATTTAAAAAGAAAATTTGATAAGAAGATGGTTTCAGAGTTGAGAATAGGGCTAGAAAGCTGGATTAGGGCAGAAAGTAGCTCCCAAACATGGAAAAAGTATATAAATACCATTAACTGTAAACCCCATCGATCTGATCTGGGGCCGATGTCAATTCTCGTTTAGCTTGGGAGCCTGTGTAACCTCTAACCTCTGAGTCCCAGTCAGTCTGAGCTCACAGTCCATGGTCACAGCTGGGAAAATTCTAGGCTGCACTCATTTCAGGATCCGTCTTCCTCGAATGGCAGAGTGGGCTGACCCAGGGGCACTTGGGGGCACTTCCTGCCATTACTGTTCTACATTGAGGACAAGGTCCTGAAGTGGCCCACAGGAGGGTTTATGATGATCTCCCTGATGGAGGTGACTAGTGATGGTGGAGAGAGGGATCCATTAGAGGTCTATGTTCATCATATTTGTGTGGGAATCCAAGGATTCCCTGACTAGAGCCCCAGATGATGGCGTGGCCTGGTATTGACCAGAAAGGCCATCTTGCCCTTATCCAGCTTTTGTAGTCCTTACTTTATCTGATGAGGTTAGACTTAAAGTGATTGAGGGAATATGAGGTAGGGGATATGAGAGGAGGGTGTCTAGGCCTAAGTAGTAAGTACTTGACTAGGTTCTTTATTGTTGTAATTAATTGGAAGGGACTTAGCTGCAATGACTCGTAAAAATTGTGCTGTAGGGCAGCTGGGAGCAGGTTTAAACAATCAAAGCTTTATTAGGGTGGTACGGTAGAATGAAATATGCTTTAGGCACTGCAAAATGAGCAGTTATCAGCTGGGGTCAGAATACTCTAGGCTCATAAGGTCCATGAGTTAGTACCGGAAGTTCAGCCCCAGATGTTCATTCATTCCAGTCAGCAGCAGGATCACAGGTCCTGGGTAACCTCAGCCGGGGTCACCACAAGCCACAGAAGGTGCCAAGAAGTAAGGGGGTTAAGAATAGGACAGGCCCATCGGAAAGGTAAATTACCAAGGTTTAAATTCACGTGTGTCCAAGTTCCGGGCAAAGCACCACGCCCGCATCATCTCTCTGTCCTGAATCCTGTGCCAGTCGCAGTCTGGCTCTGCCCTGTGCTCCCTCATCCAGTCACATTCTGAGCTCAGGCAAAGAAGGCGGGACTTCCAGTCTTTTGCGAGTTCAGTCACTTTTGCTTCAGTCCATCAGGCTGACACTATCTCCAGCCAATTATGTTCCTACAGCAGTGCTATCTGCTACGTCACAACATATGGTGTCTTCTTAAGGTCTTTCTACGTGCTCGCTGCAGTTATTGAGTCTAAGTCTAATCATAGCAGTCTATTGAGCACTTTTACTTTCAGGTATATATCTTCCCCTAACTTTTGGATTACATGTGCACATGTACCCTGTCCTAGACTCTGGTCTATATCTGTGTGCTGCCCTCCATGCTTCCCGCTCTTCCCCTCTTTGCTAGCCCCATGGAGAGAGAAGACAAGTCACCAGGGACTGAGCCACCTGTTGCCTGGCAGGGGCATACAGCACCCCAGATTCCTCCCATGGACCCCCAAGCAGTCAGACAGGAGCTGGTAGAGCTGAGTCCATCTCCACAGGTGTGGTCTGGGCAAGGTGTGGGGGCACAAGGCCACACAGCCAGGTGCTCCTCTCACTGTAGTGTGGGCAGGTGCCTTGGGGAACTGCCTGCCACAATTGTTCAGAGTTCTCTTTGTCCTAAATAAAACCTGGTGCTCAAATGCTACCCGGGCTGGTTCTGTGTGGCTGTTAGTCATTCAAAATGCAGGAACACTAATTTAGCTCTATTTGCCTCACGTTTTAAGGTCTTGTCCTTGTTGGTTTGTTCCATTTATTGGTTCTCTTGTGAATTTGAGCATTCAAGTAGGCAGCAGCCATGATCTCTCAGAGGACAGTGGCCTCACCCCCTTTCACCTCCACCCACAACTCATCACTTCTCCTTTGTATTATTTTAAAGATCTATTTATTTATCAGCATGAGAGAGAGAGAGGACCACAGCATCACTCTGGAACATGTGATGTGGAGGGTCAAACTTGAGACCTCATGCTTAGTCCAGCTCTGACCTCCTTTCCTTTAACTTTATTTTTAAAAAAATATTTATTGATTTGTTAATGAAAGAGAGAGAGATAGGGGATAGATAGCATAATGGTTATGCAAAGAGACTCTCATACCTGAGGCTCCAAAGCCCCAGCTTCAATCCCCGCACCACCATAAACCAGAGTTGAGCAGTGCTCTGGTAAGTCGGGCGGTAGTGCATGTGGCACAAAGCACGAGGACCGGCATAAGGTTCTGCCTTTGACTCAACTGAATCTGCAGACTTTTCAATGAAGAAGAGTCAACACACACTGGGACCTCGATGGCCCAGTGTGGGTGAGGTTCTGCAGTAGAATGCACCCTACAATAAGCACACGGCTGCCACTCAGGTGAGGTGTCTGCTCACCCCATGTCCCTGTTTAGCTAGAGGAACAGGTGAGCAGTTGGTGGGAATATTTCAGAAAGGGGGGGCACCTTCACCACTGAGTGGGTGTGGGGGGGTCAGGTGGAAGAAGAGACTCCAGTTTAAGGGTTTGTCAGTACATGAGGGATATATCAAGGGTCTTCCAAATGGTTTGGGGACCTCGACAAGGAGTTCAGTCAAGCTCAGGGAGGTGAGCATTGGGGGGGGGTGTTGCTAGTGGGGTTCCTGTAGATTACTTTGGCCATTCTCACAGTCTTGTAAGGAGATGGAAAGCCAGGCTGAGCCACCAATATTGAAATAGCTACACAAACCCTTGGTAGTCATATATGGAAACCCGATTATTGATTCAAACTCCCAGTGCTCATTTCTTGTCAGTGCTGCGTACAGATATGTGCTGATTTTGGGAGATGCACCCATGTACCCCGTGTGTCGCAGTGTTCATCACCACACAGCAGGACACGAGGAAGGAAGATGATTGTTCTTGATGGCCGCTTGGTCAGATCCAGCACTCTTGGTAATTTGTTGGTGGGCTAAACAGAATAACTTATTGGCCAACAGGGATCCTTTTGACACTGAAGGGAGGTGCAGTCACCAGACTGGGGACACAGGACAAGTTGGGTGGAGTCACCCCTTTTATTGAACTCCAGCTCTGTCCCAACTTCACAGAAGTCAAGACAGGGGGAGAACTGAATTCTCTTTCAGCCCAAGGGACAGACATCCAGGGGTCTAGATGTCACCTTCCCTGGTTTTGGTGACTGGGAGTAGTTGAGGGAACTACCTGCATTTTATTTTATTTTATTGATTTAATAATGATTGACAAGATTGTAGGATAAGAGGGGTACAATTTCACATGATTCCCACCACCAGAGTTCCATATCCCATCCTGTCCCTTGAAAACTTTCCTATTCTTTATTCCTCTGGGAGCATGGACCCAGGATCATTATGGGCTGCAGAAGGTGGAAGGTCTGACTTCTGTAATTGTTTCTCCTCTGGACATGGGCATTGGCAGGTTGATTCATACTCCCAGCCTGTTTCTCCTGTTTCTATATTTCCCTAGTGGGGTAGGGCTTTGGGGAGGTTTGGTTCCACGTCACATTGGTGAGGTCATCTGCCCAGGGAAGTCAGACTACTACCTGCCCTTTAATAGGACTTAGACTTGAGGTAACATCCCAGGTAACTCTGGAAAGGGGGAGAGGGGCCAGCAGTTGGTGCACCTGGTAAAGTGGACATATTATCAAGCACAGGGACCTGGGTTTGAGCCTCTGCTCTCCACCTGCAGGGGTTCCACTTCACAAGTGGTGAAACAGATCTACAGGTGTCTATCTTTCTCTTCCTTTTTTATCTCCCCTCACCCCTCAGTTTCTCCCTGTTCTATCTAATAAAATAAAACAAAAAAAAGTCTGTCCAGAGCCCCAGTGATAACCCTGCTAGGAGGGAAAAAAAGGAGAAGGAGGATGCAGCGATGGCAGAAACATTACAGTTTCCTGCGCTGAATATGAATAGACATGGATGGGCCCCAGATCAAATTGATGGGGTCTACATGAACAGTATTTATATAATTTCTCCATATTTGGGAGCTACTCTTTTCCTTGATCCAGCTTTCTAGTCCTATTTCCAACTCTGACACCATCTTCCCTGACAATATTTTTAACCTACCTGCAGGTTAGTTGTCAGGCTCAGGCAAAATTAGTAAGTAATGGACCCCTTGAAATATACCCTAAATAGGCTTTCTAGATTTTTCCAAAATGGAGACCCCCCCAAATCTCATCTGCTATATTTTTACCTTTAGGTTCCTTAAACAATTTGTTCTGCTTTATATCTTAATGCTTTTCAGCTACCAAGTTGCAGATGCTAGTGTGACGTCAACGTGACATCCCTGGGAAGACGACCTCACCAGTGTGTTCTAGAACCCTACCTCTTCAGAGTCCTACCCCAATAGGGAAATATAGGAACAGGCTGGGAGTATGGATTGGCCTGTCAAAGCCCTTGTCTGGTGGAGAAGCAATTACAGAAGCCAGAAATTACACATTTAGCACCCCTTAAAGATCTTTGGTCCATACTTCCAGTGGCATAAAAAAATAGGGAAACTTCCAATGGAGGGGATGAGACACAGAACTCTGGTGTTAGGAATTGTCTGAATTTTACCCCTCTTATCCTATGGTCTTGCCAATCATTATTAAATCAATAATAATAATAAAGAAAGGTGCCTGTCTCCTGGATTCAGCTTTACCTTGGTTTCCAGATGGCACATTGTCACACCCACCTTCCTTGAATCAGTGGGGAAGATGGTCATCACACCTGCACCTCTGGTCACAGACTCCTGTGCCAGGCTAGCTCTCTGGGTTGGAGAGAATGCGACCAGAGCCAGCCTGGGCTGCTACTCACTCAGCGATGCGAGAGAGATGACCCAGGAACAGAGCTGGTAGTGGCGAGGTGACTCAATTCTTTTTTTTTTCTAATTTTATTATTTTATTTATTTATTTATTTATTTATCTATTTATGTAAGAAAGGAGACATTAACAAAACCGTAGGACAGGAGGGGTACAACTACACACAATTCCTGCCACCCAATCTCTGTATCCCATCCCCTCCCCAATAGCTTTCGCATTCTCTATCCCTCTGGGAGCATGGACCCAGGGTCTTTGTGGGTTGCAGAAGGTGGAAGGTCTAGCTTCTGTAATTGCTTCCCCAATGAACATGGGAATTGACTGGTCAATCCACACTCCCAGTCTGCCTTTCTCTTTCCCTAGTAGGGTGGGTCTCTGGGGAAGCAGAGCTCCAGGACACATTGGGAGGGTCTTCAGTCCAGGGAAGCCTGTCCAGTATCTTGATGGCATCTGGAATCTGGTGGCTGAAAAGAGAGTTAACATGCAAAGCCAAACAAATTGTTGAACAATTATGGACCCAAAGGTTGGAATAGTGGGGATGAAGTGTTAGGGGGTACTCACTGCAAACTCTAGTGTACTTCTGCTTTCAGGTATATATTTTGCCTTAGTTTATGGATACATGTGAACATATGCTCTATCTCAAGGAACCTGGTCTATACCTAGGTTTTGGGACTTTGTTAGGAAGTGAAACACCTGGGATGGAATTAGAGAATACTATGAAAGGAAAGTTCTCACCTGAGTAATGAAGCTGAAGGGTTGTCATTCCACACCTGAAGTCTCTGGACACAGTCTGAGTTGAAGCATGTTGAGGTGGCACTCGTTGCATTGATTAGGCTGTGATCAGTGGATGCAATATTATTTGATATGAATTAGGAGAAGCATGAGGGAAAGTGGGCCCTACCCTAAGGGTCCAGGACTGGGGGAAATACAGGCTCTATAGTGGAAATGTGAGGTTCCTGCTGTCTTAGGGTTCAAGAAGGCAATGGATAGTTATTGTTATTATCACATTATTTGGTAATTGGGTTAACTTTTAAAAGTCCCTTTGTTAGGGTTTGCTGTATAATACCCAGTATCTTGTATATAGCTGTGCCACTGGTTGCTTCTGATGATTCAGTTCTTTATTGATCAGAGAGCCAAGGCTTTTAAGAGTTGTACCCGGAAGTGGCAAGTCAGAAATGGAAATGGCTTGACATGGCTTGGAAAGGGGCAGAGAAAGGCAAAAGGGGCTGGGAAAGGTAGAAACTTCCTTAGCAACTGTTGCAAGGGTTTTAACTGGTAGGATTAATAATACCCTGCAGGCAGGGAGGGTCTTGAAGGTAGAAAAATAGATGAAAGGAATCGAATGGGTGGGGATTATGTAGATAATAAGGGAGCAGGCCATAGTATCAGGAATGCAGGGTGCTTTGTGAGGCATGGAGTGTGATAAGACGAGGTAAATCTTGGGGAGTCATGTCCCTCCTTGCTCGACCTCTTAATGGAGAGAGAGACTGACAGGATGGATGTGGCCCTCATATCAAACCCTGTCAAGCTCAACCACATCCTCACAATTTCCCTACATTCCTGGGACCAGCAAGTGAGCAAGTGCAGGTTTCCTGCCTCTCCTGCACCTGGCCCCATCTCCTGGGGAGCATTCCCAGAAAAAAATCCAGTCTTTTCTGTAAGTAAATTGATATGTATATTAAAAATGTGTCTGGTTAGACTCAAAACAGAGGTTGAAATTCTCCATATAAATACATTTTTTGGTGCATAAACAAAATAAATCATCGCCCTCAAGGAGGTGGTGGCAGCAGTTGGGGGCGGTGGGTGAGAGGTGGGGGAGGAAGGTGCTGCAGCCCAGTGTGGGGTTGAGCACAGTAATGAGCCTGGGCCTAGTAATCGTCTGTGATTACATTATTTCAGTAAGGAGTTGTGACAGGCTATTTGTGAATGCCGACACATGACTAATAAAAGGGGCTGCGTTTCTTGAGTGGTACTGATTTATCTGATGACAATTTACCTATGAGGAGAATTTAGACAAGCAGCTGCTTGCCATCCTGGGCATGTGTGTGTGGGTGAAGGGGGCAAGTCAGGGCCCAGGTGGCTCCCCCAGAAATCCTGTTGGCCCCATAGCTTGCAGGATACAGAATTAGTAGTCCCAGGCTGGCTGGTGAGGGGTCACTCATGCTTTTCTGCAAATACTGTTTTGAGGATCTTTGGCATCCCGTGGAGCGAAGGGTATGAGCCCAGTGACACTGGTAGTCACAGAGAGTTTGGGTCAGGACCAGCCTCTAGAACCTCCTGGGAGTGCCACTGATCCTCCTCTTCCAAGAAGTCCACTGAACTCTGCTACCTGGATATTGCTTCTTCATCCAGGCTCACCAAAGATCCAGGGATCCTGAGTATGAGGAAACTTATTTTTTATTTTTTGAGATAGAGACAGGGAGAGAGAGTGAAAGAAACCACAGTACCAAAATTTCCTTCTTTGAGGAGTTAACCAGGCTTGAAGCTGGGCCTTTCACATAACAAAGCAGTATGCAATCCATTTGAGCTATTTTGCTGATAGATATAATAAAGCACACCCTCATTCTTCTTCCAGTCATCAAAGGTGTCAGATGGACCTGGTCTCTGCCTTTGGTGCCCTCTGGGTTCCAGGACTTTGAATTTGGTCATCCAGCTGCACTGTGGGGCTGAGTTTTCATTCTTTTGTCTGTATGCCTGGGTAACCACATTCACCTCTCAGGGCTGCAGGTGGAGTGGTGCCAGCATGGTGACTTCTCTACAGGCCTGGGGGACTCTGGTGTCCCAGTGCTCACAGTGGAAGGAGAGACATGGATTACAGGTGATTGTGTCTCCAGTGTGTGTGTGTGTGTGAGAGAGAGAGAGAGAGAGAGAGAAAGAGAGAGACAGAGAGAGACAGCAAAGAGAAAGAGGGAGAAAGGGAATTCTGGGTGGGCTGGGTGGGCTGGGTGGAAGGAACCCTCTCCCTTCCTATCAGTAGCTAATGTGATTCTTTCTCCTCCTGACGCCCCATCTGCTTGTGGGTTGGTTGGGAAGAACTTCTGTGTCAAAGAGACCAACCACGGATCTTAGCAGGCAGCAAGGCAACTCTGTGAATCTATGAATATTAGGACCAATCGACTTGCTCTTTGATAAAAAGGCCCCAGATCAGCCAATGACAGAAAGGTCCTGGGGTCTGAGCAGGTCCTGAGCAGAGCCTGCCTGTTTCCTTAGGCTACAGGATTTGCCAGCCTCCAGCACTAGTCCTTGCATTCTGCTGGTCTGGTCATGGAACACCTTTCTGATGGCCCTTCAGTGCCTTCCCAAGACTGCACCTGGAGTGGAGTCACCATCTGGTCCTGGGCACCACTGGAGCCACCATCTTTGGGCAGGAATGTGAAAAATCTCATTATTTCCATGATGAAAGGAGATTGATTTTTCTGCAGCTTCCAGAGATGTTTCTAATTGAGTCTGCTGGCCCAGTGCTTCTGACAGATGCCCATTTAGAAGCTGTTCCCACTTTCTAGTGGTTTCTCTTGCCAACCCTCCCCCCTCCTTTTTTTTTTTTAAGGGGTGGAAGAAGAGCTGGAAGCCCTTTTTAATCAGATATTGCAGAAAGCGGCAGGGGTTATGCCTTGTTGGAGAAAGCCCACCTTCTTTCTCTCCACTGTGCACCTGGCATCACCCCCAAACCTTGGTAACTGTGGCCACTGGCTCTTATATCACAGGTGACTGACCCACTGTCATTGTCCCTCATTTGCTAAGAGTCACTCTGTGTACCAAGGACAACCCTCTGGCAGGCGGGAACACACAGGAAAGTTCTGCCCACAGTCATTTTGTATGGGAGGTGGGCCTCCTGGACTGGAAGGGAGGGGGGCCATGGGCCTGGACAGGGTGCTAGCAGACAGCAGCCTGGCAGAGCAACCCTGGCGGAAGCTCCTGAACAGAAGCCTCAGAGGCGCCTCCTTTTCTAGACAAACAGCCGGGTGATAGTGACCCGCAGAATGAAGGGGCTGAGGAGATAGTTCTGCTGCAGAGCACAGGACTCAAATGCACAAGGTCTCAGTTTTGATTTCTGGCATCATTACACAAGAACTGAGCAGTGCTTTGGTAGGTCTCTCTCTCTCTCTCTCCCTCAAAATATGAATAAGTAAATGAATCAATAAATCTTTAAAAATGGGAGTGGAAACATAGCCTGGATGTCCTCCCAGTTGGTCCCTGGTTACCTACATGGACCAGTATTTCAATATGCTGGTGGGATTTCTGCAGATAATGACAGATACAGGGTGTTTTCCCAGAGAGAAAAGTTAGGGAGATGCATGGATTTGTCCAGTGGGGGGGGGGCAGGTTCTCTGGGGCTACTGGGTCCTGGATTCAAGAAGCAGTCAGAGTCCATTGTTCTGAACTTGGTGTGTCTGCTAAACTCGAGGCCACACATCACAGGCCTTTTCAGGGTTTGGGAGAAATCTTCAGTCTACTGATGTTGTGCTGACTCACTTCTCTGCATCTGCGCAGGACATCACTGAGGACCTGGGCACCCTCTCTCTGAGAATGGGGGTTCGGCAGGGCAGGAGGGCCCTTACATGAAGCCAGGTGTGGGCAGGAGGTAGGGTTAGAGTAGAGCCATGCTGGGACAGGCTGCTGCAAGTTCTAGGTGTTGGTTCACTCATTTAACAGATTGCTAGTTTTCTTTCTTTTTTAAAAAAATTCTTTATTGGGGGATTACTGTTCTACATTCGACGATAAATAACAATAGTTTGTACATGAATAACATTTCTCAGTTTCCCAAATAACAGTATGACCCCGACTAGGTTCTGTGTCATCTTTTTTGGACCTCTACTCTTCTCCCTCCCCACCCCAGAGTTTTTTTTTACTTTGGTGCAATACTCCAACTCTAGTTCAGGTTCTACTTGTGTTTTCTTTTCTAATCTTGTTTTTCAACTTCTGCCTGAGAGTGAGATCATCCCATATTCATTCTTCTGTTTCTGACTTGTTTCACTTAACATGATATCTTCAAGCTTCATCCAAGATCAGCTGAAAATGATGAAGTCATCATTTTTAATAGCTGAGTAGTATTCCATTGTGTATATACACCACAACTTTCTTAGCCACTCATCTATTGTTGGACACCTGGGTTGCTTCCAGGTTTTGGCTATTACATGTGCTGCTATGAACATAGGTATACACAAATCTTTTTTATTTTTATTTTTTTAGTGCGTTGGGTTCCTTAGGATATATCCCCAGGAGAGGAATTGCAGGATCATAAGGTATGTCCATTTCTAGCCTTCTGAGAGTTCTCTGGACTGCTCTCCACAGGGGTTGGACCAATTTACATTCCCACCAGCAGTGTAGGAGGGTTCCTTTGACCTCACAATCTCTCCAGCATTTGTTGCTGCTATCTTTTCTGATGTATGGCATTCTCAGAGGAGTGAAGTGGTATCTCATTATTGTCTTGATTTGCATTTCTCTGACAATCAAATACTTGAAGCATTTTTTCATGTGTTTCTTGGCCTTTTGGATCTCTTCTGTGGTGAATATTCTGTCCATATCCTCTCCCCATTTTTGGGTGGGGTTATTTGTTTTCTTGTTGTTGAGTTTGGCAAGCTCTTTATATATGCTGGTTATTAAACTCTTATCTGATGTATGGCATGCAAAGATCTTCTCCCATTCTGTGAGGGGTCTCTTGGTTTGGGTATTGGTTTCTTTTGCTGTGCAGAAGCTTCTAAATTTGATGTAGTTCCATAGATATATGCTTGCCTTAGTTTTCTTTGTAACTGGATTTGTTTCATTGAAGATGTCTTTAAAATTTATGTGGAAAAGAGTTCTGCCAATATTTTCCTCTAAGTATCTGATAGTTTCTGGTCTAACATCCAAGTTCTTGATCCACTTGGAATTTACTTCTGTATTTGGTGAAATAGAATGGTTCAGTTTCATTCTTCTGCATGTTTCAACCTATTTTTTTCCAACACCATTTGTTGAAGAGACTCTGCTTTCCCCATGTAATAGTCTAGGCCCCTTTGTCAAAGATTAGATGTCCATAGGTGTGGGGCCTCATTTCTGGGCTCTCAATTCTATTCCACTGGTCAGTGTGTCTATTCATGTTCCAGTACCAAGAGTTTTGATGACAATGGCCCTGTAATACAGTTTGAGATCTGGGAGTGTGATGCCTCCAGTTCTGTTCTTTCTTCTCAAGATTGTTTTGGCAATTCTAGGTCATCTTTTCTGGTTCCAGATAAATATTTGTAGCATTTGTTCTATTCTCCTAAAAATGTGCTTGGGATCTTGATGGGGATATCATTAAATTTGTAGATGGCCCTGTGTAGTATATTCATTTTGATGTTGTTAATTCTTCCAACCCATGAATATGGAATATTTTTCCACTTCTTTGTGTCTTTTTCAATTTCCTTGAGCAGTGACTCATAATTTTCAGTATACAAGTCTTTGACTTCTTTGGTTAGGTTTACTCCTAGATATTTTACTGGTTTTGTTGCTATAGTAAAAGGAATTGATTTCTGGATTTCAATTTCTTCTAACTTAGTGTTTGCATAGAGGAATGTCACTGACTTTTGAATGTTAATTTTATAGCCTGACACATTACTGTATTGCCTGATGATTTCCAAAAGCTTCTTGCTGGATTCCTTAGGTTTTTCCATGTATAATATCATGTCATCTGAAAATAAGGGGAGTTTGACTTCTTCTCTTCCAATCTGTATCCCTTTAATTCCTTGCTCCTGCCTGACTGCTATGGCAAGAACTTCCAACACTATGTTGAATAGTAATGGTGATAGTGGGCATCCCTGTCTAGTATCTGATCTGAGTGGAAATGCTTCCAGTTTTTCACCATTGAGTATGATGTTGGCTGTAGGTTTGCTATATATATAGACTCCAGTATCTTGAGGGATTTTCCATCTATCCCAAGTTTTTGTAGTGTTTTGATCATAAAGGGATGCTGAATTTTGTCAAAGGCTTTCTCTGCATCTATTGATATGACCATGTGGTTTTTAGTCTTGCTTTTATTGATGGATCATGTTAATTGATTTACATGTATTAAACCAACCTTACATCCCTGGGATAAACCCCACTCGGTCATGATGAACAATCTTTTTGATATACTGCTGTATCCGGTTGGCTAGAATTTTGCTCAATATTTTAGCATCTATGTTCAGCAGATATATTGGTCTATAGTTTTCTTTTTTGGTTGTGTCCCTGTCTGCATTTTGGTATCAGGGTGATGTTGGCTTCATAGAAGAGCTGGAAGGGAGTATTCCTGTGTCTGCAATCTTCCTGAAGACCTTTAAAGTAGAGGTATTAACTCTTCCTTGAAGGTTTTGTAGAATTCATTTGTAAAACCATCTGGTGCAGGACTTTTATTTTTGGGAAGGTTTTTGAAAACTCTTTGAATTTCGTTGGCTGTGATGGGACTGCTCATATTATCTAGTTCCTCTTTACTTAATTTTGGAAGTTTGTAGGTATCTAGGAAATTGTCCATTTCTTCCAGGATCTCTGGCTTGGTGGCATATAGTTGTTCATAGAAGCCTCGCATGATATTTTGAATTTCTGTGGTTTCTATTGTGCTAGCTCCTCTTTCATTTATGATCCGATCTATTTGGGTCTTCTCCCTTTTTTGTTTTGTGAGTCTGGCTAAAGGTTTGTTGATTTTGTTCACTCTTTCGAAGAACCAACGTTTACTTTTGTTCATCTTTTGTATGGTTTTCTTATTTTCAATGTTATTTATTTCTGCCCTAACTTTAGTGATTTCTGTCCTTCTGGTTGCTTTAGAGTTCCTTTGTTCTTCTTCTTCTAGGTCTTTAAGATGTGCAATTAGGCTGTTTATTTGTGCTTTTTCTTGTTTCCTAATGTGTGCTTGTATGGCTATGAACTTCCCTCTCAGTACTGCCTTAGCTATGTCCCAGATATTTTGATAGCTTGTGTCTTCATTTTCATTGAACTCTTGAAACATTTTGATTTCTTTGTTTATTTCCTCTTCGACTCAGTAGTTGTTAAGGAGTGTACTGTTGGTCTTCCACATTTAGGGACTATTATTAATCTTTTATTCAGTTCAGCTTCTCTGCCAAGCTGAACAGCACTGCTGGGCCCTGTCAGTTTCTAAACAAGTCCTGTTTATAGTCTGTAGGTTCTGAGGCAATTATTCACCATGTTTTTATCAGGAGAACAGTGTGTAAAGGCTCCCGCTATTAAGCCCCACTGCTAGGCCACTGAGGTGTAGCTCTTTTCCTGAGTTTCCTGGTCAGTTCTCTGCTCCCAGATGTCAGCACAAGGCCTCCCCCTCTCTGCTCCAGCCTCTGAGGGCAGTAGCAATGGAGACTCACAGTTGCATTTGGTGAATCTTGGAAGAGTCCTCTTTTCCCTTAAGCCGTATTTTTGTTGGGGAAACAGACTGGAGTTAGTACCTCAGCTGGTAAACTGCCAGACTGTTACCAGCTGCTCAGTCTCTCCTTAGGCTCCTCCCTGTCCACAAGCCACACGTGTTTGCACTCACCGGTGGTTTGGTGGGTTCCTGAAGTCATTCTAGTCCTGCCTTGTTGTGCTCCCAGGTGGACTCCCTTGGTAGTCTAGTGATTTGGTGGGTTCCCAAAGTCATTCTAGTCCTGTCTTGTTGTAGTCCCAGGTGATCTCCAGATGTATTTTTAAAACACGTTCTCTTGCCAAATTGAGCTTATACTGAGAATGACATAAGAATGCTAGTTTTCAACACAGCTGAACTATTAAGAGGATGAGGAAAACTCAGAGGCCACACCTTAGAGAAAACAGAGAACATGGACATTCTGGCAGATGGATTTGCAGTGAACAGGATCTTCTCTTGAGTATACACCAAAGCCCTGGAGATCAAGCTTGGGTTCTGATGATGTGGAGAGTGTCTGGGAAGAAATCTTCAGTGAAAGGCATACATGGAAATATGTGTGAGTGATTTTAATAGGGCTGATATTGCAGGGAAGGAAAAGTGACAACCAATTGAGAAACTGGCTATTAAACAGAAAACAAGGAAAATGAGTCCTTCCTTCACTCCATACATATAATTCAGTTCCATCTGGACCCAGGATTTAATGGTAATACAAACACATATAAAGCTTTTGCAAGATGATGTGGTAGAACATAACAAAACTGTGGACACAGGAATAATCCATTTTGATGCTGGGCGAGGGAACAAACCTAGATCCCACATGACAGTACAGCTGAGCAACCTCCCTGTATCTTAAAAGAAAAAGAGGGGGCCGGGTGGTAGTGCAGCAAGATAAGTGCACATGGTGTGAAGTGCAAGGACCAGAGCAAAGATCCCGGTTTGAGCCCCCCAGCTCCCTGAAGCTACTCACCAGCCAGTAGGGAGCCGGGGGCTTGAACCAGGATCCTCACGCTGGTCCTTGTGCTTCACACCATGTGTGCTTAACCTGCTGTGCTACTGCCTGACTCCAGATTTCTTTCTTCTCTATCCAACAACAAAGACAGCAACAACAACAACAACAACAACAACAAAAATAATAACAGTGACAAAAAACAAGGGCAACAAAAGGGAAAAAATAGCCTCCAGGAGTACTGGGCATTAAGCCAGCCTCCCTGCCATTGATTTATCTTCTTTCTACCTCAAGACCTGCCCTGCCTGCAGGGTAATATTAATCCCACCAGTTAAAACCATCGCAACAGTTGCTAAGGAAGTTCTACCTTCCCAGGGTGCCTTTTTCCTTTCTCCACCCCCTTTCCTAGCCATTTCCATTTCCAACTTGCTACTTCCGGTTTTATCCTATAAAGCCACTCTGTTTCTGGTTTCTCTCTTTTTTATGTGTCCTGACCTGGAGGAGGGCAGGTGTGCAGACAGGGAGTCGGATGCCAACCATTGCAGTTTGGCTCCATGTGGTTTAAACCTGCTGTGTTCAAGCCCGACTCTGGGGCTCCTGCATGAATAAAGATTTGTATTGCTACCACCATGAACTTGGTTCCTGGATCATCTCTCTCTCCTGCCCATGATGCTAGCCTGGCACAGGAGCAGTGGATTCATAGTGCAGGCACTGAGCCCCAGCAATAACCCTGGAGGCAAAAAAAAAAAAAAGCGGGGCCAGGTATTGGGCACCTGGTTGAGAGCACATGTTACAATGTGCAAAGTCCCAGGTTCGAGCTCACAGTCCCTACCACCTTGCAAGTGAAGTGGTCTTGCAGATGTCTCTCTGTCTCTCTCCCTATCACTCAGTCCCTTTTGATTTCTGAATACCTCTATCCAATACATAAAAAAAGGTAATGAAAATTAAAAAAAAAGACAAAAGAAGGAGGTGTGAATGTTTGGGAGGAGGCAGGGAAAGACACCCAAACAGTACTCACACCATCGACAGAGTTCTACTTGTTCTATTCTTGGTCTTATCAATGGTGTTCCCAGATAGTGATGAGGGTAGAGCCTAAATATAGACTAGAAACATAATGGCATTTTCAGTTTGTTCTGCCAGCCAGTCACAGGTCAGCCCATACAAGAGGTGAACAGACTCCACTCTAACAGGAAGAGCTGCAAAAATAGAGGTCACTTAACACCCACTGCTGCCTGCACTAGGGAGGGACATGAAGTACTTCTCTCTGTGTGTGTGTGTGTGTGTGTGTGTGTGCGTGCGCATGTGTTTCTTTTACTTTTTAAAAAATATTCATGTATTGGTTAGAGACAAAGAGAAGCTGAGATGGACATGGGAGATAGAGATGGAGAGAGAGAGCCATCTGCAGCACTGTTTCATCATTCAAGAAGCTCCCCCTACCTCAGGTGGGGACCAGGGGCTTGGATCCAGGTCCTTGTGCAGGTGATGTGTGCTCAGTCCGGTGTGCCACTGCCTGGTCCCTCAATGGATGTCTTTTGGAGGGGGAAATACTGGTTGTTAATATCTGGAAGGACAAACCTAACACATTACACACATTGCCTCTCAGATGGCAATTTGGCAAATGTCACCTCTAGAGGAACCCACTGAATGTGATTTGCTGAATTCATGTTAAACGTCCCCCCAAGATAGACTTAAACTAACTTTGGGGGTAAAAGGGTGAGTTGCATAGACATAAACATGACAATAGATGCTAGCTTGAATTACATATTTGTGAAGTCATTCTTGTATAAAATTAGAATTTGAAGACTTAACAGCAAAGCTGAAAGTTTTTATCAGCAATTATCTTGTAGCCAGTTTGAATCTATACTCAAAAACTGCATTTAAATTTTTCTCATAATGTGCTGTGTAAGGGAAATTGTTCCTTTAAAAAAACAACTTGGGGAAAATATTTTTGTTTCTGCTTCTTTTTTTCCTCCCCTCCCTCCTTCCTTCCCTTTGCATCCTTCCTTCCTCCCTCTTTTCCTTTCTTCCTTTCTCTACTCTCTTTCTTTCTTCCCCTTTTTCCCAAAGCTACACTTGTCTATGACACAGAAACTGACAAAAGGCATAGGTTGGGTGAAGTTGGGAGAAAATTGCTTATAGATCACAAGAAATATGGAGCTTAGTCTTCGGAGTCCACAGAAAACTTGATGAAGGCATTTAACCTGTGATAACACAACCAATCTCAGGTCACTTCTAGGTCAAAGTTCACCCCAGTACCAAAAAGAGACAAGGTCACTTAAGGTAGTTTGAGTTCATGTTTAGGGAAGAGATAGCTTTGTGTCAGACCTTCGGACTTCCTCCTGGTGTCAAGACATTCAAACAGAATGAAGAGATGGACAAATTCAGGATTTAAAAACATTAATTCACATACAGGGAAAATTAAAAAAAAATTTCTTGGGGATTAATGTTTTGCACTAGACAGTAAATACAATAGTTTGTACATGCATTACATTTCTCAGTTTTCCACATAACAATACAACCCCCATTAGGTCCTCCCCACTCCCAGTCTTTTACACTGGTGCAATACACCAACAGGGCAGAAAATATATAGCGGTTTTGAAACCAAAGAAAGACCCAACACTGGCCACCAGCTATAGACCAATTTCTCTCCTCTCCGTGTGTTACAAACTCCTTGAGAGGCTGCTTCTGTCACGTATTTCTCATCTTACAGAGAAATTCCTATCACCCGCCCAGGCTGGTTTCCGCCCAGGAAGATCTACCTGCAAACAAGCCCTGGCCCTCTCAACTTACATTGGAAATGGATTCCAGAACAATTTAAAGACGGGTGCTGTCTTTGTTGATCTCACAGCAGCCTATGACACAGTCTGGCACCGTGGTCTCCTAGTCAAGATCTCAAGATGCCTGCCTCCATGGGTGGCCAACACTATATTGTTTCTTCTCCAAAACAGAAGATTCCGGGTACATCTGGGTGACAAGTCTAACAGATGGAGACTTTTCTCAAGTGGCCTCCCCCAGGGCTCTGCTCTGGCTCCTATGCTATTTAATATTTACATCAATGACCTCCCAGAAACTTCTTCAAGGAAGTTCATCTACACCGATGACATCTGCTGTGCAACTCAGGCATCCAAGTTTGACATCCTCGAGGAAACACTCACGAAAGACATGTCTCTGATATCTGATTACTGTAAAAAATGGCGACTAATCCCTAGCACTGCAAAAATGGTATCATCTGTTTTCCATCTACACCATGCCTCGGCCTCGCGTGAGCTTAATGTGCAGCTTGGTGGTACGAGAATCCGGCATGAAGCCCAGCCAGTCTATCTTGGCGTTACTCTCGATCACACTCTGTCATTTCACAAACATCTCATAAAAACTGCAGCAAAGGTGGGCGCGAGGAATAACATCATTGCAAGACTGGCCAGCTCCTCATGGGGCGTGAGCGCTTCCACACTACGATCATCATCTCTGGCATTATGCTATTCCACTGCAGAATACTGTGCCCCAGTATGGTTCCGTAGCCCCCATGTCCACTTGGTCGATTCCAAATTATATTCCTCCATGAGGATAATTTCTGGAACCATCCGTTCCACCCCGGTTCCATGGCTGCCAGTTCTTAGCAACATCGCCCCGCCAGATATTCGTCGGGATGCGGCATCATCTAAGTTCATTTCCCACGTCGACGCTCTACCAGACCTGCCAATATACGCAGATATCTTTGCCCACCCTTTTCAACACTTGACGTCTCATCACCCAATCTGGTCCCCTACACCTACACTGAACTTCTCTGTTCCAGACTCTTGGAAACAGAGCTGGCAGTCAGCTGAGGTAAAGAACAAACACCTCATCACAGACCCCTGCAAGCGCCAACAAAGGAGGTCTCGAAACTTTACATCAGGCTCAACCTGATGCTGTTGACTGGCTACGGAAGAAGGGCAAACGCTAGAAGAAGGAGAAGGGCAGAAAATTAAGGCACTTTGCTTCTTTGTCTTGCTCATTTGCTCTAAACAGTATCAACTGGTTGTGGCCAGTGTAACCTGGGCCTGGAAGAAAGAGACTTGTGTGAAATTGACTCAAACTCTCCAATGTAGGAACAGCTAATTACTTAAGACTCAAGTTTGGCCTTAAGAAGCCTGGCATAGGGAGTCGGGCGGTAGCACAGCGGGTTAAGCACACGTGGCACAAAGTGCAAGGACCAGCCTAAGGATCCTGGTTTGAGTCCCTGGCTCCCCACCTGCAGGGAAGTCGCTTCACAGATGGTGAAGCAGGTCTGCAGGTGTCTATCTTTCTCTCTCCTCTCTGTCTTCCCCTCCTCTCTCCATTTCTGTCTTTCCTATCCAACAATGATGACATCAATAACAACAACAATAACTACAACAACAATAAAAAACAAGGGCAACAAAAGGGAAAATAAATAAATAAATATTAAAGAAGCCTGGCATAACTAACACTGACCTATTGTATTAAGGAGGATTGTGTGTGGTATAGCTACGATCTCTGATTTTCTTGCCTTTTATTAGCTTATTTCAAAATAAATCAGAGATTTTAAGACAGCATATGACAGCAGAGAGCAGAACATTTTGATAAGGGGAACAAGTGGAGCAGAGAAATCTGCATAGGGCGGCACCACTGATAAGGGGAATTAAGGCCAGTAGTCTCCTCTAACATTCTTTGCTTCAAGGTCTCTCCTAAATAGCACTCTTTTTTAAAGAAATTTTTTATTTATTGTCGTATGCCTTACATTGGTTTGTTCTAGCCCTTCCCCGCCAAGAGAATTGGATCAGTCCAGTTAATTTCGCGGGCCTGCTTGGCCCCACCCCAAGGAACCCCGAGAGAGGGTTTCTGAGTTGGAGAGTTCCTGAGTTGGAGAGTTAGAGAGAGTGCTTTCGAGAGGAGTTCCTGAGTTCGAGAGGAAGAGAGAGAGGGTTCCTGAGTTTGAGAGTAAGAAAGAGTGCTTGTGCTGCCGCAAAGAGACAGCAGAGTTCTGTTTGGTGATTAGTTTGTCTTAGTTTATGAATCGTTGTTCCTGAATAAAGAAATACAGCTTCCCTGCCCAGCCGTTGTCTCCGCATCTCTGTTACCCGCCTGTGAAGCTAGCAAGACCGGCCAGCTAGAGCCTCCGAAATTTTAACAACAATTTATAAAAAGGAAACATTGATAAAGCCATAGGATAAGAGGGGCACAGGTTCACACAATTCCCACCACCAGACCTCCGTATACCAACCCCTCCCCTGATAGCTTTCCTACTCTTTAACCCTCTGGGAGCATGGACCCAAGGTCATTGTGGGATGCAGAAGGTTGAAAGCCTGGCTTTTGTAATTGCTTCCCTACTGAATATGGGCATTGACAGGTCGATCCATATTCCCAGCCTGTCTCTCTCTTTCCCTAGTGGGGAAGGGCTCTGGGGAAGTGGAGTTCCAAGGCACATTGCTGGGGTTGTCTGTCCAGTGAAGTCTGGTCAGCATCCTTCTAGCATCTGGAACCTGGTGGCTGAAGAGAGAGTTAATATACAAAGCCAAACAAACTGTTGGAAAATTATGGACCTAAAGGCTGGAATAATGCAGATGAAGCTTTGGGGGGGTCCTCCATTTTGTAGATAGTTAGTAGGCATATTTTAGTTACGTTTCAAAGGGCCTGTAGCTATACTAGTTTTTTTTTTTTTTTTTTTTTTTTTTTGCCTGAGCCTGAAATCTGATATGCAGGTGAATCCTAATTATTGTCTGGGGAGATGTCATGGCTGGGAAAAGGACCAGAAAGCTGGATCAGGGGAGAGAGTAGCTTCTTAATATGGGAAAGGGGTGTAAATATTACTGTAAATCCCATCAATTTGATGTGATCTGGAGCCCATAATTAGCTTAGGAGCCTGTGTGACATCTACAGCCCTCTAGATCTGAGCTCATATTCTGTGGTCATGAGTAGGAACATTCCATGCTGCCCCAGTATTGACCCATCTTCTTCAGGTGTATCATAGAGTATGTTGTCCATCCTCCCTTCGGAGGATGGAAAATTCTCTACCATTGTTGTTCTAGGTTGAGAGCAAGGTCCTGTGGGGGCCCACAAAGGGGTCTATTGTGTTGATCCTGACAGTAAATAGCACTCTTAAAGGTGTCTCAGCTGAGTTATGGCTGCAGTGGTTAGCATATTAATACCCTCTCATTCACACTAAATGTCATCTTGACTGTGGCCAGGTGCTTTGGTGTCCCTTGACACCTATCAGTGTTTGAGGAATTAAAGATCTTTGCTGGTAGGGACCAGGCATTGATGCACTGGTTTAAGTGCAGATAGTACAAAGCACAGGACCTGTGCAAGAATCCTGGTTCAAGCCCCCGGCTTCCCACCTGCAGGAGTGTTGCTTCACTATCAGTGAAGCAGGTCTGCAGGTTTCTATCTTTCTCCCTCTCTATCTCCCCCTCCTCTCTCAGTTTCTCTCCCTCCTGACCAATAAAAGTAGGAAAAATGGCTGCCGGGAGCAGTGGATTAGTAGTGTGGGCACCACACTCCAGCAATAACCCTGGAGGCAAAAAGATCTTTGCTGGTCATGCAGAGTAATTAGGCCACACTTGACTGCTGTCTGGGAAAAGCTACTGAACCGTTGCAGCACTGGGACCCAGGGAAAGTGTCACCACATCAACTCTGCCTTCTCATATGTGGGTTGTGTTCCTGAATAGTTCAGTAGCAGTTTGTGGGTGCTTTGAAGAGCTCAGTTCCCACAGCCCAAATTGTTCCAGACTCTAGTGGGTTGGGCTGGAAAGCTAGGAGGCTTTGCCACATTTCTGTAGTTTCCATGACTAATAAATGTGTGGAAATGAGAACCATTTGTTCTGCCTCTTAATAAATTTTTCTTTTTATCTTTCCAGATACCCACAGGCTAAAGATGAGCTTCAGCAAGTTTTTTTTTTTTTTTTTTTTTTTTGAGAACATTGATCTCAGGTATGTGACATGTTCTTATTCAAATGATCAGGGTTCTCACCTGGACTTGGGCTTTAGGAGAAGACATCCTCTCATGTTTCTGCTCCTTCAGGCACATTAAAGTTAGGGCATATGGCACAGGCTCAGATACTGGCTTCCTGCACCTCACTTTACTTTAGAAACCAATCACATTGCTGGGGATTATGTTTGATCCTACTACTTTGGGAAAGAAGACTTTCCCTGGACCCAGAATCTGGAAATAAATCACAGTGTTATATTATCTCCTAAAGACTCTTCTCATTCATTTTTTTAGTGTTTCATATGCCATTTTGGGTTCTATAGGAAAGGATTTTGTTTGCACTTGAGAAGAGAATCCTACTAGGTTATTACAGGACTTGAGCATCTGGGGAAAGGCTGCTTAGGAAAGTGATGTTTGTCATTTAAAATTATCAGTAAGTCATCCCTAATGCCCACTTTGTAAGTATCCTTTACTTTTAAAGTCTTCTTTAAAAAACGAATTTGAGCTTAACACAAGAGTTGAAAAAAGATATTAGAGAGTTCTTATATCTTCTACCTAGCCTTTATCATTGTTAACTCTTTCTTTCTTTCTTTCTTTCTTTCTTTCTTTCTTTCTTTCTTTCTTTCCTTCTCTCTCTCTTCTTCTCTTTCTTTCTTTTATTATTATTATTATTTTTTTTTATTTAAGAAAGGAGACATTAACAAAACCGTAGGACAGGAGGGGTGCAATTCCATACAATTCCCACCACCCGATCTCCATATCCCATCCCTTCCCCTGATAGCTTTCCCATTCTCTATCCCTCTGGAAGTATGGTCCCTCTTTCTTTCTTTCTTTCTTTCTTTCTTTCTTTCTTTCTTTCTTTCTTTCTTTCTTTCTTTCTTCCTTCTTTCCTTTCCTTCTTTCTTTCTTTCTCTTTCTCTTTCTTTCTCTCTTCCTTCCTTCCTTCCTTCCTTCCTTCCTTCCTTCCTTCCTTCCTTCCTTTGTCAGGTTGCGTCATGGGGGAGAGAGAAGAGACCAGGAACTCGTGGCGGAGCGGGAATGGAAATCTTTATTCACATGGACACCCCAGAGTTGGGTGTGAGCACAGTGGTTTAAGTCAAGTGGAACTAGCAAAATGGCTACCTCCCACTATGCCCACCAGTCCTACTCCAGGTCTTCTCTGGGTCAGGACGCGGAAGAGAAAAAAGGGTGAAACTGGAACAGCAGCGGGCTTTATAGGGCAAAAACCAGAAGTGGCAAGTTGGGACAGGATTGGCTAGGAAAGGGGGTGGAGAGAGGCGAAAGGCATGCTGGGAACGTGAAAGCGTCCTTAGCAACTGTTGCGATGGTTTTAACTGAATTAGCAATACCCTGAGGGGATAATGTGGTGGGGATCTTTCAGGCAAAACAATGATTATGTAAACAGATCTGGGGGGGGCTGGCTTTATGGCCCAACATTCCTTCCTCCCTTTCTTTCTTTCTTTCTTTCTTTCTTTCTTTCTTTCTTTCTCTTTTTCTTTCTTTTTTACTTTCAGTACTATTCAGCTCTGGTTTATGGCGGTGAGAGGGGTTGAACTTGGTATGTCAGACCCTCAGGCAGGAGAGTCTCTTTGTATAACCATTATGCTGCCTACCCCCTGGGTTTCCTTTTCTCCATATCCTTCTAGTACTTGTTTGTCGTATGCTTTACATTGGCTTGTTCTAGCCCTCCCCCTCCAAGAGAATTGGATGAGTCCTGTTAATTTCGCGGGCCTGCTTGGCCCCGCCCCAAGGGACCCTGGGAGAGGGTTCCGGAGTCCGAGAGTTCCTGAGTTCCCCAGTGACAGAGTTCCTGAGTTCCGGAGTTCGAGAGTGCGAGAGTGCGAGAGTTTCTGAGTTCCTGAGTTCGAGAGTAAGGGAGAGGGTTCCTGAGTTCCAGAGTAAAAGAGAGAGTGCTTGCGCCGCTGCAAAGAGACAGCAGAGTTCTGTTTGGTGATTAGTTTGTCTTAGTTTGTGAATCGTTGTTCCTGAATAAAGAAATACAGCTGCCCTGCCCAGCCGTTGTCTCTGCGTCTCTGTTACCAGCCGTGAAGCAAGCCAGCCCGGCAAGAGCCTCCGAATTTTAACAACAAATGGCGCCCACGTGGACCTGACCTGCGCATCTCTCAGATAAGTAAAGACAATTTGGCTACCTATGCACGATGGCCTTCTCTTCTGCTTGTGAAGAGATCTCCAAAGGCCTCTGCTCTTTCTTCACGAGACTGTTTTGCTGTTTCTGGAACATTTATCTCTGGACCACTCTGTGGTTTCCACTCGCTCAGGCGAACTCAGAACAGCCAGCGGGAAGAGCCAGCGGGCGGGAGGCGAGGCGCGGAGCTGCCGTTTCCACCTGGTCAAACAGCCAGCCAGCCGGCTGCGCCCAGACAACCCCGTGCACCGCGCCAGCAACCCCGCAGCCCCGCAGTCCGCAGGAGGCCTACGCCACCATGCAAGAGCCCGATGCCAGCACGCTAGAGCCCGATGCCAACATGCTGGAGCCCGATGCCAACATGCTGGAGCCTGAGGCCAACATGCTGGAGCCCGATGCCAACATGCTGGAGCCTGAGGCCAGCCCACAGGAGCCGGCTCTCCACCGCATGGTGCAGGGCACTGGACGCGTGATCCCTCCACGCTGCTTGGCCACTGCGAACAGGGCAGCAGACATGGCAGGGCCATGGGGCAGGGCCGCGGCGTTCTATCATGGCCGCCACCCCTGGGCACCTAGGCTCACGCCTTCTACAAAGATGGCCTGCCTGCCCTCTTTCTATGAATTCTGGAACCATCCCGGGCCTCCCGGACCCCCGGGCTCCCTGCCAAAACTGGGCACACGAGATATCCAGCCGCCGGTCCGGTCTGAAGACAGACAAGCTGGAGTACGCAGAGATTTGTGCAGAGATCGCAACCTGCAATTCCTAGAAGTGGAGCTGCGCGGGAAGCCACCTCCGGATGGTGAACCCCCCCCCAACAACTAAGACAATATAGATTTAAATTCGTGTTTAAAATGACATGTCTTCGTAACAAAGGTTTCTCTCCTCGTGTATTAATGACTATGTTTATATGTATGTTTAAAGTTTGGTAAACAGTAGCTTTAAGGCTAAATTCTTACTAGTCAAAGATAAATGAAAAAGGTTTTCAACGTAATTCTCATAAAGATAAAAATTAACTTACATTTAAAGTCTGAGGTAAAAATTAGTTAACAATCAATATATTTCAACTAAGTTGGTCTAAACAAAAGGTTAAATAGACTTGTTGATATGTAAAACACTACCTTCTCTATTAGAAATGGTAGATCGCACAATGGCTATGCTAATTATTCTCATGCCTGAGGTTTCCTCTCCGGCCCACACCTAGGGTGTGTCTCCATCTTGAATGGGTGTAACAAAAGGTTAAAAGACGTTGTTGATATGTAAAAGTCTCAAATTCCTTCTCTATTAGAAATGTTAGATCGTGCAGTAGATATGCTAATAACAAGTTTTGTTTCATAGTAAGTAAGTTGCAGCCAGCTGCCTTTGGGACCCTAGGCCGTTCCCCGCCCCCATGCAAATGCCCGTCGAGGCAAGTAGCCCCCCAGAGGCAAGAAATGTTTTTTTTTTTCAGATATGGCCCCCTCAGGCCTTCCCTTGGCAACATGCTGGTTTTGGTTATATATGTTTCTGTTCACCCCACACCCTTGATACTATAGTCATTTAGTTAAAAAGAAAAGGGGGAATTGTCGTATGCTTTACATTGGCTTGTTCTAGCCCTCCCCCTCCAAGAGAATTGGATGAGTCCTGTTAATTTCGCGGGCCTGCTTGGCCCCGCCCCAAGGAACCCTGGGAGAGGGTTCCGGAGTCCGAGAGTTCCTGAGTTCCCCAGTGACCGAGTTCCTGAGTTCCGGAGTTCGAGAGTGCGAGGGTGCGAGAGTTTCTGAGTTCGAGAGTAAGGGAGAGGGTTCCTGAGTTCCAGAGTAAAAGAGAGAGTGCTTGCGCCGCCGCAAAGAGACAGCAGAGTTCTGTTTGGTGATTAGTTTGGTTTAGTTTATAAATCGTTGTTCCTGAATAAAGAAATACAGCTTCCCTGTCCAGCCGTGTGTCTGGTCTTTGTTACCCGATGTGAAGCTGGCCGGCCCGGCAAGAGCCTCTGAAAATTTTAACAACACTTGTTGTTTCTTCTACTCCTCCTTCTACTTCTTTTGGATAACAGATATTCTAATATCTTACTGGGGTTTTTATTGGCATTTCCTTTGAGACTGGTGATGCTGAGCATCTTTTCATGCATGTGTTGGCCATTTGGATGTCGTCTTTGGAGAGGTGTCTGTTCAGACTTGTTGAAGTTATCCTTTATTCATGGATTTTTAAAAAAATATTTATTTATTTGTTCTCTTTTGCTGCCCTTGTTTTTTTATTGTTGTAGTTATTGTTGTTATTGATCGTTGTTGGATAGGACAGAGAAAAATGGAGAGAGGAGGGGAAGACAGAGAGGGGGAGAGAAAGACACCTGCAGACCTGCTTCACCGCCTGTGAAGTGACTTCCCTGCAGGTGGAGAGCTGGGGGCTAGAGTGGGGATCCTTAAGCTGGTCCTTGTGCTTTGCACCACGTGCATTTAACCCACTGTGCTACCGCCTGACTCCTTATTCATGGCTTTTTCTACATTTGGTGAGTGTTTTTTATGACCATGACTTTAAAATAAAAAAAAAACTTTAACCCAACACACCCATCCAAAAAGATTTGTGTATATCTATGTTCATAGCAGCACAATTTGTAATAGCCAAAACCTGGAAGCAACCCAGGTGTCAACAACAGATGAGTGCTGAGCAAGTGGTGGTCTATATACACAATGGAATACTACTCAGCTATTAAAAATGGTGACTTCATAAGCCCCCACACCTATGGATATCTAATCTTTGACAAAGGTGCCCAGACTATTAAATGGGGAAAGCAGAGTCTCTTCAATAATTGGTGTTGGGAAAAAATGGGTTGAAACATACAGAAGAATGAAATTGAACCACTATATTTCACCAAATACAAAAGTAAATTCCAAGTAGATCAAGGACTTGGATGTTAGACCAGAAACTATTAGATACTTAGAGGAAAATATTGTCAGAACTCTTTTCCGCATAAATTTTAAAGACATCTTCAATGAAACAAATACAGTTACAAAGAAAACTAAGTCAAGCATATATCTATGGAACTATATCAAATTTAAAAGCTTTTTCACAGCAAAAGAAACCACTACCCAAACCAAGAGACCCCTCACAGAATGGGAGAAGATCTTTACATGCCATACATCAGACAAGAGTTTAATAACCAGAATATATGAAGAGCTTGCCAAACTCAACAACAAGAAAACAAATAATCCCACCCCAAAATGGGGAGAGGACATGGACAGGATATTCACCACAAAAGAGATCCAAAAGGCCAAGAAACACATGAAAAAATGCTCCAAATCTTTGATTGTCAGAGAAATGCAAATAAAACAACAATGAGATACCACTTCACTCCTCTGAGAATGTCATGCATCAGAAAAGGTAACAGCATCAAATTCTGGAGAAGTTGTGAGGTTAAAGGAACCTTCCTGCATTTCTGGTGGGAATGTAAATTGGTCCAACCCCTGTGGAGAACAGTCCGGAGAACTCTCAGAAGGCTAGAAATGGATATACCTTATGATCCTGCAATTCCTCTCCTGGGGATATATCCTAAGGAACCCAAAACACCAAAAAAAAAAAAAAAAAAAGATTTGTGTATACCTATGTTCATAGCAGCACAATTTGTAACAGCCCAAACCTGGAAGCAACCCAGGTGTCCAACAACAGATGAGTGGTTGAGCAAGTTGTGGTATGTATATATATATAATGGATATATAAATCAGCTATAAAAAGTGGTGACTTTACTATTTTCAGCCGATCTTGGATGGAGCTTGAAGATATCATGTTAAGTGAAATAAGTCAGAAACAGAAGGGTGAATATGGGAGGATCTCACTCTCAGGCAGAAGTTGAAAAACAAAGATCAGAAGAGAAAACACAAGTAGAACCTGAACAAGAATTGGAGTATTGCTCCAAAGTAAGAGACTCTAGGGTGGGGTGGGGGGGGGAGATACAGGTCCAAGAAGGATGATAGAGGACCTAGTGGGGGTTGTATTGTTATGTGGAAAACTGAGAAATTTTATGCATGTACAAACTGTTGTATTTACTGTCGAATGTAAAACATGAAGTCCCCAATAAAGAAATATAAAAAAGTCACCGTTTTTCAGCCCATCTTTGATGGAGCTTGAAGAAATCATGTTAAGTGAAAAAAAAATCAGAAACAGAAGGATGAATATGGGACGATCTCACTCACAGGCAGAAGTTGAAAAACAAGATCAGAAGAGAAAACATGGGGGTCGGGTGGTAGCACAGCGGGTTAAGTGCACATGGTGCGAAATGCAAGGACCAGCATAAGGATCCCAGTTCAAGCCCCTGGCTCCCTACCTGCAGGGGGGTCGCTTCACAAGCAGTGAAGCAGGTCTGCAGGTATCTCTCTCTCCCCCTCTGTCTTCCCCATCTCTCTTGATTTCTCTCTGTTTTATCCAACAACAACAACAGTAATAACCACAACAAAGATAAAAGAAAAAAGAAGAGAAAACACTAAGCAGAGCCTGAACTGGAGTTGGTGTATTGCAGCAATGTAAAAGTGTCTGGGGAGAGCACAGGTCCTGGAAAGGATGACAGAGGACCTAGTGGGGTTGTATTGTGATGTGGAAAACTGAGAAATGTGATGCATGTACAAACTATTGTATTTTCTGTCGAGTATAAAACATTAATCCCTCAGTAAAGAAAAAAAATAAAAAATTATATTTATTAGAGACAGAAATTGAGAGGGGAGGGGAAGATAGAGAGGAAGACACCCGCTTGGGGCCCCCCTTCACCACTTGTGAAGCTTTCTCCCTGCAGGTGGGGACCAGAGGCTGTAATGTGTACACTTAACCAGTTGTGCCACCATCTCTTCCCCCCCCATTACTTTAAGATTTTTACCTAGTGATTTACTTACGTCTTCTCTGGTGAGCCCTCCCCGCTCACCCCAGGGTTTCATTTGGAACACAGTCTACTCTTTCCTCACACTGAGTGAATCGCTGTGATTATCTGCTAGGTGTGAGCTATAGTTAAATAACTTTGCCTTCCAGTCTTGAAGGATTGGCCTTCTGGCTGAACCTCCTTGCTTAGCCTCATCCTATAAATAGATCTTGGCTGTCTCTTAAACATTTTTTTTTTTTTTTTTGCTTATTTAAGCAGTTCCTCCTTCAATTAGTCCCATCTGTTAAATGTGTCAGGAACTTTTTCTAGATGTTCAAGTCTAGGGGGTTCAGAGATACAGTCGTCTTTGACCACCAGAACATTTACTGAAGCGGTGCCCCTTGCCATCGTGTTGCACTTGATGTTCCGTCCTGGAGTGACAGTTAAAGGGTTGAGTCAGCCGGCAGGCGGCTGCAGTAACCAGGATACTTGGATATGTGTGTGTGTGTGTGTGTGTGTGTATGTGAGGTGGTGACCCAGGGGCCTGCTAGTGGTGCTGGGGTGTTTTTATGACCATTACTTTAACATTTTTACCAGGTGATTTACTTGTCTCTTCTTTGGTAAGAAAAACTGTCTGATTAAGCAAAGAAGTTGCAGAGATAGCCAAGATCTGTTGATAGCACAAAGCTAAGCAAGGAATGGCTGGGGTGGTTGGGTCTGAGCAGTCATGCCCTGGCAGTGGGTACGGGATAGATAGTTCACTCTCAGGCTTTAGTAGACTGACGGGATCCCACGTATGTGGCATCCATTAGCACCAGTACTAGATGGAAAAAGGGGTAAGTCAGAGCTGATACCCCATCTCCATTTCTTGACGGCTTACCCCACCCACTTCTTGTCCTTCTGACAGATGTTTTTCAAAAGATTTATTTAATTTTAAAATAAAAAAGAATTTATTTACTTATTGAATAGAGACAGAGAGAAATTGAGAGGGGAAGGGGATAGTGAGGGAGAAAGAGACACTGTGTCATTGCTCATGAAACTTCCTCTGCAGGTGGTGGTGGGTTCTGAACTTGGGGTCCTTGCACATGGTAATGTATACACTCAACTGGGTGCACCACCGCCTGGAGATACACACACACACACACACACACACACACACACACACACACACACACACACACACACACACACACACACACATATCCATATATATGTTTTACCAGAGCACTGCTCAGCTCTGGCATATGGTGGTGTGAGGGGTTGAATCTGGGACTTTGCTGTCTCAGGCATGAAAGTCTTTTCATAACCATTAAGCTATTACCCCACCCCTGTATTTACTTTTTTTTATTAGAAAGATAGTGAAAAAGAGAGAAAGAGAGAGAGAGGGAGAGAGGAGGAAGAGAGAAAGAGAGAGAGAGAGGGAGAGAGAGTTGAAGGCACTGCTCAGCTTTGGCAAATGTTGGCCTCAGGCTTGCAAATCCTGTGTTCTACTACTGAATTTATATTTCCCCTGCCCTGGCTGATTTATAAATTTATCAAGTGGCATTCTCTAGATCGGGTCCAGGCACCCTTCCAACTGCAACTTTTGTGTTGGATCTTGTGGAGGCTGGGTCTGTATTCGGTCCATTAAGAGCAGAACCTCTGATTTCTGCCACTGTATGTTTACCCTTTATATAACCCTTCTTGCTTTCTAAAGTTAGATTTTGGGAATTCACCTGTCTAATGCAGTCCAAGGACTGGGGTACATGTTGTGCGCAGGGATCTCTCCCCAGCTCTGTTTATGACGCCCCTCCTGACTGTGGCTTGCTGTACTGGGCCGTTCTTTGTGTTCTTGGTAGCAGAGGCAGGTTCCTCTGCCCTTTCCACCCTTCATTCTTGGCTGTGAAGCTGCTGCTTCTCACCCTCAGTTTGACCCATAAAGAGGTCGCCACACAAACAGCTGTAGATTTGCTACATCTGTGGAGGTGGTAAATTTTGAGACTTTTCTCCTTTGGCTTCTCGAACCTGCCTTCTGTGCAGCATTCTTGAAATCACAAAAGTCGTAAATGGAGAACAGGTTAGTCATTGCCAGGGGATATGGAGGTAGGGGAGAAAGGAAGCTGATTGTATTTGTGCCTTGGGGTTGGTGTTACATACACAGACTTACATGCGGTATAATTGCCCAGAAGTCCCCAGGCATTTGCACACATGTTATGCACAAATATAGACATGTACACAATCTGGAAACCCAAATAAGACCAAAGGGTCCTGTCAATATGGATTTCCTGACCGTATTTTGTATTATATCTGTTCATGATATTTTCATCCGGGGAAACTGAGTCAAGCAAGGGTATATGAGATCTCTACTGTTTTTCCCTCTCCTCTTTCTTACCCTCATTCTTTCTTCTTCTTTTTTTTTTTTTTTTTAACAAATTGCCACTGAAGTTAACGGTGGGCTTAGTGCTTGCACAACGAGTCCACTGCTTTTGCTGGCCATTTCTCCTGCCCTTAGTTTTTATTTCTTTCTTTTTGTTGATGGAAATTGAGAGGGAAAAGGAAGGTAGCGAGGGAGAGAGCAAGAGACACCTGCAGCCCTTCTTCACTGCTCTTAAGCTTCCCTTTGCAGGTGTGGACTGGGGGATTTGAACCTGGGTAATGTAAAAGTTCTACTGAGTGTGCCACCGACTCAATCCTGAGACCTCTGTTATTTCTTGTGATTGATTGTATGTGAATCTACAAATATATATATTTTAACCAGAGCGCTACTCAGCTCTGGCTTATGGTGGTACAGGGGATTGAAATCTGTATCTCAAAGCAGAAATTTAAAGAGAGAATCAAACCCAGGTGGTGTGGCTGGTAAGATCCACCAAATGTTCAAGGCACAGCTGGTGCTGAATTTGTACGGTTCAGAAAATATGAAAGATCCGTAATGTCTGCTCATTATACGTGGCGAGTGTGATCTGGAGTACAGCACAGCGCAGGCTAACCAAGGACAGAAATTAACAGGAATGCAAAGATAGCTTGACATTCAGTTAGGCGTTCACATGAGTCAGCATGGCAGACCGGGAGAGCAAACATGCAACAACTTCCTTCTGGACTTGGGGTGGGAGGGGTGACATTTCACAGGGTCCCACAATGACTCAGCAGATTTTATTCCTAGATCTTTATTTTGTGTTCCTCACAAAAGCATCGAGAGAGGTCAAAGGAGACAGTTTGATTCACCTTTCTTTTGGGGAGGGCTGGGCCTTAATATTCTCAGAAACTTGTCTGTCCCCAAACCCCACTTTCTGCTCAGAAGAAAACCTCAGGTTATTTTTTTCTCTGTGTTGCTGGTCACAGTGCACAGAAGAAAAGGTGGCTTGCTCTTAACATTTCTTATTGCCTTTCCTCCTGAATATCTTTGTTATTTAACAGCTAGTTGCTACATTTGGGGGTGGGGAGCTAGAGGGTCGAGCAAGGACCCTTAGGCCACATTGTACTGTGGCCCATCTACGGTCTGAAGTTCTGGGGAGACAAAGGGATTGATCCAGCCCAGGGACAGGTGGTGGCCAAAGACGGCTTTCAAGTTCTTCCACCTGAAGGGCTGGCCCTGCCTCTCTCTCTCCCCCTTGATACAGATGCTGCACATCTGGATAGTGAACATCACAGCTGTAAAGAGGAAGCCTTCTAATGACACAAGGAAGAGGAAGAGGAGGGGGCTGCTTGGGGGCAGGGTTCTGTGCAGGTCAGGGGCCCCGAGCAGCAGCAGCACATGCAGCGAGGCCAGCCCCAGGTAGAACATGAAGAGCAGGAAGAATTTGCAGTTGTCCTCGCCCACACAGTTATTGATCCAAGGGCAGTGGTGGTCCATCCTTCGGATGCAGCGTCCGCACACGAAGCAGTGCTGGGCACCTGGTGGCGGACTGCAGCCACAGACTGGGCAGTGGGGGTCAACGAGCTCTTCAGACACTGGGCCCAGGGGCACAGAGCCAGGGTCGGTGAACATGGCCCGGGCATGTGACACCAGCCCCAGGAAGGCCAGCAGGTGGAAGAGTGTGCCGTGAGTCACGCTGAAGGTCACGTCCCCCACGGGGAGCAGGTACAAGAGTAGCAGCACAGCTGAGACGCCCAGCACCAGCAGCCATACAAGGCTGGCAAAGGCGATGCCCAGGATGTCACATACGAACCACACATGGCCCATCCCCTCAAGGGCTGTGGTGATGCATTTGGACATCAGAGGCCATGCTGGATGCCAGTCCCCTGCAGGTGTGTGCAGGTAGAGGGTGGGCGGGGGGGCCTCTGCCCTCTCTGCCGTCTTCTGGCTTTGCCCCTGGCTGGCCTTGGGGAACTGGAAGCTGACCTTTCAGAATTCTAGAATGTGCTCTTAGTGTTTGTGAACACAGAAAGGGAAGCCCCAAGGCACCTTCCCGAGTAGGTGACTTTGCCCTTTGGGGTGAAGTCGGAACTGAGGGGAGGTGGACAGGGCTGACCAGTCTTAGAACACTCATAGCCCCTCTGAGGACCTGGCTTAGAAGCTGAGAGGCAGGATCTTGTATCTTGGACTAAACTCCCAGCAACCACCCAGTGTGGACAGTCCCAGTTCAGCCCAAATCCAACAGCAGGGAAGATGCCACCCCAGCCCATCCACCACAGCCTCCCATCAACACCCTCAGTACAAAGCATGTCTTGGGTGGGCTTTGTCTTATATATGTTTCTTTCTTTCTTTTTTTTAAATATTTATTTATTTTTTCCCTTTCATTGCCCTTGTTGTTTTATTGTTGTAGTCATTATTATTATTGATGTCATCATTGTTGGATAGGACAGAAAGAAATAGAGAGAAGAGGGGAAGACAGAGGGGGAGAGAAAGAGAGACACCTGCAGACCTGTTTCACCACTTGTGAAGCGACTCCCCTGTAGGTGGGGAGCAAGGGGCTCGAACCGGGATCCTTACACCGATCCTTGTGCTTTGTGCCACCTGCGCTTAACCTGCTACGCTACCGCCCGACTCCTTATATGTCTCTTTCTTTCTTTTTTTAAAAATTAATTAATTTATTTAAAAAAGGGGATATTAACAAAACCATAGGATAGGAGGGGCATAACTCCACACAATCCTCACCACCAGATCTCCATATCCCACCCCCTCCCCTGATAGCTTTCCCATTCTTTATCCCTCTGGGAGTATGGACTCAAGGTCATTGTGGCATGTAGAAGGTGGAAGGTCTGGCTTCTGTAATTGCTTCCCCAATGAACATGGGCATTGACTGGTCGGTCCATACTCCCAGTCTGCCTCTCTCTTTCCCTAGTAGGGTGGGTCTCTGGGGAAGTGGAGATCCAGGACACATTGGTGGGGTCTTCAGTCCAGGGAAATCTGGTCGGCATCATGCTGGCTTCTGGAACCTGGTGGCTGAAAAGAGAGTTAACATACAAAGCCAAACAAATTGTTGAACAATTATGGAACTAAAGGCTGGAATAGTGCAGATGAAGTGTTGGGGGGGTCTCACTGTAGACTATTGTGTACTTTTGCTTTCAGGTATCTATATTGCCCTTGTTTATGGATATGTGTGAACCTATGCTCTGTCTCAGGGGACCTGGTCTATATCTAGGTTTTGGGACTTTGTTAGGAAGTGAACCGCCTGGAATGGAATTAGAGAATACTATGAAAGGAAAGGTCTTACCCGAGTAATGAAGCTGAAGGGTTGTCATTCCACACCTGAAGTCTCTGGACACAGTCTGAAGTGAAGCATGCTGGGGTGGTACTTGTTGCGTTAATCAGGTTGGGATTGGTGGATGCAATATTATTTGGTACGAATTGAGAGAAGCCTGCAGGAAAGTGCGCCCCACCCTGAGGTTCCAGGACTGGGGGAAATATAGGCTCTATAGTGGAAATGTGAGGTTCCTGCTGTCTTAGGGTTCAAGAAGACAATGGATAGTTATTGTTATAATCACATTATTTGGTAATTGGGTTAACTTTGAAAAGTCCCTTTGTTAGGATTTGCTGTATAATACCCAACATCTTGTATATAGCTGTGCCACCAGTTACTTCTGTTCTCCCTGGTCTAGGCCTATCCAGCAGTTGCTGGAGCTCACGCCAGCAGCTGCCTCCAAGTCGTCATCTTGGCTCCGCCCTATATGTCTCTTTCTTTAGCTGGACTTGCTGGTGCAAAGATCACTATGAATTCAGCCCCCCACCCCCGAGTCACTCCACACAGTCTGGTAGAACTTTGACTAACCTTGCATGGGGGTACATGATTATGATAGGATCACCTCCCTGAAGCTGGGGTCATCCCTCTGGTCTTCTGAACTGAACGGTCTCTCTATATTTGCCACTGTCTCCACACCCAGCAGGGGTCAGGCGGGGGACTGTTCTGCCTGCATTGTTCATCTTGAAAGGAGATATTGCTGTGAAGAATCGCAGCCCTAAGTTTGGCTTCTCTGCAGTGACGTGGGGGAGATATCCTTCAGGAAAGGTCGGCTGTTCACTGATGCTTATCACAGTGTCCTGGTTTGAGTCATTGGCTAGAATTGTGTCTACCTGTCATCAGGAGTGCCTCCCATGGGTAGACCCCTCAGTGTGACTCCGCAGGGTCTGTTGGAAGCTGTCAGCAAAGGTTTTGAACTCTGAGTAAATTATGGAAGGCAGCAGTTCATGACTTACAGGGACCTGTTCCGTGACCCTGCACAGAATCTCTCCTGACACTTTTGACACTAGCATGTGGGCTCCTGGGATGAAGGGGCAGGTACCCTTTCTGGCCCCAAGGTTCCTCACTGCATTCCTGATGTTTCCAAGTTGGGGGGCCTGCTCTTGTAGGTGGTGAATGAATCTTTGAAACTGTGAGTATTTGGAAAAGACCCAAGGTTTTCCTGTTAGCTTTCTAAGTTCTTTAGACTAACCATTTCATTTTTTTACTTAGCTTTTTTTTTTTCTTATAGTTTTCTAGGAACCTATAACCTGCAAATACTAACAACCATGCTTTCTGCTTTCTGTTGTTTTATTTTTGGATAAAGACAGAGACAGAGGCAGAGAGAATGAAAGAGAATAGAATCTTTATGTGGTAGGGCCACATGCATGGTAAAGCAGTACACTATCCAAGTGAACTATTTTACCAGCCTTGCTCTAGGTTATAATTTTTATTAAAACTGCTTAAATATGTTACATATCTTCAGCCACTAAATTGCAGATGATACCATGATACCAACTTGACTTCACTGGACAGATGACCTCACCACTGTACCCTAGAATGCCACCTCTCCAAGACCCCTGCCCCACTAGGGAAAGATAGAAATAGTCTGGGAGTATGGATCGACCTGCAGACACCCATGTCCAGCGGAGAAGCAATTATAGAAGTCAGACCTCCCACTTTCTGCTCCCCATATTGTTCCTGGGTCCAAGCTTCCAGAGGGATAAAGAACAGGAAAGCTTCAATGGAGGGGATGGGATATGGAGCTCTGGTGGTGGGAATTGTGTGGAATAGTACCCTTCTTATCTTGTAGTCTTGTCGATCATTATTAAATCAATAATATTGCACCAAAGTGAAAGACTCTGGGCTGGGTGGATGGGGAGAATACAGATCCAAGAAGGATGACAGAGGACCTAGTGGGCTTGTATTGTTATATGGGAAACTGGGAAATGTTATGCAGGTAAAAACTATTTTATTTACTGTCGAATGTAAAACATTAATTCCCCAATAAAGAAATTAAAAAAATAAAAAAGAAAATACTATTAGCTCAAGCATCAGAACAATCAGATTGATTTAACTATAGGCTACTTCTAAATAACAATTTATCTTTCAAAATAAAATGGATGAAAAATAAAAAAGTATGTTACATACTTATGCCATGTATTATAAATGCATACAATATGCATATGCCTCTAATAAGTGTGACGGTGGATTGAATAAAGATAGTCAGGTGTTGCACAGCTGTGCACAGTGGAGAACCCTGATTCCAAGGGCATCCTGGGAGGATTTTTTTCTTTTTTTTTAAAATGTTCTTGGATATATATATTTTTAAATCTTTTTATTTATTTATTTATTTGTTATTGGATAGAGACAGAGAGACACTTGCAGACTTGCTTCACTGCCTGTGAGGGCGACCCCCTTGCAAGTGGGGAGTTGGGCGGGGCGGGGGGTTAACCAGGATCCTAACAGGTCCTTGCATTTTGTGCCACGTGTGCTTAAGCCGCTGTGTTACCGCCCGACTCCCCCTGGGAGGATTTCTGAGGTGGGGGCTGTAGCTCATGACTGCCATCCTGGGGGATGGATGGGGTCACCAGTAGGATGTAGCCACCAATTTCTCACAGGGAAGGCTTGAATGAGCTTAAAGGGAAATAAGTTGACAGAGACTTAGAAAAAAAAAAACTTGATCCTTAGGGTATGGGCAGTTAGGATGGAGGAATGCAAGCCTTAATTTTATTCTGTCTCATATCCACCAGAATCTGCCCGCATGGGCCAATGCCTCCTGTGTGGAATTTAGGGGCAAGGACAACTTGTGCAAACAGGCTGGTGTTCACGCTGCCCTGAGTCACATAGTCTTTTGTCCCTGTGGTATTTCAACCTGGGACACACCTTCAGATTAGGACTGAAGCCACACACTTGACATTTCCACCTGCAGAGCCCTTGTTATTTTTGGAAAGCATATTATTTAGGATTTTGATTTCCGGTTTAAACAGAGAGATCCATTATTCATGTACGTGCTTTAAAATTGCATATGGCTTTTTTTTTTGGAAGCTTGTTTGTTTTTTGCTGTTTCCTGGTCTTTAGATAGTAGGCTTGCAATATCTTTCTCTTACAATTTATTGTGGTTTTGTTTTTGCATCCTTATTTATGATCGGTGTTTGCAAATCTTTCATAAATTTTGGATGAACAGTGTGTTCCATGTTTGTGCATGCTTATTAAGTCAGCCTTATTAATTATACTCATTTTTCTACAATCTCATCCATTTCTGTCCCTTTCAATGTTTGAAGACTGAGTGGTGGGCTGAATTCTTTCACCATGATTGCTTTCCTGTCAAACCTGAAAATGTTTTCATGACTTTGTCTTATATAAACATTTCTGTGCCTCGTTATTAAGCTCATCTCAAGTCACCGTAGCAATTTCATTATTTGGGTTGTACCTTCTGTCTGTGTGAAACCAATGGTTTTTAATTCCATCTTCTGCTTTTACAGTGAATTATATTCTGGGGACTTCTATAACCCCCCATGTTTACTTGGCATTTGTCTTAATCTTTTTTTCTTTTGCTTTTCCCATCCCTTGTGGTTTCATTATCCTTGTGTCTTATGTAGCAGAATCTATGTGGACTTTGTTTTGTGATCCAGACCAGGGTCTTTATTCTCCCTGAGGTCATTTAAGAACACAAGAAAATGTTAAAACCAAAGGATCCAGTCACTGTCCCACTCTGTTCTCATCGGGGTCTGAGACTTTGAATACCATTATGTCTGTTATGTTTTTTAAAAGAATTTATTTGTTTATTTATTCATGAGAAAGACAGGAGGAGAGAACGAACCAGATATCACTCTGGCACACTTGCTGCCAGGGATTGAACTCGGGATCTCATGGTTGAGAATCCAATGCTTTATTCACTGTTCCACCTCCTGGGCCACATCATGCCTGTTATTATTACTCCAAGGTGGGGGCTCCATTTCCTTGGGGAGCCCCATGAGTCCTGGTGGCTTGGCTGCAATGCTCAGTCCACCTTGCTGTGTAGTGGGGCTTTCTAGACTGCTCCTATGTAGAAGGGAAGAGAACCTAGCTGGATCAAACACAGACCAGGTCAGTAACTTCTCAGGGCAACTGAATGGCAGTTCTGATCTGACAGGATTTCCCTCTTTCTCCTCACCTTTCTTTCTTTCTTTCTTTCTTTCTTTCTTTCTTTCTTTCTTTCTTTCTTTCTTTCTTTCTTTCTCTCCCTCCCTCTCTCTCTCTCTCTTTTTTTCTTCCATTTTGTTGCCCTTGTTGTTTTATTGTTGTAGTAATTATTGATGTCATTGTTGTTGGATAGGACAGAGATAAATGGAGAGAGGAGGGGAAGACAGAGGGGGAGAGAAAGATAGACACCTGCAGACCTGCTTCACCACCTGTGAAGCGACTCCCCTGCAGGGGGGGAGCCGGGGGCTCGAACCGGGAACCTTAACGCTGGTCCTTGCGCTTTGCACCACCTGCGCTTAACCTGCTGCACTACTGCTTGACTCCCTCCTCACATTTTTCTAACCCTCTGGTCTCCTGAGGGCTCAAGTGTGTGTGTGTGTGTGTGTGTGTGTGTGTGTGTCTGTGTGTGTGTGTCTGTGTGTGTGTCTGTGTGTGCTTGTCTCCCCTTGGGAGGCTGTTGTTCTGTTTGAGCTTCCCTTGGCAGGTGGCAGAGGAATTCTGACTATAGCATCATTACCACCAGCCTCTGCAGGTCTCTGGGACACTTGGGAATTAGGGAGGAGGAAGAAATGAACAGCCCCGAGAAGCCTGTGTGGCCTCAGAGGGAGCAGGGTAGGTGAGGCTGACCAGAAGTCTGTCTGGATCTGCTGCCCTGGTGGTCCGGCTGGTCAGTCAGCAACGGGCTCCTGACAGCAGCACACCTGTACTTGGTTCCCATCACTCCCATTACTTTTGGGGTGAGGTATTCAATCCTCCCTGAAAGAGCTGGTGTGTGTGTGTGTGAGGGTTAAATAAAAGGTCCATGCATGCATGTGTTTCCAGTGTGGATGTGGTGGATCATGTCTGCTGTGGACATGTGTTCAAAAGGAAGTGTTCTTTTCATAAACCATTCATAAGTAATTCCTTTGAAATAAAATATGTGAGAGTTAGATTTCCTGGGCAGTCTAGAGGCTGCTGTGCATTCAGAATTTGCCTGATGGTGGCACACTCAGTTGTGAGCACATTTGTTTTATTAGTGATTTAATATTGGTTTATAAATTTACAGGATAACAGGGGCACAATTCCACACCATTCTCACCCCTGGAGTTCTGTGTCCCCATTCCCTCCACTGGAAACTGCAGTGGTTCTCCTAATACCACAGATATGGGTTATTATTTCTATAACTATCTATATTTATATATATTTTCCCATTTTTTCTATGGTCCTGCCTTCTCTTTCTTTCTAAGTTACACTTACACCTCTTACTCCTTCTGAATGTCCTTCTTTTTTTTTTTCTCCTCTTCTCTTTCAGGGTCCAGATGGAGGAATTGGGGTTCAGAACCCTCTAGTCATCTTCCCCTAACATTTCTCCCCCTCTGGGAGTATGAACCAAAATTCTTTTTGGGGTGAATAGGTGGGAGTTCTAGGTTCTGTAATTGCTTCTATGCTGGACATGGGCATTGGCAGGTCAACCCATACACCCCAGCCTGTTCCTGTCTTTCCCTAGTGGGCTAGGCCTCTGGGGAGTTGAAGTTCTGGGATACATTGGTGAGGTTGTCTGCCTAGGGAGTTTAGGATGGAATCATAGTAGTATCTGAAACTTGATAGCTAAAAGGTAGTAAAGTATAAAGCAGGATAAAATGTTAACAAAAAGGAGTCAAAAGGTAGGAACAGAGCAGGTGATAATAGGGATCTTAGGGTGGTAAGAAGCTAGGAAGTCTATTTTAGGGGCCCATGACAAGTAATTTTTTCTTGGGCTTGATAATTAACATGGATGTCAACTAGAAATATTGTCTGGGAAGATGGTATTGCAGTTGAGAATAGGACTAGAAAGCTGGATTAGGGCAGAGAGTAGCTCCCAAACTTGAAGAAAATATATAAGTTTGTTTAACTGTTTACCACACTTATCTGACCCAGGGCTCATATCTACACATATTTAGCACAGAAGCCTATATATCCTCTGACTCCCTGTAAGGCTGAGCTCACAGTTCATGGTCACAGCTGGGAACAGTCTAGGTACACTAATTTCAGGACCAGTCTTCTTCAAGTGGTGGGGTAGGATGACTCAGCCTCATTTTGGAGAGTGGGGCAGTCCTTACCATTGTTGCTGTATAGCAAGAGTAAGGTCCTGGGAAAGCTCACAAAAGGTTTTTCCCACTTTTTCCTTTTCCTTTTCCTTTTTCTTTCTTTAGTTTTTGCCTCCAGGGTTACCACTGGGGCTCAGTGCCTGCAGTATGAATCCACTGCTCCTGGAGGCCATTTTCCCCATTTTCTTGCCCTTGTTGTAGTTGTTATTGTTGTTATAACTGTTGTTGTTGGACAAGACAGACATTGAGAGGGGAGGGGAAGACAGAGGGGGGAGAAAAAGATAGACACCTGCAGACCTGCTTCACCACTTGTGAAGTGACCCTTCTGCAAATGGGGAGCTGCGGGGCTCGAACTAGGATCCTCATGCTGGTCCTTGCGCTTTGTGCCATGTGTGCTGAACCTGCTGCACTACCACCCGGCCCCCTTCCCCATTTTTTTCTGTGGCCCTACCTTCTCTTCCTTTCTAAGTCACCCCTACATCTATGACTACTTCTGAATGTCTTTCCTTTTCCCTTTTCTCTCTCTGGGTCCTGATGGCACTGGGTTTCAGAGTTCTCTAGTCATCTTCCCCTAACATTTCTGAGGGCACATGTTATAGTGCACAAGGATCCTGGTTCAAGCCCCAGTCCCCACCTACAGGGGGGATGCTTCACAAGCAGTGAAGCGGTGCTACAGGTGTTTTGTCTTTTTCTTTCTCTCTCTATTTCCCCCTCATCCTCTCCTCTCTCTGTGTCTCAATCCAAAATAAAATAACTTCTAAATAATAATAAAAAAGAACTTGCCCAGTGGCATATAAACTTATGACATGTTCATATGTCAGGTGGGGACTTTTGGGACTCCCAGTCGTGTGTTTGATGGGGTGCTTACTCTCAAGAGATTGATCTCCCTCTTTGGGGATGAGCATTTGGTTGTGCTTCCAAGGAGATGGAGTTCTATCCCCCTTTTGAGTGGATGGTGGTGGCACAGACTTGGTGGCACTAGCTGAACTTCTAGGGAGAACACTGAAGATGAAAGGGGATAGTTCTTAGAAACACTGACAGAACAAAGATTCTGTTTCCACACAGGGTCACATTCACAGACTCAGAGCTCTTTTTCTTTGGTGGGGTTTGGTGGGGCAGGGTTGGGTGGCATAATTTGACCCATCACAATACTCATTTTGTCCTTACTGTATTTCCTCCTCCCAGTGATTCTACAGGGACAGTATGAGGGCTATTTCTTTGGGTTGAAGAAATTGGACAGGGCTAGGCATATAACCCTGTTGGTAGACTTTCATGTCTGAGTTTCTTGGTTTGATTCACAGCACTGCTTGCACTGTAGTGGTCCTCTGTTTTGTCACTCTGCTTTTCTCTGCCTCATGTGACATTCTCTTTCTCTCATATGTAAGAAGAGAGATAAATCCTTGGAAGTAAAGAATATTGACAAATAGATTTCAGGAGACTCTCTCAAGACTGTGGCCTCAGTAAAGGAAACCCTGCAGTGATGTGCTCTGTACTACTGTGGGTGGGAGGGGACAAGATGGCTTACTTAGGTACCGAGGAGCATGGGAAGCAAGGAGTTGGAGATTCACTCTTTCATATCTCCCCCTCTTCCAAGTCACTTTTTTAAAAAATATTTTATTTTATTTATTTATTCCCTTTTGTTGCCCTTGTTGTTTTATTGTTGTAGTTATTATTGTTGTTGTCTTCATTGTTGGATAGGACAGAGAGAAATGGAGAGAGGAGGGGAAGACAGAGAGAGAGGGAGAGAAAGATAGACACCTCCAGACCTGCTTCACCGCCTGTGAAGCGACTCCCCTGCAGGTGGGGAGCCGGGGTTCGAACCGGGATCCTTATGCCCGTCCTTGTGCTTTGCGCCACCTGCGCTTAACCCGCTGTGCTACAGCCCGACTCCCCCAAGTCACTTTCTAACAATAGGAAGTAACACTTCTGATGACTGAGTACTCTGCTTCCCCCGACCTCCCTGCCCCATCAGCCATGCTAGGTCAAGCTTTACTCTAAGTATAAAGGAACATACATAGCTATTCCTTCTCTTTCTCTCTCTTTGGATAGAGGTAGAGAGAATTGAGAGGGGGGGGGAGAGATAAGGGGAGACAGGGAGAGAGACACCTGTAGCACTGCTTCACCTCTTGTGAAGCTTCCCATCCTGAAAGTGGTTACCAGGGGCTTAAACCTGGGTCTTTGCACACTCTAACATGTGTGCTAAGCTGACCACACGTTCCCTTATATTACTATTTCTTTTTATAAAAAAGTGGGGTACCTTTTGTATGTTCAGTGTTTAGATTGAAATATATTTCCCTCTAGTCCTGTGCTACCTCCTTTTTATGTTAGTTATGAATCTAGCACTTTTCCATGTATTTCAGTTGTTGCTAATACTTTTCTCTATAAGCCAGTTTGTGACGAATGTCTCCAATTAGTACCCCAGCATGAGCCCTGAGCAGTGAATGCTGTCTCTGGGTCTAAGAAAGCATTCTTCTTTCTCAGATTTTTCTTTTAGAAAGTTTTGACCCCGTTAGTCATTCACTTGTAACTCAACAGAGAGATGTTTCTTCCCAAGTCCTTGCCAACATGATATTTTCAGTGCTTTTGTTTTCAGCCTTCACTAGCTTTGGTAGCTGATAAAGCTCTTTTATGGTTACTTAAGTTTATATTTCTTTAATTACTGGGGAAGTTGAAATGTTCACTATGCTTACTTATTCATAAGCAGTGGATGCAGAAATGGCTTAATCGTGACTGTTGGCTTGTAAAATATACATCAACATTGGCCATCTGATCATAGTTACAAATTTCTTTCGTCTATTTTAACCATACAATGAATGCCTCAAATTTCTTCATGCAATTCAAGAATTCAACATTAACAGTAATGTGGATTTATTTCATGCTTCTCTGGGTCAATACTTCTGCTTTAAGAAGTTTTTTTTTTAAAAATAAAATCAATTCCTGAGATTGGCATGTATCCCATAATCTTTGATGCATTGTCACTTAATAGAAAAATTAAAATATTTATTAGTGATACAAAGATGGTACTACAGATTCGTGAAGTGCCAAACACAACACTGGCTTGAGTATAGATCTGTGTTTGTTGGGAGATGAACGAGGAATTGTTAACAACTATTGTCACCAGGGCTATGTCCAACCTCATCACTGGAGAATGAAGCCTGCTTTTGGCACTTGTGAGGCAGTTCTAGTGCAGCAAACGCTTTTAGCTCCAGACTGCAAAGCAAGAATCAGGATCAGCTCACCTAACTTCACCTGAGGACGTAAGTCCAAAGCCTCCTCATTCCCCCTGGGGGCTAAGTCCATGTTCTGAAGAACTGTCTTCAATTCATCCTCAATGGCTTGGCCGTCTCAAGATCTTAGAACATCAGTTTAGAGCAGGGGTAGATAGCATAATAGTTATGCAAAGAGACTCTTATGCCTGAGGCTCCGAAGTCCTAGGTTCAATCCCCCACACCACGATAAGCCAGAGCTGATCTGATCAGTGCTCTGGTTAAAAAAAAGAAATAAAACAAAACAAACAAAAGAAATCAGCTTAGAACTGACAGCTGTGTAGATGACATTGTGTTATGTGGGTCTGGAGAGCAGGAAGTAGTCAATATTTCAGAGAGGAGAGGTAAGGCCACGGAAACTCAGGACCCTTCAACCTGGATGACATGGTAAGGATCAGTGTGAGAGGTGTTTAGCTTCCCTGTTAGTCTTCACATGGAAGAAGGGACACAGGAGGCTGGAAGGCAGCTTAACGGGTAGGGTTTGTACCTTGCCATGTCCATGGCCTGGGTTTGAGCTCTAGCACCACATGGGAGTGCCATGGTACATGGGGAAGTCCTGGTGCTGAGGTGTCTCTCTGTCTCTGAAATACAAAGGCTGCAAAGGTTGGCCTGGGACTGATGAAATGATACCTGCACAAGGCCCGGGCACCGTAACAACAAAAAAGGAAACAAGGGGGGTGGGGAGGCACTGTGTGTGGGCGTTAAAAGTTACATGAACAATCTTTGGGTGTGATTCTCAGAAATCTGCTTAATCTGAAAAGTTGCAGCTTTATGTAATTTTTAAAAAGATCTTATTCTTTATATATATTTTTCTTTATTTGTTGGATAGAGACTGTCAGAAATCAAGTGGGGAAGGGGAGACAGAGAGATACCTACAGCACTGCTTCATCTCTTGCAAAGCTTTCCTCCTGCAGGTGGGGACCAGGGTCTCAAACCTGGGTCCTTGTGCACTGTAACATGTGTGCTCAACCAAGTGTGATATGACCTGGCCCCGGTTTTTTTTTCTTTTTTTTTAATTGGAGAACATACCAACACACCTTTGGGGATTTCTACTTTTCCTGAGATCAGAAGTATTGCCAACTGGTGTCCTATCTGTGCCTCAAGTGCTCTGTCTTTACCTATTTAACTGAGACATAGCTGCCTAATTAAGTATTGTCCTCCCTTTTCTCAGCATCCTACCGTGCCTGGACCACTGCAGGCCAGTGGATGGCATCCGACTTACATGCAAGGGTTGGGTGGACTGGCTGTGAATCACAGTCAACTCAATATATGGCCAGAAAGATGGGAGGAGGCATTGAAGTCAATTAGGTACTTGGGGGGAAGTGAAGGGAAACGCCACTGCTAAAGGAAATCCACTTGAACATCCTTAATTCCCATCCAATCTGTCCCTCTCGACCTTTCCTACTGTTGCTGCTTTTCCAAAGAGGATGAAGCTCTAGATGTGCCTTGGGTTTGGAATTTATTTCTCCATTTCACCCCTGGGGTGTCCCTGGGGTTTATATTTGTCATCAGCCCCTGGGTATCCCTTGGTTTGACCATCAGATGTGCAAGTTTTGGCCACATAGGCCCACAAGAATTGTTACTGCATGCATTACAGCATGCAGCTAGTTACTCCTCTACCACTCCTAGAATTGTGGCGCTGATGCATTGTTATGAAAATGTAGTAATTTCCCACTTGAGGGTAATTGTCTCTTTCTTGTGGGCCTTCTCTGTTTCTGTCTGCTGTGATGGATGTGGAACTGCACTGTAAATGTTGATCATTTATATCAGCTGGGTTAGCACGGCACTGTGGTGGTTTACAACCGACGGGATAGTTCATAATAACTGGTGATACAGAGAAGCATTTAATCTTCTACGCAATAGCTCTGTGGGAGCTACGATGATCGTTCTTCATCTATTCACACGCTTTTTGTATAATTTAATATTAAACTAGGTCATTTTTTCTCATTCCCCATACACTTTGTCACTATTGATCAACAGTGCCACAACTTCTTTTTTTTTCCTAATATGAAGTCTCTCGACTTTTCTCAGTCTCTCGTCGTAACTGTTGCTCAGGTTATCCTGAGTTGACTCAGGAAATGAAGTGATGAGGAATTCTATTCCAAAGAAACATCCCACATCTGGGACCCCAGGGGAGATTAACAAAGAGAAGGAGGTTGAATCAATGACAGATTTCAAATTGCCTTTGACTCCAGGGAAACCTCCCCCATCCTACAGTTCAGATGAGAACTACTTGTGTTTGTGGACCACAATGCTTCTTTGAAGCATTTAATGACCCAGTTCATATCATCCCAAGCACTCTGAAAACCCCACACATCCTTTTTAAAAATTTAATTTAATTTTTTAAAAAATTTATTTCTTTATTGGGGAATTAATGTTTTATATTCAACAGTAAATACAATAGTTTGTACATGAATAACATTCCCCAGTTTCCCATTTAACAATACAACCTCCACTATGTCATTTATCATCCTTCATGGACCTGTATTCTCCCCACCCACCCACCCCAGAGTCTTTTACTTGGGTGAAATATGCCAATTCCATTTCAGGTTCTACTTGTGTTTTCTTTTCTGATCTTGTTTTTCAACTTCTGCCTGAGAGTGAGATCATCCCATATTCATCCTTCTGTTTCTGACTTATTTCACTCAACATTATTTTTTCAAGGTCCATCCAAGATCGGCTGAAAACGGTGAAGTCACCATTTTTTACAGCTGAGTAGTATTCCATTGTGTATATATACCACAACTTGCTCAGCCACTCATCTGTTGTTGGACACTTGGGTTGCTTCCAGGTTTTGGCTATTACAAATTGTGCTGCCAAGAACATATGTGTACACAGATCTTTTTGGATGGATATGTTGGGTTCCTTAGGATATATCCCCAGGAGGGGAATTGCAGGGTCATAGGGTAGGTCCATTTCTAGCCTTCTGAGAGTTCTCCAGACTGTTCTCCACAGAGGTTGGACCAATTTACATTATTACCAGCAGTGCAGGAGGGTTCCTTTGACCCCACACCCTCTCCAGCATTTGCTGCTGTTACCTTTTCTGATGTATGACATTCTCACAGGAGTGAAGTGATATCTCATTGTTGTCTTGATTTGCATTTCTCTGACAATCAGAGACTTGGAGCATTTTTTCATGTGTTTCTTGGTCTTTTGGATCTCTTCTGTGGTGAATATTCTGTCCAAGTCCTCCCCCCATTTTTGGATGCAGTTATTTGTTGTCTTGTTGTTGAGTCTGGCAAGCTCTTTATATATGTTGGTTATTAAACTCTTATCTGATGTATGACATGTAAAGATCTTCTTCCATTCTGTGAGGGGTCTCTTGCTTTCGGTAGTGGTTTCTTTTGCTGTGAAGAAGCTTTTTAATTTGATGTAGTCCCATAGGTTTATACTTGCCTTAGTCTTCTTTGTAATTGGATTCGTTTCATTGAAAATGTCTTTAAAATTTATGCAGAAAAAAGTTCTGCCAATATTTTCCTCTAAGTATCTGATAGTTTGTGGTCTAACATCCAAGTCCTTGATCCACTTGGAATTTACTTTTGTATTTGGTGAAATACAGTGATTCGCTGCAAACTCTAGTGTACTTCTGCTTTCAGGTATATATTTTGCAGTAGTTTATGGGTACGTGTGAACATAAGCTCTCTCTCACAGAAACTGGTGTATATCTAGGTTATGGGACTTTGTTAGAAAGTGAACTACCTGAGATGAAATTAGAGTGTACTATAAAAGGAAAGGTCTCACCTGAGTAATGAAGCTGAAGGGTTGTCATTCCACACGTGAAGTCTCTGGACACAGTGTGAGGTGAAGCATGTTGAGGTGGCAATCATTGCGTTGGTTAGGTTGTGATCGGCGGATGCAATATTATTTGGTTTGGATTGGGAGATGCATACGGGAAAGTGGGCCCTATCCAAGGGTTCCAGGACTGGGGGAAGTAGGGGCTCTATAGTGGAGATGTGAGGTTCCTGCTGTCTTAGGGTTCAAAAAGACAATTGATAGTTAATGCTATCATCACATTATTTGGTAATTGGGTTAACTTTGAAAAGTCCCTTTGTTATGGTTTGCTGTACAGTACCCAGTATCTTGTATATAGCTGTGCTTTGGGTCCATGATTGCTCAACAATTTTTTTGTACCTCCCTAACACTTCCTCTCCACTATTCCAAGCTTGGGATCCATGATTGCTCAACAAATTGTTTGGCTTCGTATGTTAACTCTCTTTTCAGTCACCAGGTTCCAGATGCCATCAGGATGCTGGCCAGGCTTCCCTGGATTGAAGACCCCACCAATGTGTCCTGGAGCTCAGCTTCCCCAGAGACACACCTTACTAGGGAAAGAGAGAGGCAGACTGGGAGTATGGACCGACCAGTCAACGCCCATGTTCAGCAGGGAAGCAATTACAGAAGCCAGACCTTCTACCTTCTGCAACCCTCAACGACCCTGGGTCCATGCTCCCAGAGGGCTAGAGAATGGGAAAGCTATCATGGGAGGGGGTGGGTCATGGAGATTGGGTGGTGGGAATTGTGTGGAGTTGTACCCCTCCTACCTTATGTTTTTGTTCGTTAATCCTTTCTTAAATAAAAAATTAAAAAAAAAAAAGAAATACAGTGATTCAGTTTCATTCTTCTGCATGTTTCAACCCATTGTTTCCAACACAATTTGTTGAAGAGACTCTGCTTTCCCCATGTAATAGTCTAGGCCCCTTTGTCAAAGATTAGATGTCCATAGGTGTGTGGCCTCATTTCTGGGCTCTCAATTCTATTCCACTGGTCAGTGTGTCTATTCATGTTCCAGTACCAAGCAGTTTTGATGACAATGGCCCTGTAATACAGTTTGAGATCTGGGAGTGTGATGCCTCCAGTTCTGTTCTTTCTTCTCAAGATTGTTTTGGCAATTCTAGGTCATCTTTTCTGGTTCCAGATAAACATTTGTAGCATTTTTTCTATTCTCCTAAAAAATGTGCTTGGGATCTTGATGGGGATAGCATTAAATCTGTAGATGGCTCTGGGTAATATGTTCATTTGATGATGTTAATTCTTCCAACCCATGAACATGGAATATCTTTCCACTTCTTTGTGTCTTTTTCAATTTCTTTGAGCAGTGACTCATAATTTTCAGTATACAAGTATTTGACTTCTTTGGTTAGGTTTACTCCTAGATATTTTACTGGTTTTGTTGCTATAGTAAAAGGAATTGATTTCTAGATTTCAATTTCTTCTAACTTAGTGTTTGCATAGAGGAATGCCACTGACTTTTGAATGTTAATTTTGTAGCCTGACACCTTACTGTATTGCCTGATGATTTCCAAAAGCTTCTTGCTGGATTCCTTAGGTTTTTCCATGTATAATATCATGTCATCTACAAATAAGGGGAGTTTGACTTCTTCTCTTCCAATCTGTATCCCTTTAATTCCTTGCTCCTGCCTGATTGCTATGGCAAGAACTTCCAACACTGTTAAATAGTAATGATGATAGTGGGCAGCCCTGTCTAGTACCTGATCTGAGTGGAAATGCTTCCAGTTTTTCACCATTGAGTATGATGTTGGCTGTAGGTTTGCTATATATAGACTCCGCTGTCTTTAGGAATTTTCCATCTATTCCCATTTTTTGTAGTGTTTTGATCATCAAGGGATGTTGTATTTTGTCAAAGGCTTTCTCTGCATCTATTGATATGACCATGTGGTTTTTGGTCTTGCTTTTGTTGATGTGGTGAATCACATTGATTGATTTATGTATATTAAACCAACCTTGCATGCCTGGGATAAACCCCACTTGGTCATGATGAACTGCTGTATTCGGTTGGCTAGAATTTTGTTCAATATTTTCGCATCTATGTTCATCAGAGATATTGGTCTGTAGTTTTCTTTTTTGGTTGTGTCCCTGTCTGCTTTTGGTATCAGGGTGATGTTGGCTTCATAGAAGCTGGCAGGGAGTATTCCAGTGTCTTCAATCTTCTGGAAGATTTTTAAAAGTAGAGGTATTAGTTCTTCTTTGAAGGTTTTGTAGAATTCATTTGTAAAACCATCTGGTCCAGGACTTTTATTTTTGGGGAGATTTTTGATAACTGTTTCAATTTCATTAGCTGTGATGGGCGTGTTCATGTTATCTGCTTCCTCTTTACTTAGTTTTGGAAGTTGGTAGGTATCTAGGAAATCATCCATTTCCAGGTTCTCTAGTTTGGTGGCCTATAGTTGTTCATAGAAGCCTCACATGATATGTTGAATTTCTGCGGTGTCTGTTGTGATATCTCCTCTTTCATTTAGTATCCGATTTATTTGGGTCTTCTCCCTTTTTTGTTTTGTGAGTCTGGCTAGAGGTTTGTCGATTTTGTTTACTCTTTCGAAGAACCAACATTTGCTTTCATTGATATTTTGTATGGTTTTCCTATTCTCAATGTCATTTATTTCTGCCCTAACTTTAGTGATTTCTGTCCTTCTGGTTGCTTTAGGGTTCCTTTGTTGTTCTTCTTCTAGGTCTTTAAGATGTGCAATCAGGCTGTTTATTTGTGCTTTTTCTTGTTTCCTAATGTGTGCTTATATAGCTATGAACTTCCCTCTCAGGACTGCTTTAGCTGTGTCCCAAATATTTTGATAGCTTGTGTCTTCATTTTCATTGAAGTCTCGAAACATTTTGATTTCTTCCTTGATTTCCTCTTTGACCCAGAAGTTGTTAAGAAGTGTACTGTTGAGTTTCCACATTTTGGCACTGTTAGTAATTTTTTGTTGATTGTTAAGTGTTAGTTTAATTCCACTGTGGTCTGAGAGGATGCTTGGGATGATTTCAGTGCTCTTGAATTGGCTGATGCTGTCTTTGTGGCCTAATATATGGTCTATCCTTGAGAATGACCCATGTGGATTTGAGTAAAATGTGTATTCCAGTTTCTTGGGATGAATGACTCTGAAAATGTCCAATAGTTCTAGTTTATCTATCTCTTCATTTAGCTCCCTTATGTCTTTATTGATTTTCTGCCTGGATGATCTGTCAAGTTGAGAGAGTGGGGTGTTGAAGTCCCCTACTATGATTGTGTTACTGTTAATATATTGCTGTAGCTCTTTCAGTAGAAGTTTGATGTATTTAGATGGCTTCTCATTGGGTGCATAGATGTTAATAATTGTTAAGTCCTCTTGATTGACCGATCCTCTGAGCATTAAGTAGTGTCCATTCCTATCTTTTTTAATCTTATCTATTTTAAAGTCTATCATGTCAGATATGAGAATAGCTGCTCCTGCCCTTTTTTCTGGGCCATTGGCTTGTATGATAGTTTTCCATGCTTTCACTTTAAGTCTGTGTTTGTCTTGTTGAGTTAGGTGGGTTTCCTGTAGACAGCATATTGTTGTGTTGTGTTTTCTGATCCATCTTCCTACTCTGTGTCTTTTAATAGGTGAATTCAGGCCATTGACATTTATTGATACCAAAGATTGAAGATATTTTAACGCCATTCTTGTAGAGTTTTAGAGTGTTTTGATATATGTCCTATTTGTGGTGGTCTGGTTGTTTATAGGAGACCTTTCAGAACTTCTTTCAAGGCAAGCTTGGTGATGGTTGCTTCCTTCAACTGTTGCTTGTCTGAGAAGGTTTTGATACCTCCCTCTAGTCTGAAGGGCAGTCTAGCAGGATATAGTATTCTTGGCTGAAAGCCTTTCTCATTGAGCACTCGATAGATATCTTGCCATTCTCTTCTGGCCTGTAGTGTTTGTATGGAGAAGTCTGCTGCTAATCTTATGGGTTTTCCTTTGTAGGTGACTCTTCGTTTTTCTTTTGCAGCCTTCAGGATCCTTTCTTTATCCTTATTCCTTTCCATTCTAAGTATGATATGTCTTGTTGTCTTTAAGTCTGGGTTAATTCTGTTTGGGACCCTCTGGGCTTCTTGAACTTTTATGTCTTTGATGTTGTCTAGACTAGAGAAGTTTTCAGCTACTATGGCCTGGAATATGCTTTCTTCCTCTCCTTCTCCGTCTTCCTCTGTTATGCCAATAATGCGTATATTGTTTCTTTTGAAGTCATCCCATAGCACTCTGTTGTTTTCAGCATCTCTTAATCTCTTTTTGAGCTCTCTTACTTCTTTTTTGGTTGTCTCTTCTTCTTCTAGCGTTTGCCCTTCTTCCATAGCCAGTCAACAGTGTCAGGTTGAGCCTGATGTAAAGTTTCGAGACCTCCTTTGAATCTGGAGAGGTGGCAGTCGTTGACTATGTGGGTCATAGTCTGTCTGTAGCCGCAGGGGCAGTTCGGGTCGTCTCTGGCTCCCCAGCTGTGGAACATAGTGGCGCACCGGCCATGGCCTGTTCGATAGCTATTGAGGAGGGCCCAATCATAACGTGCTAGGTCAAAGCCGGGTTGACGCTTGCAGGGGTCTGTGATGAGGTTTTTGTTCTTTACCTCAGCTGACTGCCAACTCTGTTTCCAAGAGACTGGAACAGAGAAGTTCAGTGTAGGCATAGGGGACCAGATTGGGTGATAAGACGTCAAGTGTTGGACAGGGTGGGCGAAGATATCCGCGAATATTGGCAGGTCCGGTCGAGCGTCGACGTGGGAAATGAACTTAGATGATGCCGCATCCTGACGAATATCTGGTGGGGCCATGTTGCTAAGAACTGGCAGCCATGGAACCGGGGTGGAACGGATGGTTCCAGAAATTATCCTCATGGAGGAATATAATTTGGAATCGACCAAGTGGACATGGGGGCTACAGAACCATACTGGGGCACAGTATTCTGCAGTGGAATAGCATAATGCCAGAGATGATGATCGTAGTGTGGAAGCGCTCGTGCCCCATGAGGAGCTGGCCAGTCTTGCAATGATGTTATTCCTCACGCCCACCTTTGCTGCAGTTTTTATGAGATGTTTATGAAATGACAGAGTGCGATCGAGAGTAACGCCAAGATACACTGGCTGGGCTTCATGCCGGATTCTCATACCGCCAAGCTGCACATTAAGCTCACGCGAGGCATGGTGTAGATGGAAAACAGATGATACCGTTTTTGCAGTGCTAGGGATTAGTCGCCATTTTTTACAGTAATCAGATATCAGAGACATGTCTTTCGTGAGTGTTTCCTCGAGGATGTCAAACTTGGATGCCTGAGTTGCACAGCAGATGTCATCGGCGTAGATGAACTTCCTTGAAGAAGTTTCTGGGAGGTCATTGATGTAAATATTAAATAGCATAGGAGCCAGAACAGAGCCCTGGGGGAGGCCACTTGAGACAAGTCTCCATCTGCTAGACTTGTCAGCCAGATGCACCCGGAATCTTCTGTTTTGGAGAAGAAACGATATAGTGTTGGCCACCCATGGAGGCAGGCATATTAAGATCTTGACTAGGAGACCATGGTGCCAGACGGTGTCATAGGCTGCTGTGAGATCACCAAAGACAGCACCCATCTTTAAATTCTTCTGGAATCCATTTTCAATGTAAGTTGAGAGGGCCAGGGCTTGTTCGAAGGTAGATCTTCCTGGGCGGAAACCAGCCTGGGCGGGTGATAGGAATTTCTCTGTAAGATGAGAAATACGTGACAGAAGCAGCCTCTCTAGGAGTTTGTAACACATGGAGAGGAGAGAAATTGGTCTATAGCTGGCAGCCAGTGTTGGGTCTTTCTTTGGTTGCAAAACCGCTATAATCTTCGCACGACGCCAAACTTTGGGCATAGACTCAGATTCCAAGATGTGGGACAGGAATGAAGCGGGCCACTTCTTTGCTGCGGGACCCAGGTTAAGCATGAGTTCTGGGGTGATGTTATCATAGCCAGCAGCTGTTCCTGGTTTAACCCTCTTCAAAGCGTCTTCCAGTTCAGACAGTGTAAAGGGAGAGAGTTTTGGAGATGGACAAGATAACCGGAAGTGGGATGACCACTCATGGGAAATTTCTCTTTTCCAGACTGGGTCGATCTTAGCACGTCCAACTTGAGTTAGGTGACTGGCCACTGAGTTTGGAGATACGGGAGGATGGGAGACGGGAGAGGGTTGGCTACAGGCACCCAGACTATGAAGAAGCTTCCAGGCCTTCCTACTTGAGTGGGTGAAGTTCAGACTTTCCGTGAGTTGTTGCCAGCGGGCTTGGCGTGCTGAATCCAGGGAGGCAATGAGATGGTCAGCCACATCTGGGTCGCCCGACTCATCATACTGCTTTAGTAGTTGCTTGCATTCAGTATCAAGACAAGGCATATAGTTAGCACGTCTCCCACGAGGAATGGCTTGGGAAGCTGCTTTGAAGATGGCTTGGCGGAAGCGCCTGTAGGAATCTTCAGAGGGGATAGTTGTCTCTAATTCGTCCTCAATCTTGCTAATTCTGTCTTCAGCCTCATAGATTCTATTCTCTCTGCCCTCTACTGTTTTCTGGAGTTCATGTATTTTGTTGCCCTGCTCTGATACTGTTTTAGCTTGTTCAGCTAGTTGCATTCTTAGCTCAGCGATTTCAGCTTTCAGCTCTCTAATAATCATGAGATAATTAGTATTTTCTTCCATATTCTCATTTGTTGTTCCTGCATTTCTGATTACAATTTTTTCAAATTCTTTACTCACTCATGTTATTATTTCCTTAGCTAATGTTTGGATGTTGAACTCGTTATTTTGTGCTTCACTCTCTGGAGGACTTTTAGCTGGACTCTTGTCCTGGTTCGAGTCTCCAATATTTTTTCTTGTTGTTTTAACCATTTCATATATTATGTTATGAGTTCCCTTTATCAGTACTTTTCAAATTATTGATCACTATTGCCTGGATTGACTTATGTCTAAGTAAGTTAATTAAAGGGTTCACAGTGGTGGAAGTTAACAGTTATTTCAATCCCTGAGTTGGAGCTCAGTGGTTTAAAAGCCTCTTTCTTTTTTTTTTCCTTCCCTGTATGCTATGGGAGCATGAGGGCTTTTAAACTATGAATAGGCTTCTTAGCTTAATCACTGACTCCTGACCAAGAGATAAAGCAGGGTGTTGTTAAAATTCGGAGCTCCAGCTGGCCGGGCTAGCTTCACAGGCGGGTAACAGAGATGACCAGAGACATACTGCTGGGCAGGGAAGCTGTATTTATTTATTCAGGAACAACGATTCATAAACTAACCCAAACTAATCACCAAACAGACCTCTGCTGCCTCTTTCCCCTGAGGCGGCACTAAGCACTCTCTAACTCTGGAACCCTGTCGGGGTTCCTTGGGGCGGGGACAAGCGGGCCCGCGAAAACTAGCAGGACTGAACCAATTTTCTTGGCAGGGGGAGAGCTAGAACAACCCAATGTAAAGCATACAACAATTCCCCCTTTTCTTTTTAACTAAATGACCACAGTATCAGGGGTGTGGGGTGAACAGAAACCTATATCATACAGGCATTTCTAAAAAAGAAACTGGTACAAACATGGAGAAACATGTAAGCAAGTAACAAGAACCAGTGTGCTGCCAAGGGAAGGCCTGAGGGGGCCATTTTTTGCCTCTGTGGGCAAAACTTTATCAGCTTAAAAAAAACATTTCTTGCCTCTGGGGGGCGTACTTGCCTCGACAGGCATTTGCATGGGGGTGGGGAACGGCGTAGAGTCCCAAAGGCAGCTGGCTGCAATTTACTTACTATGAAACAAAACTTGTTATTAGCATAACCACAGCACAATCTAACATTTTTAATAGAGAAGGAATTTGAGACTTTTACATATCAACAACGTCTTTTAACCTTTTGTTACACCCATTCAAGATGGAGACACACCCTAGGTGTGCACAGGAAAGAAAACCTCAGGCATGAGAATAATTAGCATAGCCATTGTGCAATCTACCATTTCTAATAGAGAAGGTAATCGAGAGTTTTACATATCAACAAGTCTATTTAACCTTTTGTTATACCCATTCAAGAAGGAGACACACCCTAGGTGTGCGCAGGTCTGTAGACCAACTTAGTTAAAATACATTTATTGTTAACTGATTTTTACCTCAGACTTTATTTTTTATTTATTTTTTAAAATAAATATTTATTTTATTTATTTATTCCCTTTTGTTGCCCTTGTTTTATTGTTGTAGTTATTATTGTTGTTGTCATTGTTGGATAGGACAGAGAGAAATGGAGAGAGGAGGGGAAGACAGAGAGGAGGAGAGAAAGATAGACACCTGCAGACCTGCTTCACCGCCTGTGAAGTGACTCCCCTGCAGGTGGGGAGCCGGGGTTCTAACTGGGATCCTTATGCCGGTCCTTGTGCTTTGCGCCACCTGCGCTTAACCTGCTGTGCTACAGCCCGACTCCCTACCTCAGACTTTAAATGTAAGTTAATTTTATCTTTATGAGAATTACGTTGAAAACCTTTTTCATTTAACTTTGACTAGTAAGAATTTAGCCTTAAAGTTACTGTTTACCAAACTTTAAACACACACATAAACATGGTCATTAATACACAAGGAGAGAAACCTTTGTTACGAAGACATGTCATTTTAAACACGAATTTAAATCTGTACTGTCTTAGTTGTTGGGGGGGGGGTCACCATCTGGAGATGGCCTCCTGCGCAGCTCCACTTCAAGGAATTGCAGGTTGCGATCTCTGCACGAATCTCTGCGTATTCCAGCTTGTCTGCCTTCAGACCGGAGCCTAGGATCTTGGCCAGTGGGTCCAGTTTCGGCAGGGAGCCCAGGAGGTTCGGGATCTTTCCAGAATTCATAGCATGAGGGCGGGCGGGCCAGCCTTGTAGAAGGTGTGGGCCGAGGTGCCCAGGGGTGGTGGCCATGATAGGCCACCGCGGCTCTGCCCCATGGCCCTGCCATGTCTGCTGCTCTGTTCCATGGCCCTGTCATATCTGCTGCCCTGCTCCTAGTGGTCGAGCAGCGTGGAGGGATCCCGCGTCCAGTGCCCTGTGCCATGCGGTGGAGAGCCAGCTCCTGTGGGCTGGCCTGCGTGTTGGCATTGGGCTCTAGCGTGTTGGCATCGGGCTCTTGCGTTTTGGCGTCGGGCTCCTGTGTGCTGGCGTCGGCCTCCTGCAGGCTGCAGGGGTGCGGGGCTGTGGGTGCGGTGCGTGGGGTTGTCTGGGCGCAGTCGGCTGGCTGGCTGTTCCACCAGGTGGAAAAGGCAACTCAGCGCCTCGCCTCTTGCCCGCTGGCTCTTCCCGACTCCTCTGGCTGTTTTGAGTGTGCCCAAGTGAGTGGAAACCACAGAGTGGTCAAGAGATAAATGTTCCAGAAACAGCAAAACAGTCTCGTGAAGAAAGAGGAGAGGCCTTTGGAGATCTCTTCACAAGCAGAAGAGAAGGCCATAGTACATAGGTAGCCAAATTGTCTTCACTTATCTGAGAGATGCGCAGGTCAGGTCCACGTGGGCACCATTTGTTGTTAAAATTCGGATCCAGCTGGCCGGGCTAGCTTCATGGGCGGGTAACAGAGACGACCAGAGACATACGGCTGGGCAGGGAAGCTGTATTTATTTATTCAAGAACAACGATTCATAAACTAAACCAAACTAATCACCAAACAGAACTCTGCTGCCTCTTTCCCCCATGGCGGCGCCAAGCACTCTCTAACTCTGGAACCCTGTCGGGGTTCCTTGGGGCGGGGACAAGCGGGCCCGTGAAACTAGCAGGACTGAACCAATTTTCTTGACAGAGGGAGAGCTAGAACAACCCAATGTAAAGCATACAACAGCAGGGTATGGCAGAGATAATCCAGTGGTTATGCAAAGAGACTCTCACAGCCCCTCAGCTATGCCACAGAGGTATAGGTCTTCTGAGTTTTCTGGTTAGATCTATGTCCCCTGGTGTCCCTTCCTGTCGCTGCTCCAGATTCTGAGGGTAGTAGCAATGGAGACTCAGAGTTGCACTTGGTGAGTCTCTGGGGAGTCCTCTCCTCCCTTCAGCTGTCCCCTTGTTGGTGGAGCAGACTGGAGGTGGTGTCTCAACTGATTAACTGCTGAACTGTTAGCAGTCACTTAATCTCTCCTTAGGCCCCTCTCTCCTCTCTGTCACCAGCCACACTTGTTTGTACTGATCGGTGATTTACTGGGTTCCTGTGGTCATTCTAGTCCTGTCTTGATTCATCCCAGGTGGTATCCTTTGGTATTCCTAGTTGATCTGGGAGAGGAGAGGAGAGGAGAGAAAGTGATCTGCTGCTCATAGCTCCGCCTCCAGAAGTCTGAGCCTCTAATTTAATTTTTTGATTAATAATGGGTTACAAGCCTGTAAGACTATAGGGTATGGTTCCATACCTCACTCATCACCAATATTCTGTGTTCCCACCCTCCCAGCTTCCAATGATAACCATCACAGTTCTCACCAAGTCTTAGAAATAGGGTGTTTGCCTCTCCTACTCCTCTTCCTCCTCCTCTTTTTCATCTTTATCATTTCACGTTCATGTGTATCAGTTCTCTAGATTTCACATATGAGGGAAACCATCCAGTAATTGTCTTTCATTTCTTATTTCACTGAGTGCAATCAACTTCAGTTCCATCCATTTTGGCCCAAAGGACACAAAATCATATTTTTTGTTTGCAGAGTAGTATTCCATGGAATAAATATCCCACAATCTCTTTACCCAGTCATTCATCAATGGGCATTCACGCTGCTTCCATTCTTTGGCTATTGTGAATATGAACCTAAAATTTATATGTCTCTTCAAATTAGTGTTTGAGTGTTCTTTGGATAAATGTGAAGAGTGGGATAGCTGGGTGATAAGTTAATTTCATTTGTATTTGTTTGAAGACTCTTCACACAGTCTTTCAAAGGGGCTGTACCAGTTTGCATTTCCACCAGCAGTATAGCAGAGTCCCCTCCCCCCTTTCTCCAACATGTGCCATTTTCGGTTTTGTTAATGTAAGCCATCCTCACAGATGTGAGATAGTATCTTTAATTTGAATTTTTTCTAGTGATAAGTGAAGTGGAATATTTCTCCACATGTCTATGAATCATGTGTATCTCTTCATAAGAAAACTACCTGTGTAGGCTGGGGGTATGGATTGACCTGACAATATTCATGTCCAGTGGAGAAGCAATTACAGATGCCAAAACCCCTATTTCCTGCACCCTATGATGAATTTTTGTCCATAGTCACAGAAGAGCAAATATTAGAGAAAGTTGACCAGAGCATGCTGAACTTCAATTAAAAAAAATTTTTTTTTGATAAAAAGGAAACATTGTCAAAACCATAGGATAAGAGGGTTGCAACTCCACATAATTCCCACCACCAGAACTCCATATCCCATCCCATCCCCTGATAGCTTTCCTATTCTTTAACCCTCTGGGAGTATGGACCCAAGGTCATTGTGGGATGCTGAAGGCGGAAGGTCTGGCTTCTGTAATTGCTTCACGCTGAACATGGGCATTGACAGGTTGATCCATACTCCCAGCCTACCTCTCTCTTTCTCTAATGGGGATAGGCTTTGGGGAAGTGGAGCTCCAGGACACATTGGTGAAGTTCTATGTCCAGGGAAGTCCAGTTGGCATCATGGTAACATCTGGAACCTGGTGGCTGAAAAGAGAGTTAACATATAAAGCCGATATTGATTTTGGCTACAGAGCAACAGCAGCAGCTCTGCTTCTCTCCTCTCTTTTCCCAAGTCAACTAGGAATACCAAAGGAGACCTCCTGGGACCACAACGAGACAGGACTAGAACAACTTCAGGAACCTACCAAATCACCGGTGAGTGCAAACACATGTGGCTAATGGACATAGAGGAGACTAGGAAGAGATTTAGTGGCTGGTAACAGTCCAGCAGTTTACCAGTTGAGATACCACCTCCAGTCTCTTTCACAAACAAAAAGACTGCTGAAGGGAGGAGAGGACTCCCGTAAGACTCACCAAATGCAACTGTGAGTCTCCATTGCTACTGCCTTCAGAATCTGGAGCAGTGAGGGGTGGGAGGTATGGGGGGAGGCCCTGACACTAGGGGACAAAGAACTAACCAGGAAACTCAGGAGAAGATCTATACTTCAGTGGCCTAGTGGTAGGGCTGTGAGAGTCTCTTTGCATAACCAATGGATTATCTCTTCACCACCCTACTTTATCTCTTGGTCAGGAGCCAGTGGTTAAGCTAAGAAGTCTACTTATACTTTAAAAGCCCTCAGGCTCCCAGCTCCCATAGCCTTACAGGGGAGAAAAAGAATAAAAGAGGCTTTTAAGGCACTGTGCTCCAACTCAGGGATTAAAATACTATTGAAACAACTGTCAATTTCCACAATAATGGACCCTTTAATTACATTATTTAGACACAAGTCAATCCAGGCAAGAGTGATCAGTAATTTGAAAAGTACTGAGAGAGGGACCTCATAACATACTATATAAAATGGTTAAACCAACAAGAAGAAATATTGGAGAAATGAACAGGACAAGAGTCCAGCTAAAAGTCCCCAAAGGTTGAAGCACAAAATAATGATGCCAACATCCAAACACGAGTTAAGGAAATAATCACAGGAGTGAGTAAAGAGTTTGAAAGAATTGTCATCAGAAATGCAGAAACAACCTATGAGACTCTGGAAGAAAACACTAATTATCTCAAGGTTATTAGAGAGCTGAAAGCTGAAATAGCTGAGCTAAGAACACAACTAGCTGAACAAGCTAGAACAGTATCAGAACAGGTTAACAAGGTAGATGAACTCCAGAAAGCAATAGAGGGGAGAGAGAATAGAATAAATGAGGCTGAAGACAGAATAAGCAAGATTGAGGATGAATTAGAGACAACTAAAAAAGAAGTAAGAGATCTCAAAAAGAGATTAAGAGATACTGAAAACAACAACAGAGAACTATGGGATGACTTCAAAAGAAATAATATACGCATTATTGGATTACCAGAGGAAGAAAGAAAGGGAGGGGAAGAAAGCATTCTTCAGGACATAATAGCTGAAAACTTCTGTAGGCAACATCAAAGACATAAAAGTTCAAGAAGCCCAGAGGGTCCCAAACAGAATTAACCCAGACTTAAAGACACCAAGACACATCATATTTAGAATGGAAAGGAATAAGGATACAGAAAGGATCCTGAAAGCTGCAAAAGAAAAACAAAGGGTCACCTACAGAGGAAAACCCATAAGATTAGCAGCAGATTTCTCCACACAAACACTATAGGCCAGAAGAGAATGGAATGATATCTATCAAGTGCTCAATGAGAAAGGCTTTCAACCAAGACTACTGTATCCTGCTAGACTATCATTCAGACTAGATGGAGGCATCAAAACCTTCTCAGACAAGCAACAGTTGGAAGAATCAACTATCACCAAGCCTGCCCTGAAAGAAGTTCTGAAAGGTCTCCTATAAACAGTAAGACCAACAAAAATATACCATATATCAGAACACTCTAAAAACCTACAAGAATGGCATTAAAATATTTCAAGTCCTTGATATCAATAAATGTCAATGACCTGAATTCACCTATTAAAAGCCACAGAGTAGGAAGATGGATCAGAAAACACAATACAACACTATGCTGTCTACAGGAAACCCACCTAACTCAATAAGACAAACACAGACTCAAAGTGAAAGGATGGAAAACTATCATACAAGCCAATGGCCCACAAAAAGGGGCAAACCTACAGCCAACATCATACTCAATGGTGAGAAACTAGAAGTATTTTCCCTCAGATCAGGTGCTAGACAGGGATGCCCACTATCACCATTACTATTTAACATAGTGTTGGAAGTTCTTGCCATAGCAATCAGGCAGGAGCAAGGAATTAAAGGCATACAGATTGGAAGAGAAGAAGTCAAACTTTCTCTGTTTGCCGATGACATGATAGTATACATAGAAAACCCTAAGGAATCCAGCAAGAAGATTTTGGAAATCATTAGGCAATACAGTAAGGTGTCAGGCTAAAAATTAACATTCAAAATTCAGTGGCATTCCTCTATGCGAACACTAAGTTAGAAGAAATTGAAATCCAGAAATCAATTCCTTTTACTATAGCAACAAAACAATAAAATACCTAGGAGTAAACCTAACCAAAGAAGTGAAAGACTTGTATCTGAAAATTATGAGTCACTGCTCAAAGAAATTGAAAAAGACACAAAGAAGTGGAAAGATATTCCATGTTCATGGGTTGGAAGAATTAACATCATCAAAATGAATATACTACGCAGAGCCATCTACAAATTTAATCCTGTCCCCATCAAGATTCCCACCACATTTTTAGGAGAATAGAAAAAGTGCTACAAATGTTTATCTGGAACCAGAAAAGATGACCTAGAATTGCCAAAACAATCTTGAGAAGAAAGAACAGAACTGGAGGCATCACACTCCCAGATCTCAAACTGTATTATAGGGCCATTGTCATCAAAACTGCTTGGTACTGAACATGAATAGACACACTGACCAGTGGAATAGAATTGAGAGCCCAGAAGTGAGGCCCCACACCTATGGACATCTAATCTTTGACAAAGGTGCCCAGACTATTAAATGGGGAAAACAGAGTCTCTTCAAGAAATGGTGTTGGAAAATAAATAGGTTGAAACATGCAGAAGAGTGAAACTGAACCACTATATTTCACCAAACACAAAAGTAAATTCCAAGTGGATCAAGGACTTGGGTGTTAGACCAGAAACTATCAGATACTTAGAGGAAAATATTGGCAGAACTCTTTTCCACACAAATTTTTTTAAAAACTTTATTTATTATTGGATAGAAAGAAATTGAGGGGAAGGGAAGATAGAGATGGAGAGAGAGAGAGAGAGAGAGAGAGACACCTGCAGTCCTGCTTCACCACTTGTGAAGCTTTCCACCTGCAGGTGGGGACCAGGGGCTTGAATCCAACTATTTATTCCCTTTTTTAGCCCTTGTTTTATTGTTGTAGTTATTATTGATGTCGTTGTTGTTGGATAGGACAGAGAGAAATGGGGAGAGGAGGGAAAGACAGAGAGGGAGAGAGAAAGACAGACACCTGCAGCCCTGCTTCACCACCTGTGAAGTGACTCCCCTGCAGGTGGGGAGCTGGGGCCTCTAACCGGAATCCTTATACCGGTCCTTGCTTTGCGCCACCTGTGCTTAACCTGTTGCGCTACTGCCAGACTCCCTCCACACAAATTTTAAAGACATCTTCAATGAAACAAATCCAATTACAAAGAAGACTAAGGCAAGCATAAACCTATGGGACTACATCAAATTAAAAAGCTTCTTCACAGCAAAAGAAACCACTACCCAAACTAAGAGACCGCTCACAGAATGGGAGAAGATCTTTACATGCCATAAATCAGACAAGAGGCTAATAACCAAAATAAATAAAGAGCTTGCCAAAGTCAACAACAAGAAAACAAATAACCCCACCCAAAGATGGGGAGAGGACATGGACAATATTCACCACAGAAGAGAAACACATGAAAAAATGCTCCAAGTCTCTGATTGTCAGAGAAATGCAAATAAAGACAACAGTGAGATACCACTTCACTCCTGTGAGAATGTCATACATCAGAAAAGGTAACAGCAGCAAATGCTGGAGAGGGTGTGGGGTCAAAGGAACCCTCCTACACTGCTGGTAATAATGTAAATTGGTCCAACCTCTGTGGAGAACAGTCTGGAGAACTCTCAGAAGGCTAGAAATGGACCTACCTTATTATGATCCTGCAATTCCTCTCCTGGGGATATATTCTAAGGAACCCAACTCACCCATCCAAAAAGATCTGTGTACACATATGTTCTTAGCAGCACTATTTGTAATAGCCAAAGCCTGGAAGCAACCCATGTGTCCAACAACAGATGAGTGGTTGAGCAATTTGTGGTATATATACACAATGGAATACTACTCAGCTATACAAAAATGGTGACTTTACCGTTTTCAGCCGATTTTGGATGGACCTTGAAAAATTCATGTTAAGTGAAATAAGTCAGAAACAGAAGGATGAATATGGGATGATCTCACTCTCTGGCCGAAGTTGAAAAACAAGATCAGAAGAGAAAACACAAGCAGAACCTGAACTTGAATTGATGTATTGCACCAATATAAAAGACTCTGGGGTTTGTGAGGGTGGGGGAGAACAGATGTCCAAAAAAGATGATAAAGGACCTAGTGGGGGTTGTATTATTATATGGAAAACTGGCAAATGTTATGCATGTAGAAACTATTGTGTTTACTGTCGATGTAAAACATTAATTCCCCAATAAAGAAAATTAAAAAAAATTATAAAGAGGGAAACTGAACCCCAATGCACATTGAACATTCAAGGTCCTTGGAAACATAATGCTCAGTGAGCAGAGGGAACATGAAAAGGTCAAGCACGGCATGAATTCACTTAATGTGAAATGTTAGAACAGACAAATCCCTGGAGACATGTGGGACTATGTAAGCTTGATAGAGCTTAGGGAAAACTCCCCCCATCCTTGGATGGAAGTCTGGGAAAGACACCCCCTTGTTAGCCTCTCTCACCGATATGAGGAAAGGGGAAAAATAGTCTCTCAGACTCAGTTCTCCCTTTTCAGACTCTCAAGCCCACAGAGATCTCACTGCCTCTCCCCGCTAACTGCAGGCCACATGGCTGCCTGCCTTAAGGTTCATTCAAAGTTCACACAGTCACTCAGAGTTCACACAATCACCTCACTTTTGATCACTAGAGAAAGCATAGTCCATCAAACACCTCCCTGACATCAGTCAGTGAAACTCCAAACTTTATTTCCTTATAGCTTTCACAACTATCATGCTCTGTTTATCCTCTCTCTATCTCACCCTACTGGTTTGACCCCTATGTTTCTCTCAAATACCTTTGCATAATTAGGTTGGTTGCATCATGGAGAATAATTGTCTTGACCTTTATGTATCTCATCAATTCCTGTCATACCAGCCCCCTACCATAGGGGCAAGCTGACCTTTAAGAAACCTGTAATTTCTGATATATTTGAAAAATGTTCTTTGTTTGGTTCTCTATTTAAACCCATGTCCATATGCCATTAAATGAGAGTGTTCTAGTTCTCCCTGGTGTCTCTTGCCTATATTGAGTTGTCTCTTGAACGAGCGAGGGAGAACCAGTCGTTTACCTTCCTGGCTGAGAGCTAACCCACGTGAGCTCCAGCAGAGACAGAATGTAGAGGTGAGGGAGTCGGCATAATGGTTCTGCAAAAGACTTTCATGACTGAGACTCTCAGGTCCTAGGTTCAGTCTCCAGTACCATAAACCATAGATTAGGAGAAAGAGGGAAAGAATAGAGTTGTGGTCTCCAGGAACTGGGTCCCAGAAGTCATGAGGATAATTGAGTAGATTTCTGTTGTGCTGCCAACAGGAATTTGGGACATTGAGCATACGAATGACTTCAGCCTGAGGCAGAGCAAACTGACAAGTGGATGTATTTAAGGACAGATTTGGAGCAGCTTGCTCTCTTGAATAGATCACCTTCATCACCACACTGGCCATTTGGTGTGGCTCCAGATTGATCCTGGTCTTTTTCACGTGGTGATCTTGGGTGACTTGTTCTGGACTTTGGACTTTTGCCTATTTTCCTAGCTAGACTTCTCCTCTCTCATTTACAGTGATTTTATGAATAAACTTCTCTTTTGTTTAACCTTAAATGGAGCCACTTATCTGCCAGTACTTAGATATTTGCCCTTTACCCCTGTATAGAGCCTTGAATTGTTTTTTTTATATTTATGTATTTATTCTCTTTTTGTTGCCCTTGTTTTATTGTTGTAGTTATTGTTGTTATTGACATTGTCATTGTTGGATAGGACAGAGAGAAATGGAGAGAGGAGGGGAAGACAGAGAAGGGGAGAGAAAGACAGACACCTGTAGACCTGCTTCACCATCTGTGAAGCGACCCCCCTGCAGGTGGGGAGCTGGGGGCTCGAACCGTGATCCTTACACCAGTCCTTGCACTTTGCACCAGGTGCACTTAACCCACTGTGCTACTGCCTGACTCCCAAGTCTTGAATTGTTTAAACCTGTTCCTAGTGTCCCACAGTGAATCCTTTACATAACACAGCCAAAGCCCCTTATAAGTTAAAGTTTCAACAAATTTCCTTTTGGAGTGATAAGAATGTTTTAGAACTAGTTGGAGGTGATGGTCCCTCAATATTGTATAAACATCCCCTGCATGTTCACTAAAAATGATCGTTATATGAATTTGGGGCTAGGTGGTGGCACATGCAGCAGAGTGTGCATGTTACAGTGCGCAAGGATCTGGGTTCAAAGCCCCAACCCTCACCTGCATGGTGGGAAGCTTCTTTGTCACCCCCCCTTTATGTCCCCCTCCACTCTCAATTTCTGTCTTTATCCAATACTAATTAAAATCAAATATTTTTTAAAGTTATGTGAAATCCATATTAATAAAATTCAACAAAGTTCAGCTCCCTAGTTAAGAGGCCAGCCATGTCCTGCACCCCCAGGCATTCAGGGGGGCCAGGGGACAGATGCCATGCTTGGTGCCCTCCCCCAAAGCACACACAGGGTTCTGACTCAGGGGTCCTCAAGCCAACCCTCATCACACCTGTTCCTCCTCCGGGATGTGAGCCCCACAGGACAGAGTTGACCGGGGCCCCAGAGCTGCTGACTCACACCCAGTACGCTCCACAGTCATGTTGACCCCTCACAGAAAAACACTCCAAACTGCAGCAACCAAGGAGAAACCACTAAACGAGAAACTCCTGTGTCAGGCTGGAGGAGGACTAGGGGCAGGAGGAAACCGGACAGGCCCTCTGGCCCAGTTCCCTCTACTTTGGGGACTTCCAGGGCAGGCACCCCACATTCCCAACATCTGTGCCAGGCAGACGATACTCATGCCACCCATGCATGGAACACAGTAGGTGGCCTGGGCTTCATCTCCTGCCAGTCCTACCTGCCTCTGCACAGGGCAGAAATTAATTTCTTGCTGCCCATCCCAAATCCTCTATCTCTCTTACACCCTGGCTCCACATGTGGCCATCCCTGCCATCTTGGACAGGTCATGGGGGCCCTGAATTTGAGGGCCATTTAAGACAGCCTCAGCCCCATGCCCACTGGCAGCATGAAGATGTCTGGGATGGATAAGATCATCCTGGGTTGCAAGCTGTCCATGGGCGGGGTGCCCAACAGCTGTCACGTCTGATTAACGGTGATGCATTGAACTGGACCAGGTTGTGTGGCCCGTTAGCACAGGCAATGAAGAAGCCAGTGATCCAGAAAGAACATGGCAGACACACCGCTCTTTTTAGAACTCCCTCTGCAGCCAGAAACCTGAGCTGTTCATCCTTATGAGTATGAATATTCTGTTAAAATTAGCAATCAAGGGGCCATGTAGTAGCACACTGGTTGAGAGTACATGTTAGAACGCACAAGGACCCAGGTTCAAGCCCCCGGTCCCCACCTGCAGGGGGAAAGCTTTGCAAGTGAAGCAGGGCTGTAGGTGTCTCTCTGTCTCTCTCCCTTTCTATCACTCCCTTCCCTCTCGATTTCGGACTGTTTCTATCCAATAAATAAAGATAATTAAAAAAAATTAGCAATCAAGAGAGAAAGAGCTCCCCAAAAAGGGCATTGTCCTTTGACTCTCATTCAGCTGCCAAGGCTTTCTGAGCAGAGATTTTTCATCAGAGGGACTGCCTATCCTAACAAGACAGTGGAAATGCTTAGGCAGGTGTCCCCGGCCTCAGGACCCATTCTTTTGACAGCTCAGCAGCAAGTGAAGGAGATGGGCAATGGGTACCATGAGGTGGAGGCAGCCGTGGTGAATCCAGGAACCAGACCTCAGTCTCGGGCTACTCCTGCATAACTGGCTGTTTGTTCCCGAAAGAGAAGCTAATCTCAAAATCCTGCCAGGGTGCCATTGGTCTAGGTGGCCTCAGAGGTCTGCATGAGCAGGCTTCAAACTACAGAGCTGCCGGGGCCCCCAATCACTGCAGAGCAGTGACTGCAGGTCCAGAATCCCTGGAGAAACATGTGAGGGTGTTCAACAATTTGTTTGGCTCTGTATGTTAACTCTCTTTTCAGCCACCAGGTTCCAGATGCTAGCATGATGCCAAACAGACTTCCCTGGACAGACGACCCCACCAATATATCCTGGAGCTCCGCTTCCCCAGAGTCCCACCCTACTAGGGAAAGAGAGAGGCAGGCTGGGAGTATAGATCAACCTGCCAACGACCATGTTCAGCGGGGAAGCAATTACAGAAGCCAGAACTTCCACCTTCTGCATCCCACAATGACCTTGGGTCCATATTCCCAGAGGGTTAAAGAATAGGAAAGCTATCAGGGAAGGGGATGGGATATGGAGATCTGATGGTGGGAATTGTATGGAGTTGTACCCTTCTTATCCTACAGTTTTGTTAATATCCCTTTTTTAAAATAAATAAATTAAATAAATAAATAAATAAGAAACATGTGAGGGCTGGGGGCCATGAAGGAAGAGAGAACTGAGGCTGAAGTACCCTCCGAAACTCAACCAGACTGGCCTTCAAGAGAGATCCAGACCATGTACATGGGAAGAAAGTGACCAGACCACAGTGGGTGGCCGGCACCATAGCAGCACTGCTCCATCCCCTTCCTCTCAAGGTTTTGTGGCACCCGCCTCACAGCACCTGGTGGAGAACCCTGTGCAGGGTATTTTCTGATTGATGTTTTCATTTTTCCAAAATAAAGGATGTGATACATGATCCCAGCCTCCCTGCTTCTTTGTGGAACTTACTGTGATGAACCAGTCGCATGATATGCTGAATTAATGTGGTGTCTGTTGTGCTATCTCCTCTTTCATTTGTGATCTGATCTATTTGGGTCTTCTCCCTTTTCTGTTTTGTGAGTCTTGCTAAAGGTTTGTCGATTTTGTTCACTCTTTCTAAGAACCAACATTTACTTTCGTTGATCTTTTGTATGGTTTTCTTATTTTCAATGTTAATTGATTTCTGCCCTAACTTTAGTGATTTTTGTCCTTCTGGTTGCTTTAGGATTCCTTTGTTGTTCTTCTTCTAGGTCTTTAAGATGTGCAATCAGGCTGTTTATTTGTGCTTTTTCTTGTTTCCTAATGTGTGCTTGTATGGCTATGAACTTCCCTCTCAGTACTGCCTTAGCTGTGTCCCAAATATTTTGATAGCTTGTGTCTTCATTTTCATTGAAGTCTTGAAACATTTTGATTTCTTCTTTTATTTCCTCTTTGACCCAGTAGTTGTTAAGGAGTATACTGTTGAGTTTCCACATTTTGAGACTATTACTAATCTTTTGTTAATTGTTTTATTTTATTTTTTTTATTTAAGAAAGGATTAATTAACAAAACCATAAGGTAGGAGGGGTACAACTCCACACAATTCCCACCGCCCAATCTCCATATCCCACCCCCTCCCCCGACAGCTTTCCCATTCTCTATCCCTCTGGGAGCATGGACCCAGGGTCATTGAGGGTTGCAGAAGGTAGAAGGTCTGGCTTCTGTAATTGCTTCCTCGCTGAACATGGGCGTTGACTGGTCGGTCCATACTCCCAGTCTGCCTCTCTCTTTCCCTAGTAGGATGGGTCTCTGGGGTAGCTGAGCTCCAGGACACATTGGTGGTGTCTTCAATCCAGGGAAGTCTGGCCGGCATCCTGCTGACACCTGGAACCTGGTGACTGAAAAGAGAGTTAACATACAAAGCCAAACAAATTGTTGAGCAATCATGGACCCAAAGCTTGGAAAAGTGGAGAGGAAGTATTAGGGAGGTACTCACTGCAAACTCTAGTATACTTCTGCTTTCTTACTTTGGTGCCATACTCCAAACTCAGTCAATTTCTGCTTTGCGTTTCTACTTCTTTTTTTTTTTTTTTACATGCATAACATTCCCCAGATTCCCATTTAGCAATACAACCCCCACTATTTCATTCATCATTTTTCATGGACCTGTATTCTCCCCACCCACCCACCCACCCCCGAGTCTTTTACTTTGGTGTAATACTCCAATTCCATTTCAGGTTCGACTTGTGTTTTCTTTTCTAATCTTGTTTTTCAACTTCGGCCTGAGAGTGAGATCATCCCATATTCATCCTTCTGTTTCTGACTTATTTCACTCAACATGATTTTTTCAAGGTCCATCCAAGATCGGCTGAAAACGGTGAAGTCACCATTTTTTACAGCTGAGTAGTATTCCATTGTGTATATATACCACAACTTGCTCAGCCACTCATCTGTTTTTGGACACCTGGGTTGCTTCCAGGTTTTGGCTTTTACAAATTGTGCTGCCAAGAACATATGTGTACACAGATCTTTTTGGATGGATGTGTTGGGTTCCTTAGGATATATCCCCAGGAGGGGAATTGCAGGGTCATAGGGTAGGTCCATTTCTAGCCTTCTGAGAGTTCTCCAGACTGTTCTCCACAGAGGTTGGACCAATTGACATTCCCACCAGCAGTGCAGGAGGGTTCCTTTGACCCCATACCCTCTCCAGCATTTGCTGCTGTTACCTTTTCTGATGTGTGACATTCTCACAGGAGTGAAGTGTTATCTCATTGTTGTCTTGATTTGCATTTCTCTGACAATCAGAGACTTGGAGCATTTTTTCATGTGTTTCTCGGCCTTTTGGATCTCTTCTGTGGTGAGTATTCTGTCCAATTCCTCCCCCCATTTTTGGATGGGGTTATTTGTTGTCTTGTTGTTGAGTCTGGTAAGCTCTTTATATATGTTGGTTATTAAACTCTTATCTGACGTATGGCATGTAAAGATCTTCTCCCATTCTGTGAGGGATCTCTTGATTTGGGTAGTGGTTTCTTTTGCTGTGAAGAAGCTTTTTAATTTGCTGTAGTCCCATAGGTTTATACTTGCCTTAGACTTCCTTGTAATTGGATTCGTTTCATTGAAAATGTCTTTAAAATTTATGCAGAAAAAAGTTCTTCCAATATTTTCCTCTAAGTATCTGATAGTTTGTGGTCTAACATCCAAGTCCTTGATCCACTTGGAATTTACTTTTGTATTTGGTGAAATACAGTGATTCAGCTTCATTCTTCTGCATGTTTCAACCCATTGTTTCCAAAACCATTTGTTGAAGAGACTCTGCTTTCCCCATGTAATAGTCTGGGCCCCTTTGTCAAAGATTGGATGTCCATAGGTGTGGGGCCTCATTTCTGGGCTCTCAATTCTATTCCACTGGTCAGTGTGTCTGTTCATGTTCCAGTACCAAGCAGTTTTGATGACAATGGCCCTATAATATAGTTTGAGATCTGGCAGTGTGATGCCTCCGGTTCTGTTCTTTTTTCTCAAGATTGTTTTGGCAATTCTAGGTCTTTTCTGGTTCCAGATAAACATTTGTAGCATTTGTTCTATTCTCCTAAAAAATGTGCTTGGGACCTTGATGGGGATAGCATTAAATTTGTAGATGGCTCTGGGTAATATATTCATTTTGATGATGTTAATTCTTCCAACCCATGAGCATGGAATATCTTTCCACTTCTTTGTGTCTTTTTCAATTTCTTTGAGTAGTGACTCATAATTTTCAGTATACAAGTCTTTCACTTCTTTGGTTAGGTTTATTCCTAGATATTTTATTGTTTTTGTTGCTATAGAAAAAGGAACTGATTTCTGGATTTCAATTTCTTCTAACTTAGTGTTTGCATAGAGGAATGCCACTGACTTTTGAATGTTAATTTTATAGCCTGAGACCTTACTGTATTGCCTGATGATTTCCAAAAGCTTCTTGCTAGATTCCTTAGGTTTTTCCATGTATACTATCATGTCATCTGCAAATAAGGAGAGTTTGACTTCTTCTCTTCCAATCTGTATTCCTTTAATTCCTTGCTCCTGCCTGATTGCTATGGCAAGAACTTCCAACACTATGTTGAATAGTAATGGTGATAGTGGGCAGCCCTGTCTAGTACCTGATCTGAGGGGAAATGCTTCCAGTTTTTCACCATTGAGTATGATGTTGGCTGTAGGTTTGCTATATATAGACTCCACTATCTTCAGGAATTTTCCATCTATTCCTATTTTTTGTAGTGTTTTGATCATAAAGGGATGTTGTATTTTGTCAAAGGCTTTCTCTGCATCTATTGATATGACCATGTGGTTTTTGGTCTTGCTTTTGTTGATGTGGTGGATCACATTGATTGATTTATGTATATTAAACCAACCTTGCATGCCTGGGATAAACCCCACTTGGTCATGATGAATGATCTTTTTGATATACTGCTGTATCCGGTTGGCCAGAATTTTGTTCAATATTTTCGCATCTATGTTCATCAGAGATATTGGTCTGTAGTTTTCTTTTTTGGTTGTGTCCCTGTCTGCTTTTGGTATCAGGGTGATGTTGGCTTCATAGAAGCTGGCAGGGAGTATTCCAGTGTCTTCAATCTTCTGGAAGACTTTTAAAAGTAGAGGTATTAGTTCTTCTTTGAAAGTTTTGTAGAATTCATTTGTAAAACCATCTGGTCCAGGACTTTTATTTTTGGGAAGATTTTTGATAACTGTTTCAATTTCATTAGCTGTGATGGGCCTGTTCATGTTATCCACTTCCTCTTTACTTAGTTTTGGAAGTTGGTAGGTATCTAGGAAATCATTCATTTCTTCCAGGTTCTCTAACATGGTGGCATATAGTTGTTCATAGAAGCCTCGCATGATATGTTGAATTTCTGCAGTGTCTGTTGTGATATCTCTTCTTTCATTTACTATCCGATTTATTTGGGTCTTCTCCCTTTTTTGTTTTGTGAGTCTGGCTAAAGGTTTGTCGATTTTGTTTACTCTTTCGAAGAACCAACATTTACTTTCATTGATCTTTGTATGGTTTTCCTATTCTCAATGTTATTTATTTCTGCCCCACCTTTAGTAATTTCTGTCCTTCTGGTTGCTTTAGGGTTCCTTTGTTGTTCTTCTTCTAGGTCTTTAAGATGTGCAATCAGGCTGTTTATTTGTGCCTTTTCTTGTTTCCTAATGTGTGCTTGTATAGCTATGAACTTCCCTCTTAGGACTGCTTTAGCTGTGTCCCAAATATTTTGATAGCTTGTGTCTTCATTTTCATTGAAGTCTCGAAACATTTTGATTTCTTCCTTGATTTCCTCTTTGACCCAGAAGTTGTTAAGAAGTGTACTGTTGAGCTTCCACATTTTGGCACTGTTACTAATCTTTTGTTGATTGTTAAGTGTTAGTTTAATTCCACTGTGGTCTGAGAAGATGCTTGGGATGATTTCAGTGCTCTTGAATAGGCTGATGCTGTCTTTGTGGCCTAACATATGGTCTATCCTTGAGAATGATCCATGTGGATTTGAGTAAAATGTGTATTCCAGTTTCTTGGGATGAATGACTCTGAAAATGTCCAATAGTTCTAGTTTATCTATCTCTTCATTTAGCTCCCTTATGTCTTTACTGATTTTCTGCCTGGATGATCTGTCAGGTTGAGAAAGTGGGGTGTTGAAGTCCCCTACTATGATTGTGTTACTGTTAATATATTGCTGTAGCTCTTTCAGTAGAAGTTTGATGTATTTAGATGGCTTCTCATTTGGTGCATAGATATTAATAATTGTTAAGTCCTCTTGATTGACTGATCCTCTGAGCATTAAGTAGTGTCCATTCCTATCTTTTTTAATCTTATCTATTTTAAAGTCTATTATGTCAGATATGAGAATAGCTGTTCCTGCCCTTTTTTGTGGGCCATTGGCTTGAATGATAGTTTTCCATCCTTTCACTTTAAGTCTGTGTTTGTCTTGTTGCGTTAGGTGAGTTTCCTGTAGACAACATATTGTTGGGTTGTGTTTTCTGATCCATCTTCCTACTCTGTGTCTTTTAATAGGTGAATTCAGGCCATTCACATTTATTGATATCAAAGATTGAAGATATTTTAACGCCATTCTTGTAGAGTTTTAGAGTGTTTTGATATATGTTCTATTTGTGGTGGTCTGGTTGTTTATAGGAAACCTTTCAGAACTTCTTTCAAGGCAGGCTTGGTGATGGTTGCTTCCTTCAATTGTTGCTTGTCTGAGAAGGTTTTGATGCTTCCATCTAGTCTGAATGACAATCTAGCAGGATATAGTATTCTTGGCTGAAAGCCTTTCTCATTGAGCACTCGATAGATATCTTGCCATTCTCTTCTGGCCTGTAGTGCTTGTATGGAGAAGTCTGCTGCTAATCTTATGGGTTTTCCTTTGTAGGTGACTCTTTGTTTTTCTCTTGCAGCCTTGAGGATCCTTTCTTTATCCTTATTCCTTTCCAATCTAAGTATGACATGTCTTGGTGTCTTTAGGTCTGGGTTAATTCTGTTTGGGACCCTCTGGGCTTCTTGAATCTTTATGTCTTTGGTGTTGTCTAGACTAGAGAAATTTTCAGCTATTATGGCCTGGAGAATGCTTTCTTCCTCCCCTTCTCTTTCTTCCTCTGGTAAGCCAATAATGCGTATATTGTTTCTTTTGAAGTCATCCCATAGGACTCTGTTGTTGTTTTCAGCATCTCTTAATCTCTTTTTGAGGTCTCTTACTTCTTCTTTAGTTGTCTCTAATTCATCCTCAATCTTGCTAATTCCTTCTTTAGCCTCATTGATTCTATTCTCTCTGCCCTCTACTGCTTTCTGGAGTTCATCTATTTTGTTGCCCTGCTCTGATACTGTTTTAGCTTGTTCAGCTAGTTGCCTTCTTAGCTCAGCAATTTCAGCTTTCAGCTCTCTAATAACCATGAGATTATTAGAATTTTCTTCCATATTCTCATTTGTTGTTCCTGCAGTTCTGATTACAATTTTTTCAAATTCTTTACTCACTCCTGTTATTATTTCCTTAGCTAATGTTTGGATGTTGAACTCGTTGTTTTGTGCTTCGCCCTCTGGAGGACTTTTAGCTGGACTCTTGTCCTGGTTCGAGTCTCCATTATTTTTTCTTGTTGTTTTAACCATTTTATATAAGTTAACAGTTTTTTCAATCCCTGAGTTGGAGTTCAGTGGTGTAAAAGCCTTTTTTTTTTTTTCCCCTGTAGGCTATGGTAGCCTGAGGGCTTTTAAACTATCAATAGGCTTCTTGGCTTAATCAATGACTCCTGACCAAGAGATAAAGCAGGGTGTGGCAGAGATAATCCAGTGGTTATGCAAAGAGACTTTCACAGCCCTTCAGCTATGCCACCGAGGTATAGGTCTTCTCCTGAGTTTCCCGGTTAGATCTCTGTGCCCTGGTGTCCCTCCCTGTTGCTGCTCCAGATTCTGAGGGTAGTAGCAATGGAGACTCAGAGTTGGACTTGGTGAGTCTCTGGGGAGTCCTTTCCTCCCTTCAGCTGTCCCCTTGTTGGTGGAGCAGACTGGAGGTGGTGTCTCCACTGACAAACTGTCGAACTGTTAGCAGTCACTTAATCTCTCCTTAGGCCCCTCTCTCCTCTCTGTCACCAGCCACGCGTGTTTGTACTCACGGGTGATTTACTGGGTTTCTGTGGTCATTCTAGTCCTGTCTTGTTTCGGTCCGGGTGGTCTCCTTTGGTATTCCTAGTTGATCCGGGAGAGGAGAGGAGAGGAGAGAAAGCGATCTGCTGCTCGTAGCTCCGCCTCCGGAAGTCAGCTCTCTGTCTTTTGTTAATTGTTAAGTGTTACTTTAATTCCACTGAGGTCTGAAAAGATGCTTGGGATTATTTTAATGTTCTTAAATTTGCTGATGCTGTCTTTGTGGCCTAACATATGGTCTATCCTTGAGAACAATCCATGTGGACTTGAGTAAAATGTGTATTCCAGTTTCTTGGAATGAATGATTCTTAAAATGTCCAATAGTTCTAGTATATCTATCTTCTCATTTAGCTCCCTCATGTCTTTATCAATTTTCTGCCTGGATTATCTGTCAAGTTGAGAGAGTGAAGTGTCGAAGTCCCCTAGTATGACTGTGTTGCTGTTAATATATTGCTGTAGCTCTTTCAGTAGATGTTTGATGTATTTAGATGGCTTCTCATGGGGTGCATAGGTGTTAATAATTGTTAAGTCCTCTAGATTGATGGATCTTCTGAGCATTAAGTAGTGCCCAACCCTATCTTTTTAAATTTTATTTATTTTAAAGTCTATGGTGTCAGATACGAGAATAGCTGTCCCTGCCCTTTTTTGTGGGTCACTGGCTTGTATGATAGTTTTCCATCCTTTCACTTTGAGTCTGTGTTTGTCTTGTTGAGTTAGGTGGGTTTCCTATAGACAGCATAGTGTTGTGTTGTGTTTTCTGATCCATCTTCCTACTCTGTGGCTTTTAATAGGTGAATTCAGGCCATTGACATTTATTGATATCAAGGACTTGAAATATTTTAACGCCATTCTTGTAGGTTTTTAGAGTGTTCTGATATATGGTATATTTTTGTTGGTCTTACTGTTTATAGGAGACCTTTCAGAACTTCTTTCAGGGCAGGCTTGGTGATAGTTGATTCTTCCAACTGTTGCTTGTCTGAGAAGGTTTTGATGCCTCCATCTAGTCTGAATGACAGTCTAGCAGGATACAGTAGTCTTGGTTGAAAACCTTTCTCATTGAGCACTTGATAGATATCTTGCCATTCTCTTCTGGCCTATAGTGTTTGTGTGGAGAAATCTGCTGCTAATCTTATGGGTTTTCCTCTGTAGGTGACCCTTTGTTATTCTTTTGCAGCCTTCAGGATCCTTTCTGTATCCTTATTCCTTTCCATTCTAAATATGATGTGTCTTGGTGTCTTTAAGTCTGGGTTAATTCTGTTTGGGACCCTCTGGGCTTCTTGAACTTTTATGTCTTTGATGTTGCCTACAGAAGTTTTCAGCTATTATGTCCTGAAGAATGCTTTCTTCCCCTCCCTTTCTTTCTTCCTCTGGTAATCCAATAATGCGTATATTATTTCTTTTGAAGTCATCCCATAGTTCTCTGTTGTTGTTTTCAGTATCTCTTAATCTCTTTTTGAGATCTCTTACTTCTTTTTTAGTTGTCTCTAATTCATCCTCAATCTTGCTTATTCTGTCTTCAGCCTCATTTATTCTATTCTCTCTCCCCTCTACTGCTTTCTGGAGTTCATCTATCTTGTTAACCTGTTCTGATACTGTTCTAGCTTGTTCAGCTAGTTGTGTTCTTAGCTCAGCTATTTCAGCTTTCAGCTCTCTAATAACCTTGAGATAATTAGTGTTTTCTTCCAGAGTCTCATAGGTTGTTTCTGCATTTCTGATGACAATTCTTTCAAACTCTTTACTCACTCCTGTGTTTGGATGTTGGCATCATTATTTTGTGCTTCAACCTTTGGGGACTTTTAGCTGAACTCTTGTCCTGGTTCATTTCTCCAATATTTCTTCTTGTTGGTTTAACCATTTTTATATAGTATGTTATGAGGTCCCTCTCTCAGTACTTTTCAAATTACTGATCACTCTTGCCTGGATTGACTTGTGTCTAAATAATGTAATTAAAGGGTCCATTATTGTGGAAATTGACAGTTATTTTAATCCCTGAGTTGGAGCACAGTGGCTTAAAAGCCTCATTTGTTCTTTTTCTTCCCAATAGGCTATTGGAGCCTGAGGGCTTTTAAAGTATAAGTAGGCTCTTAGCTTAATCACTGACTCATGACCAAGAGATAAAGCAGCGTGTAGCAGAGATAATCCATTGGTTATGCAAAGAGACTCTTACATCCCCACTGCTAGGCCACCAAGGTAGAGATCTTCTCCTGAGTTTCCTCATTAGTTCTCTGTCCCTTGGTGGCAGCACAGGGTCTCCCCTCTGCTGCTCCCGCTTCTGAGGGCAGTAGCAATGGAGACTCACAGATGCATTTGGTGAGTCTTAGGGGAGTCCTTTTTTCCCTTCAGCTGCCTTTTTGTTTGTGAAAGAGACTGGAGTTGGTGTCTCAACTGGTAAACTGCTGAGCTGTTAGCAGCCACTTAATCTCTCCCTAGGCTCCTCTCTGTCCAGGAGCAACACGTGTTTGCACTCACCAGTGATTTGGTGGGTTTCTGAATTCGTTCTAGTCCCATCTTGTTTCAGTCCCAGGAGGTCTCCTTTGGTATTCATAGTTGACCCAGGAGAGGAGAGGAGCACTGCTGCTGCTGGTTTGTATAAATTTTTTAAAAAATTATTTATTGATTGTACAGAGATAGCCAGAAATCGAGAGGGAAGGGGGTGATAGAGAGGGAGAAAGGCAGAGAGACACCTGCAGCCCTACTTCACCACTCGCAAAGCTTTCACCCTGCAGGTGGGGACAAGGGCCTTGAACAGGGCCTTGCACAGTGTAACATGTGTGCTCAACCTGGTGCACCACCACCCGGCCCCCTCAGTTCCTCTCTAAGATTCCACCTGTGGCTGCACCATGTCCTGTGTCTCCAGGCATCCTCAGAGGACTCCAGGGAGGCTTCATCTTGGGCTGCTGTGAATGTGACAAGTATGTCTCTATCTCCGGTGTTTCGGGCTAAGGAGCCTCAGGTGGAATTGCTGGGTTGGGGAGCTCCATGCTTACTTGTTGGAGATACTTCCAAACAATTCCTCCAGCTCTAATTTTACTCTACTTTTTCTTTACCTGATCTTCCTTTGCTTAAAAAAAAGGTAAGAATCCTTTAGCAAAATGAGAAGTCATCATAAGTTACATGTGAATTAAACATGATACATATAAAATCCACCCCATTTAATTTGCCCATATATCCTACATGGTAGTTTAACAGAAACCAAAATACGACTGCTTCAGCTTGTCTCTGTCCTAAAAAAGATTTCTCATTTAGCATGAAGATTTTAGTCCTGTTTCTCTCTTTCTTTTTTCCTAATGTATTATGAAGCACCAGTGAATTTTAATAACAAAGCAGTGCCACAACACATACCCATTTAATTTTTAATTTTAATTGATGGGCAATAAACAAAATTAATAACGAAGATGTTTGTAATCTCTAAAGCAGGGTCTTTTGTCTTGGCTGCAGACACACACAAAGCACCCTCTACTTCCTGGGGGACCTTGTTGGGACAGGCTTGGGGAGGCCCCTCCCCAACTGGCCCTGCCTCCCTCTACCCCCAATGGCTTTGCTAGCAGCCTTCTCCTCTGCTTACTGCCATTCTCACTGCCCATCACTGCCTGCCTATTTCCTGCCTTCCAGTGTGTGAGTGGGAGCACCAGGGTCAGGCCCTCAGCAGCCATTTAGACAAAATGGTGGGTACACAGTGGGTATGCAGAGTTGGGTGCACAGAGGCTGTATGGATGGAGTGTGGGGTCACCTCCCAAACAGGGGTCCATTTGATCAGGAGACAGTACACGCGTGCCATAGATACAGAAGCCTCTGGCTGCTCTCTGAGGACCCCGGTACCCCAGTTCCTGATGCCCTTGTCTTTGAAACTGAGCCAGGGTTTGAGGGGTGAGGACTATCATAGCCCGGGGAGGACCCCTTCAGTAGAGGGCTGGTAAGTGCCAGGAGGCTGCCCCAGATCCAGAGGTGAGGTCTGGAGGGGAGGCCAGAGGTGGACTGCCCTACATAGCTTTGTACTGAATGACTGGGGTTGGCGGGGCAGCTGACTCTTGGTGTTCTTGATGGGGATTTGGGGCCACTTCCCAGAGGAGTGATACACAGCCTGGGGCCTTCGAGTTTTCATCAAGCTGGACCAGGCTTCTGGAACTCTCCTGGACAACTTTGCTGTGTGGATGCTGTAACCCCATCTGTGGCCCTGGGCCTTTGGGAAAGGTTGTGCCCTGCAGAGAGTGTATGTACCCACACAAGGAGTGGGGCACATGGGGGGGGGCAGGGTCCATTCGGGTGAGATTCCAAGTGAGAAAACCTTTTAACAGAAACACATGCTTACTAAACAAGCAAACAAAAAACAAAAACAAAAACATAGAACATACAGGGGAGTAAAATGGTTGGGTGAAGAAGTACTCATACTAGCCCACACCACCTGCCACCTTCAGTCCTTGGTGACACCCCTCAGACTCTATCTGCTTAGTCCTTCTTCCAAACAGGCAGGAACTTACCTCTGCCTCCCACTTCTCGAAGCTTTTCCTTCTGATGTTCACATACATATCGGCTCATATATGCGAACAACTCACAGTCATCCCTGAGATGCTGTTATTATGCCTCAGTGGACTCGTGCTGTGGTTTCCTTACAGCTGCCATAGTACTGGACATTTCATGAGTTTTTATCCCCCTCCACTGCCACTGATAACCCCCTCCATTTTCAGTTTTATTCTTTAAAGGGACACACTTCAGAAGAGAGAACAAGGAGAGTCTCTGAAGTGTCTTGCAAAGTTGCTTTCCAGGGGGTCGTGTGGTAGCGCAGCAGGTTAAGCACACATGGCCGAAATGCAAGGACCGGCATAAGGATCCCAGTTTGAGCCCCGGCTCCCCACCTGCAAGGGGGTCACTTCACAGGCGGTGAAGCAGGTCTGCAGGTGTCTGTCTTTCTCTCCCCCTCTGTCTTCCCCTCCTCTCTCAATTTCTCTATCCTATCCAACAAGGACAACATCAATGGCAATAGTAACAATAAGGACAACAAGGGCAGCAAAATGGGGAAAAAGTGTCCTCCAGGTACAGTGGATTTGTAGTACAGGCACCGAGCCCCAGCAATAACCCTGGAGGAAAAAAAAGAAAGAAAGAAAGAAGAAAGAGGAAAGAAAGTTGCTTACTCAGAAGATGGGTCCCCTGCTACCTCAGAGATACAAGGTGGGATTTCGTGCTACTGAGCACATGGCTACAGACAAGTTACCAGGTGCCATTTCTGTTCCTTTATGTCTTTCACATCCTGCTTGAACTGGAAAACTTAAACACTCAGAGAAGCATAAATGAATGAGACACACTGCCATATTAGCCTTGAGTCTTTTCTGTCTGTCCCTTAAAAAAAAAAAAAGACAAAAAATCGGTGTATTGCACCAAAATAAAAGGCTCTGGGGATGGGGGGTAGGGCTCAGGTCCTGGAACATGATGGCAGAGGAGGATCTAGTGGGGGTTGAGTTGTTATGTGGAAAAGTGGGAAATGTTATACATGTACAAACTATTGTATTTTACTGTATACTATAAACCATTAATCCCCCAATAAAGAAAATTAAAAAAAAAAGACGAAAGGGCCAGAGAAACAGGTTAATGGGTGGGTATGCCCCTTTTGATTGTGGCATGGGTTTGAGCCCCAGCACCACAAGTAACTGCCAAGGCAGCACTGGGCGGGGGAAGTTCTGTGCCATGGTGTCTTTCCTTTTTCTCTCTCCCCCTCTTCTCTTCCTCCTTTTTTCTTTCTTTCCTTCTTTCCTTCCTCCCTCCCTCCTTTCCTTTCTCCCTTCCCCCCTTCCTTCCTTCCTTCCTTCCTCCCTCCCTCTCTCCCTCCCTTCCTTCCTTCCTTCCTTCCTTCCTTCCTTCCTTCCTTCCTCCCTCCCTCTCTCCCTTCCTTCCTTTGTTCCTTCTTTTCTTCCTTCCTTTCTTCCTTTTTTTTTTTTTTTTTTCCAGAGCACTGCTCAGTTCTGGCTTATGCTGGTGCGGGGATTGAACCTGGGACTTTGGAGCCTCAAACATGATAGTCTCTTTGTATAACCACTATGCTATCCACCCTGGCCCTTCTCTGTTTCTTCTTATCTCTTTCCATTGCTCTATCTGAATAAGATTAAAAACAAAGCTGGTATTAGTGAAGGTGTAGCTATGGGAGGGGTGGGGGAAGGAAAGAAGAAAAAAAAAAAGAAAGAGAAAGGAAGAAATAAACGTCAGAGACATGTTTCTGTTTTCAGACCTGTTCTCTTCACTCCTTTCCAGTGCATGGGCTTCCCTTTCTGTAGTCTTCTCCTTGCCGGCCCTGCATGCTGATCACGAGTGAGCGCATTCAGCCATCAAGGCCACGGGCTCCCACAAGCAGGACTCTAGATCCAACTGCAGAAGCTTAAGACAGATAGGTCTGTGACACTTGTTTTTTTTTTTTTTTTTTTTTTGGGGGGGGTGTTTACTAGTGTCTTCAAATAGTTTCTTGACATACGAATGTACAAAAAAAGAAGAGAGAAAGAACATAAGAGAGAAGGAAAGAAGGAATGAAAGAAAGAAAGAAACAAGTAAGGAAAGAAACAAAGAAAAAGAAAGAAGCCAAACTGTTTCTAAGGTTTTGTGAGAACTATGGTGATGATCAGTGGGGAGGGGTTTTGGAGTTGGCGGGGTCACAGAATTTAGGTGGAGAGTTCTGTGTGGAACTATACCTCTGTAATCTTATAAACCACTATTAAACTGCTAATTAAAACAACATCTTCACCTCCAACGAATAGTTTCTTACAAGTTTTACCTCTTGTTGATGATCTCTCCCTCTGAGAAAGTTGTACCCACATTTGACCTCTGCTAAATTTTAAAAAAAAAATTTTTTATTTAAGAAAGGATTAATGAACAAAAACATAAGGTAGGAGGGGTACAACTCCACACAATTCCCACCACCCAATCTCCATATCCCACCCCATCCCATGATAGTTTTCCCATTCTCTAGTCCTCTGGGAGCATGGACCCAGGGTCGTTGAGGGTTGCAGAAGGTAGAAGGTCTGGCTTCTGTAATTGCTTCCCCGCTGAACATGGGCGTTGACTGGTCGGTCCATACTCCCAGTCTGCCTCTCTCTTTCCCTAGTAAGGTGTGTCTCTGGGGAAGCTGAGCTCTAGGACACATTGGTGGGGTCTTCAATCCAGGGAAGCCTGGCCAGCATCCTGATGGCATCTGGAACCTGGTGATTGAAAAGAGAGTTAACATACGAAGCCAAACAAATTGTTGAGCAATCATGGACCCAAAGCTTGGAATAGTGGAGAGGAAGTGTTAGGGAGGTACTCACTGCAAACTCTAGTGTACTTCTGCTTTCAGGTATATATTTTGCAGTAGTTTATGGATACGTGTGCACATAAGCCCTCTCTCATAGAAACTGGTGTATATCTAGGTTATGGGACTTTGTTAGAAAGTGAACTACCTGAGATGAAATTAGAGTGTACTATGAAAGGAAAGGTCTCACCCGAGTAATGAAGCTGAAGGGTTGTCATTCCACACGTGAAGTCTCTGGACACGGTCTGAGGTGAAGCATGTTGAGGTGGTAATCGTTGCGTTGGTTAGGTTGTGATCAGTGGTGCTAAATTTTTTAAAAAGAATTTTTCCTTTCTTTTTTTTTTATTGATTTCTTATTGGATAGGGATAGAGAGGAATTGAGAGGGGGCAGGGGAGATAGAAAGGGAGAGAGACAGAGAGACACCTGCAACCCTGCTTCACCACTCGTGAAGCTTTCCCCCTACAGGTGGGGACCAGGGGCTTGAACCTGGGTCCTTGTGCACTGTAACATGTGTGCTCAGTCAGGTGCCCCACTGCCTGGTCCCCTACTGTTTTGTTCTAGTTGTCCTGAAATTTTGTTTTGATTTTGGCAGCCACGTCTTTTCCCGTTAATCATTTCCCTAAGTATTCTTTACTTTTGAAATACTTTTTTCCCCCCAGATTCAACAACAGTTCTTGGGTGGAACTGCTTTAGAGGAATGAGTAGTTAACTACTCCTAGAAAATGCTTCATTCAACAAACATTTACAAATGTCTTCCTTTGAGTCCTGTAGAATATCTGTGGGTCTCTGAGGATTGGGGGGGGGGCTTTGGAGAGGTGGGGGAGCTGGTTCTGCTTTAAAGCAATTAGCAAGGGGTTTGTGTGTGTATGGGGGTGTCGGGGTGGACACGACTGTTTACACTGGGCTTTGTTTAATTTATCCTTGAGTGGGGAACACGGAGTCCATTTCCCATCATGTTATCTCTGACAACTCCAAAGATCCTCATCCTCGGATCAATTTTATCCTGGAGTGGCATCCACTTAGCACCGAGAGCCCTGAGCTTTCAGCTGAATAAAGGTCAAAGCACCAGACACCAGGGCGGCAGCTCATTCATCACGCTGGGCGAGAGGCCACCCGAGGAAAGGTTAATGGATGCACAGGACTGGATTTATCTCAACAAGCATGTAATGATGCCTTGGAGCGGACATTTCCATTTTTATTCAGTTGAGTGGATGGATCTTTGTGATTTTCAGTTCTAACTACTCCATTTAGGACGTCCGCCTGGGAAACAACGTCTTGCAGGGGTCAAGGCAGCCTTTTGCAAGAAATCTCCTGTCTGATTATCTGCAAGAGAACAAAAGCATCCCCGATGGTGGTAGAGATGATAAATGAATAGATTACAGCTTTCCAATAACTCCCAATAAACCATATGCATTGTAATCAGCTCATCTTTGGAAAGAGGAAGGAAGTGACAAGTAGCTGTCTAGGCAGCTCACTCCCTACCCGGCCATCCCTGGCTGGACCCCAGGTAACTGCCCCCAGAGGCCACATTGCCTGGAAGGAGGGGGTGACCAAGGGTGCTGGGAGCCAACTGGGGCCTGTGCTGCTCCACCCACTGGGAGCTGAGGAGGGTGTGTGTGTGTTTTCTATGTTTGGAGGAGCCATAGCTAAGGGACCCAATTGTACTTGGGGCTGCCCCAATGGCCGCATGAGCCCTGAAGAAAATGTCAGCGTATGGACTCCAGAGACTGTAGGGAAGAAAGGCAGGTGTCTTGGGACTAAACTCAGGGACTTGACCAGTTTCAGAAAACATGTGGCGGGAACTTACTTTTTTCTCTCCTTATTGGGGTATTGATGGTCTGTAGTACAGCTGTTGACACGTAGGAACAACTTCTCTCTCCCCAACGTGAGTCCTTTATTACCATGATATACCAGGACTCCGACACCTGTCCGCCTCATCTCTTCCTTCCCAGTGTCCTTTGCTTTCTGCAACACACCACACCCAGTCCAAGTTTCAACTTAATGTCCTTGCTTTAAAAAATTTTTTTAACCAGAAATTGAGAGGAAGGGGATATAGAGAGGGAGAGAGACAGAGAGACACCTGTGGCACTGCAGTACCACTCGTGAAGTTTTCCTCCTGTAGATGGGGACCAGGGGCTTGAACCCAGTTCCTTGTACATTGTAACATATGTGCTCAACCAGGTACGTCACCACCCTGCCCCCCCCTTTTTAATAGTATAGCTGTTGACTTGTGTACAGTTGCTCATCTCCCCAGGCATCACAAAACAGGCTATTAAGGTTCTTTTCAGCCTCTCAACTCCCTCCTTCCCCAGAGTCCTTTGCCTTTGTACAATACACTACCCCTGGTCCAAGTTTCGCTATGTGATTTCCTTCTCTGTTCTTTATTTTTTTTAATTTGAAAAATTAATTTAATTAAAATATTTTTACTTATTTATTGAATACAGATAGCCAGAAATATAGGGGAAAAGGAGAGACACAGAGAGGGAGAGAGATGAAGGGATACCTGCAGCCCTGCTTCACTGCTTGTGAAACTTTCTCCCTGCAGGTGGGGACTAGGGGCTGGAGTTGAACCCTGGTTCTAACACATAGTAATGTGTGCACTTAACCAGGTACACCACTACTTGGCCCCCCCCTTCTCTGTTATTTCTTAACTTGTAAGGGAGATCATTAGGTATTTATTTGTACTCCCCCCCTTTATTGGGGTATTACTGTTTTACATTTGACAAGAATACAATAGTTTGTACATGCAGAACATTTCTCAGTTTTCCACATAACAATACAACCCCCACTAAGTCCTCTGCCATCCTGTTCCAGGACCTGTACTCCCCCCCTCCACCCCAGAGTCTTTTACTTTGGTGCAATACACCAACTACAATCCAAGTTCTGCTTTGTGTTTTCTCTTTTGATCTTGTTTTTCAACTTCTGTCTGTGAGTGAGATCAGCCCATATTCATCCTTTTGTTTCTGACTTATCTCACTTAACATGTTTCCTTCAAAGTCCATCCAAGATGGGCTGAAAACAGTGAAACCACCATTTTTACTAGTATTCCATTGTGTATATATACTGCAACTTTCTTAGTTACTCATCTGTTGACACCTGGGTTGTTTCCAGGTTTTGGCTATTACAAATTGTGCTGCTAAGAACATAGGGATACACAGATACTTTTGGATGGTTGTATTTGGTTTTGGGGGATATACCCCTAGGAGAGGAATTGCAGGGTCATAGGGTAGATCCACTTCTATCCTTCTGAGAGTTTTCTAGACCACTGTCCACAGGGGTTGGACCAACTGACATTCCCACCAGCAGTGCAGGAAAGTTCCTTTGTCATATGTTGGTGCTACCTTTTCTGACGTATGACAGTCTCATAGGAGTGAAGGACTTTACCCTACTTAATAGCCAAGTAATATTCCGTTGTGTACATATACTCCACATTATTTCAGCCATACATTTGTCACTGGGCATCTGAGTTGCCTCCAAGTTTGGGCTACTATAAGGTGTGCTGCTTGGACAAGGGGTCACAGGTCTCTCCAGGAGAGGAATTTCTGGGTCATAAAGTAGGTTCATTTCTCCTGGTTATATCTCCAGGAGAGGAATTTCTGGGTCATAAAGTAGGTTCATTTCTCTTGGCTGGACTTCTGAGAGCCTGCAGCTTTGTCAGAATGGAGTTGGGAGAGCAGTGGAACTCCTTAAGGGGACATACAGATCCTTCCCTTGAAGTCCTAAATTTTTGATGTGGAAATTATCTTCCTCTCTTCGGTGGCCATTTCCCTGTTTGCAGGGTCATCTAACCCCATTGGGTAGAGTCGTCAGCAAGGCCAGCCCCACAAACCTGCTTGCTTGAGGCCTTTGAAAGCTATTATACATGTTGGAAGATGCCTTGAAACACTGATGGGGTGGGGAGAAGGTTCTGGGGTTGAGCACACACTTGTGGGGTCCCAGTGAGCAGTGAGTAGGGGGTTCCCCTCTCTGCTGCCCCTCCCCACAAGGGCTATGGACATACCATCTTCTCCTGCTACTTGGAATGAAAATCACTGCAATTTCTTTGAATTTTTATTCTTTCTTTCCTTTCCTTTCCTTTCTTTCCTTTCCTTTCTTTTTCTTTTTTTAAAAGAGAACTGAGATTAATTACTAGTTTTATTGGATATTGAATAAATACCAAACAGATGTTAGCAGCATGTGGAAGACAAACAGCTCTTGCATATAAAATAAATTTATTTCTCACTACTGCAATGCACATCTAGGTTTTATAAATAGCCTAAGCAGATGAACCTAACATTTCTGTGCACCCTTAGAGCTCCTGCCTTGGAAAGACAGCATAGCTGTGCTTGGATGGATCTGAGGGCCTGGATCCCCCCTCAGATTGTCCCACCCCCTTGCTTACAACACACATAGGTGAAGTCCACCCCTTCACCAGCCACAAGCTCTTCTTATTTTAATTAATTAATTAATTCGATGAGAGAGATACAGAGAGAAACACACACACACACACACACACCAGAGCCCTGCTCAACCTTGGTGTATGGTAGCACTGGGGATTGAACTTGGGACCTCACAGCCTTAGGCATGAAAATTTTTTTGCATAACCATTATGCTATCTCCCTAGCCCTGGGATCTTTACCCAAAAGCTTTATTTGTTTATTTATTTATTTATTCATTTATTTTTTATGAGACAGAGTGACCTTCACTGGACTCTAATACATGTGGTCCTGGGGTCCAGATCTACAAGCCATGTGCTCTGCCACTAAGATGTCGCCCCTCTCATAGGCTCTTCCTGGTGGGCACCAGCACGTAGGTCTCACAGACCACACCAGCTAGGTCCTCAGGGATATGAAATCTGGAACTCTGTCATCTAGTGTCAGGTTCTGTTCTGGTTCCTTGGCAGGAGAGGTAAAGGAAAGGCACGAGTTGAGCCTAGAACTAGGAAAGTGAGGAGGGGTGCCAGCAGCTCCCTCTGGTCTCCACAGAGAGCTCAGACAAGAGCATTCCAGAGTCCCTGCTCCGTGTCTTCCCAATTTTGGAGATACTCACTGTCTGAGGGAAATTTCTCTCCCAAGCATCTGGAAAGGGCTCGGAACTCTAACGGACTCTGGGAGCTTTGAGACGCTGCCTGGGTCCCTTCTGGTCTGACCACTGAGGACACCAGGAACTCAGCAGAGGGTCCAGCTGGGAGTGCAGAGGGGGTTCACCCTCCCGGGGTTTTAGATAATTTCTCTCAGCTGGGTACAGTTTCCCCCTGGGTACACACAGCCCTGTGTGTGATCCTGGGCCTTTTCACCATTTGTCTGGTGGGGACATTGGTGTCCTCTGTGTGGCTCTGTGAGGCACTTGGAGGGGACAGTAGTGATCCCCAGCTCTGACCTTAACCTCCCCCCCTCTGCCCCGTGAGTACACAGAGCCTGCTCATTCTTTTCCTTTCCTTGTTTTACATCATAGTTCATTGCATATATACTCTGGCTTATTTCACAATGCATTTCACAAAATAAACGGTGTCCCAGTGCTTCACTGTAAACTGCCTTCATTTCATATGGGGTCCACGTTTCTGTGGAGGATAAATTCCTAGGAGTGCTATTTACAGGGAAAATGCCATGGCAGCAGTGATGGATCCATGCCAAGTCACCATCCACAAGTTTTTTCCACTAGGCTTTATTTTTTGGATTTGCAGAAACAAAAGGCTGATGGCACAGAGATGTTCTGTCTTCCTCCTGCCTCAGCCCAGCTCCCTTCTGCTCCATCATACCCTCCAGGCCTCTGTGGATGTCTGAATCTATCCTTTAGGTCTCCTATGATGTGTGGACTTTCTATGTTTTTCTCTCTGTGCTCTTGCACATATGACCCTGTGTCTGGCTGTGTCTGTATGGAGCCCTCTGAGCCCTTGAATTTGTCACTTGTGACTCCTTTTCCAGCCAAAGAGGCCCATAGTCTCTTGTCAGGAAAACTCTATCTTCACAGTGTCCTTAGTAAGGTCTATAGAGGAGATAATTTATTCCTTGCCCAGAGGTCTTGTTGGGTTGTGTAGACCCTAAAGCCAGCTGGTCTAGCTCATCCTGAGGACTGGAAGTCCCATTTATCCTTAAGAGTAAATATGTTCTTCTTTTTTTCCTGAAAAATTTCCCTTTTGTTTGTTGAGTTCCTCTGAGTGGTTGTTGGGAAATGCCATGATTTATGTTTGCTTTAACTGGAAAGCTCTTTGTTGGGGGAAATTTACAACAAATGCATTTATGTGATGTCTCCAGCTCTGGTTCAGCCTCCACCCTTCCTGTCCTGTCCCCCTTGGGCTGGAAGGGAGGTCCTGTCCCATTCCTGTGGTATTCACTATATGTCACTTGCTTTCTGACAAACTTTCTCACTCAATGCTGTCACTTTGTGGAGACCAGACTTTCCCTAGTGACAGCAGCTCTATTGAGGAGGCACCCCTGGCCTCTCCTGGGACATGTCCTGGAGCAGGTGGGGACTTTTGTCCGAATGATGCTCTGGACCAGGATCCTACCCCAGAACACTAGGCAGAAAGACATGAACCTAGTCCTGGCTGAACCCAGTAGACACTTGACCATCTTCCTACCATGTGACTCATGGTTCTACCATGTCTAATCTAATCTAATCCCTCCCCTGCTAAAAATCACCAGTTCATCTAAAGCTTCTCTCAATTTGGATCTTATTTCCCTTCCTTCCTTCCTTCCTTCCTTCTTTCCTTCCTTCCTTCCTTCTTCCTTCCTTCCTTTATTTTTAAATTTTTATTTATAAAAAGGAAACACTGACAAAAACTATAGGATAAGAGGGGTAGGACTCCATGCAGTTCTCACCACCAGAACTTCGTATCCCATCTCCTTCCCTGACAGCTTTCCTGTTCTTTAGCCCTCTGGGAGTATGGACCCAAGATCACTGTGGGATGCAGAAGGTGGAAGGTCTGGCTTCTGTAATTGCTTGCCCGCTGAACATGGGTGTTGACAGGTCAATCCATACTCCCAGCCTGTCTCTCTCTTTCCCTAGTGGGGTGGGGCTCTGGGGAATTGGGGCTCCAGGACACATTGGTGGGGTTGTCTGTCCAGAGAAGTCCGGTTGACATCATGGTAACATCTGGAACCTGGTGGCTGAAAGAAGAGTTAACATATAGAGCCAAACAAATTGTTGACTAATCATGAACCTAAAGGCTGAAATAGTGAAGGTGAAGATTTGGAGGTCTCTGTTTTGTAGGTAGCTAGTAGACCTATTTTATTTATATTCCAAAAGGCTCATGACTATACTAGTTTTTTTTTTTTTTCCTGAGATTGACATCTGATATGCAGGTAGATACAAGTTATTGTCTGGGGAGATGATATCATGGCTGGAAAAAGGACCAAAAAGCTGGATCAGGGAAGAGAGTAGCTCCCAAATATGGGAAAGGTGTATAAATATTGTTGATTGTAAACCCCATTGACTTGATCTGATCTGGGGCCCATATTCAGCTTAGGAGCCTATGTGACCTCTGCATCCCTGTACATCTGAGCTCACATTCTGTGGTCATGAGTAGGAACATTCCAAGTTGCCCTAATTTCAGGACCCATTTTCCTCAGGTGGAAGATAGAGTATGTTGTCCAGCTTCCTTTGGAAGATGGAACATTCTCTACCGTTGTTGATCCAAGTTGAGAGCAAGGTCCTATGGGGGCCCACAAAGGGGTCTATTGTGTTGTTCTTGATAGAGATGACCAGTAACAATGGAGAGAGGGATATATTCGAGGTCTAGGCCCATCATGTCTGTTTGGGAATCTCAGGACTCCTTGAATAGGGCCCCAGCTGATGGGGTGGCTCTGTTCCTTATTTCTGCATAGAGCTGGGCCCACCCACCTGATCCTCCAGGCATCTGAGGACAGAACCCCTCTGCTCAATTTGCTTGTGACTCCTTCTCTGTGGCAACTTGGACAATGGAGACTGTACTTTGTGGCCACCTAGACGCAGGTAGCTTTCTCCAAAGGCCACTTGGGGCCAGCCCCACCTCCCACTTGTGATAATGTTCTGTGTAACCCTCTTGATTTTATGCTTATGAGCATACAGGCTGGATGAATTTCTTGGTGGTGGCACTCACCTTGAGGCTTTCCCTGGGCCATTCTCCAGAACTGGACACTGGCCTCTTGAAGGGTCTCATCTGAAGACAGATGGCATTGGGATGGGGACATTTGACCAGGGCTGTCCTGGAGTTAGATCCTGTTTTCCTGGCCATCCATCCCCCTCTACCTCCCCAGCCCCAACCTGTTAGTATTTTGTTCTTTAGCATTTAATTTCTGTGGCTAGGGAGCAAGTGAATGCAGCAAGAGGGGCCAGGCAGGAGCAGACAGTCCTGCGGGAGCTTGCACGGCCTTGGGCAGGAGCTTGACTCTCAGCTGTAGCTTGTCTCAGGTCACACTCAGTGACAGAGGAGAGTCAGCCCCCTAATTTACAATATAGTAGCGATAGTGACAATGATGATACCTTGGCAGAAATAGAGTGATGACTAGGGGTAGATAAATTACAGTGGAAGTAGACGTAGTGGAAAACTTGACAAGATGTTCACAGATAGATCTTCAAAGAAATGGAGCTAACTAGAGGATTATTTGTTGGGAATCAGATAGTTGGGAATAAAGAGTGTGTGTGTGTGTGTGTGTGTCTGTGTGTGTGTGTGTGTGTGTGTGTTAGGGTAGCAGATCTGGGGCTGGAGTTTTCTTACAGGAAGAAAACATTTAGACATCCTGGGGATATATCCTAAGGAACCCAACACACCCATCCAAAAAGATCTGTGTACACATATGTTCTTAGTAGCACAATTTGTAATAGCCAAAACCTGGAAGCAACCCAGGTGTTCAGCAACAGATGAGTGGCTGAGCAAATTGTGGTATATATACACAGTGGAATACCACTCAGCTATTAAAAACAGTGACTTCACAGTTTTCAGCCCATCTTGGATGGACCTTGAAAAAATTATGTTAATTGTGAAGTAAGTCAGAAACAGAAGGATGAATATGGGATGATCTCACTCTCAGGCAGAAGTTGAAAAACAAGATCAGAAGAGAAAACACAAGTAGAACCTGAACTGGAATTGGAGTATTGCACCAAAGTAAAAGACTCTGGGGTGGGTGGGGAGGAGAATACAGATCCAAGAAGGATGACAGAGGACCTAGTGGGGGTTGTATTGTTATATGGAAAACTGGGAAATGTTATGCATGTACAAACTATCGTATTTACTGTTGAATGTAAAACATTAATTCCCCAATAAAGAAATTAAAAAAAAAAAGAAAATGTTCAGACAGTGATGACTATGTGTGACGATGTTTTATTTGTGACGTCGTTATCAGCGCATAACAACTGAATGTATGTGGGCAAAATCCTGGCAGGTTTTTGTTTTTGTTTTTTTGTTACTAAGATTTCACTAGGGCTTCCTTGCTTCCAGTGCTCTTGGTGGACACATATATATTTTTCTTTTTCTCTGATAAGAGAGTAAGAGACACAGAAGTTGAGAGAGTCACGGAGGGGAGGGGAGATACCACAAGGCTGCTCCACTGCCTGTGAAGCTTCTCCTTTAAAGGGTGCCCCCATGTGATACTGGGGCTCCAGCCTGGGTCATCAAACGTGGCCAAGTCTGTTCTACTAGCTGAACTGTCTCCGGCTTCCAGACTGGAAGTGCCTTTAAGATTTGTGATTTATAGTGGGTTACAAGATTGTAAGGTCACAGAGTTCCACACCACACCCACAACTAAAGTTCTGTGTCCCACCCTCCCACAGCCCAAAGATAACCACTAGAGTTTTCCCAAGTCTTATAAATAGTCTGCTTTCCTCCGTCTTTCTCTCTGCTTGGCAAGTCCATGTGGATCAGACCTCTAGATCCCACACGTGAGGATGTGAGGGAAACCATCCAGCAGTTGTCTTTCATCTTTTGTACTTATTTTGCTCAGCATAATCATCTCTCACACTGGTAACATTTTAAGTTAAAATCAACAAAAGCAGGCAGGGGGTAGATAGCATAATAGTTATGCAGAGAGACTCTTGTGCTTGAGGCTCCACAGTTAAAGGTTCAGTTCCCTGCACCACCTTAAGCCAGAGTTGATCAGTGCTCTGGGGGATGGGGGGTGGGGAGAATTATTAAAAAGAAGAAGCTGGGAGTCAGGTTAAGCGCAGGTGGTGCTAAGCGCAAGGAACGACTTAAGGATCTCGGTTCGAGCCCCCGGCTCCCCACCTGCAGGGGAGTTGCTTCACAGGCGGTGAAGCAGGTCTGCAGGTGTCTGTCTTTCTCTCCCCCCTCTGTCTTCCCCTCCTCTTTCCATTTCTCTCTGTCCTATCCAACAATGACAACATCAATAACTACAACAATAAAAAACAAGGTCAACAAAAAAGGGAATAAATAAATATTAAAAAAAATAAAAGAGGAAGCCACAAACGTGTGACCTGCTGATGTTAAAGACCTCTACAAATGTAACGTGCGTGTGTGTCTATGTGCTCACTGCCATTCCGGGGCGGGGGGCTGCTTAGCTCATGACATGAACCTTGTCACTTGGCAGCTCCTCTTTCGGGCTGAGACCAGACAAAGTGGGAACACATGGTAGCTTCACTGCAGGTGAGAGCCCTGAGGACACACTGGAGACACCCACCGGTGCTGGCTGCTCATCCAAGTCATGGTCCATGCGTTCCGTGGGTGTCAAATGATCATAAAAATCAGCACACGTGTGGGGAACTGCACGGAGAACTGACACTCTCGAACTTTCTGCTTGAATCGCTGAGCTCGACCAGCTAGTCTCTGCTGCACACATGGTGTGGTGACAGTCAGGAAACATTCAGAAACACATGGGACTTATATTTAGGAATGCTGGCATATGGGGTGTAGTTATGTTTTTATTGTTAAAACTCGGAGCATGAACACCGGACTGTGACTTCCTCCACACGTCAGGAGGGACCTGGTGCTCGGAGATGTGGTGGCAGATTTTTTTTTTCATAACTTAGACTCGTTTTTTGCACTATTTTTGTGTAATATAAATGTTTGAAAGAGTTGATCTTTCTGACATATGTTTTCCACGTTCCCTGAGGTGTAATGGACCAATAAAGCAGCGTGTTTTGATAGTGTACGGTCGCACTGTGAAGTGGTGCCTACAAATGAGCTAATTAGGTACTGGCTCCTGTCTGCACACCTTCCCCACACTCTGAGCCTGAGTTTGGGGTGGCCAGGCAAAGTCCCTGCCAGGGAGAGTTTGGAGGCCTGTGGACATTGCCTCTTTGTAGTCCTCCTCCCCTCCCCGTGTTGCCCAGGTCCCCCTACTCAGAGGGCCTGCAAGCTTGGTGGCTGAGCCTGTAGGTTACGGAGTGGGGCTTCTCAGAATAATGCACATGGTGGGGGAGGACTTTGGGGCTGGAGTCACCTATCATGGAAGGATGTTTGTATCCATGTAACAGTTGTCTTGCAAATTATTACTTCCCTAAGAAAACAATAAAAAAGTTGCACACATTGGAAAAAAAAAGACAAACTGGGGGCTGGGTGGTGGCGCATCTGATTGAGCACAGACGTTCAAACTGGGGGCTCGGTGGTGGTGCATCTGATTGAGCACACATGTTCAAACTGGGGGCTGGGTGGTGGTGCATCTGATTGAGCACAGACGTTCAAACTGGGGGCTGGGTGGTGGCACATCTGATTGAGCACACACGTTCAAACTGGGGGCTGGGTGGTGGCGCATCTGATTGAGCGCACACGTTCAAACTGGGGGCTGGGTGGTGGCGCATCTGATTGAGCACACACGTTCCCAGTTACTGTGCGAAGGGACCCAGGTTCAAGCCCCTGGTCCTTCTCTGCAGGCTGGGTGGGGGAGCTTCATGAATGGTGAAGTAGTGCTGCAGGTGTCTATCTCTCCCCTCTCAACCCCTCTATCCTATCAAATTAAATAAAGAAAGGAAAAAAAAGATAAACTGTTTACAGTATGATCTACTGAAATGCAGTTAGCAAGATATCAAGAAAACAGTTGTGATTCAGTGTTCTGGACTGAACAGTGTGCCCCCCGATCGTGTCCACCCAGCGGCACAGGACATAACCGGTAGGGTCTTTGTAGGTACAGCTGAGTGTCAGTGAGATCCCTGGTGGGTTCCAGTCAGTGACTGTTTGCAGAAGCCACATGCAAACAGAAACAGCTGGGCTGCTCACTCTGTGGTGGGGTGTATATGGGACAGGGTTGTGGGCACGGTGGGGTGGGGTTCACTTGACACCCACATCCTGGTGGGAGTGCTGTCAAGTCTGAGAAGCTGAGGTTTGTGTGTGAAGGTGCACCAGGCGCACCATGCAGTGCCTTTCTGCTGGCTTCATAACCCTTTAACTCTTTGCTCTGTGGCCTTCTTCCCACCCCTGCAGGAGCCTGTGTCCTAGAGTGCTGTTCTGGGGATGAAGCTGGGTGTGGACAGAGGGGTTTGGATTGGAAGGAGTCAGTTCATCAGTGTGGATGTTGCTTTGCACTTGAGTGCGTCTGACCTGGAGACCATGGAAAGTCCTAGTGCAAACTCAGGGACAGACAGGTGACACAGGACATGCCTCACGCTCTCTTGAGATGGTAACAGAGCAAAAGAGACGCCTGGCCTGGGCTGCCAGGGGGCAGGGACAGGAGGGATGTGCGTATGTTACATTTGGGGATGAGGGTGTGGGGCTGGCTGCCTTAGCTCTGTGTGTGGGATGACAACACTCGCCTGCCAAGATCTACCTGGAGCAGTGATGTGACTCCTGCACACAGCCTCTCACACATGCAGGGCCCCCCGTGACCATTTTTGGGGTCTGGGATACTGGGATGGGGATGGCATGGGGGGTATCGGAGTCCATGGACCTGGATTCCACAGGGGACAACCTTGACCTCATGCAGGGTGTTAGGGCTCCACTCTGACCCATGGGAGAGGTATGTGCGGGTGGGAGGGTGCTCCTTGTTTTGAGGGGACATACATGGGCTGCCTGAATGAAGCCAAATTCTCTTTCCCGTTGCTGCAGGGCCTCCACTTGTGGTTCAGACACACCCCAGGGTTTCCAGGCCTTCGAGGAACTCTAGCCATGGAGCCACCTCCCGGAGCCACAGCCTCCTGCTTCTCAGCGCCACGTCGATGTTGAAGTTGCTCGCTGGCCCTGGCTGGGGCTTCCTGCTTCCAGCCGTCCCACCTACCAGGTTCTTAGAGCAGCTCCTGGGTCCCTGCTACCCCAGCTGAACAGAGCCTGGCCAGGCTTCCCTCCTGGGGTTCCCACATTTGTGCTCTCCACGGTCACCTGCATCCAGGCCTGCAGTTTCTCACTCACTTGACCAGGGACAGACTCCAACACTACATTTCTGACCAGTCCCGCAGTTGCCGTTGGCCTTGAGCCTGGCTCTGTCCTGCTCTCTCCACCAGGCCCTGCCAGCTGACTCTCTCCACTCCTCTGCTTTCTCTCTTCTGCCCTCCCCAGTCCCTCAGCCACTCCCCTGGGCACCCTCATTGGGCACCCTCAATTGTTGGGTAGTATGCCACCTCCCCCTGGCTTCTGCTTAACCATATGCCTATATAGGGATTTACTGATCCAAAGCTTTGGTCTATTTACATAAATCACTTTTACATAAAGCACTCCAGGGCATTGGTGGTTCAGTGATAGGATTCTCGCCTGTTCCGCCCCCTCCTTGTCACACTCTGATTTTCACCAGTCACTTTTCTCTCCACCCTCTCTATATCACATCCTGTTTCCACCCTACTTGGAGAGTATAAAAACAGCTGCTCTTCTGATTAAAGACACTTGGAAATTGCTTTCCAGCTCCGAGAGTTCCAGAGTGTATCTCCTGCGGAAGTTGGTGCAGCACGAATTCCTGATCCCTCTCCCACACAGCAGCCTAGATCAGCTCCAGTTGAGTTCTCTCCAACCCAGAGAGCACTAGCTCGGGAAGAAGTACCCTCAGGCTATCCCGGCACTCAATGGGCATCTGTGAGCAGTGCAGGGGAAGAAGAAAGTGATGGGAGCCTGAGGGAGGCCTGAGAACAGCAGAGCTGAGGGGGCTGAGTGGTGGGAAACCTAGTTAAACACATACATTATCAAGCTCAAGAACCTGGGTTTGAGCCCCCACTCCCCACCTCCAGGGCATATGCTTCATAAGTGGTGAAGCAGATCTGCAGGTGTCTATCTTTCTCTCTCCTTCCCACTCCTTTCTTTCTTTCCCTCTAGGGTTATTGCTGGGGCTCAGTGCCTGTACTACGAATCCACTGCTCCTGGAGGCTATTTCTTCTGTTTTTGTTGTCTTTATTATTTAGCATTTGTTGTTGTTATTATTGTCATTACTGGATAGGACAGAGAAATGGAGAGAGGAGGGGAAGACAGAGAGGGGGAGAGAAAGACAGACACCTGCAGACCTGCTTCACTGCCTGTGAAGTGACGCCCCTGCAGGTGGGGAGCGGGGTCCTTATGCCGGTCCTTGCGCTTCGTGCCATGTGTGCTTAATGTGTTACCGCCTGGCCTCCTCCTCTCAATTTATTTCTGTCTTCTCAGGGAAAAAAAACAGAAAGAAAGAAAAAAATGGCTGCTGGGAATGGTGGATTCATCATGCAGGCACTGAGCCCTGACAATAACCATGGTGGCAATTAAAAAACAAACAAACAAAAAGACCAGTAGAGCTGACACTTATAGTGTATTTTTTTATTTATAAAAAGGAAACATTGACAAAACCATAGGATAAAAAGGGGTGCAATTCTACACAATTCCCACCACCAGAACTCTGTATCCCACCCCCTCCCCTGATAGCTTTCCTATTCTTTAACCCTCTGGGAATATGGACCCAGAGTCATTATGGGGTGCAGAAGGTGGAAGGTCTGGCCCCACTCATCATGAGCATTGTCAGGTCGGTCCATACTCCCAGCCTGCCCTCTTTCCCTAGTGGGGTGGGGCTCTGGGGAAGCAGAGCTCCAGGACACATGGTGGGGTCGTCTGCCCAGGGAAGTCTGGTTGGCTTCATGGTAACATCTGGAACCTAGTTGCTGAAAGAAGAGTTAACATATAAAGCCAAACAAATTGTTGACTAATCATGAATCTAAAGCTGGAGTATTGCAGATGAAGATTTGGGGGTCTCTGTTTTGGAGATAACTAGTCGGCCTATTTTAGTTTATTCCAAAGGCTCCTTGACTATACTAGTTTTTTCCTGGGCCTGACCTCTGCTGTGCAGGTGGATCAAGTTATTGTCTGGCAAGATGATGTCATGGCTGGAAAAAGGACCAGAAACTTGGATCAGGAAAAAGAGTAGCTCCCAAATATGGGAAAGAGGTATAAATATTGTTGACTGTAAACCCCATTGACTTGATGTGATCTGGGGCCCATATTCAGCTTAGGAGCCTGTGTGACCTCTGCATCCCTGTAGATCTGAGCTCACATTCTGTGGTCATGAGTAGGAACGTTCCAAGCTGCCCCCATATCAGGACCCATCTTCCTCAGGTGTAGCACAGAGTATGTTGTCCAGCCTCTCTTTGGAGGATGGAACATTCTCTACCATTGTTGATCCAAGTTGAGGACAGGGTCTTATGGGGGCCCACAAATGTGTCCACTATGTTGTTCCTGATAGAGATGACCAGTGACAATGGAGAGGGGGATGTATTTAAGGTCTAGCTCCATCATATCTGTGGTGGATTTTGAGGCTCTGTTGTTACACAGGAGGGTAAAGTGGGTGGGAGGGGGTGGTGGTGGTGGGGCTGGTAAGGGCTGGGTTCTGATCATCACAACTGTGCAGGGGCTCAGTCATACAGGCAGGTCATGGCAGGGGTGGTGGGGGGTGGGAGTTCGGAGGTCAAGGCCAAGTGTCAAGCCAGACGAGGCAGATGGAGTTGGCTGGGAAAAACTCAAATTCCAAGGAAATCCCAGAGGTGCTGCCCACTGCCCACTGTTGCTTCAGCATCAAGGACCCATTATACTGGCAATTATACTCCTCCATCCCTAGCACCACCCCTGTTCAGGTCACTGGTGCCAGGTGTCACAGTGTAACTTGGAGGGCAAAGGTAGAGTCATCAGTAGAGGGGTCACATGAGGCCTGAGGACAGATTCCCCATGAGGCTGGGGGTGCAGTGAGGCATCATGGGTGTTATGGACCTTGTTGGAACTGGGCCTGGGAGACTGAGGGTGGGAAGCCTAGGGGCCTGGCCCCGATCCAGCTTTGGAAGCTGCACCTGCTTCTTGAACCTTTTGGAAGGCCGGGACCTTGAGTCCCAGCTGGCCTTAGGGTTAGGGTTAGGGTTAGATGGGGGGCGGGGGCTGGGGAAGAAGGCCCTGCAAGTGTTAGCAACAGCAGGCTGGAAGCAGAGCCCAGCTTCTGTAAATCAAATGATCTCAAGCATCACCTGCAAAAACCCAATTAGGGAGCAAATTAACTAAGAGTTGCAGATGCAATCGGATCACTGAGAGAAATTTGGCTTGGAGATGTGCCCCGATGAATGACAGCTGAACAGAGGGGCAGGTCTGGAAGGGCAGATGACCAAGGGTGTCCACAGCCGGGAAGGAGGGTAACCAGCAGGCCGACCCCTGCACCCTTGGCTGAGAGGATGTCTGGCCACTGGTGGCACTGTCTCCACACTGGCTCTGCTGGAGAGCGGCTGGGAGGGAATTTGAACTGACACAGGCTGCACCATGTTTAATACTGTCTGCTCACCACACCGCACACAGTGGCTGGGCGGCAATTGGATCTACAATTTCAGCAAAGGGTCATGTGAGCCTGGATGGGCCTGCCTTCTGAGAACCAAGAGGCAGGTGATCTTGGACCTCGGTGAGCTTCTGGGAAGACTGCAGAACTCAGTGACCTGGGGATATGAAGGAGAGAGGGCAAATGTCCCTCCAGGGAACGGATGGGGTGCCCACGCCTGCCTCATCACTGGGAATAGTGTGTAGGGACAAAAAAAGAGCAGTGTACACTGGAGGTGACTCAGCAAAGTGCCACTTCCCATCCTCAGCTCATGTTCCCAGGGTCTCAGGCTTAGAGGACAGTATAGCCAGGGTAGTACAGGCTCTGCTGTTGGTGTAGGTATGTCATTGAGAGGTGCAGGCTGGGAGACTTTCTGGAGGAGGAGGGAAGGTTTTGGTGGGTCTGGAAACTGGGGATCAAGCAGAAAGAAGGTGCAGTGGGCAAAGACAGAGAAGCTGGGGCTTGGTTAGAAGGTAAATCTGAGGACTTCTCTTACCCTTCAGTCTCCACTCCAAAGTGGGAAGTCCATGAGGCAGGACAGGGCAGGGATGTCAGAAATGGTGAGGGTAGCAGTGGGAGGAAACAGGGGACTTGCTGCCTTTCTACCCCAAGTCCAGACTCCAATGTGTACTTGCTGCCCTGCCCCCAGAGCCCTAGGAGACCCTGGTATGACAGAGCATGTGAGCTGACTCAGCCTGCACGGTGCTGATTCAGCCCCACTGGGCCAGGCTGGGTGCACCCTGCTCTGCCCTGGCCTGACCACTGCATCCTGGTCTTCTCTCCTGCAACCTCTCCTCCCAGCTCTGCAGCATAGCCATCAAAGATGCTTTCACTAATACAGGTGGCCAGGAACTGCTGCCACCCCAGCCTAGGCCCAGGAGCAAAGAACCAGCTCTTAAAAATTTTTAATTTTTTAAATTTTGTGTGTAGGTCATCCCACTTTCATGCTGGGTCCCCAAGTCCTAGAGAGTTGAGAAGGCCCAGTGCTGATGTCTGGGGTAGGCTTGGCGGCTCAGATTCTCAGATGCACAGACCGTTAAGCCCACCATGCCTGCCCTTTGGTTTCCCATTTTCTTATTCTTTTATTCATTTTTAATTTAAATTAAAACCAGTTTTAGATTGGTTTATAAAATTCTAAGATTTTAGGAGTATATTCTCTCTCTCTCTTTCTCTCTCTCTCTCTCTCTCTCTCTCTCACACACACACATTTGTGTACATTTGTCCACAGCACCCCTGCCCTTTGGTTTTCTGAGAGGGTCTTAGCATCCACATGTTGGGGGTCCTCTTCCCACCTTTGAGCTTCAGCGTCTCTTGAAGATGACAGGGAGGACTTACAGAGAGGCCCCTCAGCCTGGCCCTCGTGATCTGGGTGTGAGGCCAGGATGGACACCACTGATTGGCAGCCCTGAACGATTAGCACCAAATTCCTGGAGGGACCAGTGAGACAGCTGCCATCATTGGAGCAAGTACGGGCCAACTGGGGGACTCAGACCTGGAGGGTCACCTCACCAGGCTTTTCATTCCAGGGCTCTGTGGGAAAAGTCCACCACACTAGGGCAGGTAAAATAACTGTATAGATTTCATGAACCCATTAATCACCTCTCCCCCTCATTTTCTTTTTAACAAATATTTTATTTGATAGGACAGAGAGAAATTGAGAGGGGAGAAGAAGATACAGAGGGAATGTGCGAACACAGGTCCTTGCACTTGGTGATGTGTGGGCTCAACCAGGTGCACCACCACCGGGCCCCAATCACCTCCTAAAAGAAGGTCTTTTCTACCCTTCTGGTCCTTCTCATGCAAATAATTCCCTTGAAGATCAGTTCCTTCCCACTGGCTCCCTTGACCTGTGGGGGTCTCATGGGAAGAGGGCGTTGGGTGGTCTTGAGCCCTCTCTGCAGGGCCTCTGGGCAGCGGTTAGTTGTTCCCACAGTGCCCTGTGTCCCCATGTGTGGCCAGACTGCCTTGCCGTCTCCACTGATGTCTGGCTGCACACGGAGGCCTCAGACAACTCTTGTCCTGCCTGCAGGGACCAGCCACGCCGTTCTTCCTTCCTCTGGCCTGGCAGAGAAGAGCTCCAGGGCGCCACCTGCTGGTGGATTTTGATCTTTTTTAAAAAATATATTTTATTTATTTTTATTGTTGTTGTTATTGATGCCGTTGTTGTTGTGTAGGACAGAAAGAAATGGAGAGAGGAGGGGAAGACAGAGAGGGAGAGAGAAAGATAGACACCTGCAGACCTGCTTCACCGCTTGTGAAGCGACTCCCCAGCAGGTGGGGAGCTGGGGCTCGAACCAGGAACCTTATGCCGGTCCTTGCACTTTGCGCCACCTGCGCTTAATCCGCTGTGCTACTGCACGACTCCCTTTGCGCTTTTAAAAAATATTTTAATTTATTTATTATTGGCTAGAGACAGAGAGATATTGAGAGGGGGTGATAGAGAAAGAGAGGGACAGAGAGACAGCTGCAGCAAATGCTTCACCACTGGTGAACATTCCCCCCTGCAGGTGAGGACCAGGGGCTTGAACTTGGGTCCTTGTGCACTGTAATGTGACCGCTTAACCAGGTGCACCATCGTCTGGCCCCAGGCTTCTTGATCTTTACTGGAGCGCTGGAGCAAGGTCACAGGCAGGACCTGTGTGCTCTCCTTGACCTTGACAACCTTACTGACCTCCAGTTATCTTCTGACTGGCCGAGGTGACAGCACCTGCCACTAGGGACTCCAAATACTGCACTTAGGAAGCAGGCTGGAGACCCCATCACGATCTTGGTGTCTGGATGTGAGGTTCTGGGACCTGATTGTTCTTGATGGTGTTACAGTTCTTACTGTGGGGTGGGGGTGCAGAGGACTGCTGGCTTTTCTCAGGGACTTCAGAAACATCTCTGGGATGAGAAAGACTGCCTGGGTTAGAGGTTGCTTGGCAGAAGGGAAAGGAGAAATGAAGTTCTAGGGAGAGACACCAGCCAGGCAAAGGTTAGAAGGCAGAAGCGGGGCAGCACAGGAAAGTGTACTGGGGTATGCAGGAGGTGAACAACAGTGTCACACCTGGTAGAGCGCACACATTACAGTGCCTAAGGACCTGGGCTCAAAGCCCTGGTCCCTACCTTCAGGGGAAAAGCTTCATGAATAGTGAAACCATTCTCTCTCTCTCTCTCTCTCTTTCTCTCTCTCTCTCTGTCTCTCCCAGTGCACTGCTTAGCTCTGGCTTGTGGTAGCATGGGGGATTAAACCTGAGACTTTGGAGCCTCAGGCATGAGAGCTTCTTTGCAAAGCCGTTATGTTACCTCCCCCATCCTCCCTTTTTCCTCTCAATTTCTTTTTTGTCTCTATCCAGAATAAATAAAGAAGGAAAAAGTCTTAAAAAAAATAAAGAAGGGAGTCGGGCTGTAGCACAGCAGGTTAAGCGCAGGTGGCGCAAAGCACAAGGACCGGCATAAGGATCCCGGTTCGAACCCCGGCTCCCCACCTGCAGGGGAGTCGCTTCACAGGCGGTGAAGCAGGTCTGCAGGTGTCTATCTTTCTCTCCTCCTCTCTGTCTTCCCCTCCTCTCTCCATTTCTCTCTGTCCTATCCAACAACGACAACAACAATAATAACTATAACAATAAAACAACAAGGGCAACAAAAAGGGAATAAATAAAATAAATATTAAAAAAAAAAATAAAGAAATGACCATGGATGAGTAGAGGAATGAGGATATGGGGACTCATCTCAGGGGCACTGTGATCTGAGTACTGAGCCTCCTTCACCACCTAGCAGAGGCTTAACTTGATTTAATAAACTCCTCTCTTTGTCTTTAAATCCAATCAAAGGAATTGATCGCTTATTCTGGAATCTATGGGAAGAACTTACTAGAATCATTGGCTGTTACTGTCTCGGTCCTATCCACTGGCGACAGCCACCATTCCCAGGCGAAAGAGCTCCAAAGGAGGCCAGGGCCCCTGCCTGTGGTCCCCTGCCTGGGGCTGAAGGAGCCGTTCTTCACCCAGTGCCAAGTCACTTGATGCAGCTCTTCAAGCCCGTCACTGAAGCATTCATATTAATGGGGGGGGATCACTGAGCGATAGAATGGTGAGGGTCTCATGCTGGGAGAATGAAAATTGCAGGGGTGTTCCATGGCCACATCCCCAGAGCATCCCACTGGGAAGGGTCAGAAAAGAAAGTGACTCTTCTGCACATTCATCTGGCTCCATTAAATTACCTAGACATGTTGAAACGAAATACATTATTTCAGAATAACAATTCTCATTCTAATTAACTTTTTGATTTTTCTACACTTTCAATTATCTTCCCCTTAACTCCCCCACCCCTGCTGAGAGTGACTGCATGGAAGGACTTTGGCTGTGATCCCAGGACAGGCTGGAGGCAGTGTGCTGACCTGCTTTCCTCTTTCCTGATGGCTTTGGCCTCAAACTAGTCCCTACTAAGTCCAAATCAGTTGTGCAACGTCTATCTAAGACTTTAAAAATCCTCGGTTTTAGAACTGGAAGCATCACACTCCCAGATCTCAAATTGTATTATAGGGCCATTGTGATCAAAACTGCTTGGTGTGGAACAAACATAGACACACTGACCAGTGGAGGAGAATTAAGAGCCCAGAAGTAAGCCCCCACACTTATGGACAAAGGTGCTCAGATTATTAAATGGGGAAAAGGGAGTCTCTTCAACAAATGGTGTTGGAAAAATTGGGTTGAAACATGAAGAAGAATGAAACTGAACCACTATGTTTCATCAAACACAAAAAAGTAAATTCCAAATGGATCAAGGACTTGGATGTTAGACCAGAAACTATCAAATACTTAGAGGAAGATATTGGCAGAACTCTTTTCCATCTAAATTTTAAAGGCATCTTCAAGGAAAGGAATCCAATTACAAAGAAGACTAAATAAAAAACAAACCAATGGGACTACATCAAATTAAAAAGCTTCTTTACAGCAAAAAAAACCAAAAAATCAAAAAAAAAAAAAAAACAACAACAAAACAACTAAACTACCACTCAAACAAAGAGACCCTTTATAGAATGGGAGAAGATCTTTACATGCCATACATCAGACAAGAGGCTAATAACCAAAATATATAAAGAGCTCACCAAACTCAGCAACAAGAAAACAAATGACCCCATCCAAAAAATGGGGAGAGGATATGAATAGAATATTATCCATAAGAGAGATCCAAAAGGCCAACAAACATATGAAAAAATGCTCCAAGTCACTGATGGTCAAAGAAATGCAAATAAAGACAACAATGAGATACCACTTCATTAATATCCCAATAAAGAAATTAAAATGGTGTATTGCACCAAAGTAAAAAGCTCTGGAGTGGGGGTGGGTGGGTGGGAGTTCAGGTCCTGGATGGCAGGGGACCTAGTGGGGGTTGGATTGTTGTGTGGAAAACTGAGAAATGTTATACATGTGCAAACTATTGTATTTGCCATTAAATGTAAAACATTAATCCCCTAATAAAGAAAAAAAGAGAAATTAAAAAAAAATCCTGGGTTTCCATTTGGGTGCAGAACACTAAAGGTCTCAGAAGGTTAAATCACATCTTGAAGAACTGAGAGCTATAGTCAAGGATCTGAACTTTTGATTGACAGCAAATTTCTCAGGAAATTCCATCACCTGTTTTCTCAGCAACATAGGGTCAAGATTCTAGAAGCACTTACCATACTGTCCTCTTAGATTCCATGACAGAGTGCTAATAGCATGGGGAGCTGAGGATGGGGGCTGAGCACTGATATACAGAGGATGGTTGAACATTGGAGTATCATGATGAGAATGCACTCCTCAAAATTTGTCGCTTCCTGGTCCTGAAATGAGTGCAGCCTAGAATGTCTCTGGCTATGACCATGTGAACTCAGACTGACAGTGATGTAGACGTTACACAGGCTCTTATGCTAAATATGAGTAGACATGGGCCCTAGGGGGTTTACAGTTAGCGGTATTTGTATATTTTCCCCATAATCTGGAGCTACTCTCTGTCCTTATCCAGCTTTCTAGTTCCAATTTCTTTCTGTTCTATCTAATAATAAAGAAAGAAAAGACAGTGAAAAATGTCCTCCAGAGGCAGTGGATTGTTGTGCAGGCACCAAATCCCAGCAATAACCCTGCTGGCAATTAAAAAGAGATCAAAGACAGGTTACTTATTTTTTATTTATAAAATGGAAATATTGACAAGACCACTGGATAAGAGGGGTGAAGTTCCACACAGTTCCCACCACCAGAACTTCATATCCCATCCCCTCCCTTGATAGCTTTCCTATTCTTTATCCCTCTGGGAGTTTGGACCCAGGATCATTATGGAGTACAGAAGGTGGAAGGTCTGGCTTTTGTAATTGCTTCCCTGATGAACACGGGTGTTGGCAAGTCAATCCATTCCCCCCTCCCAGACTGTCTCTCTCTTTCCCTAGTGGGGCAGGACTCTGGGGGGCTCCAGGACATCTTGGTGGGGTTGTCTGCCCAGGGAAACCATGTTGACATCATCATGGTAGCATCTGGAAGCTGGTAGCTGAAAAAGAGTTAAGATATAAAGCAGAACAAATCGTTGGGTAATCATGAACCTAAAACCAAGAAAATTGCAGATGAAGATTTGGGGGTCTCCATTTTGGAAAAAGCTAGTAGGTCTGTTTTAGGTATATTCCAAGGGGCCCATGACTTTATTAGTTTTTGCCTGAGCCTGACAGCTAACATGCAGGTGGATCCAAGGTGTGGTCTGGGGAGATGGTGTTATAGTTGGAAAAAGGACTAGAAATCTGGACTAGGGAAGAGAGTAGCTCCCAGATTTGGGAAAAGTATATAAATATTGTTAACTATAATCCCCATCAATTTGATCTGGGGCCCATATTCAGCTCAGGAGCCTATGTGACCTCTGCACCCCTGTAGGTCTGAGCTCACATTCTGTGGTCAAGAGTAGGAACGTTCCGAGCTGCCCCAATTTCAGGACCCATCTTCCTCAGGTGGAAGACAGAGTATATTGTCCAGCTTCCCTTTGGAAGATGGAACATTCTCTATCGTTTTGATCCAACTTGAGGGCAAGGTCCTATGGGGGCCCACAAAAGGGTCTATTGTGTTGTTCCTGATAGAGATGACTGGTAACATTGGGGAGAGGGACCTATTTGAGGTCTAGGCTCATCATGTCTGTTTGGGACTCTCAGGACTCCTGAATAGGGCCCCAACTGATTGGGTGGCCTGATAGTGACTAAAGAGTCATCGTTAAAGTATGCCAGTCTCTTGCCCTTATCAGCTTTTGCAGTCTTTGCTTTAATAAGGTCAGCTTTGGAGTGAGTGAGGGAAATATAATAGGAAGTAGGTGAGGAGGGTATCTAAGTCTAAGTAGACACTATTTCATTAGGAACTTTATACTGACTCACTACAGACTATTGTGTACTTTTGTTTTCAGGTATATATTTTGCCCTAACTTAATGGATATATGTGAACATACGCTCTATCTCACGGGACCTGGTCTATATCTAGGTTTTGGGACTTTGCTAGGAAGTGAACCACTTGAAACAGAGGCCCCCCCCCAACTCTTCATTTGCACTATTACAGCCTTTAGGTTCATGATTAGTCAACAATTTGTTTGGATTTATATGCTAACTGTCTTTTTAGCCACCAGGTTCCAGATGCTAGCATGATGCCAACCAGAGTTCCCTGGACAGATAACTCTACCAATATGTCCTGGAGCCCGGATTCCCCAGAACCCCCCCACCCCCCCACTGGGGAAAGAGAGAGGCAGGTTGGGAGTATGGATTGACCTGCCAATGCCCACGTTCAGTGGGGAAGCAATTACAGAAGCCAGACTTTCCACCTTCTGCATCCCACAGTGACCTTGGGTCCATACTCCTAGAGGGTTAAAGAATAAAACTATCAGGGGAGGGGATGGGATACGGAGTTCTGATGGTAGGAATTGTGTGGAGTTGTAGCCCTCTTATCCTATGGTTTTGTCAATGTTTCCTTTTTATATAAAAAAAAATCATCTGGGTAGGAAGCCACCTCAGTGTTATCCACAGGGTTTTTTTTTGCAAGTCATGTGAAAGCTTGAGTCATTGTCACATAGTCATGAGGGAGATCATCAGATGATGAAGGCAAAAGCATCAGGGTTTAGACTGTGCTGTCCAGAGATGGTTGCACTAGGGGAAGATAGGAAAATCTTATAAGTCTCTGATAGAGAGATATTGAATTCAGGATGACTTCTACAAAATCAGGGCATGCAAATGATTAAAGGACCCTACAATTATCTCTTCAATAGTTTTTGGTGACTGGAGGCCTGACAGTGGTACACCAGGCTGAGCTCACACATTAACATATATAAGGATCCAGGTTCAATCCTTTGTTAGCCACTTTGTAGGGAAATTGTGAGGATGTGGTTGAGCTTGGCAGGGCTTACTTGAGGGGACATCCATCCTGTCAGTCTCTCTCTCTTTACCGAGAGGTTGAGCAAGGAGGAACACAACCACTCAAGGTTTGCCTTGTTTTATTAGACTCCCTGCCTCACAAAACACCCTGCTTTCCTGATACTATGGCCTGATTCCTTATTATCTACATAATCATTGTTTTGCCTGAAAGCTCCCCCCCTTTTCCCCACCCATTCCATTCCTTTGACCTATCTTCTTTCTACTCTCAAGACCCTCCCTGCCTGCAGGGTATTATTAGTCCTACCAGTTAAAATCCTCGCAACAGTTGCTAAGGAAGTTCCTACATTTCCCAGCCCTTTTTGCCTTTCTCCGCCCCTTTCCAAACCATGTCAAGCCATTTCCATTTCCGACTTGCCACTTCCAGGTCTGACTTTTAAAAAGCCTTGACTCTCTGATAAATAAAGATTTGAATTGCCTCTTCACCACCAGCTCTGTTCCTGGGTCATCTCTCTTGTATCGCTGAGTGAGTAGCAGCCCAGGCTGGCTCTGGTCACGTTCTCTCCAACCCAGAGAGTACGTGCCTGGGAAGAGGCACCCTCACACTAGCCCAGTACCACTTGCAGAGAGAAAGCTTCATAAGTGGGGAAGCAGGCCTGCAGGTGTCTGTCTTTCTCTCTCCTTCTCTATTTCCCTTTCCATTTCTCTGTACTATCAAATAAAATATCTCGTGGGCTTATTTTCTTTCAGGACATTCACCCCCAAGTACTTCCATGTACACTGTACACGAAGAGAGACAAAAAAGAGCTTATAATCAGGATGCCATAGGGCTGATGAGTCTCTCATGCTCCCCTTTGTTTGGCTTTCTCAGAGAGCTAGTTGGCTTTCTCTGAAGCTGTCTGGAAATTCTGGGTTTTTTTGGAGAGAATAAAAAGGATGAACTCTGAATGAGAAATTCAGTACCCAATTGCTACAATGTCCTTCAAGTTCCAGGAATTCTTGTAATTGTTTCTTAGTCTTGGGAAGTGGAAATGACAAAATCCATTTAACCCTGTCTGGATTAGTAAAACATACTTCAGAGGAGGTAATGTGGCCTAACTATTTGACATCTAGTTAAACCAAATTGTGTTTTGTAGATACCTTATGGCCCTTGAGCTCTAATCAATTAGACTATCTTTATGGGAAGCTTCACTAGGGGAGCAAAGGAGAAGGCTGTGTACCCACTGAAGCAGGGTTGACCCTGTGGAAAATTAATGCTGTGCATATCAGACTGGAGTGGGGGGAGCAAAGCCAGGCTGTATGGCACAGCCCCAGCAGGCTAGGGCTAACTGCAAAGCGGGGAGTCCTGGGCTAACCGGAAGCCATTTCTCCTTACATTGATCATTTAAAGACCCACTGGATGTATTGGAGATGCACAAATAACACCTGGGGACAATAAAAGGAGACCCCTGGGGGAAGTACATGTGACAACAATTATGGCAGTGAGTGTGACGAGACTAAAATGGCCTAGGAGCAAAAGCTGCTGTACCTATTGAAAGGCTTTCAGAAAAAGAGCTATTTGTCACCATTAAAGCCAGACCTATACCCATATGCTTGTAGCATGAGTGGCAGACTGTGACCTCCATCTAAATATAAAGAGGCCCTATTGCTGACCCTCACCCACAAACACCCTGCTTCACTTATAGGCATCCATGGTGAGTATTAGGTTGGGTAGTTAAATAGCCTATGTTAGGATATACAGGTAGAAGTAAGTAAACTTTCATTAGCTAAAAGTTAGTGAACTTTCATACATGCAAAGGTTAACCAGAAGAGAGCCCCCATGGTGTGTGCTTACTTTACAGCAGAAGATTCCTTTAGGTGGACGGCCTACTATGATCTAGTTAGACCCATCCAAGAATGGGTTTTAGCTCTAGAGAAAAATGTTTATTCATACAGAAGATTAGACCAGGGAGATGGTCAAAACACAGATGGTCATTTCAAGGGTAGATTTAGGCTACCCCAGACCCAAGAAACTTTCAAGGGGAGCTCAGGATGCTCTAGACCTAGGGAACTTTCTAAGGAAAACATACTTTTAATAATAATAATAAATAATGTTTAAGGTTATTCTTGATGTTAATGAAAACAATTATACATGATGTCATCTGTATCCTTGATGTTGATGAAAATAATCTTACATAATGTCAACTATATCTGAACAAAAAGTGTTTAAATAATAAACCTCTGCAGACAACGGACAGAGATGCCTCTCTCCTGCACCTGAAACAGCTGACGTGTCTCTCACTTCATTCATTTTTCTGACTCCCCCTTTCCTTCAGGAACTCTTATTTACTTTCCCTGGGGCTGACTCCTGGCACTTGAGGGTCTGGGGAACCAGATGGGACTCTGTATAACTTTGCACCATCACTGTTCAAGTCTCTTGGTGTTCATTCCAACTGAAGCAAAGAGGACAAGACTTTCTGGCCTACAGGAATACTGAAAAGAAAAAAAAAAGGCATAGCTCAAACCTGTAACTGTGATGTAACTACTCTGTAGGAATCAGTGGTGGGGCATCCAATCCTCTCGAGACAGAGTGGGGGTGTGGAACTATGGGTGGCCAGGTATAACTACGTCATTAAGTTCTGAACACATCTCCATTCTCTTCCATGTGTATTCCTCACTGGGAGGATGGGGGCTGTCACGGGGACTTATTAAACCCCTTTCAATGCAGTCATCTAAATGGGCCGATGCCTCCAATGGCCCCAGGCATAGCTTGACACTGGATAGTTTGCTCGACTTCCCCTCTACTATGGGTCTCCAGCAGGAAGTTGCTCAGTATCTGAAGGGTCACAACAATATTGGTGTTTAGAAGGGTTTGAAGGTGTTTCTTTTCCTCCAAGGAAAACATCAACACTCCAGTGGATGTGAGGGTTCCTGGGTTGGGGGCTGCATTCAAATGGTCAGAGTCTTAGTGTTCATTCAAATTAAAACAGCAATTAGGCATCTGAAGACTGTCTTTATGGGAAGCTTCTTTAGGAGAATTTCTCCTTTTAGGAGAAGGATGTTTGCATTGTGAATCTCCCCCCCCCAAAAAAAAAATCATATCTGAGAAGAAGCACAGATACAGAAAATGCAAACAAAAAAGGGTGCACAGCTAGAGGGGACCCAGAGGAAAAGTGTTGGCCATGATGCAGATGGCATCTTGGGTCGGTTCCACACCCCTGGCATTTGAACAGCTTCAGAACTCTGAGGAAGGGGATGCTGAGGTGCTGGTGTAAGAACAGAGAGAGTAGCTCCATGTCTATTAGGGGGTTAGTCTATTTTGGTTTCTTTCTTAGTAAAAAGAAAGGAGAACATCTCCCTTTTGCCCTTCGGAGATAGTTGAGAGGCTCCATTCCTAACACAAGTGGGAAGACTCTTCCTTAGTGGACTATGTGATAGAATTTCCCTTTGCCCGTGCTCCCCTGCACTTATCATTTTGTTGGGGGGAGATTGATGGTTCACAGTGCAGTTGTTGACACATGGGTACATCTTCTCATCTCCCTGTGACAGGTGTCTGCAGAACACTCTCAGCCCCAACTTAGTTCCTGCTCCTGCATCATGCACCAGGACCCCAAGGCCCTCGAGTGTCCTCCCTACCCTCCTTCCTCAGAGCTCTTTGACTTCTAATAGCTCAAACTTGGGAGAAGCCCATGCTTGGTTTTTAAATTTATAGTAATCTCTTGAAATGCACTCCCTGGGACCTTGTCACGTGGTGGCACCACCCCTGTGTGGAGGAGACTCCTTGAGGAAGTACTTTGGGTGTGCTTACTCAGAATCACCTGAAAGAAAATAGGTCCACAAGATATTTCATTTTATTTAGGACAGAGAGAAATGGGGAGGGAAATAGAGAAGGAGAGAGAAAGACAGAGGAGAAAGACCTCTGGATGGTCCACATGGCTGGGAATAAAAGATCCTTGGCTACCAGTTTGGGGCATGCTCTGTATGTTTCTGCTGGTAATCTGCTTTTCCTTTCACTGAGGGATCCTGCCCTTAGAAAAAAGGATTTCACTACAGCTACTCCTCTGCTCAGCCTGGGGCTTTGTGGGAACAGGAAGCTGGGCTGTGGATGTGAACCAGGAACAACCTCATGCTTGGGTGTGCAGGTGTCTGTGTACCCACAAAGCAGTCCCTGTGCTCCTATGCCTGGCACCAGGTTACCTGCTTCTAACTTAACCTTCTTCCCAAGACTCTCCTGAGGGTCAGGCATATGTCCTTGCACTGAGCACTTTGCACCCCTGAACTGATTTCCATGTGCTTCTGCACTGAACCCCCACATCCCTGCACTGAACTCCCTGTATCCCTTAACTGACTGCCCCATGCTTCCTTTCTGAAGCCCTACACCCCTTCACTGAGCCCCCTTCCCCCTGCACCCAGACATCAAAGTCCTCCAAGCCCCTGCACTGAGTCCCTCCCCAGAACCCAAAGGTGGCTGGACCTTCTCTGCAGGCTGAGGCCTCATCTCATTTCTCTGAGAACACAGCTCAATTTGAGCCCAGCCATCGGCAAGGAATTCATACTTTCTCCATAAACCATGGGCCTGGCAGATGTCAATACGGCCGGATTGAGGTGCCATTCAGACGTCAGGTCTATTTAGATGAAAATGTCTAATCAGAAAAACATTGGGGACTTAGGAGAGATGGACCAAACAGTTCCAAAACAATTTATCATAGAAATTAATTCCCAGAAAAAGTCTACCCTGGGGGGACTGGAGCTTAAAGTTTTGTTTTCAATTTATTAACACCCCCCCTCCAGCCCCAGAGCCTTGTTTTCTGTCTGCTTGGAGGCTGTCTGTGGCTGCTGGACATCCTGCAGCATTCTCAGACCCTGGTCTGCCTCCAGGGGTAGCAACACCCCCATCCCAGGCACCGGTGTCCTCAGATTCCCTGGCTCTTCCCAGAAATTCCATGACTCACATGCATGGGTCCCAACAATGACCTCTTTCCCTGTAGCATCTCTGTATTTAATCCAGGGTCATTTTCACATTTCTTGTTTAATATCTACCCCCCACCCCCATCCCTCACATCCTATGCCTTGCCATAGCGGCGGGGACCCCCTTACTCCAGCTGCTCCCCCTTTTCTTGGACCACAATCCTTGGAACAAACTGTCTTCTCTTGCCTTTCTCATCACTTGAGTTGGTGCTATGGTTGCCCAGCCAGGGCAGGGCAGGGCAGGGGGAGGATCCAGAGGTTGGTTCCAGAACCAGATTGTCCCTGAAGAACTGTGTGGCCTTGGGCAAGTCAATGGCATCAAGCAGAGCCTACTCTGGGACCTATGGGAGGGCGGTGCGATAGCTTGGAGCACAGGAGAAAAGGAAACACACGGGCTGGGCCCCGGCTCTGCTGGTGGAGTGTGCACCTTGCCATGTGCAAGGACCTGGCTTCAACTCCCTGGGATCCCTCCGCAGGGATGGGAGAAGCTTTATAAACAGAGGAGCAGCTGAAGTTGTCTCTTCTCTCTCCCTCCTCTTCTGCTCCTCCTCCTTCTGTCTTTTTATTTATTTTATTTTACTTTCTATTAGCAATTCAATATTGATTTATAAAATTACATGCCAACAGGGGTGTAAGCCTGCACCATTCCCAACACCAGAGTTCTGAATCCCAAGTCCCACTCCTGCAAACTACTGTGGTTCTCCCAGGGTTGCAGACATGGGTTAACTGTCATCTCTACAACTATCTGTCTACATTTTTTACATAATTTCCCCCTTTTACTTCCAGGTCCAGTCCTCTCTTCCCCTCCAAACCACACACAGCCCTATTACTTTAAAATTATTTATTATTTTTTATTAATAAAATGGAAATATTGAGAAGACCATAAGATGAGGGGTATAATTCCACACAATTCCCACCATCAGAACTCTGTATCCCATCTCCTCCCTTGAAAGCTTTCTATTCTTTATCCCTTTCGGAGAATGGACCCAGGGCCATTATGGGGTGCAGACGGTGGGAGGTCTGGCTTCTGTAATTGCTTCCCCGCTGAACATGGGTGTTGGCAGGTCTATCTACACTCCCAGCCTCTCTCTCTCTTTATTTAGTGGGGCAGGGCTCTGGGGTTGTGGGGTTGGGTCATCTGCCCAGGGAAGTCCAGTTGGCATCATGGTAGCATCTGGAACCTGGTGGTAGAGTAATGAAGCTGGAGAGATGACATTCCACTCCTGACATCTTTGGACACAGTCCAAAGTGGGACATGCTGAGGTGGTACTAGTTGAATTGATTAGGTTGGGATCAGCAGGTGCAATATCAATTGGTATGAATTGAGAGAAGCATGCAGGAAAGCGAGTCCCACCCCAGAGGTTCCAGGACTGGGAGAAATATGGGTTTTTGTAGAGAATGGGGAAGGTTCCTGATGCCTTAGGGATGTAACCCTATTACTACCTCCAAATATCTCTCCCTTTTTCATTCTCTCTCTCTCTCTGGGACCTGATAGAACTGGAGTTCAGAGCCCTCTTATCCTCTTCCTCCTATCACTTCCTCCCCACTGGGAGTATGGATCAAAGTAGTTTTTGGGCTGCAGAAGGTGGGAGTTCTGGCTTCCTGTAATTGCTTCTCCAATGGATTTGGGTGCTGACAGTTCAATCCATACCCCCAGCATCTTTCTTTCTTTCTTTCTTTCTTTCTTTCTTTCTTTCTTTCTTTCTTTCTTTTTTTCTTCCTTTCTTCCTAAGATTTAAAAAAATATTTATTTATTTATTCCCTTTTTGTTGCCCTTGTTTTTTTACTGTTGTAGTTATTATTGTTGTTATTGATGTTGTCATTGTTGGATAGGACAGAGAGAAATGGAGAGAGGAGGGGAAGACAGAGAGGGGGAGAGAAAGGTAGATATCTGCAAACCTGTTTCACCACTTGTGAAGTGACTTCCCTGCAGGTGGGGAGCTGGGGGCTGCAACCGGGTTCTTTAACATTGGTCCTTCCGTTTAACCCACTGTGCTACCGCCTGACTCCCCCCCAGCATGTTTCTATCTTTCCCTAGTGGGGTAGAGCTCTGGAGAGGTGAGGTTCCTGGACACATTGGTGAGGTCGTCTGCCCAGAGAAGTCAAGATGGAATTATGGTAGCATCTGCAACTTGGTGTCTGTAAAGTGCCAGGGCATATAGTGAGGCAAAATGGTTAATGAACAGGAACCAAAAAGCAGGAACAAGGTAGATGAGATTAGGGATCTTAGGGTGGAAGAAAGCTAGGAAGTCCATTTTAGGCATGTTTCTATGGTAGTTTTTGCCTGAGTTTGATAGCTAGCATGAAATTGTATAAAAATATTGTTTGAGAAAATGGTGTTAGAGTAGAGAAAAGGGCTTGAAAGTTGGATTAGGGCAGAGAGTAACCCCCATTCTTGAAAATATTCTGTGGATAGAATCAACTATCTACCTCCATCCACCTTATCTAGGACATGTATATATTGATATTTAGCACCAGAGCCTGTGTAGCCTCTGAGTTCCTGCTGGTCTGAGCTCCCAGCTCATCATCACAGCTGGGAAGAGTGCAGGCTGCTCTCATTTCAGGACCAGTCTTCCTTAAGTGGCAGGACCGGATTCTCTCTCTCTCTCTCTCTCTCTCTCTCTCTCTCTCTCTGTCCCTGTCTCCCTCTCCCTCTCCATCTCCATTCCCTCATCTTTCAGCTTCTATGAAAAATGGTCACTGTGAATTGTGGAGTTGTGCAGTCACTGAGCCTCACAAAAACCCTGGACACACACACACACACACACACACACACACACACACACACCAGAGGCCAGACAAGGCAGGAACTCCCATCCCATCTTGGGGAGCCAAGGTAGGGTGAAGAGGGCTGGAAATTGGGATAGCTCTGGGCCATGTGACCACATCGAATTGGAGGTCCTGAGAGGGGACCCTGTCCATAGATAGTGAGGGGGACTGATGGCCTGTTGGTCCTGTAGGGAGCACCAACTTGGAAGAGGGCTGGGTGTGTGTGTGTCAGACACACTCACTCCCTCGGGCCTAGCAGAGAATTTAGAACAGAAAATATGAGCTCACCCTAGCGCTGTGAGCTTGGAGTTGCTCTTGTTGGGAATTGAGTTTCTTAATAAACAGGGAAATGAAAAAAAGTTTCTAACCACTAGAGATTCAAATAAATTCTCAGTAGGTAATAAATGGAGCCATTTGGAAAAATGAAAGAGAATTTGCTGCCCAAAACCAATATTGCCTGCCTTGAACTGCGAGTGTTGAGTTTTCTCTGCTTTCTGACCTAGTGCCCTGTGCCCCAGCCCATCGTCATGAAGCCCCTCCCCCCATGGGTCAGCAGGAGGACAGGGCTGGGGGGTGACCACAAGGCAGGTGCTCTTCCCAGCATGCTATTTCTTCACTCACCTCCCAGTTAAACTTTCCCAGGATGTTTCCCTTGCTAAGTACTCAGTCAGTCTCTAATCTGCACATACACGGTGAATGGACAGATGTTTCGATGGACTGGGTGGATGACTGGATTACTGAATGGATGGCGGATGATAGATATGGGCATGGGAGTACAGGTGTCTGGATGCACGAATGAATGGACTGGATGACTGGTGGTGTGTAGTTGGGTGAAGGGATGGGTGGATGGGGAGTTATCTCTGCCATCTCCAGTGACCACCACCTAACTCAGCCTTCCAGACTCCACAGAGCACTCTCTTATGAAGGTGTGTGTTTCTGTCCCTTGTATAATTTTGTGCGTGGAAGCAAAGAGACCTTTATTCAAAAAGAAGAGGAAGGAAAGGCTGATACTGAGTTTTGAAAAAAAAAAGTGAAGGGGCAGGGTGGTCAAGCGCATATAGTATATAAAGTGCAAGGACCCAAAGACCCAGGTTCAAGCCCCAGCTCCCCACCTGCAGGGCAGAAGCTTCACAAGTGGCAAAGCAGGTCTGCAGGTGTCTGTCTATCTTTCTCTCTTCTTCTCATCTCTACCTCTTCTCTCTCATTCTCTCTCTTTTAAAATATTTTTGTTTATTTATTATTGGGTAGAGACAGAGAGAAATTGAGAGGGGGAGAGGAGGGGAGAGGAGAGAGGGAAAGAGACAGAGAGACACCTGTAGCCCTGCTTCAGCACTCAGCCTGGCCCCTTTCCCTTCTCTCTCAATTTCTCTCTGTCTTAGCTGGTAAAAGGGGGAAAAATGGCTGCCAGGAGCAGTGGATTTGTAGTGCATGTTCTGAGCCCCAGCAATAACCCTGGAGGCAAAAAGAAAAGAAAAGAAAAGAAAAAATAGGAAGAAGAATAAAGAAGGCTGGGGAGGATAGCATTCAGACAACTTTCTGAAGTCTCAGGTTCAATTTCCTGCAGAGCTGAGAAGTGTCCTAGTCTCTCTCTTATCTTTCTCATTAAAATAAAAAAAATATCTTTTATGGGGGACAGGTTGTGATGCACCAGGTTAAGTGCACACATTACAGTGCACAAGAACCTAGGTTCAAGCCCCCGGTTTCTACATGCAGGGAGAAAGCTTCACGAACGGTGAAGCAGGGCTGCAGATGTCTCTCTCCCTTTCTATCTTCTCCTTCCCTCTCAATTTCTCTCTGTTTCTATCTAATAATAAAAATATTAAAAAAGAAAGAAAAAATTTTTTTCAAAAGAGAGAAAATTGAATACAGAGATGTCAGTAGTCAGAGGAAGCCCCCTCCCCCACTTTTCTCAAATCTCCAGAAGTTCTTGTGTAACTCCACGAACCTCCCAGTCTCCAGACCACATGACAGACATGTGAGTGAAGGCCCCATTTCTGTAAGGCCATGTTCCCTTTCCTGCTCAGTGCCTTACACATATTAGAGGCTCAGAGATGTCTGGGGAGAGGGGAAAGTAGAGGAGAGGAAAGAGAGAGCCCAGGAAGAGACAGCACAGTCCTTCATGCTCAGTACCAAGCAATGTCACATGTCCAGCCCTCAGACAGGGTCATCCTGGAGACTGGACTTCTGCAAGTGCGTCCAGCCGGGTCTGCACAGGACTTGACAGCTCAGCGGGGGCGGAGTTTGAATAGACAGAACAAGTCCGAGAGCCACTTCTTCCTCTGAGCAGAGGCAGCAATGTCTCACACACTGCCAGTCCCCATCTCCCCCATCCCCAAACTTGGTTCTAAAAACTGCCCCTCTGATCTGCAGCTGGCCACAGGCACTAACTCCTCAGAGGCGTCAAAGCTGACTCCTGCTAAACACAGAAGACGGATCTGGATGAAGATTTTCCCCTTAAATTAATCTCCATCAATTCCATGGATTTTGCCTGCCCTTGCCCGGCCCTGGGGCGCAGGCTGTTGTTAGCTTTGCGTGGCTCCCGGCGTCCAGCTGGGAGAGTCTGTTGTCCCCGCAGGTCGGCAGTGCCCTGCAGGTGGCGCTGCTCCACCGCTGTTTCTCGGGAAGGTCATTTCCCCAGGACCGCTCTCCTCTTATGCAACAACTGACAAGATCCACTGTTGACTTAGGGATCTGGAGAGCCTAGCTTAAAATTAAGCAAATACATAAACCGGAGAGTCACTGTGTTTCCAATGTGACCGTCATCTGATCTGTGTCTGGTTGCTCGACTGATGCCCAGATCCTCACAGCTTGTGATTAGACGGTTATTTCATGCATCTTAGGACTGACACATGAGGTCTGTGCTCCCTCTGGCAGCCTTACTTTGGTGCAGGGAAAATGCAGAGCTCCAGGCGAACCTGTCTTCAGTACATCTCAGGAAAGAGGGGGTCTTTGCCCCCACCCCTCAATACAGGTTTGCCTGGAACCTGGGGACACCGATCTCTTGTTTGAGTGGTGGCTTGCTCTGAAACACTTGCATCTACTTGCTTCTAGGGCAGGAAAGCCTGGACTCAGTCACAGTGTGTATTCACACTGGCTTATGTTCTAGAAATGCAAATTACAAGGAGTCTATTTTTTGTGTGGAGGATCCTGCTTGGAGGTTCTATCAGGGGAGTACAGTGACTCTTAGACCCTTGATAGAAGACCATTTTGTCAGGGAAGCAATTACAGAAGCCAGACCTTCCACCTTATGCATCCCACAATGACCTTGGGTCCATAGTCCCAGAGGGTAAGCAATGGGAAAGCTATCAGGGGAGGGGATGGGATATAGAGATCTGGTGGTGGGAATTGTGTGGAGTTGTACCCCTCCTATCCTACGGTTTTGTTAATGTCTCCTTTTTTAAATAAATAAATAAATAAATAAATAAATAAATAAAAAGAAGACCATTTTGTATCTAGTGGGGAAGGTTGTCCTCCTCCACCAAACATGCAGCTTTGGGAGGGACTATGGGGAAAGAAGAGGGAGGAAGGGGAGACTCTCTCGGTCAGCCAGATCTGCAGAACCAACCTTGCTGATCAGTGGGCTGACAGATGTTACAGCCAGGCTGCTCTTCAATCCCCAAGCATGTCCCGAGCTCGTCAGTGGCTCTTTGTGCTTCTCCAGTTCAGGATCCCTCTGGGTCACTGTCTTCTCCTGAAGCCACTCATGAAAGAGTATCTAGGCTCTCTGTTGTGGGAAGGCCTGTTCTCTGGCATCCAGACCCAGGCGAGCGGAAGCCTCATTTCTGATCTTTGGGAAGCAGTGAATGGGACCTGTATTGTACTATTGTACTATTGTACAGTGGGACCTGTATTGTACTATTTCCTCCTGGGGAAAAGAGGCTGACACCTTAGAATGCTGGGACTAGTTTTCTCGACTCAAAATCATAGAACTACTGGTGACATTCTTTCCCTCCCCATCTCCCTCCTCCTCCTCTTCTCCTTTTCTTTCTCCTGTCCTCCTTCTTTTCTTTGTCTTTCCATTTTTTATCTGTGATTAATAGTAGGTTACACGATTATAAGACCATAGCGTATAGTTCCACACCAGGTTTTATGTCCCTACACTCCAACCTCCCAAAGATAACCACCATAGTTCTCAGAAGCCTTAGAAACAGTTTGCCTGCTTCTGTTGTTTGCTTGGCAAGTTCATGTGAATTAGATCTCTAGACTGTACATAGCAGTGAAGCCATCTGGTAGTTGTCTTTCATTTCTTACTTCGCTAAGCATGATCATCTCCGGTTCCATCCCGAAGGTCACAATATTGTCTTTTCTGATTGCAGAGTAGTATCCTTTTTTATTTAAAAAAATTTTAATTATCTTTAATCAGTCATCTATTGATGGGCCTCCACTCTTTCCTAGGGCTCATTTGTTCCCCTCTTATGGGAAGCTGGCCCTTACTTCCTCGGGGGATGCCTGGCGGGGAGCTCTGGAAGAGGAGGAAGTGGGGTCAGGACTAACAGACTGACTTCTAGCTTTCTGTCTGGGAAGAAGTTGTGCATTTAGTCATGGGCCCTTTGGAATGTAACTAGAATAGGCCTACTAAACTATCTACAAAACAGAGACCCCCCCAACTCTTCATCTGAATTATTCCAGCCTTTAGGTTCATGATTAGTCAACCATTTGTTTGGCTTTATATGTTAACTCTTCTCTCAGCTACCAGGTTCCAGATGCTACCATGATACCACTGGACTTCCCTGGACAGATGACCCCACCAGTGTGTCCTGGAGCCCTGCTTCCAGGAGTGTGGATCAACCCGTCAACGCCTATGTTCAGCAGGGAAGCAATTACAGAAGCCAGACCTTCCACCTTCTGCATCCCATAATGACCCTGGGTCCATCCTCCCAGAGGGATAAAGCTATTGGGGAGGGGATGGGAAACAGAGTTCTGGTGGTGGGAACTGTGTGGAGTTGTACCCCTCATATTCTATGATTTTTGTCAGTGTTTCCTTTATATAAATAAAAATAAAAAAAGAAGTTGTGCTTTTATTATTATTTTTTTTGGGTGGGAGGGGAGGAGAGGACAGTGCTGCCACCTAAAACAAGCTGATAATCTGAACAGGGTGCCCAGGAGCCTGCCCCAGCCTGCTAGAAGGCCAGTGTGCTGCCCCACAACAGTGCCCATCTAGGGAAGCCCTTCCCCTCCCAGCTGGTAGCTCTAGGCCCACGATCTTGTCTTCCTGGCTTACTCCTATGTGGTGGTCCTTTTAGGACTCTTTGAATTCTCAGGATTCTCAGAGGGCTGCTGTTGCAGAAAACAAGGAAGAATTAACTGCAGCCCTTTGTTCAGCAGAGTCCAACTGCCACTCAGAGCTTATGGGAGAGAAACTTGGGCTTCTTCATATTAGCGGGCCTAGGCACAGTTTGTGCTCCAGAAGTCTAGGCCCTGAGTAAAGGGAAGGTGCAACTATTTATAGGGGCTACAGGCTGACAGCAAAAGAGTAGTTACAAAAGCCAAACATAGCGAAGTTAGAAAGGGAAGGAGGGTCTTAAGCTATCTTCCACCCATAGCTGAAGGACTGAGTGCTGGTTACTTGATAACTGTTATCTTTTCTCTAACAGCTGTGTCTAGGTAGTAGTAGGAGTGTGGTTAGGTTAGCCTCAGGATTTAAAGGAACAGGACTTAAAGGAGTCCTAGAAGCATCCAGTGGCTGTCTTTTATTGGTTTTTCACTTATCACTGCTTGCTCCACAGCCCCCAGTGTGGTCCATCCAGGTGCTGACTGGTAATATTCAGGGACTCAGTCAATGGCCACACAGTCAAGTACTTGTTGCTTCAAAGATGCTGAGATTCCTCTTTCTTTTTTCATATATATAATTTCTTTATTTATTTCCTTTTGTTGCCCTTGTTGTTTTATTGTTGTTGTAGTTATTATTGTTATTGTTACTGATGTCATTGTTGTTGGATAGGACAGAGAGAAATGGAGAGAGGAGGGGAAGACAGAGAGGGGAAGAGAAAGACACCTGCAGACCTGCTTCACTGCCTGTGAAGAGACTCCCCTGCAGGTGGGGAGCCGGGGGCTCAAACTGGGGGCTTGAACCGGAATCCTCACTCCGGTCCTTGTGCTTTGTGCCATCTGCGCTTAACCTGTTGTGCTACCGCCTGAATCCCTGCTATATATGTAATATATATATATATATTACTAGTGCCTTAATAAAGATAGATAAAATTGTAGGATAAGAGGGGTACATTTCCACATAATTCCCACCATCAGAGTTTTACATCCCATCCCCTCCACTGGAAACTTCCCTATTCTTTTTATTTTTTATTTTTTTATTGATTTAATAATGATCAACAAGACCATCAGATAAGAAGGGTACAATTCCACATAATTCCCACCACCAGAATTCCGTATCCCATCCCCTCCTTTGGAAGTTTTCCTACTTTTTATCCCTCTGGGAGCATGGACCAAAGATCAACATGGGGTTAAGTGCACGTGGAGCTAAGTGCAAGGACTGGCATAAGGATCCTGGTTTGAGCCCCAGCTCCCCTTCTGTAGGGGCGATGCTTCACAAGCGGTGAAGCAGGACTGCAGGTGTCTATCTTCCTCTCCCCTTCTCTATCCTTCCCTCCTTTCTCCATTTCTCTCTATCTTTTCTGACAACGATGACATCAACAACAGTAGAACTGTTGTTTTCGCCGGGCTGGCTTCACGGGCGGGTAACAGATGACCAGGGACTCATGGTTGAGCTGTAGGCAGTATCTCTTTATTCATGCAGGATGCAGCACAATCTAAGCCGAGCTAAGCTAAACTAAAGGTACCCTAAAACTCACAATGCTGCCTATATATACTTGCCAAGTAGGGTGGAAACAGGATGTGACATAGAGAGGGTGGAGAGAAAAGTAACTGGTGAAAATCAGAGTGTGACAAGGAGAGGATCAGGGTGTGACAAGGAGAGGGGGTGGAGCAGGCGAGAATTCTATCACTGAAGCACTAATGCCCTGGAGGGAGGGTGGTGCTTGTTAACAGTGGTTATGTAAATAGAATGAAGTGGTTATGTAAATAGAATAGTGTTAACCAGGGGGGATTTAAACCAAATGAAACAGAAGGGGTCTCATGCATACCAACATAAAACAACAAGGGCAACTAAAGGGAATAAATAAATAAGTATTTAAAAAAAAGATCAACATGGGCTGCAGAAGGTGGAAGGTCTGGCTTCTGTGGTTGCTTCTCCTTTGGACCTGGGCGTTGACAGTCTGATCCATACTCCCAGCCTGTTTCTATCTGTCCCTAGTGGGATAGGGTTCTGGTGAGGTCCATGGGTTCCAGGACTCTTTGGTGAGGTTGTCTGCCCACGGAAGTCAGGTTGGCATCAAGGTAGCATCTGCAACTTGGTGGCTGAAAAACATTAAATATAAAGCAGAACAAATTGTTGAGTAAAAGTGCGAATATAGCAGATGAGATTTGGGGTCTTTGTGCCGGAAAAAAGCTAGGAAGGCTACTTTAGGTATATTGCAAGGAACCCATGGCTTTACTAGTTTTTGTCTGAACCGATAGCTAACATGCAGGTGGGCTGAAGGTATTGTCTAGGAAGATGGTGTCAGAGTGGAGAATAGGATCAGGACAGAAAGTAGCTCCTGAATATGGGACAAGTATATAAATACCATTCACTGTAAACCCCATCTATGTGACCTAGAACCCATGTCTAGCCCTACTTAGCACAGGAGCCTGTGCAGCCTCTGCATCCCTGCTGGTCTGAATTTGTATTCCATGGTCATAGCTAGAAACCTTCTAGCCTGCACTCTTTGCAGGATTGACTGATATTTCTAATGGCGGCCATTGGTTCATAGCACAAATGATGTTTCACAGAGCAGAGCAGTGCTCCTCCCTTACGCCCTCTCTGACGGGGAGATGACCGGGTGGTGTGAACCTGCACAGACTGTGACATCTGTCAGTCCACCACAGTCATCCAAGGTGCCCCCGTCCCGATATCTCTCAAAAAACGGGGAGCCATCCCTGCTTCCAAAGTCCTCACCACCTTTCCAATCTATCAAAAGGGGAGCTGAGACACGATTACTTATTTATGAATGAAACTGGAGGAGGCAAATTAATAAATTATGTGAATCTATTTTTTCTAAAAATATGATAGCAGAATTAGTTGACATATTAGAAATGCTGTGATTTTTATATTGTGATTACTTGTTCTTTTAAAGCAGAATGCATTTTAAATAGCTCAACAAATTGTCTAATTAACCACTCTGTTTACATAAAGAGCCAGCCTGGAAGGTGGAGGGGAGGGCTCTTCTCCAGAATAGTAGGAAAGTTCTTGAAGAGATGTCTATCAAGGAAGGTCTTTCAGCCTAAGTATAAACCAGCCAGCATTGGAGGCGGTGAATTTGCACCCGGTCCAGGCTGGGCAGCTGATCCCAGCATGATTTCTTCTTGGTAGGGGGTGATCTGAGAAGCCACATTCTATCTGCCTTGGGTGGGAGTTAGTCGCTGTGTGTCCTCCCTTGCTCGGGCTAGGTGTCATGTGATCTTGCTTCCTGCATGTAGCTTGGAGCAAGCAGTGTGTCCTTGTGTTCACTCATTCATTCATTCTACTTCTTTTTTTATGGGGGGGGGGAAATGAACGATCTACAGTAAATGCAGCTGTTGGTACATGTGTAAAATTTCTCAGTTTTCTGCAAAACACTCTCTCTCCCAGCCTAGGTCCTCCTCCACCATCCTGCACCAGGACCTGAAAGCTGCCTCTCCCACAGAGTCCTTTTCTTTGGTGCAGTACACCAAACCCAGTCCAAGTTCTGCTTTGTGTTTTCCCTTCTGTTCTTATTTCTCAACTTCTGTCTATAAGTGCGAACACCCCACATTCATTATCTTTATTTATTGGATAGAGACAGCCAGAAATTGAGAGGAGAGGGGAGGTAGAGAGTGAGAGAGCCAGAGAAGACCCCTGTATTCCTGCTTCACTACTCAAGGGAATGGGGGCTTGAACCTGGGTCCTTGCACACTGTAACGTGCACTTAAGCAGGTGTGTCACTACCGAGCGACCCTCCCCCCATTCATCCTTCTCTTTCTGGCTTATCTCACTTAACATGATTCCTTCAAGCTCCATCTATGATGAGGTGAAGAACATGACTTCATCATTCTTAATAGCTGAGTAGTGTTCCACTGTGTATATAGATCACAGCTTACTCAGCCACTCATCTGTTGTTGGACCCGGTGTCCAATTCTTGCCAGTGGCAATATGCCTGGAGCTTCACTGGGTCCAAGGTGCCCAAGGTCCAGACCTGTCCAGGTCTGGATGGAATACAGTGGAATATTTATTAATATATTTAAATTTTCTATATTTAATTCTTATTTTATATCTTAAAGGCTTTAAATATTTTAGCATATCTATTTAATACATTTTATTATTCAATATATTTCACACAAATACTTAATAATTAATATTTAATAATTAATAATGTTATTATATATTATTTAATTAATTAAAATGATAATAGAACATTGTTTTTTAAACATGTGAAGGTTTTTTATTTTATTATTATTATTATTTTAAAATATTTATTTATTTATTTATTTATTCCCTTTTGTTACCCTTTTTGTTTTATTGTTGTAGTAGAACATTGTTTTGTAGCTTTGTTGGCGATAGGAGTGAATCCCAGGACCTCAAGCATGGAGGGCCTGCATTATGCTCACCGAGTCACTCTCTGGAAGCCCTGGCTTTTTGTTTGTTTTTTGGCTTTTTTTTTTTTTTGGGTTGCTGTTGTCACCTAGGCTCTACCATTCTGGACTAATTTTTTAGATAGAAAGAGAGTGATAGATGAAAGAGAGACAGAGGGAGGGCGAGATCTAAGAGAGAGAGAGAGAGAGAGAGAGAGACAACACAGCACCAAAGCTTCCTCCAATGTGGTAAGGTTAGGATTCGAACCTGGGTTGTACCCATGACAAAACAGGTGCACTACCCTGGTGAGCTATTTTACTGGCCCAGCCCCTGGTATTTTACATCAGACTTCCAGGCATTATTTCCTGAGGCACTAAATCCCACTGGCTCCCATGCCCCGAGGCTGAGCTCCAAGTCCTGGTGGAGATGAAGATGCCCCTTCATTAGTCCATTAGAACCTGGAGTGAGAAGTTTCCTGGTTGAGCATCCAAAGGAAGACCCCTGGGGCCTTGGTTCCCCCTGATATCTGCCAGAGGAGTCCCCCACAGTCTAGGGACACAGGGACAAGAACACTTCTGGGGTGTCTGCAACAGCAGGTCTCTAGCTCCGAGTCATTCTTGGTGTGGGAGCTGAGGACGAGTGTGCATCTTTCCCAACCACAGAAGGCGGTTCAGTCTAGTGAGGTTTCCAGTGTGGCCGCAAAGTGGTATGTCTGGTGGGCATCAGGACGAGTGGATACTGTGGCTGGACAGAGAACAGCATCTTGGAGCAGCTGCTGTGCCAGCTGGTGTCTGGTCCTGAGAGGATGACCCAGGTGCCTGGGACACTCTGGACTGTGCTGTGAGATTCCTGAGGAGCCTGGTGTGCGTGCTACAGGCCCAATCTGGAGGGCAACCCCCCCTCTAGCTTCAGGGGGGCCTGGCTATGGGTGGGAAGGAGACTCCTGGGGGCCTGGCATCATTGGCAAACCCAAAGCAGAGTAAGGAGGTGGAGAGTGGGTGTTGGGCCAGCTTGCAAAGGCAAGAGAGTGACTTAATTCCTCTGGACTTTAATGTTTTTGAACTTTTGCTGGCAGGGGAATTTAATATTTAAACTTTAATTTCTCCTTAAAATTTTTATAAAGGGAGCACGCTTATATTCGAGATTGGATAGCTCTGATGCAGCTGTTTGTCATGGAGGCGTCCTGTGCATTTTTGTGGCACCGGCTTACCGCAGAACCTCTGCAAGGCCCACTGGACAGTGTCCTGGACATGGTCTAGGTGAAAATCAACCTGGAAGTGAATTGTCACCACTTGCTCATGGCTCACAGCAGACTCTGGGTCATGATGCTGATCCAGTTCAGAATCAATTCAGGGCCAAAGCCCACCCTGTCTGTAGTGGTCTGGGGTCCTTAGAGCAGCAGGCTGCAGGAAGACATAGAGCTTGGATGGAGGGCAGGGCTAGTTCCTCTCTCAGAGTCTGTGGCTACCCCAGGATCTGAATAGTGAAGCCCTTCTTGGGGCCACCTGCCACTTCCTTCCATGGACCTATCCAGTAGGATTGCTCCCAGGTCCCCTGGTCAGTCTACCAGGAGGGAGATGAACTTCCACTCTGAGGTATAAGGACACAGATTGGACACACCTGCATGGCTGGCCCTCTGTGCCCAGGTGCTGAGCCCTCAGATACAAGTCCTCCCTCTCTCTAGGTGTCCAAGATGGCCGCTTGGTTTCAGTGTCTCTTCTTTTTTATTTTCAATATTTTATTTTTGTATATTTATTTATTTGGGATGGAGCCAGAGATAAATTGAGAGGGAAGGGAGGGGATATAGAGACACCTGCAATACTCATTCACTGCTCATCAAGTTTCTCCCCAGCAAGTGAGGACTGGGGGCTTGATCCCAGGACCTTGTACTAAATGCTCCACAGCCGGAACCCTACTCCAGCATCTTCTTTTCCTTGACAGTTTGTCACCATTCTGTCAACTGGCAGTTGGAGTTGGATGCTTTGGAAATAGGTGTGTGTGTGTGTGTGTGTGTGTGTGTGTGTGAGGGGGTAGGGTGGGGGTCTTGTGGGTGCCTTGATGTAAGACATCAGTCAGGACGGCTCAAGTTTGACCATGAGTGTCATGATGTCAGTCACTGGTGGTGACCACTAGGACATGGCCACTGTGACACTGGTCATTGGTCATCAGTGGTGAATACTGGGGCCTGACCCTGTGAGCACTGTGTCTGCCACTACTGATGCAGCAGTGAGAATATGCTTGGGGTGAGGAGAGTCCTGCTGGCGCTTGAGTCATCACTGTTGTTTCTAGTCACTTTCTTTTTCCTCTTGAGGTTCGTCTCTGCCACAACTGGCAAGAGGGTTCTCTGGCATCCTGTTTGTAATGGAACTAAATCCATCTTGGGATCGCAACCCTCAGGAGCTGTCTGTAGTCCACCTCTGAACAACTTCACAGGGAGTTATATATATGATAAGAGTTTTTTTTTTGGGGGGGGCAAGCGTTGGTGCACTCAGCTGAACACACAAATCTCCATGCAGAAGGGTTCAAGCCCCCCAGGGTGGGGAATCTTGATGAGTAGTGAAGCAGTGATGCAGGTGTCTCTCTTTTTATCTCCCTCTCTATCATCCCCACCCCTCTCAATTTCTTGCTCTCTTATAAGTATAAGAAAAAAAAAATCCCAAAGTAGTAACATGACAGCAACAACAAAAGAATTTGAGGACACACATACATTCAGATCTGGGCAATGCTCTCTACTCTGTCCTCTTCCTGACTGTCCAGGTGAGCCATCAGAATCAGAGTGGAGAGGCCACTCTGCCAGACTTCACTTCTGGCCTCAGATTCATGAACCTGGAACTGCCAACTCCCAGAAAGCTCATCCTGGGCAGGAGGAGGAAGTCAAACCTTGAGTTCAAAGTGAGCACATGAGATCCCAAGCTGACCATTCTCCTCCTGTTTCTGGACATTCCATCAAAGACAGTGCACTTGATGAAAAGTCAGTAGTCTTAACAAGACACAGAGTATTTTAATTAATAGACTACAACCTGATTTTAAAACATGCCTTCATTATAAAACTAAAAAGTCCTCATTACAGAGGACTTGGAAAACATCGAAATACACAAAGAAGAAAATTAAAAATAAATTATTTATAACTTGGTTGCCCAGAGACAATTCCTGTTAATTTTTTTGGATGTATTTCCTTCCAAAGCTATATCTTTTTAAGATTGTTATGTAGAGAGCACAGAAATTGTGTCCCATACCCACTTCTGTTCTTAAAAATAGAAAAGCTGATTCCTAATTAAAGGTCTTTTTTTTTCTTTCATTATCTTAAGTAATAAATCCTAACCAGATTTACACGGGTGGTTTATGGATTCTCTTATTTTCTTCTCTTTTCATACTAAATTATTGATGCCATGAATACAAATGAATCTCCTTCCCTTTTCTATTGTCTTCCAATTAAAACTGAACACAAAGATGCTCAGACAGGCTATTCACTGGGAGTTTGGCAAGTTTAACTTTGAAGAACCCCAGGGAGGCACCATGGAAGCCTTGCTAAGATAGATTGCCTGAGGGAGGGCCGTCAAGGGTCTTCCTGGAGGAGACCCAAGGGAAAGGCAGACTGAGCCCTTAAGTGAGGGTCCATTTCTGTAGACTGAGCAGCCATTCATGACAGGGTTGGAGGGATAGGTGGATGGAGGGGTGGCAGCTGACTTAGACAGCCTCTTAGCTCTGAGACCTCTGCCAGTCCCTCCTTTAAAAAAGGAAACAAGCAGGGAGTTGTGCGGTAGCGCAGTGGGTTAAGTGCACATGGTGCGCAGCCCAAGGACCGGCAGGCAAGGATCCTGGTTGGAGCCCCCAGCTCCCCACCTGCAGGGGAATCACTACACACTCCATATACCATCCCCTTCACTGATAGCTTTCCTATTCTTTAACCCTCTGGGAGTATGGACCCAAGATCATTGTGTTTAGCCTTGGCTTATGCTAGAGCTGAGGCTTGAACCTGAGACCTTCTGTGCATCAGGCATGGAAGCCTATTTGCATAACCTTTACACAATTTCCTCAGCCTAGCCTCTCCCTCTGAATGGAGCTACTCTAGGGTTCCACCTACTACAAACCTTGGGGTGGTAATTCAGGGTTGGGGTGGGGAGTGCGCCATGTAGGCTCTTGTGAGTTTAATTCTGCAGTCAGTGCCAGATTTAACACTGTTGTATGCGTTATGAGATTTCCTACAGAGGTGGCTCAAATACTCGTGGGTCCTTTTTCAGACCATGACTTACATCCCCTGCCGGCCCAAGTCACACCCACCACGCATATGAGAAACATTGCTTTGTGGGGGAATCTTTTTCCTTTGTTTGCCCTTGAGTGACACAGGCAAATGCACATGTGGCATTTTCATACCCACCTGTCCCTTAGATGAAAGACATTAGAAATTTCAGGCCAGTTGGCAAGTGACACAGTAATAACCAGGATTAGTGGCAGTATGTGTTAACATGCAAGCTCCTTGTAACCTTCACTCAAGCCAGTTGTCAATGGTGTTATGATGACTGTGGGCAAACTCCTGCAGTTTTAGTCTACAGTAGAATTATCATTACTATGGTTATTATTATTATTTCCTTTGCCACCAAGGTTATTCCCATGGGTCAGTGCATGCATAACACTTCCACTCCAGAAGGCCGTGTTTTCCTTTTTCCCCTCTTTATTTGATAGGACAGAAAGAACTTTGAGAGGGAAAGGGAGAGAGAGAGGGAGAGGGAGATAGAGAGGGACAGAGAGACACCTTCAGTTCTTGCTTCATTGTTTGTGAAGCTTTCCCCTTACAGGTGGGTAGGAGGGATTCGAACCTAGGTCCTTGCCTATGGAAACATATGTGCTTAACCAGGTGTGCCATTGTCAGGTCCCCACTATCACATTTAATGCAATGCCAGGGCTTGGACCCAGGACTCACGTATGGGCTCTACTATGAGCACCATCCTTGGCTCAGTTGAAAAACATTCTTTCTAAGGCAGCAGGAACCTTCCTCATTGTCTATAAACCTAAATTTCTCCCAGTCCTGGAACCTCTGGGGCTTTGCTCATTTTCCTTCATGCTTCTCTCAATCCAGACCACTGGATCCTGCACCTGCTGATCTCAACCAAATCAAAGCAACCAGTGTCAGCTCGACATGTTTCACTTCGGATTGTGTCTAGAGGTTCCAGGTCTGCCATGTCAACCTTCCAGCTCCATTACTCTGGTGAGAACTTTCCTAGCTCACAGGACTCCTTAGTTCCATTTTGGGTGGCACATTTCCTAGCAGAGTTATAGAACCTAGACATAGACCAGGGCCCATGAGACAGAGCATGTGTCCATAAATCAGGGGAAAATATAGACCTTAAAGCAAAGGTGCTCAATTATCTGCAGTGACTCAGTAAGTGCAGCAAACAAGTCAAAAGACCTAAAAAAGGCAACATAAAGTCCTTAATCAAATATTCTCTACTTAGACCTAGATACTCTCCTCACCTACTTTCTATTTCACTTTGCTCAATCACTCTAAGTCTAACCCTGTCAGATAAAGTAAGAACTACAAAAGCTGGATAAGGGCAAGAGACTGGCACACTTTAATGATGGCTCTTTTGGTCACTATCAGGCCACCCCATCATCCAGGGCTCTAGTCAGGGAATCCTGGGATTCCCATATAAATATAATGGGCCTCGACCTGTAACAGACCCCACTCTCCACCATCACTGGTCATCTCCATCAGGAACAACATTATAAACCCTCTTGTGAACCTCTACTGGACCCTGCCCTCAATGTAGAACAAAAATAGTAGGGACCGCCTCACTCTCCAGAGGGAGATTGTGTCAACACACTCCACCACTCCAGGAAGAAGGGTCCTGAAATGAGTGCAGCCTCGAATGTCCTTAGCTATGACCATGGAAAGTGACTGCAGACTGACAGGGATGCCGAGATTACACGGGCTCCTGTGCTAAATATGAGTAGACATGGGTCTTAGGTCAGGTCTATGAAGTTTACAATTAATGATATTTATATACTTTCCCCATATTTGGGGGCTACTCTGCCACGATCCAGCTTCCTACTCATATTCCCAACTCTGACACCGTCTTCCCAGAAAATACTTTCAGCCCACCTGCATGTTATCTGTGGGGCTCAGGGGGGTGGGGGTGGGATGCAGAGCTCTGGTGGTGGGAATATACCCCTTTTAGTCTATGGTCTTGTCAGTGTTACCATTTTATAAATAAATAAATTAAAAAAAAAAACAAAAAACCTGATAAAGTCATGGGCCCATTAGATATTTATACCTTAAATAGAAAAAGAAGTCATCCAGTAACTTCATTCTATGGGAAGGAGTTTGATGTAATTCCTTCGGTCATAAAGTGAAACAAATAGGGGTATCGTTTAATAAATAATGACCTCATCAAAAGCACATTAACAGAAGGCAGAAGTGCCATTTACAATAGTATCCCAAGCAAGAAATACGTAGGAATAAAGCAAAATCTGCATGACACACACTTACTGTTATGCCTCAGTTGAGGAATTTAATGGAGAATCAGATAAATGGAAAGATATACAATGCTTATGAATCAGACAACTGGTGCTAGTATTATTTAAATCTTTCTTTTTAATTTATAAAAAGGAAACACTGACAGAACCATAGGATAAGAGGGGTACAACTCCACACAGTTCCCACCACCAGAACTCCGTATCCCATCCCCTTCCCTGATAGCTTTCCTATTCTTTAGCCCTCTGGGAGTATGGAGCCAAGGTCATTGTGGGGTACAGAAGGTGGAAGGTCTGGCTTCTGTAATTGCTTCCCTGCTGAACATGGGCGTTGGCAAGTCCATCCATACTCCCAGCCTGTCTCTCTCTCTTTCCCTAGTAGGGGTGGGGCTCTGGGGAATCGGAGCTCTAGGACACATTGGTGGGGTCATCTGTCCAGGGAAGTCTGGTTGGCATCATGCTGGCATCTGGAACTTGGTGGCTGAAAAGAGTTAACAGACAACGCCAAACAAATTGTTGACCAGTCATGGACCTAAAGGCTGGAATAGTGCAGATGAAGAGTTGGGGCAGGGAGGTTTCTGTTTTGTAGATAGTTAATAGGCATATTTTAGTTATATTCCAAAGGGCTTGTGGTTATACTAGTTTCTTTCTTTCTTTCTTTCTTTCTTTCTTTCTTTCTTTCTTTCTTCCTTCCTTTCTTTCTTCCTCTCCTTTCTTTCTTTCTTTCTTTCTTTCTTTCTTTCTTTCTTTCTTTCTTTCTTTCTTTCTTTCTTTCTCCCCTGAACCTGAAATCTGAGATGCAGGTGGATCCAATTTATTGTCTGGGGAGATGATTTCATGGCTGGAAAAAGGACTAGAAAGCTGGATCAGGGAAGAGAGTAGCTCCCAAATACGGGAAAGGTGTATAAATATTGTTGACTATTATTTAAATCTTAACCAACTGCTTTGTATAGTCGAGGTAAACCCAGTGAAAACCCTAGACCTGTAGAAATGACAAATAATTTTTAAAGTTTATCTAGAAATGTAGAGGGTTGAACTAGCTGATGTAATTTTGTAAACAAACAAACAAAAACAGTACTGGGGGATTATACTGACTGATTTCACAATTTATTTAGAAACTACAGTAAAATAATTGAATTATTGGCATAAAGATAGAAAGGTAATGGGGCAGAATAGAGAGCATAGGAAAAGTCCTAAAACTAAAATTTCCATAAAAAAAGAAATTTAAACCTTACCTTACACTATGCATCAACAGTGTAGAAAACCTGACACCTTATGGTGTCTTATGACAGTACAAGAAAACACATGGAAAAAGAACTTTGTCACCTTGAAGTAGGCAAACATTTCTTATGCAGGATAGAAAGCCACAAACCATTAAAACACCAGTAAATTATACCTTTTAAAAATTATAAACCACCATCCTTTGAAAGATTATCATTAAAGGGGTAAAACGTCAGGCCACCAATGAGAAGAAGCTATTTGCAGTAACACATGTTTCTGAGAAAAGAGTTTGTCTAGAATGTATAAGGAATTATTGCAACTAAAATAACTCAAAGGGAAGGTAAAAATATTTAAATAGGAGGGGGTAGGGCGGTAGCACAGCAGCTTAAGTGCACGTGGCTCAAAGCTCAAGGACTGGGTAAAGATCCTGGTTCGAGACCCCGGCTCCCCACCTGCAGGGGAGTCGCTTCACAGGTGGTGAAGCAGGTCTGCAAGTGTCTATCTTTCTCTCCCCCTCTCTGTTTTCCCCTCCTCTCTCCATTTCTCTCTGTCCTATCTAACAACGACTTAAATAACAACAATAATAACTACAACAACAATAAAAAGACAACAAGGGCCAAGAAAAGGGAAAATAAGAAATATTAAAAAAATTTTAAAAACATGTTAAAAAAAACCATTTGGATAGGGAAGCTTCCAGTGGAGGAGATGGGATGTGGAACTCTAGTGGTGGGAATTGTGTGGAACTGTATCCCTTTTATCCAATGGACTTGTTGATTATTATTAAATAGTAATAAGAAAAACACTTGAACAGACACTTCTGTTCAAATAAACTAGACAGTTAAGTAAGCACATGAAAACACCAAACTGCCTTTCAAAGTTGTAAGTCATTTTACATTCCTCTCAAGGACTGTGACCGTTCTAGAGGTTACATGTACTTGCTAACATTTGATTTCCTCAGACCTTTCAATTATGTCACGGTCTCTGTAGCGTTAATTTGTTTTCCCTAATGAAATTGGTGTTGGATGATCCTGAATCCATTTGTTCTCTAGCTACATAGTGGAACTCATTTACCAACTTGGGACCACTGGTTTTTAAATTATCATTCAATTTATTGTTTCTAATTTTATTGTCAAAGTCTAGCAGTTTTAATTGCTATCCCTTTGATTATTTGTGCATTTTTTTTAGCATTGTTATTGGCCCCATATATATATCTTCCTTTGCCACTGGTCTGTTTTAATCAATGAAGAAGATTGGGAATTTTGTTGTTAAATAGCAAATAACATGTGTTTCTTGCCCCTTCTTTTCCTCCTTTTTAAAATTAATGATTTGCGTCGCTTCTTGATCTTTTGGCTAAGATCAAGTGTAGTATCTGTTCTTATCAGTTTAAAATTGATGATTTGCCAGGGTTTTTGTAAATCTATACCATTCCAGGGGTATAATTTCACAACCACACACAGTCAGTGCAAGATATCACACCCTTTACCAAAGTTCTGACCCTCTCTCGTCCCCATCACCATAGTTCTCACAAAGTCTAAGAGACAGTCGGTGTACCACTTTTTTTTTTTGTAAGTTCATTTATTTTAGTCATCTGTATTCTGCTATATTCCATCTATGAGTGAAACCACTCACTGATTGTCTTTACCTTGTTACTTTTTTCATTTATAATAATTATATTTTCAGTCCCATCTATTTTGTTCTAAATGACAAATCTCATCTTAAAATGATTATTAGTGACTTAATAGTGGTTTGTTTAAAAGATTATAAAATTACAGGGACTATAGTTCCACACCATATCTATCACTAAATTTCTGTGGCCACCCTCACCACCTCACCCCACCACTCTAATAACCACTATGGTTAATAGAGACAGTTTGTTGTTTGGCTACTTTTAATTTAATTTTATTTGCAAGTTCATGTGTTTCAATTATATATATTTCACACATGAGTGAAACCATCCAATAATTTTCTTTCACTTCAAGTTCCATCCATTTTGAAATGAATAAATAAATCTTTTTGACTCAGAGTAGTATTCCATTAGATATATATCCCATAACTTATTTATGCAATCATTTGTTGTTGGGTATTTAGGTTGTGTTTCTATTTCACTATTGTAAATAGTGCTTATTATTATTATTTTTAAATATTTATTTATTTATTTATTTATTTATTTATTTATTTATGAGAAAGATATAAGGAGAGAGAGAGAAAGAACTAGACATCACTCTGGTATATGTGCTGCCGGAGACTGAACTCAGAATCTCATGCTTGAGAATCCAATGCTTTATCCACTGCGCCACCTCCTGGACCACGTAAACAGTGTTTATATCATTCCAAATTAATGGTTCCATATAATTTTCGATATATGCCTAGGAATAGAAATGAAGAATCATAAGGTATTTCCACTCTAAATTGCTTAGTGACTCTTCATATGGTTTTCCGTGGTGGCTGTACCAGTTTGCATTTCCACAAACAGTGCACAGGGCTTCCTTTCCCTCCACGTCCTCATCGGTACTTGTCACCCTTTGATTTGTTGATGTGCCTCATTCTTACAGGTGTGAGGTGGTATCTAATTGTGGTCTTAATTTGCATTTCCCTAATAATAAAAGAGTGGAGATTTCTTCATGTCTATAGACCAACTGCATTTTTTCTTTACAGAATTGTCTATTCTGATCTTTTGCCCCCACCCCCATTTTTTTTTTTTTTTGCTTCCAGGGTTATCGCTGGGGCTCATTGCTTGCACTATGCATCCACTGCCCCTGGAGGCCAAATTTACCCCCATTTTTTTGTTGCCCTTGTTGTTATTGCTGTTGTTGTTGGAGAGGACAAAGAGAAATTGAGAGAGGAGGGGAGGACAACGAGGGGAGGAGAAAGATAGACACCTGCAGACCTGCTTCACCGCCTGTGAAGCAATGTCCCTGTCGGTGGGGAGCTGGGGGCTCGAACCAAGATCCTTATGCTGTTCCTTGCACTTCACACCATGTACACTTAACCCGCTGCACTACCACCCGACTCCCCTCAGTGTCTTTCTATTCCAGTCTTACCCTCTCCCTTCCCATCCAGACCTGCCTCACTGCTTGTGAAGTGACTCCCCTTCAGGTGGGGAGCCGTGGGCTCAAAGTGGGATCCTTATGTCGGTCCTTGTGCTTTGCTCCACGTGTGCTTAACCCAGTGTGCTACTACCCGGCCCCCATCTGTGGGTCATTTGTGAACACTAAATTTGTTGTATTTATTATAGTTGTTGTTGTTGATGTCATCATTGTTGGGTAGGACAGAGAGAAATGGAGAGAGGAGGGAACGATAGAGTAGGAAGAGAAAGACATCTGCAGACCTGTTTCACCGTCTGTGTTGCGACCCCTCTGCAGGTGGGGAGCCGGGGGCTCAACTCAGGATCCTTATGCTGGTCCTTTTGCCTCATGCCATGTGTGCTTAAGCTGCTGCACTACCACCCAGCCCCCTGCTCACTTTTTTTTTTACTGCATCATTTGTTGTTGAGCTGTTCTATTTCTTTATAGAATTTCAGTATCAAACTCTAGTCAGATGTATGATATATCAGTATCTTCTTCCAGATTAGATAGCAACTTTAAAAAAAATTTTTTTACATAACCTTTTGGAGAGAGAAACAGTACTCATTAACATAAACTCCCAGATATCTTTACTTTCATCATTCTGTTTCCTCTGAACTGCCTTTATTGAAAAAGATTCTCTATATGAGACTGGAGCAAATGCTTATCACCTATTCCTTGTTCAATTGATTGCCTGTTTTCTTTAAACTCACCTGTCAGTTGGAAATAAACTTGGTGCAGGTGATTTCTTACCAGCTATTAACCAAAAACAATCCTCTCACACTAATGGAAATGGTCACATATATCACATGAAAAATGCTTCCATACAGATCCATTTAATAATGTCAGACTTTCAAGTCTGTCTGTTCTACTTACTCCTTCCATAGATCCAAAATTTAAAAGTTATTTAGTTTCATAATTTGTAAATCTAGTGGGAGAAACCTTTTCATTTGTCATTCTTAAAAAAAAATTATTTATTTTGCCTTTTGTTGCCCTTGTTGTTTTATTGTTGTTGTAGTTATTATTGTTGTTGTTGTTATTATTGTTGTTGTTATTGATGTCATCATTTTTAGATAGGACAGAGAGAAATGGAGAGAGGAGGGGAAGACAGAGAGGAGGAGAGAAAGATAGACACCTGCAGACCTGCTTCACCCCCTGTGAATGGACTCCCCTGCAGGTGGGGAGCCGGGACTCAAAGTGGGATCCTTCCGCTGGTCCCTGCACTTTGTGCCATGTGTGCTTAACCTGCCCAACTCCCTCATTTGTCATTCTTATCTTAAAGAATATTTAAACTTCTTATTCACATTTTAAGGAATATTACCTTTACTTTTTTACCTTTTTACTTTTGTAATAAAAATGACAATCATTTTGGGAAAGTGTCCTCAAATTCCCACTGCTAATTTACAGCTGAACAAGGGGAGGTAATATTAAATCTTTTCAGATAGACAGGATATACACTTCTCTCTATCAGTTCAGAGCTCACCAGACCAATTTCTTTAGTAGAATTGTCCATATCCCCTCACACTTTCCATGAAATACCCATTGATAATCATCATGCTTCAGCCGAAGTGTTGGTTGGGAATTTTCTTTGTGTCTTTTTCTAAGCAGCTTTGAGTTTTGGTAAAGCACTGGAAAGCTGGACAACTGTAAAGTTGGAGTGTGTTCTGTTGTGGCCCATCTTTTGTTAGTTCCTAATTAAAATTTTATTGGTCTCCCATTGCCTTACAGTACTGTACTGGGTTGGCTATCATTGAGACAATGAATCTGTTCAGATAGATTTCTCTTGCTTACTATGATGTCAGCTTTCCACAACAGTGTCCCTTTCCCCTTTGGTGGGACTTTATGATTTAGGAAACCACTGTTTTGCATCATCAATGCTCCAAGGTTTGTGGGTGCCAGGAATGGGTGCATTGGAGGTTTGCTATTGGAATATCAGCTTTGATTGGATGTTTGGATGCTGAGACCCTGGTTCTGCACCCCCTGTCCCTTCCTGGGTCTCCTAAGGAGTTTGGGCAAACCAGGTAGAACAGGAGTATAAAGGAAAGCTGCTTGGCTCAGTTTGCTTTCCTCAGTGCTGTTAATAGGACACGAATCTATCTGCAGCGTGCTGGAAGTGGGGGAGCTTGGTATGCAACCTCTATGCATTTCCCCCCAAACTCTGAGTCACTATGGAAGGAAGTGTGGCTGTGCATCAGTCAACCAGCAGAAATCACCACTGCAGTCCATATGTGGAAGTGGTCAGGTAGCTCTTTCCTCTGCTCTGGCTCAGGGGCTGTTCTTCCTCGGGAGTAGACAGACACAGCGCTGCCAGGACCTCTGAGCTGAGTCCCGTGAGATCTCTGGACACCCTTTCAGACCTGTCAAACTCTCCATGTTCAGAACCAAAATGGTGTCCTCTACAGCACAGTGAACACCGGGGACCCTGGGAAGCAGGATCAGGTTGCTGCTCCTCCAATGGGGTCTCCCCTTGGAAGGCCTGGAGCTCACTGGTTATGGAACTTGAGCCACATCTGAAACTTCTAGAACAATATGCTTCCTTCCCACCCTCCCTCAACACCCTTCACTATTAGGCTCAGAAAGGCTCATGTGGACCCTACAATGGTTCCCTTTGTTTTCAAGGGAGGGGCAGAGGGTGACTAAGGTTTCTGCCATTTCAACAGGTGCAGCTGTGTGTGGCCAGAGGACAGGAGTGGCTCAGGGCTGGAGGATGCCCAGAAGTCTCGAGGGACCATGATATCTACCCCAAGGCTCTGGGGTATGGTGGGGAGAGAAAAGGTTCACACACTCTTCACCCAGAGCCCATGCAGTTGATGTCCACCCTAATTCTGGGTGCTGGTGACGTCTGGGTGAAAGACAAAATCTCTTCTATGTGGAGGCCATCTCCCAGAGACAGAGTTGCCCATGAGCCCCACAAGGAAGACACTGGGATCGCTCATCAGATGAGCTGTGGACGGTGAGCAGAGAGGATGAAGGGTGGGTTTTCAGTCTGCTCCTTGGCAGCGCCCTGGAGGCCACGTGCCTCCTCACCTCTTCTGTCTGTGTTTGGCATTTCAGCACGGCGCACAGGTTCTCCAGGGGCTCTCCCACCCCCGCCCTCTGTTCTCCATTTCAGATCTCCAGGATGTTTCTTCAGAGCTGCACCCAACTCCTGCCGACCAACCTTCTTACTCTACCCAGGAAGGGACTCACCATGTGGACGTGCCCACTTTAGTGATGCTATCTGGATCCTTGGCTTCCTGTGGAGTCAGAACTCCCTGGATACTTTTTTTTTTTTTTGCCTCTGGGCTTATTGCTGGGGTTTGGTGCCTGCAGTATGAATCCACTGCTCCTGGAGGCCTTTTTTTTTTCTTTTCAATTTTTATTTATAAAATGGAAACACTGACAAGACCATAGGATAGGAGGGGTACAATTCCACACAGTTTCCACCACCAGAACTCCGTATCCCATCCCCTCCCCTGATAGCTTTCCTATTCTTTATCCCTCTGGGAGCATATGGACCCAGGGTCACTATGGGATGCAGAAGGTGGAAGGTCTGTCTTCTGTAAGTGCTTCCCCGCTGAACATGGTCATTGACAGGTTGATCCATACTCCCAGCCTGTCTCTTTCTTTCCCTAGAGGGCAGAGCTCTGGGGAAGTGGAGCTTTCTGCAGGCCATTTTTCCCATTTTGTTGCCCTTGTTGTTGTCCTTGTTGTTATTGTTGCCATTGTTGTCTTTGGATAGGACAGAGAGAAATTGAGAGAGGAGGGAAGACAGAGAGGGGAAGAGAAAGATAGACACCTGCAGTCCTGCTTCACTGCTTGTGAAACAATCCCCATGCAGGTGGGGAGCCTGAGTTTCAAACTGAGATCCTTGTGCTTCAGGCTGTGTGCACTTAACCTGTTGTGCTACTGCCTGACTCCCCTCTCTGGATACTTCTGAAGAGCTCCCCCACTCCCAACCTCTCCACAACCTTCCTGGATCCTTGACCCCATTCAAGGGGCTCCTTGTTGGGGCAGTCCACTTTCTTCACTCTCCCTCTATCCCTGGCCATTGGTCTCAGAAGACCAGCTGTGCACCAGGCTCCCTCTGGCCCTAATGATGTGGGGGACACCCTGCCAGTATATTTCTGGGGGCTTAGACAGTGTGCCAGCTGTCTGCAGATGCGCTTCTGGCACTGAGCACATTTCCTAAGAACTCATTGAAAACCCACTTTACTTGGGGCTGGGTGGTGGTGCACCTGGTTAAGCACACACATTACAGCACACAGGACCCAAGTTCGAACCCGGGTCCCCACCTGTAGGGGGAAAGGTTCCCAAGTGATGAAGCAGAGCTTCAAGTGTCTCTGTCTCTGTTATCTCCCCCTTCCCTCTCAATTTTTTTCTCTCTCCAATAAATAAATTAAAAAAGTAAAATAAAATTGAAAATTCACTTTGCTCATTCTTTAGCCAAAGGGCAGCTTGCTTGAATTTGTGTTCAGGTCCCTGGACTGGCCTGTCACCCCCCTGTCCAGTCAGCTTGGAAACCCTCCCTCACAAGCTTCTTCATGACTCTTGTCCTCCAGACCTCAGTGCTTGGATGCTGCTGGACATGTTTCTATACACAACTTTGCATTTAGTCTTGGAATTTTCACAGATACCACTACACCTTCCAAAACAATTCCGAGTTCATAACTTTTTATCTATCTATCTGTCTATCTAATCTTGCCATCAGGGTTATTGCTGGGGCTCAGTGCTTGCACTACAAATCCACTGGCCCTGGCAGTCATTTTTTATTTTTAATTTCTATTTTATTTGAAAGGACAGAGAGAAATGGAGAGTGGGAGGGGAGATAGAAAGGGAGAGAGAAAGAGAGCCACCTGCAAACCTGCTTCACTACTTGTGAAGCATCCCCCTTGCAGATGGGGAGTCAGGGATCAAACCTGGGTCCTTCTTCATGGTAATGCGTACATTTAACAGGGTATGTCACGCTTCATAACTCCTTAAACTAAGCAGTCTGTATCACAGCCTTGCTTATCCATTCGGTGCTGAAACTTACTCTGGAATGCAGACAGCCGCATGAGCAGAGCCGGGAAGACCACCATGCAGTGCTCCAGGCTCGGCAGCTGCGTCCCAGTGGCCTGATGAGGTAACAGGCATTGCTTGGTGATTCCCATTTGACTTGTCGCCCTTTGTATTCTGTTTTGAGAAAGAGTAAGCACCATCCCAGGCTGCAGGCTGGGTGTTTCGGTAAACAAGAGCACGGCTGTGCTCTAGAATGTGGGAGAATGCTTGTATCTGCGGCTCTTGTAACAAATTCCATAGGTGGTGTAATTTCACACCTGAGAGGCGAAGAGCAGACTGATTTAACTTGCTCCCCTCAGAACACTCGCACGGGGAAGCTAAAAGGCTTCTGGTGGGTGGTGTCCCAGGAATTAGGAAAGATTTACGTGGGGAGAAGTCACCCAAACTGAGACCCCTCTGGAGAGTGACTCAGAGGCAGGTGTTGAATGTTAGACCTTGAGACCCCTACCTGAGGAGCCTCAGTGTCTCCTCTGGGAAGTCCTCTCTCTCTGCTGCTCCTCAGAAACTCCAGCATAGACTTCCATCACAAGGTCACACTTTACTATATGCACAAGGACCTGGGCTTGAGTCCCTGGCCACCGCATGGGACCACCATGTGGAGAGGAGGCCAGGGGGTGGCGCTGTGGTGTCTTTCCTTGCTGTGTCTAGAAAAAAAGAATCAGCTGGGGGCAGGACAATCATGCAAGTATGAAGTCCCCGACAAATCCCTTGTGACAAAAAAAATAAGAAGAAAAGGAAAAATAGGGCTGACAACACACCTCACCTGGAGAGTGTGCAGCTTTGCTGTGGGCACAACCCAAGCTTAAGCCTGATCCCCATCACACGGGAGGTGTGTGACTTTCACTCTCTCCACCTGTCTACCACTTGGCCTCTTGCCTCTAAATAAGTAATTAAATAAATAAATCTATAGCCCACAGGTATAAAAAAATTGGGACATCTAAGTAATTCCTTATATCAATGATGATAAAACTCTTAAAATTTGCAAAAGAGAGCTGGAAGCAAAGGAGGGGCAGGTGAAGTGTGCTAAGGGAGCTCTGGAGAGTCTGCTAGGGAGATCACCTCACCACATGTCCCCTCAGTGTCACTGCCCCCCACCTGCATCAGGACCCATACAGGCAGGAGCAGGCACACAGCTGGGCCTGTCCCAGTGTCCAGGACCCACATTCCCTTAGGCCTCGGGCACATTTCACATACAGATGAAACTAACCTTGATGAACATGGACATGTCTGCATAAGGCCCAGGGGGACAACTTCAGTTAGAAGAAAACCAAAGCCCAACCTCTTAGCTATATCTGGAATGCATAGGAACCCCATGGCAAGCTAACCTCCCCTGAGAATTATTGTAAAGAGCTCTCCTTGCTCGCTGAGTGGGGCATGCTCACAAACGCAGTGAGTTGGAGTGTTGTAAACTTTGGAACAGTGGGAAGAACCACAGGTTAATACTTGCACCATTCTGGCCAGTCCTAGCATGGGGACAGAGAGCCAGCTTCAAACCCAAGAAAGACCCTGGGTACAGTGACCTGGGGCTTCTCACTTTGACTCCCTGTATGGGGGTCACAGGTTCCAAGGGCAGGGCTGGGAGCTGCAAGCCAGGGTTGGGTCTGAGAAACATGGCAGGGAGGCAGACAGGTGCTGGGGGGTGTTGGGCTAGCATCACATGAGAGAGAGATGACACAGGGATTAAGCTAGTGGCAGGAAAGCAATACAAATCTTTATTCATTCGAGTGCTAGCACACCTGGTTAAGCCACGTGGCACCAACCACAATGGCCGGTGTCAGCCTCTCTGTCTGCACACCCCCCTCCTCCAGCTCAGGACCCGGAAGAGACAAGACAGAAATGGAAGTGGCTTGACAATACCATACATGGTTAGGAAAGGGTTGGAGAAAGGGGCTGGTAATGGTATGGACCTCCCCAGCAACTGTTGCTAGGGGTTCAACTGGCAGGATTAGCAATACCCTGTGGGGAATTAGGAAGGAGACTTTAGTCATTTGTAAGACAAAGCAGAAGACTGATATGTAGATAATAAAGGCAAGGGCCATAGTAGCAGGGAATGTAGGATGGAGCAGGCTTAATGTCTTTAAGGAATGTCAGGCTCTGGCGGGAAGATGCAGGATGTTTTTGTGGGGAAGGGAAGACTTACATGGCTGCCAACTTTTTGAGGTTTATGTGTCCCCCTTTTTGCTCAACCCCTCTGTAGAGAGAGAGACTTACCAGGTGAACTCACCTCTCAGGTCAAGCCCTGCTCCACCACATACCTGCAACTTCCCTGTAGGGAGGCATTTAGACAAACCTTCTCCCCCCTGTACTCACAGGTGCCCAAGAGGTGGCACCGTGTGGCACCTAGCAGAATGAAGTAGCCAGGTAGGGCTCCCAGACAGCTCTGGAAGGTTAGGTGCCCTCACCTGGAACAGAGGCTCTGCCTGGAGGTGACAAGTCTGTGTGGTCTATAGTCACAGCCTCTCAAAGGAGGCCTTGAATGGGGGTGGGGCCTGTGCTTTCACCTGGATGTCCTCTGTGGAGAGGATATGCTGCCATGCCTCATGATATAGAACACATTTGGGTTCTTTTTAAAAATATTTAAAGAATTTATTTATTATTGGATAGAGACAGAGAGAAATAGAGAAGGGAGGGGGAGATAGAGAGGGAAAGAGACAGAGAGATACCTGCAGCCCTGCTTCAGCACTCGTGAAGCTTTCCCCCTGCAGGTGGGGACCAGGAGCTTTAACCTGGGTCCTTGCACACTGTAATGTGTGTATTTAACCAGGGGGTGCCATTGCCAGGTCTTTCTCTGGCACATGGGTCGCAATTGCTCCAGCACCATGTGTTGAAGAGATCACCTTTTGTTTCAGTGTGTTGCCTTTGCTTCTTTGTCAATGACAAGTGACTTCCTTTATATGGATCTATTTCTGGGCTCTCTGCCCTCTTCTACTGATCGAGATCCCTGTCCTTTCACCTACACCATATGACCTGGACGACCTAGTTTCAAATTTCTTAAAACTCTAACCACTTGCCTCCCTTTTTTAAACCAGGGCGCTACTCAGCTCTGGCTTATTGTATTAACAGGGAATTGAATTTTGGACCTTGGAGCCTCAGGCATGAGTATCTCTTTGCATAACCATTATGCTATCTCCTCAGCCCAAATTTTATTTTATTAATATTTTTATTTATAAAAAGGAAACATTGACTAAATCGTAGGATAAGAGGGGTACAACTCCACACAATTCCTACCATTAGAACTCTGTATCCCATCCCCTCCCCTGATAGCTTTCCTATTCTTTATCCCTCTGGGACTATGGACCCAAAGTCATTGTGGGATGCAGAAGGCTGAAGGTCTGGCTTCTGTATTGCTTCCCTGCTTAACATGGGAGTTGACAGGTTGATCCATACTCCCAGCCTGTCTCTCTCTTTCCCTAGTGGGGAAGGACTCTGGGGAAGCAGAGCTCCAGGACACATTGGTGGAATTGTCTGTCCAGGGAAGTCTGGTCGGCATCATGCTAGCATCTGGAACCTGGTGGTTGAAAAAGAGTTAACATACAAAGCCAAAGAAATTGTTGACCAATCATAATTGTAAAGGCTGGAATAGTACAGATGAAGAGTTGGGGGCAAGTCCTCCATTTTATAGACAGCTAGTAGTCTTCTGCATGTTTCAACCCACTTTTCCCAGCACCATTTATTGAAGACAGCCTCTTTCCTCTATTTAATTCTTTGGGCCCCCTTATCAAAGATTAGATGTCCATAGGTGTGGGGATTTAGTTCTAGGCTTTCAGTTCTGTTCCACTGGTCTGTGTGCCTATTTTTGTTCCAGTACCATGCTGTTTTGATGATGATGGCCTTATAATATAGTCTGAGATCTGGGAGTGTGATGCCTCCATTTTTGCTTCTTCAGGATTGTTTTTGGCAATTCTAGGTGTTTTCTGCTTCCAGATAAATGATTATAGTTTTTGTTTTATTCTCTTAAAGAAGCTTGGTGGAACTTTGATGGGTATCATGTTAACTTTGTATATGGCTTTGGGGAGAATATCCATTTTGATGATATTTATTCTTCCAATCCATGAGCTTGGGATTTCTTTCCATTTCTTGGTATCAGTTTCTATTTCCTTGAATAGTGACTCATAGTTTTCAGTATACAAGTCTTTCACTTCTTTGGTCAGGTTTCCTAGGTATTTTATTGATTTTGCTGCAACAGTGAATGGGAGTGATTTCTGGATGTCTTATTCTTCAGATTCAGTGTTTGTATAAAGAAATGCCACTGATTTTTGTACAGTGATTTTGTAGGCTGACACCTTGCTATATTGCCTAATAACCTCCAGTAGTTTTCTGTTGGATTCTCTAGGTTTTTCTATGTATACTATCACATCATTTGGAAATAGTGAGAGCTTGACTTCTTCCTTTCCAATCTGTATTCCTTTGATTTCTTTCTCTTGCCTAATTGCTATGGCAAGAACTTCCAATAGTATGATGAAGAGTAATGGTGATAGTGGATAGCCCTGTCCAGTCCCCGATCTGAGGGGGAATGCTTTCAGCTTCTGTCCATTGAGTATGATGTTGGCTGTAGGTTTGCTCTATATGGACTCCACTATCTTGAGGAATTTCCTATCCCCATTTTTTGTAGTGTTTTGAGCATGAATGGGTGTTGGATTTTGTCAAAGGCTTTCTCTGCATCTATTGAGATAATCATGTGGTTTTTGGCTTTGCTTTTATTGATGTGGTGAATGACATTGATTGACTTATGTATGTTGAACCAGCCTTGCATTCCTGGGATAAATCCTACTTGGTCGTGATGAAAAATCTTTTTGATATACTGCTGTATCTGGTTGGCCAGGATCTTGTTTAATATTTTGGCATCTATGTTCATCAGAGATATTGGTCTGTAGTTTTCCTTTTTTGTTGTGTCCCTATCTGCTTTTGATATCAGGGTGATGTTGGCTTCATAGAAGGTGGAAGGGAGTGTTCCTGTTTCATTGATTTTGTGGAAAAGCCTTAGAAGTATAAGTACTAACTGTTTCCTGAAGATTTGGTAGAATTTGTTTGTGAAGCCTTCTAGTCCAGGACTTTTGTTGTTGGGAAGATTCTTAATAACTGTTTTGATTGTCTGTGATTGGTGCATTGGGGTTTTATAGTTCTTCTTGGTTCAGTTTTGGAAGGACATATATTTCTAGGAATTCTTCCATTTCTTCCAGATTCTCTAGCTTGGTGGCATATTGTTCTTCATAGAAATTTTTCATGATTTTCTGAATTTCTGTAGTGTCAGTTGTGATATCTCCTCTATTGTTTACAATTCTATTTATTTGAGACTTCTCCCTTTTTTTAGTGAGTCTGGCTAGGGATTTGTCAATCTTGTTTAATTTTTCAAAGAACCAACATTTGGCTTCATTGATCTTTTGTATGGTTCTCTTATTTTCGATGTTGTTTATTTCTGCTCTAATTTTAGTGATTTCTGTTCTTCTGGTTGCTTTAGGGTTCCTTTGTTCCTCTTCCTCTAAGTCCTTAAGGTGTGCCATCAGGTCCTTTATTTGAGCTTTTTCTTGTTCTCTAATATGTGATTGTATGGCTATTAGTTTCCCTCTCAGTACTGATTTAGCTGTGTCCCAAATATTTTGATATCTTGTATCTTCATTTTCATTTGTTTCCAGGAACATTTGAATTTCTTGCTTGAGTGTCTCTCTGACACATTGGTTCTTAAGCAGTATGTTGTTGAGTTTCCAAATTCTGTGACTTTTAGTAATTTTCTGTTTGTAATTGAATGTTAGCTTTACTCCACTGTAGTCTGAGAAGATACTTGGGATGATTTCAATGCTCTTGAATTTGTTGATACTGTCTTTGTGGCCTAACATGTGATCTATCCTTCAGGATGTGCTGTGTAGATTTTAGAAGAATGTGTATTCCAGTTTTTTTGGGTGAAGAACTCTGAAGATGTCCAAGAGGTCTAGTCTGACCATCTCTTCATTTAATTATCTTGTTTCTCTGTTGATTCTCTGCTTTGTTGATCTGTCTAAGTATGAGAGTGGGGTGTTGAAATCTACCACTATTATTGTATTTCTATTGATGTATTTTTGTAGTTCTTTCAGTAGGTGTTTGATGTATTTAGTTGGTCCATCATTGGGTGCATAGATGTCAATAAATGTTAAATCTTCTTGATCAACTGATCCTCAAATCATTGTGTAATGGCCTTGCTTATATATTTTTTCTTATCATACATAAATTTTATTATTTTACTTTAACTTTATTAGTGTCTCAATATTCATTTACAGCCTTGCTTATCCTTTATTACTTTATTCAATTTAAAGTCTATTGTGTCAGAGATGAGAATGGCTGTTCCTGCCTTTTTTTTGTGGTCCATTAGCCTGTATGATAGTTTTCCATCCTTTCACTTTAAGTCTTTGTCTTGTTGGGTCAGATGGGATTCTTGCAAGCAGCATATGGTTGGGTTGTGTTTTCTGATCCATCCTCCTACTCTGTGCTTTTTAATGGCTGAGTTTAAGCCATTGACATTTGTTGATATTATGGATTTAATGTATTGTAGTGGCATTATACAACAATTTTTTATTTTCTCTGATGTATGGCAGGTATTATGGTGATGTTCTTGTTTATAAGAGGTCTTTTAGAACCTCTTTCAGGGCAGACTTGGTGATGGTTGCCTCCTTTAACTGTTGCCTGTCTGAGAAGGTTTTGATCCCTCCATCTAGTTTGAATGAAAGTCTAGCAGAATATATTATACTTGGTTGAACCCCTTTTTCATTCAGGGCTTGATAGATATCTTGCTATTCTCTTCTGGATTTTAGAGTTTGAGTGGAGAAGTCTCCTGATATTCTTATGGGTTTTCCCCTGTATGTGACTTTTTGTTTTTTCTCTTACAGCCTTTAGGATCCTTTCTTTATCCTTACTTCTTTTCATTGTAACTATGATGTGTCTTAGCATCTACTTGTCCGGGTTGATTCTATTTGGGACTCTCTGGGCCTCTTGAATCTTAATGTCCTTTCTGATGTTCAGGTCTTGGAAGTTTTCTTCTATTATTTCCTCTAGAATGTTTACTTCCCCTTCTTCTCTTTCTTCCTCTGGTAGGCCAATTATATGAATGTTACTTCTTTTGAGATCATCCCATATGTCTCTGTTGTTGTTTTCAGTGTCTCTCAGTCTCTTTTTGAGATCTTTTACCTCTTTCTTTGTTTTCTCTAGGTCATCCTCTGTGTGGCTAATTCTGTTTTCTGCTTCTGTTGGCCTGCTTTCCCTTCCCTCAGCTTCTTTCTTCAGTTCAGTTATAATCTTAGCTAGTTCTGCTAATTGGCCTTTTAGCTCAGCTATTTCAGCTTTCAGTTATCTAATTACCTTGAAATAGCTTGTGTTTTCCTTGAGGCTCTCATCTGTTGTTTCTCTAATTCTGATAGCCCATTTCTCCACAGTTGTCTTCATTTCTGCGATTATTAGGTTTATTATTGCTTTCATACTCTTCTTATCTATGTTTACTTCTGACTGATTTGGAGTTTCTTCTGAGCTCCTATCTTGATTAATTGTGGTAGCAGTTTTATTTTCTCTTGATTTAATAATTTTTTCATTAATGTGTTTTTATTTTTCTGTTCTGTCATTCTTCAACTGTTGTGTTTTGAGTACAAGCCATGCTATACTAACGACCTTTATGACAAATGTAGCCACCAACCTCAGAAATTAAAACAATAGTAACTGAAGCAAAGATCAATGCAGTTAAACCAATACCTGTTACCTAAACAACACCTCCAGCCCAAGAAAAAATAGCAACCAAATCCAAAAGAAAAAGAAATAGAAAGGAAAAAAGGGAAAGCAAGAATAGACAATTATGCAAATTTATTGTCCACTGAAAATTCTAGGGATAGCAAGAGGAGAAAGGGAACTAGAGTAGAGAGACATACATACACACACAGAGTCCACTCTGAGTCAGATTTATTCCCCCAGATAATTCACAAACAAGTATGAGTGAATTCAGAAAGAAAAAAAAGGAGGAAGGAAGAAAAGAATACAAGAACAAGAAACAAAAAAAGAACAGTAAAAGGAAAGAAGTTTTTTTTTTTTTTTTGGAATTAGCTAGGAGGATGGAAAAAGGAGAGTAAAGGGAAGAGGTAGAGAGAAGCAAGTTCCTCTCACAATGGATAGGACACCCAGTCACCTAGCAATAGAAAAAACAATAACAATCAGTTTTGGTTAACCTAAAGAAGGAGAGGGGAAAAGGGACACAAGTATATAATAATAGTAGTAATAAAATAAAATAGAGTAAAAAACTCTAACAGTCAGTCTCCAGCTTGGACTGCTCCAGGTTGGCTGCAGTCAGTCTGAGCAAAGACAGCCAATTATAAGAAGTATCCAAACAACAACAACAACAGCAACAACAACAACAACCACCCCTCCAGGTAATCTTTCCCAAGCAGGGATGAGGCTCTGATTGGTAAAGTATTTTGTTACTCAAATAGACCTCCAGCCCCTTAAAAAAAAGAGAAGGAAAACAAAAAGGAAAAGGCTTGGAATGACACATCTGGTAAGCCAGGAATCTTGGTAAAGAAAATAGCTCAGCAGGAAGCCTGCTAGGAGTGGTTGTCCAGCCCCTGGGGGCTGGTTCTGGGGTGGGGGGGAGGGTTGAGCTTCAGAAATAATCAAAAGATATTCCTTTCCTGATCCCCCTGGCCTCCATTTTCTAACCCAAGAGTGAGCTATAGGACTCCTCCTTGGTGTCAGCAGTAGGACCCCTTATTAATCCTCCTACTGACGGCCCAGTATCCTATCTTATCCAGAGAATCCCAGGTCACAAGCTGCTGCTTGTTGGAGCTCACGCCAGCTGCTGCTTCCATATCGTCATCTTCCCAAATTTTATTTCTTCATTGGATAGAGACAGAGAAAAATTGAGAGAGATGCGGGGGGGTGGTGAGGGAGGAGTTACAGAGGGAAGGAGATACCTGCAGCACTGCTTCACCACTTTTGTGGTTCTCCCACTTCATGTGAGGAACAGGGCTTGAACCTTGCTTGGCCTTTATACAATGTTGTTGTTGTGGCCAGGTGTCGGGCTGCACCGTGGAGAAGAGAGAGAGAGGAGGTCTGGAACAAGTGGGGTACACAAATCTTTATTATAGGATGGGGGGGGTGGCTCAGGCCACATGGAGTCAGCCAACAATGGCCGTCCCCACTGCCTCACCACCGGGGCGAGAGAAGGAAGAGAGCGCTGAGAGAGAGCCGAAGGAGCCCAGAGAGAGAGAGAGAGAGAGAGCTGAGGGCCCAGGGGGGGGGGTGAGGGGGCTTTTATTGGGCGACAACCAGGGGTGACGTGTGGGGGCAGGATTGGTTGAAGGGGCCACTCCTAGGATAACATGGGGCGTGGTAAAACCTGGGGGCGGAGACTGCATCAAAATAATTCCTCAGCATCATTTCCTCCTTTCCCTTTATATCTAAATGGACACAGTAAAGAAAAATGGAATGGAGCAGGCTTAAATGTTATTAAAGAATGCCGTGCTCAGGTGGGAAGATATAGGACTTTCCCTTGGCAGCACACTGGTTCTTGTTACTTGCTTACATGTTTCTCCATGTTTGTGCCAGTTTCTTTTTTTTGAAAATGCCTGTACGATATAGGTTTCTGTTCACCCCACACCCCTGATACTGTGGTCATTTAGTTAAAAAGAAAAGGGGGAATATGTTGGTATTCTTTGTGTTGGTTTGGCCCCCTTCCCCCTACCTCTGAGAGAAATGGTTTGGTCCTTGCTAGTTTGGCGCCCTTCTTTCTCCCCGCCCCGGTATGCTAAGGATGTCCAGAGTCCCAGCAGCAGCCGCGGAGAAAGAATGATGGAGAAGCACATGGTGTGGTGGTTTGCCTGTTTGTGAATAAAGATTATACTGCAGCTTCTCAGCCCAGCCGTGTGTCCCTGAGTCTGTCTCTGTCTACCACCGCGATGTTAGCCCGGCCAGCTGGAGCCCCCGAATTTAACAATACAATGTAATGTGTGCACTCAACTGGGTGCACCATGGCCCAGCCCCTCAATCTTCTTCTATATGCATCTCCTTTATGAAAAGTTTAACAAAAGTAGTGAATGTTCTGTTGTGGTACCAGTACTGAGCCAGTGTCCCAGAGGTTAGTCTTTGAGGATATTGTGGTCTATTGCGTGGCTTAGTGGATCCTGTCAACCTCCTCAGTCTGCTGGCTTTGGCTCGAGGCCCTGAGGGACACTGTTCCACAGGTCTCTTCCTGCTGGCCTTCTGCTCTAATCCTACTCAGTCATTGTGGAGGGGGGTTTGAATGTGGCAGTAACATGGAAGAGCTCTGTTCTGGTGCTATCCCATGCCTCTCCCTGGCTGTAACTGTTGTGGGTGCTGCACTGCTCTTGTTATTGACAGGCCTGACGGGACTCCAGTGCTCTGAGGGTAGCAGAGTGATGTCCTTGGCTTAGGTCTGCTTGAGGTGGATGAGGAAGCCATCCCTGCGTCATCCTCCTTGTGAGGGCAGCTGACTTGGTGGGTATGTGTGTGTCTCTGGGGCTCTCTGTGACTGTGGGGCAGGGGGACTGTGGCACAGAAGGTCCTGCATTGTCATTTCTTCCGGACTGAGCATAGAGAACCAGACAGCCCCATAGGGAGCTGTTCAATCCAGAGACGGGAGGCTTCTGTTGCTGACTAGGTTTGGGCCTCTCAACACCCTCCCCTTTCCTGCCTACAGAAGCACTGGCTTATCTCTTCTGAAACCTGCAAATCTGAGAACGTATCTGTTTACCTGATGCCTATTAGATATGCGGTTGTGGAGCTCAGTCCTGGTCATCAGGAAGCCTGGTGAGTCTCCGTACTTGCTGGAAATGATGAGACCTCATACTAGCAAGGGGATGTCAGAACAGCTGGGACAAATCCCTAAGGCTGGTCACATACCTAATTAGATCTAGGAGTTACTGGGCTGGGGAGATAGCATAACGGTTATGCAAAAAGATTTTCATGCCTGAGGCACCAAAGGTCTCAGTTTCAATTGCTAGCACCACCATGAGCCAGAAGTGAGCAGTGCTTATCATAAAAAAATAAAGTATAATAATTAAAGGCACTGAAGGGGTTGGGTGGTGGTGCGCCTGGTAGAGTCCACACGCTGTTCACGTATCAGGACCCAGCTTCAAGCCCCAGTTTCCAACTACCGAGGGGACTTCAGCAAAAGAAAAGCCAAATTAGAAGGTCCTGTTGATTATAAGCCTGCAGGGTGTGTGGACTCTCCCAAAATGCTGGCATGAAGTGTGCATTTATTTTTATATATATATTTTTGCCTCCAGGGTTATCACTGGGGCTCGGTCCCTGCGCTATGAATCCACTGCTCCTGGAAGGCATTTATTCCCTTTTGATGCCCTTGTTGTTGTTATTGTTATTGTTGCCATTAATGTTATTGTTGCATAGGTCAGAAAGAAATCGAGAGAGGAGGGGGAGAGAAAGATAGATATCTGCAGACCTGCTTCACTGCTTGTGAAGCAACCCCCCAGCAGGTGGGACTCAAACCCGGATCCCTAGCTGGTCCTCACGCTTTGCGCCACGTGCTCTTAACCCGCTGCGCCACAGCCCGACCTGTGAAGTGTGCATTTAATCACACCCAGCTCAGCTTTCATTTACAGTTGCATCTGATGTGTTTATTTACATCTTGTTACTGTATACCCGAAAATTATTATGAACCTGTCCCTCGGGATCTGGGAAAAATCAGAGCTGATGCTTCCCTCCTCAGGTTTGGTGATGAGTAGGTCATTAGTGAAAACGCTGTGCATTAGGGAGGCTGTGGTTGTGGCGGGGGCCAGGGCCGGGGCTGGGGTGGGGCGCGAAGGGGAGATACCCAGCAGCTCTAAAACTGAGAATTCCTGTGCGCTGCTTCCTGCAGGCTGGAGAGAGGCAGAGCCTCTGGTGCAAGTTCTGGTCCAAGCTGAGTGCTGGAGACTCTGCAGCAGCTCCAAAGTGGTCATGCAGAAAGCTAGTGCTCTCCTCCCCACTTCTGTTCATCCAGCTGCTAGTGGGGAGAAAGGACTGGCTACACTGGGAAGGTCCATCTGCTTTCCTCAGTCTGCTGATTCAAATGCCAGTCTCAGCTGGAAACACAGACACGCCCAGAATCAAGCTCAACCAGATGTCAGGGCACCGTGACCAGTTAAGCTGATGCATAAGAACACAAGTATGTTTCCTAGAACCCCCTGTCCTGCCCCCTTCCTTGCTCATATCTACTTTCAGAATGGCAGGAGGACTATAGCTTCTAGGACTTTAGGCTCACACAGAATTCAGGGAATGTCCTGCAACCATCAGTCTGTAATGGTCAGTTATCCCAGTGATGAGTGATGTTGTGACTCAGTTACCTTCCTTCTTTCCTTCCTTCCCTCCTTCCTCTTTTTCTTCTTTCCTCCCTCCCTCCCTCCCTCCCTCCCTCCCTCCCTCACTTCCTTCCTTCTTTTTTTTGCAAGTTCATGTGTATGTATCAGTTCTCTAGATTCCACATGAATGAAACCTTCAGGTTTCATCTCTTATTTCTCTAAGCATAATCACCTCTACTTCCATCATTTTTGTCCCAAATGACACAATACCATCTTTTAAGAATATATTTTATTTTATTTGAGAGAGAGAGACCAACTCTGCTTTACTTTGGTTTTTGGTGGTGCTAGAGATAATATCTTTTTTGATTGCAGAGTAGTATTCCATGGAGTATATCTTCCAAAACTTCTTTTTTAAAAATTATTTTTAAGTATTTATTTATTTATTCCTTTTTTGTTGTCCTTGTTGTTTTATTGCTGTAGTTATTATTGTTGTCGTCATTGTTGGATAAGACAGAGAGAAATGGAGAAGAGGGGAAGACAGAGAGGGGGAGAGAAAGATAGACACATGCAGACCTGCTTCACTGCCTGTGAAGCGACTCCCCTGCAGGTGGGGAGTGAGGGCTTGAACCGGTCCTTGCGCTTTGCACCACGTGAGCTTAACCCGCTTTGCTACAGCCTGACTCCCCCTAAACTTCTTTAGCCACTTGATAGGCATTTAGGCTGCTTCCACTCTTCGGCTATTCTGAATAAAGCAGCTGTGAATGATGCATATTTCCCTTCTAATTAGTGTTTGCATGTCCTTTGTATAAATGCCAAAGGGTGCAGCTGCTGGGTCATAAACTCTGTTATTATTTGTTGAAGGACTCTCCACATTGTCTTCCAAAGGGTCTGTGTCAGTTTGCATTCCCACCAGCAGTGGGAATGTCTCTTTGATCAATACCAGAGATTCAGAGTTTGGCTAGGGCACAGTCCTCCAAGAGATCTCATATCCTTCTCACAGTCAGAGCCCCCAGCTCATGTCAGGATACTCTAAGTAAACGGAGGCCCCTTCCCCAGGACAATGAAAATACCTGCTCGCCAACAATCCAGCTGGAGATTTAGCTCAAGGTCCCTGCTTTCTCTTCTCCATGTGGACATGTAGTTTGGTCATGGTCTCCTTGCCTGCAAAGCAGAGATGTGGATGTGTCCTGTGACTCTGGGTGTCAGCCAGTCAGCTTGGGTCCTGGCTTAGCATGTGGTACTCGAGGGACCTGGGATCTACAGAGTGGGATGTGGGTGTTCAGCTGTCCCATGGGACCTGTCTGTCTCTTGCAACCTGTGAAGTAAGGAGCGAGTGGCCGCTGCACCTGTGGGGCCAGCAAAGGTGGGGGAGAGGGTCTGTTTTGAGCCACCCTGGGGGTCTGCTTCTGAATGAGCCTGCAGAACCGGAGGACGTAATTTACTGGAACACAGTCGTGTAATAAAGTTTTGAAATGATGGTAGCATTCTTCATATTTTATTTTTTTTTTCTCTTGGAAGTTATGACAAATAACTCAGATTCATGAAATATATATTTTAAACATCTTTCCCCACCAAAAGGCCGATTCCCCAGCATGTTAATTAGACTGGAGAGATGAAATTTGATGCACAAAAGCACATTTGTAATGCGCCTTGTTAATCATCGACTGTTTCCAAGAAAATAATTATCTTGGACAAATGATAATATTTTGTTCATATAGCTGTGTCTCTACATTTATTCAAAACTCTTAGTGTTTCTCATTTGGCATTCAATTAATTATTCTTCTTAGAAAGGCTGAGTGGTTTCCACTTGTTCAGTCGACATTTTTCATGAATCCAAGTCCAGAGAAACTTGGAAGGGGAAGCATTGTCACACAGCAGCACGGGACCACAGACACTGAATTGTCTTGGAGGTCAAGAGGAAGGCCAGGCGAAAGATTTGTTTACCTGACTGAGAGGGGTGTGATGGTGGGAAGGCCAGACGTTGTGTAGCTGTCACACAGGAACTTAAGAATGTGGGGTGTCCACAGACTCTGTGTGAGGGGACAGTGCAGCCCATTTCCCTCACGTTAGGGTCAGAAGAGCAGAATGTGGCTGTGTGTTTGAGGTCTTCAGTCCGGACCCTGAAAGTTTGGGCATAGGTTCTTGCTGTAGAGAAAATGCCAGTCCTCTGGTCTTGGAAGAAAAAAAGGGCACAAATAAGTACAAGTGTAAACAGATAGTTGTAGGGATGACAGTTAACTCATGTCTGCAACCTTGGGAGAACCATGGTGGTTTGCAATGGAGAGACTTGGAATTCAGAACTCTGGGAATGGGAATGGTGTGGAATTATACCCCTGTTGACATGTAATTTTGTAAATAAATATCCAATTGCTAATAAAAAACTAAAAATAGAAAACCCCGGTCCTCCTAAGCCACTCATGGGTTCTTCCCCAGCTTCCCTGTCCCCAGCCCCTGACATCCTCAGCTCGCACCTCTAGGTTCCTCCTGGCAGCTGGACACCTGTCTAGCTCTTTCCCCACCCACCCAGTCACTCTCTCCTCTTTCCTCACAGCCTGAAGTCTTGGAACAGCAGAACAACAGAGGCTTCTCCAGGACTCCTGCGTCAGGAGGACGTGTCCATGTCTCCTGCTTCTCCCTTCCAAGTGTGCTGCTGTCACTGGGTGGGCTGTCCATCCTCCATCAGGTGCCCAGGTGCTGCTGTATGTCTGATCCTATTCCTTGGTTTCCCATCAGCTTTAGTGCTTCCTGTAAGTGCTCCTGGTCCACTCACTGCTATTGGGTAGTTCTGCTCATGATGTCTTCAAAGCTGATATGTGCCTGACAAGAGTAATAGGAGCCTACACAGGCCCTGCTAGCGGGAACTGCAGGCATGATTATAGCGCTTCTTGTGTGGGTCACTGAACAGAACTGGGTCCTGACACTGCTGTTCTCTTTGCTTGTTGATTTGGCTTGCCAGGACTTAGCACCTGTATGACTCTACTGATCCTAGAGGACCCCCCCCCACACACACACACAGAGGGAGAGGGAGAGAGAGAGAGAAAGAGAGAGAGAGAGAGAGAGACTGTTTAGTCTCTTAGTTGAAGGTCATTTGATAAATGACCTTAATCTTCATAGAGTGACAACCCCAAATCATCTCCAGATAATCAGAATAAAATATCAGCAATATCAGCTGCGTGTCTATTCAATACAATAGTTGTCTGGGGACAGTGGAAAGCTACTTGGACAAAGAAGGTGGTGCTGACAACCTGGGACTCACACGTGACAAGAAGCACATACCCAGCTCCTCCTCCCAGCTTCTAAAATATCACTTTTTCTTCCCCAGCATCCAGTACAGCTTGTACTTCCCACACTGCATTTGTAAAATTTAATTATGCATTTTCCTGAAAAGATCCCTTTCCAATGTGATTATTCCCTTTGTGTAGACATAATTAATCCTGATGTCTGTTAACAATCTGAGTGGGAGATTTCCAATCATTTTCTACTGGCAACTCAGAATACCTCGCCATCTAAGTACTCATGCAATCTCTGCTTTTTGCAGTTTCTCCCTTGGTCCTTCCCAGTAGGCGGTCCTCTTCTGGGATTCTGAGTCAGTGGGGTTCTTGCCAGATGTCCTCATGAGGGGCAGCTGGGCTTACATTCCCACTGTCCTGTCTCTCTAGGAAAGGGTGCTGGCTGGCCAGTGATTGGGAGGAAGGGGTTAACCTGTGGAAAGCTGCTTAGTGGTGATCAGGCAGCTTCATTTTTCTGTCTGTGGCTCTCTTGGTCCCTGCCATCACCCTGGGGCTGGGATTTACTCTCTGTGGCTCCCTGATGCTCAGTTTCCCCTCGCAAGGTTGCCTGCGTCTGTAGGAGCCCCTGCCCAAGCACTGTGTAAGGACAAGTGTCCCTACATGGTGTTCCATGCATGTGCTGGTTGTGATGGGAAGACACAAACTTAGTGGGACTCCTTCATTCCCAGAAGTGCATGGGGAACAAGGCAACATCCCCTGTTATTGATTAGAGCCTCTTCCTACCAGGCAGGGTTTTCAGTCCTCTGGCATTTCCCAGAACCCTATGTCCAGCCTATATCCCCTCACTCCAGCCACCCCCCCATAGCTGTGCCCTCCCCCCTGAAACTTGTACTAATTGCCTGGCTTCTAGTCCCACAGTTGGTGTCCTCCCTATTTCCAAGAGCTTCCAAGGGTTTTGTGCATTTTGCATTTCTTTACAGATTTGAGTGGAGTTGGAGAAAGGAAAATAATAAACTACACAGATGCCTAGGAAACCCAGTGAGGACATACTATAGGCTATACTTTGCCTTCCTTAGTGAGGACAAGGAAAATGGCAGACTCTCAGAAGCATCATTGTGTTACTGAGAAGAAACCTTCCACACGTCTGTGGTGACCAGCTTTGTTTACACCTGGTCAGCCATGATACCCAACTGTGGGCTTAAACAGGAGTCTGAATGGGTCTGTGGAGGCCACGTTCCCAGAACACCTGCTGGGAAATGGTACTTTAGCAGCCAGCTGATCTAACATCACAGCAGAATGCGAGTGCCGACAGCATGAGAGAGGACATGGCTGTGGCTAAGCTTCTGACTTCCCTGCCAGCTTCTTCAGGTTCTCATTTGCTTTCCATGGGGAAGGAGAGATGGCAACGGTGCTGTACTGGGTCCTGAAGTTCTAGATTTCTCTGGACATTGGATCCTGTTCTGCTCTCCCTCCACGCAAGTCCTGGATGACTGAGACTCTATAGGAATTTAAATAAACTCTTCACTTGTTGCTCTCTGTCCTTCTCCTTCCTGTCACCATGCAGACTGCCCAGGGAAATGCCAGTGGTATCCATCACCATCAATGAAAAAGAGTTGTTGGAAATTTGTGGGTGGTTGTTTTCCGCCAGGATACAAGTTCCTCCAGTGGTAAAGTCTTCTTGCCTGGATTCTTATCATATGAAAAAGAGCATCCCATGGAATGCATGCATAGGAAACACTCAAACCCATATGAGAACCTGGAGTGCCTCTTTTCTGCCCACATTGCCAAAGGAAATGCTACAGCCTGGATGGAGAAATGTATGCAAGGGTGGTGAATGGAAGAACCAACAAATGACAAAGAAGGAGCAAACTAGGAGGTCTTAAAGAGGCCTTTACCAGGGAGTCATAGTAGACAATGAGAATCTGTGAATCTCTCCACCCCATCCCGCCCACACACTTCCCTAGTTGACATGTCGCCATGCTCTTCAGAGTCCGTGTCCCAGGATGCGTGCTATCCCCTCTGCAACACATCCCAGGAAGAGAGAGGAGGCTGGCCGGCGTCATCCTAGAGTTGCACTGACTTGAAAACTGAAAATGTTTGAGTCAAATCAGGAACAATAGCCAGCAAGGCAGGAGCTTTTGATTTGTTGAGGTCAGAAATATGAGAAAGGATTTCTTCCTGCGTTAAGGGAAGTGTGTGTGGAGTGTTGGAAGGGAATGAGTTCCCCAGTGGGGGAGAGTGAGGGAAATGGAATGAGGCAGCCTTACATCCCAACATCCCGGGTGTTTTCTGTAGATGGGAAAGTAGGGGAACGAAAGCAGTTTTGAAAAGGAATATTTCAAGGATGAATCAAAACCATCTGTGCTCAAGAATTTCTCTATAACTGTATTAATACATAGAGGAGTATTGGTAACAGATGAGACACACAAGTCAATTAACTAGAACCGAGTCTATTTATAAACCATACATGCATAATTAATTGACTAGAGGCAAAGGTGAAAAGGCAGTGCAATAGAAAAAGGGTTTTTACAGCAAGTGATGCTGATAATAGTAAATTTCCATAAGTAAACTCACTAACCTTGGCCTACGTATTGCATCATATACAAAATTAACAGAAACTATTCATATTCCTCTATGTAAAACCTTAAATTATAAAACATTAAAATAGAGGAGAATTTTCTGAGACCTGGAGGGTAAGCAAATATTTCTTAGATAAGATGCCAAAAGCATGATCCACAAAATGGAAGAAGGAAGTGATTTAGTAAAGTGCAGAATGCCTGTATTTGAGAAACTGCCCTTGAGACACCAGAAGGGTAAGACAGACAGGGGTGGGGGTAGGGGTGGAGTGATGTGTGGAAATTGAGTATCTGATGAAGAACTGATGTTTGGAATATATAAATAATTTACAAAACTCAGCATAAGTAACAAAGAACCCAACTGAAAGTTGGCAAGACATTTGAATAAAGACTTTACCAAAGAAGAAATACGAATGGCAAATAAATACCTGGAAATTAGATGTGTTTTCAATTAGGGAAATGCAGATCAAAATTATAGGAAAAATATCCAGCATTGTACATCACGAAAAGGGTTAACATTAGAAATACTGTGCTTGCTTCAGCAGCACATATACTAAAACTGGAACAATACAGAGAAGATTAGCATGACCCCTGTGCAAGGATGACACGCAAATTCATGAAGTATTCCATATTTTTCCAACTGGACTTCCCTGGGCAGATGACCCCACCAATGTGTCCTGGAGGCCCGCTTTCCCAGAGCTTTGTCCCACTAGGGAAAGAGAGTGACAGGCTGGGAGTATTGATCGACCTGCCAATGCCCATGTTCAGCGGGGAAGCAATTACAGAAGCCAGACCTTCCACTTTCTGCACCGCATAATGACCCTGGAGCCATACTCCCAGAGGGATAGAGAATAGGAAGGCTATCAAGGGAGGGGATGGGATACGGAGCTCTGATGGTGGGAATTGTACCCCTCATATCCCATGGTCTTGTCAGTGTTGCCATCTTATAAATAAAAAATTAAAAAAAATTAGAGATGCTGTGTCAGGGCTAGGTGGTAGGTCACCATGTAGAGCACATGTGTTGCCATGCATAAGGATCTGAGGTCAAACCTACGTCCCTACCTGCAAGGGGGAGTTTCACAAGCAGTGGAGCAGTGTTACATGTGCCGTCCTCTTCTTGCTCTATCCTTCTCTCTTCTGCTCTCTGTTTCATATCCTCTGTCAAAAGAAAAAAAAAAGAAAAGGAGAAAAAAGACCATGTGGAATCTGGCAGGAATAGAGTATCCTCCATATATATATATGAGAGAGAGAGAGAGAGAGAGAGAGAGAGAGAGAGAGAGAGAGAGAGAGATGGAGAGACTATGTCAAGCGTCAGTGAAGATAATGGACCTACTAGAAATCTATCCACTGCTGATGGGAAAGAAAGTCTTTTTAGACAAGAATTTGGCTGAATAAATGAATAAATAGCAACTGGATAAAATATGGAGAGATTAAAGAATGGAAAAAGGAATGAAACTATTACTAGCAGACAGGTTGTTTGCATATATAGAAAATCTAAAACTATCTTTCATCAAAGAATTTAACAAGTTTGCTACATGCAATGTCAATTATGAAAAAAACTAAACTATTATATACCAGCTACCTAAAGAAAGAACAAAAGAAGAAAGAAAAAAATGAAGCTTTCTGGTCCTTTTTCCAGCCATGACATCATCTCCCCAGACAATAACTTGGATCCACCTGCATATCAGATTTCAGGCTCAGGGGGAAAAAGAAAAAAAAAAATCAAAACTAGTATAGCCACAGGCCCTTTGGAATATAACTAAAATATGCCTACTAGCTATCTACAAAATGAAGGACCCCCCCAACTCTTCATCTGCACTATTCCAGCCTTTAGTTTCATGATTAGTCAACAACTTGCTTAGCTTTATATGTTAACTCTCTTTTCAGCCACCAGGTTCCATCTGGTTCCATGATGCCAACCAGACTTCCCTGGACAGACAACCTCACCAATGTGTCCTGGAACTCTACTTCCCCAGAGCCCCACCCCACTAGAGAAAGAGAAAGGCAGGCTGGGAGTATGGATCAACCTGCCAACGCCCATGTTTAGCGGGGAAGCAATTACAGAAGCCAGACCTTCCACCTTCTGCACCCCACAATGACCTTGGGTCCATACTCCCAGAGGGATAAAGAATAGGAAAGCTATCAGGGGAGGGGATGGGATATGGAGTTCTGGTGGTGGGAACTGGGTGGAGTTGTACCCCTCTTATCCTATGGTTTTGTCAATGTTTCCTTTTTATAAATAAAAAAAAAATGAAGCTACGACTGTGATATCATCTACAATAACATCCTCAAACACCAGGCACATTGCAAAACACTTTATAAGTCATGTGTGAACTCTCTACACTGGAAATGTCATTGAAGGAAGCTGAAAGACAAGACATTGCACATTTATCTGTAGATCTATAGACATACTGATCTATCAGTTCTAAATCATTTTCTGGTGGAAATTAATAACTGATGGTTACGTCTATCTGAAATGCAAATGAATAAGAATAACAAAGACAACTTTGAAGATTCAGAACAAAGTTGGAGGCTATGAACTAGCAACACTTATTACAAAACTGCAGCTATCAAAAGACTAATAAAAGATAGACAACAAGAAACACAGGGAATAAGGGCAGAAAAGCAAACCACAAAGTGAAACTTGGACTGGGTGTGGTATATTGCACCAAAGCAAAGGACTCTGGGGAAGGAGGGAAAGAGTGAGGTGATGGGGTCCTGATTCATGATGGTGGAAAAGGAGCTAAGCTGGGGAGGAGGGTGTTCTACAAACACCTGTCAGGGGAGATGAGAAATTATACCCATACATCAATAACTGTACTATAAGCCATTAACCCCCAATAAAATGATAAAAACGAAGAACAGTAAGACTAAGGAGCGCAATGAAGTGCCTGACAATGAACACACAAATATATGGATATATAGTTGATGAAGATGGAGTGGGTATATCAAATGACACTGAATGAAAAGCAGGTATTTGAGATAAATAATGCTGGGCCCAAGGTAAGTGCTGGTCTTGACTTTTCCCAATTGGAAAAAAAAGATCTGCATCTTGACTCTACTTTCTAGGTTTTACTTTGTGACTGATAAATCAATATAACTATTAGGATGTAAAATAAGAGAATGGATTCATAAATCAGGGCAAGCAAATAGCAAGTAAGAGATTGATGAATTGGCCTTCAATAAGGTGAGGCACTGCTGTCTGGCAAAAGACACCTTTGAGAGGGTGACAAAGTCACAAAGTTGGAGATAATGTGCAGTCTATAAAACTAACAAAGGACCGGTTTCTAATATATTCAAAACCATTTCCAAATCAATGAGGAAAAAAATCGATCTACCTGAAGGAGAACAAAGTCATGGGCAAGAATCTCAAATAAGGTGATATCCTGATCCAAAATGGTTGCTGGTACTTGAAATGATGCTGAACTGCATTAAGTCACACCGAGAGACGTATGAATGAAAGTCCTGTGGCATTTCCCCATATTCACAAGTATGGGTCAAATTATAATAATGTTGCTGAACCCTCCTGCACTGCTGCTGGGAATGTCAGTTGGCCCAGCCTCTGTGGAGAGCAGTCTGGAGAACTCTCAGAAGGCTAGAAATGAACCTTCCCTATGACCCAGCAATTCCTCTCTTGGGGATATAGTCTAAGGAACCAAACACACCCATCCAAAAAGATTTGCATATACCCATGCTCATAGCAGCACAATTTGTAATAGCCAAAGCCTGGAAGCAGCCCAGGTGTCCAACAACAGATGAGTGGCTGAGTAAGTCATGGTCTATATACACAATGGAATATTACTCAGCTATTAAAAATGCTGAATTCACCTTCTTCATTCCAACTTGGATAGACCTTGAAGGAATCATGTTAAGTGAGATAAATCAGAAAGAAGAAGGATGAGTATGGTATGATAGCACTCATAGGCAGAAGTTGAAATACAAGATCAGAAGAGGAAACAGTAAGCAGAATTTGGACTGGGTTTGGTGTATTCACCAATGTAAAAGATTCTGGGGTTGGGGGTAGGGTTCAGGTCCTGGAACATGATGACAAAGGAGGACCTAGAGAGGGTTGTATTGTTAAATGGAAATGTTATGCATGTACAAACTATTATATTTTACTGTCTGCTGTAAACCACTAACCCTCCAATAAAGAAATTTTAAAAAAAGAATACCTTTAAGATAAATCTTCTGTTTCATAAGAGGTGAAACAGTTCTACAGGTGTCTCTCTCCCCTTCCCTCTCAATTTATTTTTCTATATCAATAAGTATCTAAATAAAATAAAATAAAGATTAGAAAAATAATAATGCTGGTAGTCCTTTCATGAGTGTTTTTGGTGTTTTCCCATTGGATGTGTGTCTAGGAGAGAACCAGTAAGTCACAATCTGCATATCTACAGTTTTAGTTGATATGTCAAACAGGTCTGCAAGCCAGCTGTATCTGTGAACACTCCCTTCAACAGTATGTCAGAATTTTTTCTTTAGTTTTCCACCTGAATGCCTGCTTGTGACCTTTTAATTTAAATGAAAGCTTATTTCAAAATGAGATACTCCTTAAAGAAATTTCTCAAAGATGTACTTAGGAAGAGAAAATTGAAAACAAAAAAAAAGAAGAAAAGAAAGAGAAAACTGGCTCTAAGAGAAAAGTCTAAGATGCAGGAATAAACCATTAACAAAGCACATTTATATAAACAGACATGACTTCATCACCCAGGAAAATAATGTCTAGTCCACAGGATTAAAAAAAAAAATAATGGATCTTTTTTTTTTTAATTTCTTTGTTGGGGAACTAATGTTTTATACTTGACAGTAAATATAATAGTTTGTACATGCATAACATTTCCCAGTTTTCCATATAACAATACATCCCCCACTAGGTCCTCTGTCATCCTTCTTGGACCTGTATTCTCCCCCCTGCCCCAACCTTGAGTCTTTTACTTTGGAGCAATATGCCAATTCCAGTTCAGGTTCTACTTATGTTTTCTCTTCTGATCTTGTTTTTCAACTTCTGCCTGAGAGTGAAATCATCCCATATTCATCCTTCTGTTTCTGACTTATTTCACTCAACATGATTTTTTCAAGGTCCATCCAAGATCGGCTGAAAACGGTGAAGTCACCATTTTTTACAGCTGAGTAGTATTCCATTGTGTATATATACCACAACTTGCTCAGCCACTCATCTGTTGTTGGACACCTGGGTTGCTTCCAGGTTTTGGCTATTACAAATTGTGCTGCCAAGAACATATGTGTACACAGATCTTTTTGGATGGATGTGTTGGGTTCCTTAGGATATATCCCCAGGAGGGGAATTGCAGGGTCATAGGGTAGGTCCATTTCTAGCCTTCTGAGAGTTCTCCAGACTGTTCTCCACAGAGGTTGGACCAATTGACATTCCCAGGTGTCCAACAACAGACCCTCATGGAGATGACTGGTCTTGGAAGTGGTCAGTTAAATTGGAAATGCTTTGGCTGGTCTAGCTCTCTCCTTCTCTGAAGAGTCAAGGCAGCCAGAACTGAGCTCTATACCCTGGGACCCAGGGGGAAGCAGTCCTCACCTTTCTAGGGTGATCTGCACAACCGGATCTGCTCTGAAGCAGCTTCATGATCTGGCGATGACTCTGCGTGAGGGCCGCATACTGGGTGCTCTCCAGTTCCGAGATATTGAGTTCTTGCTGTGGATTCTGTGACAATCTTGTGTGGTGTGTGTGTGTGTGTGTGTGTGTGTGTCGAGGTACCCCCCAGGCATCGTCGTCACAAGTGACCTCTCTAACCTATGCCCTGTCTGCTGTCGGGGTTAGCACTTGTCCTTGACCCTTCGCACAACCCGTGCCAGGGACCCAAGGGATGGGGCAGCCAAGGGATATGGGACTCTTACTCCTTTTCTCTCCCTGCTTGGCCCTTGGTGCAGGAGTATACCCCAGCCCCTTCCCTGCGCCTGAATGTCCCAGGCCACAGGCTGCTCAGGCCACGATGGGCCACCCACTCAAATTGTACCTCTTGGGTACACCCATCCATCACCTTGCCTGATTCCACTGTTTTAGTGAAAACAAGTTCCACATTACGGACGCCTGGTACTAATTATAGCGCAGATTGCATGGGGAATTCTCGGCCTGCACTGTGCAATCCAGATTAAGCAATTAACCTTGATGTCACTGTAATTATTAAGATACTTTAGCAAAATGAACTAATTTCCCCACAGGATGTTGAACTGAAATCAACTTCCACTCTCTTTAAGATGCCAAAATAGGAAATGTTAATGGAAAATTACATTTGGATATTTAATAAATCTCCCGGGCCTGTGGTTCCTTGTCAATCCTGGACTATGGAAGCCCTCAGGACGCACTTGCTGGTCAGAACCAAGGCCAGGTGCCCAGGCCCCGCATTCCTGTGCTAGGGACGGGGTGCAACTCAGGTGCCATCCTGTGTCCCCTTCAAAGTTGGTGTTCTGGCCCAGGAGTCTCAGATGAAGGACCTTGCCAGATGCCTTCACTTGCACCCATCAGACTGGAGCAGGGGAGGATCCACCCACTACCCCAGGGGTCTCGCTACCTGGCAGCCAGCAACCCCCACTCACCTTTGTCTTAGGAGATCTGATGACTCATCTGTGTTTCTGTAGAGTCCACAGTGATTCCTGGGAGCTGTCCTCTAACCACCCTGAGTTTAGATGCCACTGCATTTGTCATGTGACCCTTCCCACCCCCCACTTCACAGAATCAGCACTAACTTCAGCGTTCCCAGTGGGGTTATCCTTGCACCCAGCTTTCTGACCCAATATCTGTCCTGAGTCCCTGGTTAGCTTGACTGGGTGCTCTGTCCAGTTTCAGTTGGCTTCTGCTCCAGAGGAAACAAATATTCCCTGCTCCCAATCCTGTCATGTTCCTCTTGCAGATAATTGACATGAAGTTCCTTCTTGCTCAGTGTGTGTTCCCTCTGCTTTCCTGTGGAAACTTCTATTTCTCCCCAACAAAGATTTTAAACCTAGGAGGGCCTGGGCCGTGTGGCCACAGTGTTCTCCATCTCTGGCCCCAGAGGTGTGTGTGTGTGTGTGTGTGTGTGTGTGTATACTCACAGTTCAGACCTGTGTTTGTGTGTGTGTGTGTATACTCACAGTTCAGACCTGTGTTTGTGTGTGTGTGTATACTCACAGTTCAGACCCGTGTTTGTGTGTGTGTATACTCACAGTTCAGACCTGTGTTTGTGTGTGTGTGTGTGTGTATACTCACAGTTCAGACCTGTGTGAAAAGGCCCATTCTTGTGCTTAGCTCCCCACAGCTGTTTGAAAGGGTTAACAGCTTCAAATAATGTGTCTTAAAATTGCCATTATCTTTGCAATTACCAGACGAACTGCACAGATATTATTGCTAATTATGCACTTACTGAGAACCTGCATCTCCAGCGCTGGAGGGCTGCGCCATGGCTGCGTTTCAGACCCACTGCGAGACTTGCCCAGTGCTTACAGGCTGGGAGGGGAGCAGGGCCAGGCTGGCTGGGGGAAGGATGGCATGACAGAGGGAGAGGAGGCTGTTCTTCTTGAAACCCCCACCCTCACATGGCCTTTCTCACCTGGACGCTAAAGTCTTGGATGGGAGGTGATATGGAGAGCAGATCCTGGACTTGAAGCTCTATCACTGTCTGCAAGAACTTCCTGCCTAGAGGGTCACCAGTGCGTGTACCTGCACGTTCCCCATGACGACCGGTGACTACTCTGCCTTCTGGCTTTCCCAGATTGTTGTGTCCACTGAAGGCCCTATAGGGGAGCAAGGTCTTTCTAAGCTTTCCTGAGTTGTTTCTTCATCTGCCCCCAGGCCAGGGTGCTGCCTTTGCTGGACCTCAGTGGGAGATAGCTGGGGGGATGGGGGTATACCAGGATAGGGGGCCTCATCCATTGTGGTTTCCCAGGTGACCTGTGCACCTTGACTGCTGTGGCCTTCAAGGTCACTCCCCTGTCTCTGTTCACATGCTTTTATTTATTTATTTACTTATTTTTAATCAGAGCACTGCTCAGCTCTGGTTTATGGTGGTGTGGGGGATTAAACCTGGGACTTGATGGAGCCTCAGGCATGAGAGTCTGTTTAACCATTATGCTATCCACCCCACCCTCTCACATCCTTTGATCTAGATAACATGGGGCCACTCCTTCCTACTGGGGTGCCACCGGCCCACATTGCCAATACAGGATTATGCTTACAGGGCCTCAACAGTGGACACTGTCATGAACTGACGTCCATCCTACCCCATCTCATATGGTTCTGTCTCACAGCAGACTCTGGAAAGGGATTTGCCACTCAGATGACTCAGTGTCCTCTTATCCAGAAGAGAGGTGGACGGTGCTTCAGAAGGTTTCTCCTTGGTGGAGAACTCATTGAGAAGGGCAGAGTCATCTGGCTCTAAAGCTGAATTCCTCAGAGTTCTTAAACCTGTTGAGAGTCCATCCTGGGTAGTTTCACTTATATGTGGAATTTAGAGAACTGAACACATGAATTTGAAACAAACAAACAAAAAGCCAACTCATAATGAGATTGTGGAAAACTTTAGTGGTTATCTGAGGGTGGGCACAGACCTTCCATGGTGGGAAAGGTGTGAATTTATCATCTTATTAATTTATAATCTCATAAATCACTATAAATGTGACATGTCAGATGGGAAATAGATTTAACATTTCAAGTTCTCTAACTTCCTAGACCATAGCTCTAAGTATAAATATTTCCTTTAACTTAAGTGGTAATGTCTCCATATGTAAGATCACCAAGTTCTGACTCTGGGCTTAAATTGTCCAAGGAACTCTAAAAATATATCTGTATATAGAGATTCTTAAAAAATAACTAAGTCAACTATAGCTTTAGGCCAGATAGATCAAAACCATTTGACCCTGTCATTATCTAAGACACAGAGATTTCCAGATACCATTAAAGAGCACAAAACACAGGGAGATCAAGTATATTACTATAGATCCTAACCATTGGCTTAGCATAGGAAACAAGCCCCAACTAACCTGGTGGTAATAATAATTAATCATTGCTATTTTAAACTCTTTCTAAGACTACAAGAAACCCTTTACATTCTCTTTAACATCCCTATTTCTCCTACTCCTGGAACCTCTAGGGTTGTGCCCATGTTTGTTGATATTTCTTTTTTCTGATTCCTTACCATTGTACCAACTCTGTTGACCTCAACCAAATTGCTACTGCTACTGCCATCCCACATTATGCTGCTACCGAATTCTTACTGTGGACTGTAGCCATTGTTACTGACCACTGAGATGTCAACCTCGCAACTTCTCAAACCTGGTGAGATCTTTCCTAACACCTGGGACTACCTATGTCCATGTTAGACGGCACATCATCTAACAAAGTTACAGATACTAGATACAGGCTGGGGTTTAGGGTACTGGGTACAGGTGTACATGTATCCATAAGCAAGGGGCAATTATATAACTCAAAGTAAAAGTGCTCAGTAGTTCTCTGTGATTAGACTCAGTTATACCTAAGAAGCCTGGAATCCTAGTAGACGTGCCTAAAGAAGGTATCATCCTCACTTACTTCCTATTACACTTCCTTCAGTCACTCCAAAGCTAACCATATCAAAATAAGGACTACAAAAGCTGAATAAGGGCAAGAGACTGGCATACTTTAATGATGATTCTTTAGTCACTATTAGGCCACCCATCAGCTGGGGCCCTAGTCGGGGAGTCCTGGGATCCCAACACAGACATGATAGGCCTAGACCTCAAATAGATCCCTCTCTCCATTGTCACTCCTCATCTCCATCAGGAAGAACACAATGGACCCCTTGGTGGGCCCCCATAGGACCTTGTCCTCAATGTGGACCAACAATGGTAGAGAATGTTTTAACCTCCAAAGGGAGGTTGGATAAAATACTCTATCTACTACCTGAGGAAGATGGGTCCTGAACTTGGTGCAACTTGGAACATTCCTGCTCATGACCACAGAATGTGACCTCAGACCTACAGGGATGCAGAGGTTACATAGGCTCCTGTGCTGACTATGGGCTCCAGATCAAATCAATGGGGTTTACAGTTAACAATATTTATACACTTTTCCCATATTTGGGAGCTACTCTCTTCCCTGATCCAGCTTTCTAGCCCTTTTTTTCAGCCATGACATCATATCCCCAGACAATAACTTGGGTCCACCTGCATATTAGATGTCAAGACTAGTAAAGTCATGGGCCCTTTGGAATATAACTAAAACAGACCTACTAGCTATTTCCAAAACGGAGAACCCAAATCTTCATCTGTAATATTCTAGCATTTAGGTTCATGATTAGTTAACAATTTGTTTGGCTTTATATGTTAACTCTTTTTTCAGCCACTAGGTTCTAGATGCTATCATGATGCCAACCAGACTTCCCTGGGCAAACGACCCCACCAATGTGTCCTGAAGACCCACTTCCCCAGAGCTCAGCCCCACTAGGGAAAGAGAGAGATAGCCTGGGAGTATGAATCGACCTGCCAATACCCATTTTTGGAGAAGCAATTACAGCAGCCAGACCTTCCACCTTCTGCACCCCATAATGATCCTGGGTCCATACTCCCAGAGTGTTAAAGAACAGGAAAGCTATCAGGGGAAGGGATGGGATATGGGGTTCTGGTGGTGGGAATTGTGTGGAATTGTACTCCTCTTATCCTATGGTCTTGTCAGTGTTTCCTTTTTATAAATAAATATTAAAAAAAGGAAAGCATCATCAATTTTCTAATCAATCAGACTTAGATCAACTTAGCTTGGCAGTCTTAGCGGAAGTACCCAAAGAAGTCATTGTCTCAAAAACCTAATTCTGGTTGGGCACAACAAATGATACTTGAAACTGGGAGAAAGTCCAAGATCATCAGATAGAGAAAAGACTACAAAAATTGAATGAGGGCAAGAGACTGGCTCACTTAATAGTGACCTTTTTGGTCAATATCACACTACCCTCTCATCTGGGGCCCTAGTTAGGGAGTCCTTGGATTCCCACATATATGATACACCCAGACCCTAATGGATCCCCCTTTTCCTCATCACTGGTCACTTCCACCAGGAATGTCATCATAAATCCTCTTTGTGGAACTTCTCAGGACTTTGCCCTCACCATAAAGCAGCAATGTTAAGGACTGCCCCAGTCTTCTAAGGGAGGCTGGGTCATCCTGCCCTGCATCTTGAGGAAGACTGGTCCTGAAATGAATGCAGTTTGCAATGTTTCCAGCTGTGGCCATGAACTGCGAGCTCAGACTAATAGGGACTCAGAGGTTACACAGTCTACTGTGCTAAATATGAAAGTATATATGGGTCCTGGGTCAGGTGGATGGGGTAAACATTTGATTTTATTCATAGATTTTTTTTTTCTAGACTGGGAGCTACTTTCTGCCCTAATCCAACTTTCTAGCTCTTTTCTCTATTCTGACACCATTTTCCCCAGACAATATTTTTGTGCAACTCCATGTTAGCTGTCAAACTCAGGCAAAAACTATGATAGTCATGGGCCCCTAGGAATATGCCTAAAATCGACTTCATAGCTTTTTTTCCACCCTAAGATCTCTGTTCTCATCTGCTCTGTTCCTACTTTTTGTTTCCTGTTCATTAATCATTTCGTCCCACTTTCTATCTTGCTGCCTTTCAGTCACCAAGTTGAAGACATTATCATGATTCCAACGTGACTTCTCTGCGTAGACAACCTCACCAATGTGTCCTGGAACCTCACTTCTCCAGAGTCCTTCCCCATTAGGGAAAGACAGAAACAGGCTGGGGGTATGGATTGATCTGCCAATGTCCATGTCCAGTGGAGAAGCAATTACAGAAGCCAGAACTTCCACCTTCTTCATCCCAAAAAGAATTTTGATATATACTCCCAGTGAGGGAGACATGATAGGGGGAAGATGACGAGAGGACTCCAAACTCCAACTCCTTCAGGATCTGGAGAGAGAATGGAGGAAAAATGGAGGGGCATTTGGATGTAGTAATAGGTGTAGGTGAGACTTGCAAAGGAAGAGAAGATTGGACCATTCAAAAAAGGGAGGCAAATATATAAAAGTATAGACAGGAAGTTGTAGAAATAATAATCAGCCCATACCTTCAAACTTAGGAAAACTGTTGTAGCTTACAATGGAGGACTCTGGTGGTGGAAACGGTGAGGAGTTGTAACCCTGATTTTGTAAATCAATATTAAACCACTAATAAAAATATTGAAGGAAAGAGAGTCCACCCTGGGCCTGTCCTGCTCTGTGGGCACAATTGGTGGCACTACATTAAATGTCACCCCAGGTGTGGCCTGAGAACTCAGCTGTCCTCTGCACCTGGGTCACCATGTTGTCAGATGTGGGGGACCCAGACAGGGTGCCTCAGTTTTCCCTTCTTTCCTTCCTTCCTTCCTTCCTTCCTTCCTTCCTTCCTTCCTTCCTTCCTTCCTCTCTCTTTCTCTCTTTCTTTCTTTTTTTTTTTATTTAAGAAAGGATTAATTAACAAAACCATAAGGTAGGAGGGGTACAACTCCACACAATTCCCACCACCCAATCTCCATAACCCACCCCCTCCCATGATAGCCTTCCCATTCTCTAGCCCTCTGGGAGCATGGACCCAGGGTCGTTGAGGGTTGCAGAAGGCAGAAGGTCTGGCTTCTGTAATTGCTTCCCCACTGAACATGGGCATTGATTGGTCAGTCCATACTCCCAGTCTGCCTCTCTCTTTCCCTCGTAGGGTGTGTCTCTGGGGAAGCTGAGCTCCAGGACACATTGGTGGGGTCTTCAATCCAGCGAAGCCTGGCCAGCATCCTGGTGGCATCTGGAACCTGGTGATTGAAAAGAGAGTTAACATAGGAGGCCAAACAAATTGTTGAGCAATCATGAGCCCAAAGATTGGAATAGTGGAGAGGAAGTGTTAGGGAGGTACTCACTGCAAACTCTAATGTACTTCTGCTTTCAGGTATATATTTTGCAGTAGTTTATGGATACGTATGAACATAAGCTCTCTCTCACAGAAACTGGTATATATCTAGGTTATGGGACTTTGTTAGAAAGTGAACCACCTGAGATGAAATTAGAGTGCACTATAAAAGGAAAGGTCTCACCTGAGTAATGAAGCTGAAGGGTTGTCATTCCACACGTGAAGTCTCTGGACACAGTCTGAGGTGAAGCATGTTGAGGTGGCAATCGTTGCGTTGGTTAGGTTGTGATCAGCGGATGCAATATTATTTGGTATGGATTGGGAGAGGCATACGGGAAAGTGGGCCCTATCCAAGGGTTCCAGGACTGGGGGAAGTAGGGCCTCTATAGTGGAGATGTGAGGTTCCTGCTGTCTTAGGGTTCAAAAAGACAATCGATAGTTAATGTTATCATCACATTATTTGGTAATTGGGTTAACTTTGAAAAGTCCTTTTGTAAGGGTTTGCTGTACAGTATCTAGTATCTTGTATATAGCTGTGCTATTGGATGCTTCTAATCTACTTGGTCTAGGCTTTTGAGAGAGTCCGCATATCAAATACACAGCCTATATATTAAAAAGATTCAGTTTGTGTTTTGAAAAACTTTGAGACATACAATTGATTTTCCTCCTCTCATATTAATTAACTAGTGATTTATATGTCTACATTTTGCTAGGAGTGTACATAAACACCATTCCCACCACCAAAAGACTGTGACCCATCCCTCCCACCCACTCCCACCCCCAACTGTCCCAGGAAGCTGCATGTCTACCCCTCACCACAGGGTTTTTACTTTGGTGCCCTACTTACAATTTGATTTAGTTTCCCTTTCAGATCTTCTTAGTCAACTTCTGTTGATGAGTGGGATCATCCCATACTCATCTTTATCTTTCTGACTTAGTTCACTTAACATAATTCCTTCTAGCTCTATCCAAGATGGGTCAGAGAAGGTGGGTTCATTGTTCTTGATAGCTGCATAGTATTCCATTGTGTATATATACCACAGCTTTCTCAGCCACTCATCTGTTGTTGGGCACCTGGGTTGCTTCCAGGTTTTAGCTATTATGAATTGTGCTGCTATGAACATAGGAGTACACACCTCTTTTTGGTTGGGTGTTATGGAGTCCTTGAGGTATAACCCCAGGAGAGGAATTACTGGATCATATGGAAGGTCCATGTCTAGCCTTCTGAGAGTTTTCCAGACTTCTCTCCACAGAGGCTGTACCAATTTACATTCCCACCAGCAATGTAAAAGGGTTCCTCTGTCCCCACATCCTCTCCAGCATTTGTTGCTGCTGTCCTTTTTGATGTATGCCATTCTTACAGGAGTGAGGTGGTATCTTAGTGTTGTCTTAATTTGCCTTTCTCTGACAATCAGTGACCTAGAGCAGTTTTTCATATGTTTGTTAGCCTTTTGGATCTCCTCTGAGATGAATGTTTTGTTCATATCCTCTGCCCATTTTTGGATGGGGTCATTTGCTTTTTTGGTGCTAAGTTTGCTGAGCTCTTTATATATTTTGGTGATTAGTTTCTTGTCTGATGTCTGGCATGTGAAGATCTTCTCCCATTCTGTGAGGGGTCTCTCTGTTTGTTTAATAGTTTCTTTGGATGTGCAGAAGCTTTTCAATTTGATGTAGTCCCATTGGTTTGTTTCTGCTTTAGTCTTCCTTGCAATTGGGTTTGACTCATCAAAGATGTCCTTGAGGTGTATGTGGGAAAGTGTTTTACCAATGTTTTCCTCTAAGTATTTGATTGTTTCTGGTCTGACATCTAGGTCTTTGATCCATTTGGAGTTGAGTTTTGTTTCTGGTGAGATAAAGTGGTTCAATTTCATTCTTCTGCATGTTACAACCCAGTTTTCCCAGCACCATTTATTGAAGACAGCATCCTTTTTCCATTTAATCCTTTGGGCCCCCTTATCAAAGATTAGATGTCCATAGGTGTGGGGATTTATTTCTGGGCTTTCAATTCTGTCCCACTGGTCTGTGTGCCTATTTTTGTTCCACTACCATGCTGTTTTGATGATGATGGCTTTATAATATAGTTTAAGGTCTGGGAGTGTGATGCCTCCATTTCTGTTTCTTTTCCTCAAGATGGTTTTGGCAATTCTAGGTGTTTTCAGGTTCCAGATAAATGATTATAGTGTTTGTTCTATTCTCTTAAAGAAGCTTGGTGGAACTTTGATGGGTATTGCATTAAATTTGTTTATGGCTCTGGGGAGAATATTCCTTTTGATGATATTTATTCTTCCAATCCATGAGCATGGGATATCTTTCCATTTCTTGGTATCAGTTTCTATTTCCTTGAGTAGTGACTCATAGTTTTCAGCATATAAGTCTTTCACTTCTTTGGTCAACTTTATTCCTAGGTATTTGATTGATTTTGCTGAAACAGTAAATGGGAGTGATTTCTGGATGTCTTCTTCTTCAGATTTAGTGTTTGCATAAAGAAATGCCACTGATTTTTGTACATTGATTTTGTAGCCTGATACCTTGCTATATTGCCTAATAACTTCCAGTAATTTTCTGCTGGATTCTTTAGGTCTTTCTATGTATACTATCATATCATCTGCAAATAGTGAGAGCTTGACTTCTTCCCTTCCAATCTGTATTCCTTTGATTTCTTTCTCTTGCCTGATTGCTATGGCAAGAACTTCCAATACTATGTTGAAGAGTAACAGTGACAGTGGACAGCCCTGTCCAGTCCCCGATCTGAGGGGGAATGCTTTCAGCTTCTGTCCATTGAGTATGATGTTGGCTGTAGGTTTGCTATATATAGACTCCACTATCTTGAGGAATTTCCCATCTATTCCCACTTTTTGTAGAGTTTTGAGCATGAATGGGTGTTGGATTTTGTCAAAGGCTTTCTCTGCATCTATTAAGATAATCATGTGGTTTTTGGCTTTGCTTTTATTGATGTGGTGAATGACATTGATTGACTTACAGATGTTGAACCAGCCTTGCATTCCTGGGATGAATCCCACTTGGTCGTGATGAACAATCTTTTTGATATGTTGCTGTATCCAGCTGGCCAAGATCTTGTTTAATATTTTGGCAGCAATGTTCATCAGAGATATTGGTCTGTAATTTTCCTTTTTTGTTCTGTCCCTATCAGCTTTTGGTATCAGGGTGATGTTGGCTTCATAGAAGGTGGAAGGGAGTGTTCCTGTTTCTTCAATCTTATGGAATAGCTTAAGAAGTATGGGTATTAACTGTTTCCTGAAAGTTTTGTAGAATTCATTTGTGAAGCCATCTGGTCCAGGACTTTTGTTGTTGGGGAGATTTTTAATAGCGGTTTCAATTTCTTTGTCTGTGATTGGTGCACTTAGATTTTGTAGTTCTTCTTGGTTCAGTTTTGGCAGTGCATAGGTTTCTAGGAATTGTTCCATTTCTTCCAGATTCTCTAGCTTGGTGGCATATAGTTCTTTATCTCTCTCTCTTTCTTTTTTTCTTTCTTTCTTTCTCTCTCTCTATATATATATCTTTCTTCCTTTCTGTATTATTTTTTATTTATTTCATAGAGACACATAGAAATCAAGAGGGAAGGGAAAGGTAGAGAGGGAGAGAGACAGAGAGACACCTCCAACATTGCTTCACCACTTACAAAGCTTTCCCCCTGCAGGTGGGAATCAGGGGCTTGAACCTGGGTCCTTGCACTCAACCAGGCTAGCCACCACCTGGCCCCAGGTCCTCAGTTTCTTGATAGCCTCGTCGTCTGGTTTTCAAAAGTCACAGATGCTAGTCTAGGTGTTTGTTTCTGTACAACCATCTCTCTTTGTCCACTGTGGGGCTCAGAAATCTCACTCCCTATTGGGGAGCATCTCCTGGGCAAAGTGACTTGGGGGCGTCTAGCCTAGTAGAGGCAGCTCTGCCAGTGACAGCATGGGGACTCTGTACAGGGCAAGAAGTGGGTTCAGGACACCCCATGGGTGTTACTCACACAGGAGTCAGGCAGGTGATGCAGGAACAGATGCCTCTGATGGCACTTTTCCTCCAGTGACACCCGAGTTTGTGATGACTGAGTCCTTGAACTAGCCAGTTCAGATCACCTGCCTGGCCCAGCACCTTGATTCACTGAAGCCTGGAACCCATAAGACATCCAAATGACTGTACCAGGTAGGGAGTATCCTGCCCAGGTCACCCCCAGTCTACACAGGCATGCAGCATTCTGGCCACACAATTCCTCTATGTGTTCTGTGGCAGGAGAACCAGAAGCAGCTTTACAATCCCAATTTATGAGCTTGTCAAGCCTCAGATTTGACCTCCAGAATTTTTTTCTTTCTTTTTTTTTATTGAAACTTTAAATAATTTCTGAGTGCTTAAATCAAAGGGAAATATGGTTCATAAAAGTTAAGGAAGAAATGCATTTATCAACTCACTTGAGCCACCATTACCTTGTCTGGGTGTTCTTGGACTTTGTGGAAACCTCAGTCCAGGGCATTTCATGGTGATTTCTCACCCAGACTTGTCCCTCCTCTTCCCTGGGGCTCTTCTCCAGAGAGCTAGGGAAGGTCTTACTCATCCTTTCCCTCCGTTGCACTGCTGAGGGCGGGCTGCTCTGGGTTCTGGGTACATAGTGGGCTCAGGAGGAAGAAGTGGAGGCAAGACATTTGTCTGCTTGACCTTTCCACTGCCACCTCTGTATTTCAAGCTTGGAAAAACTCCCCTTGTCTCAGGGACTTCCTTTCCCCTGAGGAGCATCTAGATGCTGGAGGGGTCCAGGCAGCTGGCTAGAAATAGCCTTGAGGCTTGGTGCCTGTATAAATTCAGCTTCTGGGCCCTGGACCTCAGGCTTGACCTCCTCTCTATAGAATCTGCAGCCTCACTTTTCTCCCCAGGGAGCTTCCTGTCATGGGAGGCCAGGCCATGGGCATACAAGGACCAGCTACCACTGAGGGCAGGGCACTGAGGGCACGTGGGATCCCAGTGCAGAGAACCCCTTTGCCCTTTCAGAACCATGTCTTACAAGCCCTCCCCCCTTTAAAATTTTTTTATTTATTTATGAAAAAGGAGGGTGAAAGAACCAGACATCACTCTGGTACATGTGCTTATGGGGATCAGGACCTCATGCTTGAGAGTCTGACTCTACCCACTGCACCATCTCTCCAACCACAGAGAAGCCACCTTTCATCTTGGGGCAGTGTTCTGTGTGACTGCTGGTTATTACATGACTTACGTGGTTTTCCCAGCTGCATCTCAGGGAGGGCTCCAGGAGAGATGCAAGGGGCCTCGCTGTCCCTATCCTGGCCTGGCTTCTCCAGAGCATCCGCGACCGGTAAGGTCCATCTTAGAGCCTGTGACCAGCATTTGGCCACTGAGCCTGCACCTGCATGTTTGTGGCTGTCTTCTCCACAACCATCCTTTGCAGTTGCAAAGGGAAACCTCCAGGAACGGGACAGAAACTCTCTTGTAGGCAAGTCTCCAAGCAGGAAATGGGTATGGGCAGCTGGTCTAAAAGTATAGCTCTAGAAGCTCCCTGCCCAGCCCACCTGGCTCATCCAAACTGATAAGGAAAGCACCAGCACCAGCACACATGTGAAGCTCCTGCAGCAGTGACTCCCAAGCACGGCCAGCGGTGAGCCAACCAGAACAAGTCGTGCAGGCTGAGGCAGGGCCCACATGGACTCAAGTCTGCACCAGTGGGTTGTAGCTCAGCACCACCCACCCGCTCTGCATCCATGTGCTGTGCCCTCCTGCTCAGCCAACCAGAAGCGAATAAGATCTTATGATTCCTCTGTGCTTCTGGGGACAGAGAGCCCGCCACATTCACCTCTGTGCTGCTGGCCTGATCTGCTTCCCTGGTCCCATGCAGAAGTTGTGGGCTTGGCCTGGTCCAGCTGGACTCCCTGCATACTCTGTCCTCCCAGTGGTAAGGATCTAGAGTCAGGGGGGCTGAAAGGAACAGGAAGCTCAGCTGAGGACAGCAGGCAGCAGTTAATCATGGAGAGCTGGCTGTTAAGAAGTGAGGCGGTGGTCCCTGCATCACGGTGGTGTGGTGGGCAGACAGAAGCTGAGTTGACGTAGGTGTGGGAACGTGCTGCCGTCTGAGCGGTTCACTGCCTATGGCCTCTCTCATGCTCTTCCCTGGCAGTCTTTAAATTTTCATGCGGGGATGTCTTATTTCACCAAGCAAATCATAAAGTCCCTCAAGCCTTCCTTCCATCTCTGGCGGAACCTGGCACATGTGCTGCCCTCAGAGGGCACCTCAAGTCTGTGGGACTGAGTTAAGGAGATACGGAAAGAGAAATCTTTGCAGAGATTACAGAGGCCCCGGGTGTGTGTGTGGAGGGTGGGGCTTTGAGGGAGCTAGCTCTGGGAGGCCAGGCTGAGCTGGCACACTGATGAGAGCGGTAAGATCTGTGTGCTGGACCTCACTTGTCCCCATGGATACCTGTGTCTGGGGCTTTGCCACACTGAGTGGGAACAGTGAGATTTAAGGTGACATAGTACTTGAATCTTCTTTTGGTGGGTGGGTGGAGTGTGGGGCAGAGAGAGCTTAGAGGGGCCCTGGCGTGTGTTATCCCATCAATCTCATTCTCCACCATTGTAACTGTACCCTGCTTGTAGGTGAGTGGCGTCATGTGAGAACGCACCTAACAAGATCCCTGATAAAGTGAGTTCTTGTCGCAGTTATTGTCAGATGATGTTGAGGGAGAGTTGGCACTGAGGGCTTCTAGGCAAGGGTGTGCTAGTGGTGATGGGTGGGGATAACGGTGGAGAGTGATGGAGAGAGACTGTGGTGGGGGGGTCACAGTGGTGGTGTTGGGGGGATCACAGCTATGGGGTGGATGATGGTGGGAGGTGATGGTGAAGGTCTGATGAAGAGGGTAGTGACCACAATGACAATTTAATAATGTCAGAGATGTGAGGACTGTGTTCTTTTGACAGCAGGGAAGTAGGATTTTTTTTTGGGGGGGGGGTGTCTGGAGACCTGCAGGATATCCATGCCAGGCTCCTGATACTCCGCTACGGAGACCCAACCATTTAAAATTAATTTTTAAAATAATGTCACTGCTCCAGGTTGACTCTTTCAAATAGAGAAAAGAGAGAGACAGAGGCAAAGAGAGAGGAAAACACACCAAAGCACTGAAGCCTCCTCTTTAATGCGGTGGTGGGGCCCGGACTTGAATCTGGTTAGTGCACGTGGCAAAGCCAGCACATGGCCAGGGCAAATATTTTCCCAACCAACCCTCCGTTTCTTTGTGATTGGTCTCAAGTCACCTCTCTACATTTCAGGACATTGAAAAGACATGCAGTTCTTTTCTCTGGGCCCAGGCCCAGGCCCAGGTTGGTTGCTTGTGTATTTATTTCTCCTGTATGCACAGCTGCACCACTTCGAGGAGTATTGATTCTTAAAAAATTGACACCAGTGTGATTTCTGGGAATCAGTGTCCACATGATGAATCCATTGTCCCCAGCCACAATTTTTCCCCTTTATTTTTCCTTCTTTCCCCCATATTTTATTTGATAAGACAGAGAGAAACTGAGAAAGGAAGGAAGGGAGAGATAGAGAGAGAGAGAGACACCTGCAGACCTGCTTCACCACTTGGGAAGCTTCCTCCCCTGCAGGTGGGGACTGGGTCTTGAACACAGATCTTTCTGACTGGTATTATGTGGACTCAGCTGACTGTGCCACTGCCTGGTCTCCTGGCTATTGATTTTTAAAATTTCTTTTAGTTCAAGTTAAGAGAGAAAGAGGGAAAATAGAGGGAGAGGCACCACAGCATGACTCTATCTTCCATGGAGCTTCCCCTCATGCTGTTGTGCTCCCATGTGGTGTGGCACTAAGGCTCAGACCTGGGATCCTGAACATAGGAAGGCACATGCTCTATCAGGTGAGTTGCTGCCTGGCTCTCAGACATATGTTTAATTTTATTTTACTTTATTTCTGTTATTGCGAGAGGAGTTAATAGTTTACAGTATAGTTTTTAACACAACCTCTCATCTCCCTTTGACAGGCATCTGGGAGACATACTAGGACCCCAATGCTCCTTCATCCTGTCTCCCCCACTCCTTTCCCAGACTCCTTTGCTTTGGGACAATACACCATGCCCAGTCTGTGTTTCACTTTATGTTTTCTCTTTTTTATTTGATTATTTTTTAAAGATTTAAAAAATATTTATTCTCTTTTGTTGCCCTTGTTGTTTTATTGTTGTAGTTTTATTGATGTCGTCATTGTTGGATAGGACAGAGAGAAATGGAGAGAGGAGGGGAAGACAGAGAGGGAGCGAGAAAGAGAGACACCTGCAGACCTGCTTCACCACCTATGAAGTGACTCCCTTGCAGGTGGGGAGCTGGGGCTCGAACTTACACCGGTCCTTGTACTTTTCGCCATGTGCGCTTAACCTGCTGCGCTACCGCCCGACTCCCAGATTTTTTTATTTATTGAGAAAGATAGGAGGAGAGAGAAAGAACCAGACATCACTCTGGCACATGTGCTGCTGGGGATCAAACTCATGACCTCATGCTTGAGAGTCCAAAGCTTTATCACTGTGCCACCTCCCGGACCACTTAATTATTTTTTTACCTTATGTTTTTACTTTATTTTTAAGTTCCACCTGTGAGATCATTCGGTATTGACCTTTCTCTTTCTGACTTGTCTCACTCAACATGATACCTTCAAGTTCTGACTAAGAGATTGCAAAGGAAATGACCTCATTTTTAACAGTTGTGCAGTCAATAATGTATATGCACCACAAATACCTTAGCCACTCTTCTGCCCTTGGCTGTTTCCATGTTTGGGCTACTATATACTGTGCTGCTGTGAACAACAGTGTGGACAGAGATGAGTGACTGAGTAAGTTGTGGTGTATATACACAATGGAATACTACTCAGCTATTAAAATGGTGAATTCACCTTCTTTACCTGTTTTAAGATGGACCTTGAAGATCTCATGTTAAGTGAGACAAGTCACAAACAAAAGGATGAATATGGGATGATCGCACTCATAGACACAAGTTGAAAAACAAGATCAGAAGTGAAAACACTGAGCTAAACTTGGATGGAGTCGGTGTATCGCACCACACGATAAGACTCGAGGGTGGGTGGGGAGGGTTCAGGTCCTGGAACATGATGGCAGAGAAGGACCTGGAAAGGGTTTTATTGTGAGGTGGAAATGTCATACATGTAAAATTATTGTACTTTATTGTTGTCTATAAACCATCAATCCCCCAATAAAGAAATGATAAAATAGTGTGAACAGGTCTTTGTAGAGTGGCGCTTTTGTTTTCCTTGGGTAGATCCCTAGGAGAGGGAATTCTGGGTCATAAAGTAGGTCCATTTCTAGAGTTCTGATGAATCTCCAGACTATTTTCCTTAGGGGTTGGAGCAATTTTCATTCCCACTAGCAATGTAGGAGGTCCCTGCCCCAAACCCCCATGGCCTCTCCAACAGTTGGTGTCTCTGTCTTTTCTAATGTGTGACATTCTTACAGGTGGAAGATGATAACTCATGTTTTTCTTTGCATTTCCCTGATCATCAGTAATTTTGAACATTTAAATTTTAAAAAAAATTTATTTCACTTGATAGAACAGAGAGCTACTGAGAAGGAGGGAGAGATAAAGAAAGAGACAGTCCTGCTTCACCGCTTATGAAGCTTTTCCCCTGCAGGTAGGGACTGGGGGCTTGAACCAGGGTCCTTGTGCCTTGTAGTATGTGCACTTCACCAGGTGCGCCACCACCTGGCCCCTACTTTGAGAGTTGTTTTTTTTTTCATATGTCTCTAGGCCCTTTGAATCTCTTCATTGGAGAAGATTCTGCTCATGACAGACATAGGTGTCAACACTTACTTCCCCACTACACAGATGTGATCCCCCAAGTGTCTGGTTTCCCTGAGCACAGCAGCACTGTGGGCAGCATAGACAGGATGCTGCTAGCAGGAAGGTCAGTGCCCAGCAAGGGTGGGTGAGCCAGAGCCTGACCTGGCAGTGACCTGCTCCCTCACCCCTGTGTGCTGATTTCTATGGCATGCCTTTTTTTTTTTTTTTTTGCAACGGAAAGCATGGACATTTGCATGGGAACTGGTTTTATGAGCTACGTAAACATTTATTTAAAGAGAAATGAAAATAGCAGCATAGAAAATAACTGCTTCCTGTCTTTAAAATGCCCTCCCCACGAGTCTCGGCGAGTGTAATTATGCTTGTACAGATTTTGTAGCTACTGTCAAGTACATCTATGAGCAACACTATTTTTTTTAAAGACTTTATAATGCTGCAATAAAATTTCTGCTCTGGGCTAAAATATTGTGGATCAAGGTGTCAGCCCCAGGAGCTAACAGTGTTATAGCCTTTCAATTCACGTCTCTAGGTGCAAGTTGTAAATGGAGAATTAATATCAAGGTAGGCATTTTCAGCAAAGGCAAAGTTTTCTGCCACCAGACTTGGTGTTATGTAAATTAAGACGTTATAGTGTGTTAAGTGTTGCACCCCCCCCCCCCACAGGAACATTTTCTTTGCACACCCGGCTTGCTCACCTCTGTCCCCACCCCACGCCCTGCCCAACTCCATCACGCCTCCTTTTCACCTCTGATGTCATTGTGTCTCTTGCTGGCCCTTCTCCAGTCAAGCTGACCTACTGACAAGAAAAAGACAGAAAAACTAAGTAGCTCCATATCGGTAAGAGAAATTAAACTTGTAAAACTCAAGAGGAAATGAAAATGAAAAAAATAAAAAAAAAAAGAAAAAGGAAAAAAAAAACTATCCACAAAGAAAAATTTAGCAGATGGTATTGTGGGACAAGCTTATTAAATATTTAAGGAAGAAATAATATCCAAAGTACACAATCTCATTGAGAAAATGAAGGAAGGAACTTCCCAACTCAGTGAGGCGAGTAGAACACTGATCCCCAAATATGAGGTGTGTGTTGTCAGGGCAGCAAATTAGGAAACAAAATCTAGCAGAAACACATAAGCAGAAATACTTTATCAAGTAGCAGCTACTCTGGTCAACTCCAGCAACCAAGGAAACACTACCCCAAGAGTGCGTGGGTTTGTCTCTGGAAGTAAGCTTGCTTTAACATTCCAAATCAGAGGCATTTGCCACATTAGCAACATTAAGGAGAAAAAAGAAGGGCACAATTGCCTCAATAGGCATAGAAAAATCATTTGACACAATTTGACACTCATTCATGATAAGAAAATAAAAAAGATTCTTGGAAAGTTGGAGATAACAGAGAATTTTCTAAATCCAATAAAAAATAAATCTGTGGAAAACCTCCAGCCAATATCTTAGCTACAGTGAAATGCTGAACATGTTGCCTCCAAGACTGAGTATAAAGCCAGGCTTTCTGCTTTTACCTGTTCTCTCCGACATCCTATGGGAATTCTAGCCAGCATGCAGAGGAAGGAGAAGGCTCAAAACAGAGTGGGCTGGTCAGTGCTTAGGGTACAATAGGAGGGTTTTAAAAGTCATTTCATTAGGGGAAATGATGGCTTACAAGTGTATAGTTTTATATCTTCCCAGATTAGGTGTCAGCATACCACGCTCTCCACCAGCTTGCCATCTTCCTTCATCTAGAATATTGGGCTCCTGGGGGGCCGGGTAGTGACTCACCCAGTTAGCGCACATTTTACTGGTGGAGAGGACCTGGGTTTAAGTTTCCGCTCCCCACTTGTAGGAGAGACACTTTGTGTGAGGTGAAGCAGGTTTTCGTTCCCTCCCTATCTCCTCATCCCCTCTTAATTTCTCTCTGTCCTATCAAATGAAAAATAGAAAGAATAAAAAGACCACTGGGAGCAGGGGATTTGTAGTGTTAGCACTGAGCCCCAGCAATAACCCCAAAAAACAAATGAACAACAAACTGGGTTCTCAACATTCTTCTGACTCCTTCTCTTGCCTCCCCATTTAATGTCCTTGGGTCTGAGGCAATAAACTCCATCGATTACAGTTTTTAACTGTATTCTTGTCATTGGAGAGTTTGGAGGGGTGGCAGATACAGGGCAGAGTTTGGGCTGGGCCTCCTGGTGGACAGGTCTGGTGGACAGGCCTCTGGTGGACAGGCCTCTGGTGGACAGGCCTCCTGGTGGAAGGCTCAAAACAGAGTGGGCTGGTCAGTGCTTAGGGTACAATAGGAGGGTTTTAAAAGTCATTTCATTAGGGGAAATGATGGCTTACAAGTGTATAGTTTTATATCTTCCCAGATTAGGTGTCAGCATACCACGCTCTCCACCAACTTGAGAAGTGGCCTGGGCCTGTCTGCGGGTGACTGTTGGTCTGCTTCTAAATTCTTCTAAGACATCTTCTGTTGCACTGCTTACTATGGTCTATTTACATAATCACTGTGTTACCTAGGAACCGCCCTGCCTGCAGGGCTTTGGTTTAATCCCCACTGGTTCAGGCTTTTTCCTTCTCCCCAACCCCTGTCCTACGTACTTCCTCTTCCTGACACTTCTGCCTCAAGATATATATATATATGTATATATGACAAGATTGTGATTAGAACTAGCTAGATCTAACTGCATTCCTGCTCAATAAAGATTGAACTACGTCTAGCTCAGCCATGAGTCCCTGGTCGTCTCTCTCACGCCTGCAAAGCTGGCCCAGCCTGGCAAATGGCGCCCTGAACAGGGACTGGCAGGTAACTGCAGGAAGGGTAGTAAGCAGAAGGTGGGTGCCGAGGGTGAAGTTTTTGCAACCAAGCTGAACTGGGCCTGTTGCCATCACTGCCTTTTTGCAGCTGTGAGATTGCCACCTTTCCTTGCTCATCTGTGGAAAGGGGTAAGCCAGCATCCTACACTGCTCCTGGGGTTAAAAACAAAAACAAAACAAAACAAAAAAAGATCATACTACAAACTAGTAGCCCTTCCCCAAAATAAAAATAGAAAAGGGGGTAGGGGCAGTGTACTGCTTGTACTGGGGAGAGAAAAGTCCAAATCTAGAGCCCTCTGTCCTTTTAAAAAGATATGTATTCAAGGCAGGACAGTTGAAATAAAAAATTGAAAGGACTGCTGTCAGAGCCACTCTGGAGGATTGAAGCTACAGTGGTGGGATGAGTGTCTGGAGAGGAGCTGACAAGTTCAGTGGGACCAGCAGAGTCTGGGGTTGGGGCCCCAGCTATGACCCAGAGCTGCTCACAGCCCAAGTACCCCAGCCACTGAGAATGTGGGCACAGATTGTATGACCTTGGGAGAGGTGAACGTTCTTGAACACAGCAAAGAAAAGCTGACAGACTTGGTGGGTAGGAGGAAGTGGGTGAATTGTGGTAGAATTAAATGAAGCTTTAGATTGGACTTCAAAGGGGTTGTGGAGGAGAGGGGGCTTGAACAAGAGTGGCTCAGCTCTGTGTAACAGATCTTTCCACAGCTGGTGGCTCCAAGTAGTGCTCATTTATCAACTGATAGTCTCCCTGGGTCAGGAGTCCGGGGGGTCAGCTGGCCAAGTGTCATTTGGGTTGCAATATGGTGCTGGTCTGGCTATGGTGTCAGCTGAGGCATGACTGTGGCAAGATTTGATTCTCTGCAGAATCTGTCTGTGTGTGTGAGAGCCAGGCCTCCATTTCTCCCTGTAAGCCAGTCCTCCAGTCCTGGGGGCCAGCCCAGTTTCTTTTTTTAAAGATTTCTTACTGTTACTTACTGTTTGCTTCCTTCAACATGGCCACTTGTCTTTCCAAATCTAGCTAAAGGAAGCCACTGCATATGTGTGTGCACTGTGTGTGCATGTTGTCCTGAGGATGCAGGTACATGTGTGGTTGTACGTGTGTGTGTACCTGTGCAAATTCTGGTCTGTGGAACATACTCCCAGCACTATATGAGTTGGTTTTTAAAAAATTTTTATTTATTTATTCATGAAGACAATATGGAGACAGAGAGAGAGAGAGAGAGAGAGAGAGAGAGGGAGAGAAAAAGAGAGAGAGAGAGAGAGAGGGAGAGAGAGAGAGAGAGAGAACCACTCTGGTACATACGCTGCTGGGGATTGAACTCAGGAGAGAGAGAACCACTGTGGTACATATACTGCTGGGGATTGAACTCAAGACCTCGTGCTTGAGAGTCTGATTCTCTAGCTGCTGTTAATGTTTCGGGGGCTCCAGCTGGCCAGGCTAGCTTCGTGGCGGCAGACAGAGACGACCAGAGACACACGGCTGGGCTGAGAAGCTGCAGTTTAATCTTTATTCACGAACGGGCAAATCACCACACCATGTGCTTTTCCCATCATTCTCTCTCCGCTGCTGCTGGGACTCTGGGCGTCCTTAGCATACGGGGCGGGGGGAGAGAGGGGCACGAAACTAGCAAGGGCCAAACCATTTCTCTCAGAGGTAGGGGGAAGGGGACCAAACCAACACGAAGAATACCAACATCTAGCAACTGCACCACCTCCTGGATAACCATGTGAGTTTTGATGCTGTTGTGTCTAGTGTTAGAGGAAGTCACAGGGACAGATTGCACAGGTTCTGACATTGGGAGGGAAGAGACAGGTCCCCTAGGTTCACTACAGTGACAGCTGATAAGACACCCTAGCTCTGGGAAGCAAAGGCAACTCCCTAATAAGCCAAGTAGAGCCCTATCTGCCTGGGTAGTACCCCTCAAGTCTGCTTTCTCCATTCCTTCTCTGTCTTCTGGAGTACAAGCAGGACAGCGACAGTGTTTATCCACCCTCAGGATACCAGTCTGGTTTTGTCCAAACCACCATAGGCGTCCAACTGGAAAATCGGCCAGAAGCGCCTCTCAGGGGTCCCTGATTCTGTGTTGATGATTCTTTAATACACAGCAGTTTCATCCAGAAAAGCCTGGGCTTCATACCCAACTGCTTCTGAGGGAAACATTGCTGAGGCCTGACCCCCTGATTATACAGAAAGAGCTCATCTGGCTGAAACTGACTGAGGGGATATGCACCAGACCTCCCACCCTCACAGATAAAACGTAGCTTGCTCCTGCCTGCACTGGACATATCCAGGAGATATCCTTGAGGCCATTCTTCCCAGGAAACCAGAAAACATCCCTGAATACATCAAAAAACTCAACTAAGACCAAAATAGTCCTAAACCAAGACCCTGTATATGGCCCTCAGCCTGTCCTGAGGCATGGCTCTCACCTCTCAGCTCTGTCACTGCCAGGAGAGTCGCCACACACAGTTTGTCTGAATAAAACTTTTCTTTGTCTGCTTACCAGTCTCCATGTCTCAGATTTCTAACAGCTTCTGCTCTGGGTATGCTTGTGATCGAGACATGATGTTGAAAGCCAGGTGGGCTCAGGGGTAATAGTGTTCATCAGGTTGTAGAAATGTCTACAGAGCTTGTAGGGAGCCCATGTAAGTCTACACACAGAGGGAAGACTTGGTGGGACAGTGGGAGTTAGGGTGTTATTATAGGGGCTTGTCCGGCTATCTAAATCTAGTCATCTAGAAAGATATTCTTTTATAATTAGAGCAGCATGAAGGACAGAGAGACAGTCCTCTGACCCCTAGAATGTGAGAGAACACACAAAATGTCCAATGCCCTGTAGTTTTTGCTCCTTGATCTCCTTACCACACTCTTCCCAAGGTTCTATCCCTGAGTTGGCTTCCAGCATGGGGCTGGGCAGAGGTGCTAGGAGTCTACAGTTTTTTTGGTTGCTTTCCTCATTTCCAGGTTCCATCCCCACTCTGGCTGGAGATGGATCTCACTGGAACCCTCTCACAACCTTGACTTGTGGGCTTGGTCTGTATGGCTGCAGGCAGCCTGGTCCAGGCTCAGTCTGGAGGACCCAAGCTGGAACTCATCTACCCAGTTACATAAGGGCTACACTTGAATGCCCGAGAATCCTCCTGTGGACCAGAGCCCATCCATCACAAAGCTCCTAGCTCCAGCAAATGAAATGTGAGCAGAGACATTGCAAGAGGAAGCACCCTGGAGGCCAAGGGATGACTGTGTCCCAGGGGTCTCTGAGCCCCTGCATTAAAGTTCCACCGTCCCCTTACCCCCATCACAGGGCAAGGGCCTAGGACAGGGTGCCTGTGTGGCTCAGCTGTGGAGACAGACTCTTCTCAGAGGAGGAGGTGGGAAACACTCGCTCCATCCCAGAGACAGCTCCATTTGTGTTGTACTCTCCAACAACACCCCAAGACCTTCTTTTAGTTAGGGTCTGAATGAGGCTGCGGTTTCAGAAGGTTTTATTTTAGCAAGAAAAAGAACTTTTTTCCCCCAACAGAATGTTCTAAATCCAGCAAACAGATTCAAAATGGAAAATTAATTCCAAACCGATTCACTTCCAACTGCCAAGAAGGTCAGAGCAATGGTGTGTGTGTTCAGGAGAGTGTGCTGCAAAGGAGCTGAGCAATCTCTCAGCTGCTGCAGTTGGAATGGAGCTAATCTACTCTTTCTCCCCAGGAGTTCTATCTGTGTTTATTTAACACTAGCTGGGGGAGTGGGATCCATTCCAAATGTGGGTTTTAGTCTTTGAAAACATAGTTGAAAATTGCTGGCCAGGGTGCCTTTCGGAGGGTGGTGCTTGTTCCCGGCTGGGCTTTCTGCTTTCAGCTCAGTTTCCTTTTCCATGTCTGAGTCCCCCCTTTGCAGAGATGACCTCCCTGAGCACATATGCCTGGGTGGAAGGTAGGCAGGGGACTGATGTGAGTCTTCGGGATATCCTTGGTAGGAAGGACAAGGGGCTTGGGAAGCCATGATGAACTATGCTGTGTCCCCCAAATTCACATAGGAAAACTCACCCCCCCACCCCAGTGGGACTGAATGTGGTGACAGAGCCCATAGGGGTCAGATGAAGGTTAAATGAGGTCAGCAGTGCAGGCCTGGTTCAGTGTGCCTGGTGTCCTGATGAGGAGAGCTGGGGACACAGACCTGCACAGCAGAAGGCCATAAGTGGGGACCTAAGGAGAGCATGGTGTCTATACCCCGAGAGGGGTCTCAGGACAAAGCAGCTCTGGCCGTATTTGGACCTGAAACTGGGAGAGACAAAAGCCAGAAGTTTAAGTGTCCACCTGGGGGCCTTGACTGATACAGCTGAGCTGATGAGTACAGTAACTAATGATGGGGAAGAAAGGCTGAACTGGGTCTATCTCCACTGAGGAATTAAAAGGTAGTCAGGCAGAACTGGAGGAGGGTGTTCTATTTTGTCTGCTACCCAGAAGATGGTCAATTCTGTGCTGAGGTCAGTCCTGAGAGAAGACAGCAAAATTTCTCCTGCCCAGGGGAGGGGAACTGCCTGGGGTGAGCTATCTGAGCACCTGCCTCTTAGGGTCCCATCCCAGGGTGACCCCACTGGATAGTGTGGCTTTTAGGGGACTGATGACCTAGAGGTAGACTCCTGGAGGGTGCTGGAAGGACATTAGCAAGCAACCCCTCTCCCTGCACCCTGCAGCTAGCCTGGAAGAGGGGCCAGAGGCCAAGATGTCTACATCCTGCACTGGTACCGCTCTCACCCCTGCTTGAGGCCATCCTCTGCAGATGAGCTCACCTGGAGACAGTGGCTAAAGTAACTGCCGAAGGGCCTACCTCAGCATCCAGAACCCATTTGAAAAGTAGGAGGGGGGAACTCAGAGCCTCTCTCCTTCACTCTTGAGGGCCTCCATGTGCCTATGTGCTTTCTTTCTTGATCTTTTATAGCCTTGCTTTACTTTAATAAACACTATCTCCCTGAAACAGATGGAGTGATCTTTTCAGGTGGACACTCACCTAGGACCCCACTAGAGGAGCTTACAAGGGACCCTTATGCCCTTTGCTCCCACTCATCTCCCCTACAGCATGGCAAAGAGGGGAAGGAGTGCCTCTCCCAGCCTGGCTTTCAGACTTCCTGGTCTGTAGCACTGCTGGTTTCCAGGCTCCAGAGTTCCTAGGGTGCTCTGTCCTGGGACTGCTGGCCAGGTGTCTCCACTGTGGTCTGCAGTGACCTGCAAGCCTGCCTCTGACCTCACTAGGAAGAAGCTGGGTCACACTGATAAATCACTGTGTCAAATCACCCAGAAACATGGGCTTAATTGTCAATATGCCTAATGATGTGTTTAATTCAAAGCAAGTTGGCATTTCTTACAGGACACAGTAATTCTAGCCCCTTGGAGGATTTGCACATAGTTTTAGCTGTCTTTCTCTGTATTCCTCTTTTCTTGGGATGCCAGCACTTTTGAACTGGTCTGAGTATTTCAACCTGCCTTATTTCAATATTTCAAGTAAGATCAATTGAATTTTATTAGCTGTCTAGGTTTGGGGGAAAGCCCTCTGATCTACAGTAGAGCAGACTTTTCAAATGACACCAAGCTCTTGTTTCTGTGATGACCACCTTAGGTTGGGATCAGATATGTGTTCCTGTCAATGGATGTGAGAGTGGGTTCCCTTAAGTTGACCCTGAAGTGGGGTTCTTGTTTGAAATATCCACTGACTGCTACCTGTCTTCTTACTCTCTGAATTCTTTTTAAGTGCTACTTTTTCCTGTCCTTTCTCTTTTTGTAGCACTTTCAAAAGCAATCGAATTGGCTTTCTTTTTTCATTATTGATTAGTTTCTTTCCCAAGATTTTCTGGTTATCTCTGGGGCTCTGCACCTGCACTATCCCACTACTCCTAGTGATCTCTCTCTCTCTCCCTTTCTCTGTCTGTCTTTTATCTAGATATAAAATGACAGAGAGGGGAAGAGAGGCTGAGAGGGGAGTAAAGACAGAGAGAAGAGACACTGCAGCACTGCTCTACCACTTGTGAAGCTTCCCTTGTGTCAGTTCTTCCACTTGTTGGTTGAGGGCTCAAACCTAAGTTCTTGATGAAATTGTGCCCCTGTTATCTTACAATCTTCTTAATTATTATTAAATCAACAACAACAATAAACATAATCCACTAGGTCCTCTAACAGGGCATCGTGTGCAGCATACCGGGTGAGCCCTCTCTTGGCTTTTGGTTTTCTTTAATTTGAACTTAATCTTAAATATTTTTCATATATGTTTGTGTGTGTGAGAGAGGGAGAGACACAAAAGCACTGATCCATCATCCATGGAACTCCCTGTTTCTGTTCTAGATCTGTGGGTTGATGCCTTTCATCATTTCTGTCAAGTTATTGACCGCCATTTTCCCCAGTTGATTCTGTCTTGTTCTCACTCACCAAGTGGGAGGAAGAAAAGGCCCTATAGATACTGAAATGAAAAATCCATAGGCAAAAGAGTGGAAAAATTTGCTGTTGGTGGACTCTTACTTCCACATTCCAGTATCCCGAGTGGCGGGCTCTGATTGCAGCCAGCCTGCTCTCACCTTTATTGGCAGCACCTTGATGGACTCTGTTTGTAACCAATCAGCTTGTGCCGTGCCCAGCTTGAGACAGACAAAAGCTGGGTGCTTCGGGACAAGGTTGTTCAGGTCTGGTAGGAATCAGCCTGTAACCTATTAATGCAAAATAAATGTTAACTCCCTGTCCTCCATGTGCCTCAATCTCTTTCTTTGGTTACTTCTGAGTTGTAGCGCTAGAGAACTCTATTATGGGATGTTTCATAACAATAGTATTAACTATGAAGTGACACATGTTGTGACTTGTCATGGTACGTAAATACTTCTGACTTATAGTATGTAACACGTTTTTTCTTTAAAAAGTTGTAGTTACAAAACAAAAAAGTTGTTTACTAAATAAAATCCTTTTGTGAAATAAGTCAGGTGGAGAAGGATGAGTACTAGATGGTCTCACTCATAGGTGGGATCTAAGAAACAAAGCAAGGGACAATGTGGGGTGGAAGCTGACTGGACTGTGGTCTGTTGCAGCTGATCTGGGGACTCAGAAAGGGGAAGGGAGGTGCACTTAAGGGGGAGGGTTGGGGGGCTGTGTTCCTGTGGTGGAAGAATATGATGGGTTGGTGGAGGTTGAGGTGTACTGACATCTCCCTTGGGGAAAGGTGGAAATGATACTCATGATACTAAGTCTGTAAATCAAGATGCCCCCAATAAAGTGCTACTGAAGTTGAAAAAAGAATACTAAAAAAAATAAACTATAGAACTAGACAAAGTATGTGGGCAGGGGAGAAGGGAATGAATGAAGATCTAGGGAAAGTGATGGCTAAAAAAGTTTAGATTTTTTTTCTAAATCTTGTGTATAATGGGATTACTGTCCTACCTTAAAGATAAGTTTCTCTCCTGCTTTTCATTAACATTCAGTGGGTGATGAGACGTCTCTTTTGCAGTCTGTGCTTGAAAGTCATACTTTTCATTAATGAGTGAAGTAGGAGAGGGAGTGAAGGAGAGGGAAAGAGAGAGAGAGAGAGAGAGAGAGAAAACCAGAGCATCAGTCTGGCACATGCAATGGTAGGGATTGAACTCAGGACCTAGTGCTTGAGAGTTCACTGTTTATCTGTTGTGGTACCTCCAGGGCCGTTCCTTCAATCTACATTACAAATAGCTCTTGGGACCTTCCACCCTGCTGGCACTCTGTTAGCTGCTTGCATGGTAGGGTGCCCAGAATCTGAGCACACATGAAACTGGACTCCAAGAAACCATGTCTCCCATGTCTTGATATGTGACACTGTATGTATAAGACAGTCTCAGTAGCCATCTTTGCAAGGGGTGCCGGGGCTAAGGTGAGAAAGTTGTGGCAGGGAGTTGATAGAATTTGGATCTCAGGCTTTTAACCACTCCTTCCATATAAAAGAGACCGTGGAGGCAAAGGATGACTTGAGAAATCTTATTGGGCAACTTTGCAAAATTCAGCTTCATCTCCTGATGCTAAAAGCTGGTTTATAGAAACTGACTCCTCTGGCATCAGGCAGAAAAGCAAAGTTTTTTTTTTTTTTTTAACCTGTTTTATCCAGGGCAGGGAGCTGTGAACTGAGCTTTGAGCTGAGTGTGGATGGGCTGGCAGATGTCTTCTGTCAGTGGGACTTTCTCATCCTGGTTCTAATGTCAGGCTTAAGGAGGTGTAGGGCTGGGGGTAGAGCATTTTGTATTAACCACTCAACATTTGCTTTGTTATTAGCATAAAAGTGACTGTCTTTCTGCTAAGAATGACTTCTTTTACAGCATTCTGAAAAGATAAAGAGCTTGGGTCTGTGTCGAGATTATTCACTCTCCTTTTGTTTTGTGGTCTGTTGGCTGGTTTGCAAGCAGATATCATTGTGTGAAAACTAATCATGGTTTCCTTTGTGTGCTCAACCTCTCCACTCACCATTTCTGAGCTTTCAAAGTTTTCTCTACCCACCCCCAGGAGGAATTTCATATCATCCAGCCCTACTTCTGCTCTGGCTCATAGGCAAACACACCCCTCTTTAAGGCAAGAGGCCATTCTTTGGCCCCATAGGGACCTTCTGGTCCATCTCTGCACTGGACTCACCTGCCTAGGTTAGAGTCTGCCCAGCTTTGGGAGGGGTCAGCCAGACTGTGGGGAGGCTCTCTCATTGCACTGGGCATTAAGAGGGGCAGGACAAAAAGGCTGAGAGAAATGACTGCGGAGAGGACATGGGGACCATTGGGGGCAGTGAGTCACTACATTCAGGTTTTCCCTAGTATTCAGCTAAGATCTCTTGTTCCACAGTGAGCAGAGTCCGCTTCAAAGTCAACATTTACTGACCCAATGTAGGCAATAATCTTGGGTCAGGGGAAAAAACCTTTTAATGTGGAGGGTGGGTTGGATCACCTCTTTCTTACTCCAGAATGGGGTAGTTTAGCTGGAGCTAGACTCTGTTTCAGAGAATTCTCCAGTTAATGTCACCATATGAAAGACAGAAGACAGGATATCCTAGCTATGGTTTTGCTGATGTCACAGATTTTTGTGCTTTGTGTGTATGTATCTCTGTGTACTTTCACATACCAGTATATGTGTACATGTCTAGTGCTTCTGTGTGCCTTCACAGACAAGTATTTATGTGCACATGTCTGGGGCTATGTGATTCTGTGTGTTTAATGTACAGGTATGTGCTTACACATACCTGTGAACATGTGTGTGAATGTGAGCATGCATACATATGCTTGTGCATCACTTGTGTGTTCCTAGGCATGTGAGGTATGTGTGTGTGTGTGTGTGTGTGTGTGTGTGTGTACAGATATAGATGTCTAACCAGGTCTCTGGAGGCCAAGGAGGACATCTATGCAAATCCTACAGCTAATAGCACTGAACTCCTGGGGGGCGGGCAGTGATGATTCTGGTTGAGCACACACATTACCACGCACAAAGACTTGGGTTCAAGCTTCCTCTCTCCACTTTTAGGGTGGGAAGCTTCATCACTAGTGAAGCAGGGCTGCAGGTGTCTTTTTCCCTTTCTCCCATCCCTTTCTCAATTTCTCTCTGTCCTAGCAAATGAAGTAGAAAGAAGAAGAAAAAAAAAAGAGAGAGAGAGAGAATTTTGGATTTTTTAAAAGCATAGAATTTCCACAATTGTCTTCTACTTAGCTTGACCCTAAGATAACATGAACAATTGCGATTGAATTTTAATGCCAATGGCTACTATTTAATTTAGTAGAAGCTGCTCAGAAAAGAAAAGAAAGATCCCTACCTCTTTGAGAAAGCCAATGTGCTATCTGGTCAATTTAAGAGGTGATAAACACAGACATGCTTCCTTTTGTAGATCCGCGCTCACATCCTGTGGTCATGAGTAGGAACATTCCAAGCTGCCCCAATATTGACACATCTTCCTCAGGTGGAGCACAGAGTATGTTGTCCAGCCTCTTTGGAGAATGGAACATTCTCTGCTGTTGTTGATCAACATTGAGAGCAAGGTCCTATGGGGGCCCACAAAGGGGTCTACCATGTTGTTCCTGATAAAGATGACCAGTAACAATGGAGAGAAGGATTTATTTGAGGTCTTGAGGTCTAGATCCTGAAATTGGGGCAACTTGGAATGTTCCTATTCATGACTACAGAATATGAGCTCAGATCTACAGGGATGCAGAGGTCACATAGACTCCTAAGCTGAATATGGGCTCCAGATCAGATGAAATCCATGGGGTTTGTAGTCCTGGTCCTTTTTGCAGTCATGACATCATCTCCCCAGACAATAACTTGGATCCACCTGCATATCAGATGTCAGGTTTATAAAAAAAAAATCTTGTATAGTCATGGGCCCTTTGGAATATAACTAAAATAGGATTACTAACTATCTACAAAACGGAGACCCCCAACTCTTCATAGGAACTATTCCAGCCTTTAGGTTCATGATTAGTCAACAATTTTTTGGGGGGCTTTTTTATGTTAACTCTTTTTTCAGCCACCAGGTTCCAGATGCTAACATGATGCCAACCAGACTTCCCTGGGCAGATGACCCCATCAATGTCTTGGAGCCCCAGAGCTCTGCCCCACTAGGGAAAGAGAGAGACAGGTTGGGAGTATGGATCGACCTGCCAATGCTCATATTCAGCAGGGAAGCAATTACAGAAGCCAGACCTTCAGCCTTCTGCACCCCATAATGTCCCTGGGTCCATACTCCCAGAGGGATAAAGGATAAGAAAGCTGGGGGTCAGGTGGTAACACAGTGGGTTAAGTGCATGTGGCGCAAAGTACAAGGACCAGTGGAGGGTCCTGGTTCGAGCCCCGGCTTCCCACCTGCAGGGGAGTCACTTCACAAGTGGTGAAGCAGTTCTGCAGGTGTCTATCTTTCTCTCCCCTCTCTGTCTTCCCCTCCTCTCTCCATTTCTCTCTGTCCTATCCAACAATGATGACATCATCAACAACAACAACAACAATAATGGCAACAATAAAACAACAAGGGCAACAAAAGGGAATAAATAAATCTAAAAAAAATTAAGAATAGGAAAGCTATCAGGTGAGGGGATGCGATATGGAGTTCTGGTGGTGGGAATTATGTGGAGTTGTACCCCTCTTATCCTATGGTTTTTGTCAGTGTTTCCTTTTAAAAAATAAAAATTAAAAAAAAAGACTGCAGAATTTTAAGTGACTCTGAGATCTTGACTTCTTTTGGTGAATGTATTTGACAAATGTCATAGTTTGTGTATAGATTTCACTCCTTGTTATTATAGTCTCAGGGTTTATCCATGTTGACACAGCTTATCTAATTAAATTCCATTGCTGGCATGAAGTTTCTCCTTCTTCTTCTAGCGTTTGCCCTTCTTCCGTAGCCAGTGAACAGCGTCAGGTTTAGCCTGATGTAAAGTTTCGAGACCTCCTTTGAATCTGGAGAGGTGGCAGTCGTTGACTATGTGGGTCATAGTCTGTCTGTAGCCGCAGGGGCAGTTCGGGTCGTCTCTGGCTCCCCAGCGATGGAACATAGCGGCGTACCGGCCATGGCCTGTTCGATAGCGATTGAGGAGGGCCCAATCATAACGTGCTAGGTCAAAGCCGGGTTGACGCTTGCAGGGTTCTGTGTTGAAGTTTCTCCTACACCCTAGGCTAACTTGTAGGTTATCTACTTCCTTCCTTCCTTTCCTTCTTTCTTTATGTGTGTGTGTGTGTGTGTTATAACTATTATTGGATAGACACAGAGAAAAATTGATAGAGCAGGGGAGATAGAGAAGTGGACACACACACACACACACACACACACACACACAACATTGCTTCACTATTTGTAAAGCTTCTGTCCTGTAGGTGGGGACCAGAGGCTTGAACCTGAGTCCTTGTGCATAGTAACATGTGGTCTCAACCAGATATGACACTGCCTGGCCTGAATGTCCATTTTCCTATGTGCCTACTAGGCTATTTTGAACTTTCTTGTGACAAACAATGAGTTTGCTTGATTCTTACATTGCTCAACTGTATTTTGAATGTGCCAGGAGTTTCACAGAACTCAGAACTTGAAATAAGCCGTTAAGTTGTAGGAAGCACACACCTTCAATTCCAGAATAGGCCGCCATGTTTGGCTTCAAACATGTCTAACTGGTTTATACCCCAAGCTGGTTCATGTCAGTTGATGGTGATCACCAGCTGGCACTTGGTTTCAAGGCTGCTTCATTTTATCTGTCAGAAGACTGTATCATTGTTTTTGAGCCCAAGCCTCCTTTCAGTGCTGCCTGGCATCCGATATTCTCTTTGTGAATTGTCTGCATAGTCTGTTTACCTTTTTACTGAGTTATTTGCTTTTCCTTTTTCATTTGCAGGATTTGAGGTTAGGTGTGCTATGTACATGATGCTTTTCATACTGAGGCTTGTGGGAAACATGCTGTCTTACTCTGTGTGAGTTCTCTTTTTACTTCATTCATGTTGTCTTTGGTCGAATGAACTATTTTAATATATCCATACAAAAATTCTTTCCTATGTCCTGTTAGCTCTTTTTTTCTCTTTGTTTTATTTATAAAAAGGAAACATTGACAAAACCATAGGGTAACAGGGGTACAGCTTTGCACCTCTATATACCAACCCCTCCCCTGATAGCTTTCCTACTTTTTAACCCTCTGGGAGTATGGACCCAAGATCATTGTGGGATGCAGAAGGTTGAAGGTCTGGCTTCTGTAATTGCTTCCCCACTGAACATGGGCATTGACTGGTCCATCCATACTCCCAGTGTTCCTCTCTATTTCCCTAGTGGGGAAGGGCTCTGGGGAAGCGGAGTTCCAAGGCACATTGATGGAGTTGTCTCTCCAGGGAAGTCTGGTTGCATCCTGCTAGCATCTGGAACCTGGTGGCTGAAAAGAGAGTTAACATACAAAGCCAAACAAACTGTTGGACAATTATGAACCTAAAGGCTGGAATAGTGCAGGTGAAGCATTGGGAGGTCCTCCATTTTTGTAGATAACTAGTAGGCGTATTTTAGTTTATTTCAAAGGGCCTGTAGCTATACTAGTGTTTTTTTTGTCCTGTTAACTCTTAAGTAAATAATAATAATAATAATAATTTGTCTCTTGAACTGGCAAGATAGTTGACTCTGGAGAGAACCTGCTTTGTTGTGTATGTGAGCCAAGTGCAAGCCTGGCCTCCACTGCACTTGGGAAGTTTTGGTGCTGTGCTGTTTTCCCCTCTCTCCTTCTGTCTGTCTGTTTCTGTCTTTCACTTTATATCTGAAAAAGTTGGTCCAGGGACCAGGCAGTGTTGTACCTCACACATTACCATGACCAAAGCCCTAGCTTCAAGTCTCACCTTCAGGATAAAACCTTCACAAGCGGTGAAGCAGTGCTACAGATGTCTCTCTCTTCCTCTTTATCTCCTCCTCTCTCCTTTCAATTCCTCTCTGCTTATATCAAAAAAAGGGGGGGATGAGGAGACAGTATAATGTTTATGCAAAAGCCTTTCAAACCTGAGGCTCTGAGGTCCCAGGTTCAATTCCCAGCATCACCATAAGCCAGAACTGAGCAGTGTTCTTGTCTCTTTCTCTTGGTATCTTTCCCTCTGTATCTATTCTTTCTCATTAAAATAGACAAACATATTTAAAAAAAAACAAAGAAGAAGAAGAAAAAAAAAGGCCACTGGAAGAAGTGGATTCATCGTCATGCAGGCACCAAGTCCCAGTGATAACCCTGGAGATAATAAAAAAATAAAATAAAATACAATAAAAGTTGGTCCACAGTGATGAAGCCCCGGTGATGCTGATGATGACAATGACAGGAACAACAAGTCTTTCAATTGTATTTCTTGTTAAGCCTCTCTTGATCTTAGTCACTGATTTACCCAGACTAGATTTGTGTGAGTGGTGAGAGGGAGACCACCTGCTTTTCTGTTATCCATCTGCCAGCACACTTTTCCCTTCTCCTTAGCAAGAGCAGATACTCCCACTGAACTCCTTGGGAGATGGTGGTGATTCTGGAAGACCCTGCACTCAGCACTGACCTGCAGGCTATGCTCTCATAGTAGGGATGACTGAGCAGAGGCCTGGACCCAGGGAGAAACATCGGTGGAGCCACATATCTGCAGGCTCCTTCCTGTCACTGCAGCTCAGATGCGCTCCCTCTGCACAAGTTCTCATCCCTAAGAAGTAAATGGAGGTCCAACCTAGCGAACTTGGGGTGGAGGGGCTGTGCCCAGGAAGCTTGGGGTCACACAGGCCTGTCACATGAAGACTCAGCTCCATGTAAGAGTTTTGAGCCTCCCCTTGCACTGCAGCCTGGGTCCCAGCCTCAGGGTCTCCGCTCCACACCTCAGGTGCATGCAAGTGTCTCCAGCAAAGTCCTTTGTTGTCCCCAGAGCCTTCATTTCCGGAACGTCCATGTTTAAATGGAACTTTTATGTATCTCACTACCTATGTTGCTAGATCTTAATCTGGTAAGTAAAATTCAACAAAAAATTCTCGGGACATAACGCATATTCACAAACCATTTTTATGACCATACTGTTCCCTCCAGGGAGGCCCCCCCCCCCAAAGGGGAAATGTGGGGGTAGGGACACTGCAGAGTGCTCATCCAGGCTCCCCAGACACGTGCCCTGGGAGCAAGAGTGTCTTCTGGAAGCTACCAGCCTAAGTTGGAAGCTTTTATCAGGTGATGTGCCACATGTTACAGAGAAAATTTGCCAGCTTGTGGGCATACCCACTGTGTGACCTTGACTGAGTCACTGGCCTCTCTGAGTTCCTGTAACCAGAGGATTTGAACTTGAGGTGTGTTTGTAAACTGCTCATGGGTCTCAGCCAGGGTCTTGCTTCCCAGTTCCTGGGAAGAGAATCAGAAAGCTAAGCCCAGGTTTTCTGTGGGGTGACCCCTTGCTGCCCCACAGGACGGGGTGATCCCTTGCTGCCCCATGGGACAGGGGTGTCTCATGACTTGCCCTGGCTCCCAGGTTACTGTCAACCTTGCTCTCATTCAGTGGTCGCTCCCCAAAGAACTTGACATGATGATATTTTCACTTTATTTACATTAAAATCAACAGATGTTAGCAAGTTAATGTCATTTATTATATAAAATGTGATGACAATACAATTAGTATTTTTTAAACTGTAATTGTAAAATTGACCTTATTAAAATTCCACTTCCTCTATAATTAAAAAAACCTAATTACTTCTGGTAATTGGACCAGAAATGACATTTTCAGTTCATTAATATTCAGTAAATTGTTTTCGAAGACGTTCTTGCAGGGAGCACTGTCAATTTCTGGCATTTCTGTTCATTTCTCCTTTTGGAATGGTCTGCAAAGAACAGTTTGCATCTTAACAAGATGCGCCTCCACGCATTGTGTTTATAAATAGTTTTTAATTGCTAATTAATTTGTGGGGACTCTGTGCCTCTTTCTGGAGTGAGGGTGGCGGGGCCAGACTTGAGCGGAGTTTCTGGTTCTGCAGCCTGTGGTCTCATTTGAACTGGGGTGAATGGACCCAGGCCACGCTCTGCTGGAGCTGAATGCCAGACTCTAATTACTCAGCCCCAGAACTAGTTTTGTAATTAACTGAGCTCAGTGGAGGGGAGTTTTACAGACTGAAAATCCAGCTGTTTAGGGCTTCCCTAGAGACTGATCTTGGCAGTGGGGGTCATGGTCTCTTAGGTAAGGCACAACTTGTCCACTTGACCTCTGCAGAGCTGCTCTTTGGCACCTCAAATAATAGCTTACCACTGGCTGAGATATGTTTCCTGTTGCTGGAGGGGAAACCAGAATTCTCAGTTGTTGGGATGGAGCAGAGAAGGGGGAAGGAGATGGTGTCCTTCTAAAGGACATTGCTCTATCCAGAAGCGTAGGGTGCTGACTGCACACACATACACGCACACGCACACGCACACATGCACACCTATTCTTGGAAGATCCAGTGGCTGGGCTAGTGGGAAGGTTCTCACCAATGTGCATGGTCAGAGGTATTGGACAGCATGACAGACACTAAGAAGCAGGCACCTGGGCTTGGCAGCATCCTCCTTGATCACTGGCTACTTCCCAGCTGCTTTTGCAATGCCCAAATACTCCAGAAACAGGAGGATTTTGATGGGACACCAACTTCTTTAAAAAAAAAAATTATAAAAAGGAAACACTGCAAAAACCATAGGATAAGAGGGGTACAAGTCCACATAATTCCCACCACCAGAATTACATATCCCATCCCCTCCCCTGATAGCTTTCCTATTCTTTATCCCTTTGGGAGTATGGACCCAGGGTCATTATGGGATGTAGAAGGTGGAAGGTCTGGCTTCTGTAATTGCTTCCCCGCTGAACATGGGCATTGACAGGTAGATCCATACTCCCAGCCTGCCTTTCTCTTTCCCTAGTGAGGCGAGGTTCTGGGGAATCAGAGCTCCAGGACACATTGGTGGGGATGTCTGGGACACCAACTTCTTTTTTAAAAATTTTTTAAATTATCTTTATTTAGTGGATAGAGACAGCCATCAAACAAGAGGGAAGGGGGTGATAGAGACAGAGAGACACCTGCAACATTGCTTCACCACTCACAAAGCTTTCCCCCTACAGGTGGGGACCAGGGACTTGAACCTGGGACCTTGTGCATTGTAATAGGTGCACTCAACCAGGTGCACCACCACCCAACCCCTTGGGACACCAACTTCTAAGGGGGTGAAGTCTCACCTCCTCCTGATCCCTTCTGGGACTTGCATCAACACCTGGGGGACTTGGGTTCCACTTCTCCTGTGACAGTGTGGTCTTCGTGGATTCTTGGCCTCGGGATACACATGGCTTTAGGCGGACAGAGGAGACTCGAGGTGACAGATCTTCATCTGTGGTCATCCACCTCTCATCTTAGGTAGATTCAAGATGCCTTCCTGGGGCTGTGAATGGTCTCCAGCTCTGAGGCACTCTGAGGAGACAAGAATCAGTTGGCTTGTGTCTGGGGACATTGTGAAACTCTTCCTCTAACCCCAGGCACCAAGACAAAGGGGCTGGACTGTGGTCAGACCAGGTGGCTTCATGCTGAGTCCCAGCTGGAGCATGTCTTTCTGTGCACGACAATACTGGGTCCCCAATTCTGAATTCTTGGTGGTCAGAGTCTAGAGCTTCAGGGTCACAAGGAAGGTCATGTGGGTTCACGGATAGAGGAGGGACAGCACACACTTGTCCCTCAGCAGAGCCCAGTCATCCAGCCCAGGGAGGAAGAAGTTTGAGCAGGTGTTGACTCAGGTGTGTGTGTACGAGTGGGGGGTTGTGTTTCATCTGGAGCTCTCCCTCCCCTGCTGTCCCTTTAGCAGGTCCTCAGACCTTGTGTGAACACTATAGTCATGGTCTCTCTTGTCACTCTGTGGTGAAGCTCAGGAGTGGCGTGTCCCCACCCAGCTTGACAGGATTTCTGGGTCCTTTCTCTCTCTCTTCCATCGTGACTTTCTAGGGGAACAGGGTGTGCGTTTCTCCTCACATACCCTGGGGAGGAGCTCCTCTGAAGGGTTCCCTGGCAGAACCGGATCTGGGTCACCTCTCAGAGGTGAGTTCAAGCTATGCTCCCCCTCCCACTGTCACCAGGTGACAGATATGCCCCAAGAGTCATTCTGATATCCATTTAATCGGTCTCCCATTCTCTCCCTGTCTCAGACTCTCTCTGTGTTTGATTCCATCATGACTGAGTGTTTCATCATCTGAGGTTGGGTCTACTTTGCATGGCCAGACCTGAGGAGGAGAGTTAAACTGGTGAATTGGAGAACGTATTGTTCATCTGTTTTCTTCATTTGTATCCTATGTTTGCATATACAGTTATTTCAAATGCTCAATTTCTACACATTTTTGAATTTCATGAAACAGAATAATATTCTATTAAATGGAATAATTTCCAAGACTTCCTTATGTTCTAAAGGTTATTATGCTGCTGAATTCATTGATATTATATCCTGTCACTGTGAAGCATTCATATTCATTGATACAGAGAGTTCACTTGCATGAATATATAAATGCACTTTATTTATTCTAGGATTGATGGACATCTGGGTTGCTTCCAGTTTTCTAGTTTTCTTTTGGCATGGACTGGATGCTTATGGACTTATGCTTATACTTCCTTATACGTGTATTTCCTGATGCACATAGGCACGCAATGTGCTAGGACTTAGAACCAGATATGGAATGGCCTGAACATAAATCATACTCAACTCCACTTTAGTTGACAAGGACAAGTTATTATCCAAAGTGATCGCTCCAGTAGTCTTCCACCAAGGGTGTACAAATGGTCCTGGCTTCTCTCCATCCTTGCCAACATCTCATACTTTGAGACTTAAATTATTATCCATTCTGCTGTTGACAGACAATTGTATCAGATAGACAACTACATATTGTAAATCAAGCAGTTATGAACATTCATGGACAATCATTTTCATGGGTGCTTATTTCTATCACCCTCAATCAAATAGCTCACCATAGAATGTGTGAAATTTTTTATTCTTTACAGGCAATACCTAAATGTCCTTCCCCAAGTAGGCTTGACATTTCACATTCCCAATAGCGATGGGAATTAGAGTTCCGGTTGCTCCAAATTCTTCTCAATATTTGGTATTATGAGTTTAACCATTCTAGTAGGTCTATACTGATAACTTATTATAGTTGGAATTTGTATTTTCCTGATGATGAATGATTCAAAGCATTTAAAAATATTTATTTGTTTATTCTCTTTTGTTGCCCTTGTTTTATTGTAGTTATGATTGTTGTTGGTATTGATGTCGTCGTTGCTGGATAGGACAGAGAGAAATGGAGAGAGTATGGGAAGACAGAGAGGGGGAGAGAAAGAGAGACCCCTGCAGACCTGCTTCACCGCTTGTGAAGTGATTCCCCTGTAGACAGGGAGCCGGGGGCTCGAACTGGGCTCCTTATACGGTCCTTGCACTTTGCCCCAAGTGCGCCTAACCCACTGCGCTACCGCCCAACCCCCGATTCAAAGCATTTTTAGAATGTCTTTTTTTTTTTTTTTTTTGCCAGTTACAGAGCTTTCTGTATGAAGTGTCTATTCACATCTTTTGTCCATTTTTCATTGGGTTGTTTATCTTGCTTATTGAATCCTTTGTCAGGATATATGGGGGGGGTGGGTCACCAGGGTTATTGCTGCAGCTTGGTGCCTGCAGTATGAAGCTATCATTCCCGGAGGCCAGTTTTTCTTTCTTTCTTTCTTTTTTCCCTCTCTTTTCTTTTTACTTGAAAGGACAGATAGCAATGGGGGGGGGGGGGAGGAGTCAGGTGGTAGCCCAGTGGGTTAAGCGCATGTGGCGCAAAGAGCAAGGACCAGCATAAGGACCCTGGTTCAAGCCCCCTGGCTCCTCACCTGCAGGGGAGTCGCTTCACAGGCGGTGAAGCTGGTCTGCAGGTGTCTCTCTTTCTCTCCTCCTCTCTGTCTTCCCCTCCTCTCTCCATTTCTCTCTGTCCTATCCAACAATGACGACATCAATAACAACAATAACTACAATAACAATGAAAAACAACAAGGGCAACAAAAGGGAAAATAAATAAATAAATAAATATATAAAATAATAAAAAATTTTTAAAAAGAAGAAAGAAATGGAGAGGGGAGGGAGAGTAGAGTGGGTGAGAAAGAGAGACATTTGCAGCTTCACTCATGAAACTTCCTTGAAGCTTCCCCCTACAGATGGGGACCAGGGGCTTAAACCCAGGTCCTAGCACATGCTAATGTTCATGCTTACTCTGTGCACCGCTGTCCAGTCGCCTACAGACACAGATTTTCATCCTCTGCTTGTCCACTAATTTTAAAAAATTTCTTTATTGGGGGATTAATGGTTTACAGTTGATAGTAAAATACAATAGTTTGTACATGCATAACATTTCTCAGTCTTCCACATAACAATTCAAACCCCACTGGGTCCTCCTCTGTCATCATGATCCAGGACCTGAACCTCCCCTCCCCCTCCCCCCTGAGTCTTTTACTTCGGTATAATACACCAACTACAATCCAAGTTCTGCTCAATATTTTCCCTTCTGATCTTGTTTTTCAACTTCTGTCTATGAGTGAGATCATCCCATATTCATCCTTTTGTTTCTGACTTATCTCACTTAACATGATATCTTCAAGGTCCACCCAAGAAGGGGTGAAGAAGGTGAACTCACCATTTTTAATAGCTGAGTAGTATTCCATTGTGTGTGTATATATATATATATATCACAACTTAGCCACTCATCTGTTGTTTGTCCATTAATGTTTAGTTGTGTCTTCAGTAAGTGTTCATCTCAACAATTCCATTTTATCAATGTTTTCTTTTGCATCGGTTTCTCTGTCCTTCTAAGGACCCATATGAAATTAATTTTTATGTATAGCTGGTCCTTCCTTGTGCTTTGTGCCATATGCGCTCAACCTGCTGGGCTATTGCCCAACTCCCGAGATTATTTCTTTTATCTGTAATCCTCTGTTGTTCTGCAGAGGTCCTATGCATGTACTGATGAGGTATTTGTGTATAGGTGGAGGGAGGAAGAGTGGAGGAGAGAAGAACTGTTTTTTTTTCCCTCCTGTCAAAGTCATGAGGAGTTTGGGGTTGGTATTGCCCTTCTTTCAGTTGGGCTGGTTGTGATAAAATGCTATCAAGAACAGAATGCTCTGACTTTGTTTTCTCGATGCCTTTTCCTTTCCTCTGCTGGAAACCTGAGGAAATTTCTCTCCTCTTACCACCATGAGAAACCTGGTGGAGATGGAGAGGTAAAACTCACAAGTGTTTGAGTGAATGGTCCCCTTGGGGTTTTTAACTCAGGGAATCAACTATACCAGCTTCTAGCAGTTTGTGAATTATAATTAGGATTTCCATATTCAGAGCAGATCCTCACAGCATATTCTGCTTATGGATTTCTGTGCCTCCAAATTCTTTTTCCTCTAAGTAGCACGGGCAAAGACAAAAGTTCCTTGTTACAAAAAGCTCCGGATCTCAGTGGAACTGAGGTTTAGGGGTTTCTGGTCCTAATCTTCCCCTCATAAACTTATCCTTTGATTGAAAAAAGCCATTGATTTCCCTTCCTTGTCTTTTTTCCTCTTTTATATTCTTCTATCTTTCCTTTCCCTCTCCTTCTCTATCCTCCCCTCCCCCATCTCTTCTCTTCTTTTCCCTTCCCCTCCCCCTTCCCTTCCCTTCCCCTCTCCCCTCCCCTCTTCTTCCCCCCTCCCCCCTCCTCTCCACTCCCCTACCTTCCCCTTCCCTCCTCTCCTTTCCTTTCCTCTCCTCTCCATACTCTGCTTCTTGTTAAAGATGGGATCCATTTCCATAGGGAAGGCTTACTTGAGTAGGTCTGAATAACACACATGGAGCAGATTCCCGCAAAGCCATAATATCTTCAGGACTAAGCTTAAGAAGCATGTGGAAGGTAAATTCTGAGTCCTTGGAACAGCCATCGCCTATGAGTATGTTTCCCTACCTGAGGTCTTAGGTCAGGCTGCTGATTCTGTGTAACCAGGTAGTAAATCCTAACAGTGTGACTTGGGGTGGGTGCACGTATCTGGATGCCTGAGGTCTGTGCAACCCGAGTTAAATATGTCAAAGACCAGTTACACGGGCACTGCATGCCTAGTGATTGACCTCCAACAAAACCCCTGGATTCCAGGACTCCAGAATTCAGTCTCTCAGCCTCACAAGTCCCAGCACCCCTGACACATAGCTTGCTTCCTTATTCCCAAACCAGATGGCTTGTTTACTCAGAGGTTAATAGAAGTTCATCTTCTTTGATCACATATGACCCATTTGTTCTGCTCTGTCAAACAGTAACTAGGAACATTCTCCTTATTCCTCCCCCCCCTCCGGTCCTTTAATCGTACATGATCTATCTTCTCTCTACCCTTAAGACCCCTCTCTATCTGCTGGTTATTGATAATCCTATTTTAATTGTTCCTTTGACAAATTAAACCCCTTGTTCAACATTTTCTAGGAATGCTCTGACCTTTTCCCAACCCCTTACCTCTCTTGCCCCTTTTCTCCCAAACCATATATGGAATAGACAACTTACTTCCTCCTACGACCCCCTTATAAACCCTGCTTTGCTGTTCAATAAATGGATTGTCCATCAGACAAGTCCCTGGGTCATCTCTTGTCCTGGCACTAGCACGGACACTGAGAGAGTCCTGGACGGCTCCACCCCTACTGCCTTGGGTGACATTCCTCTAGACTCCCGCATCTGGTGCACAACAGAGTGGGTACACCAGGAGATGTGCCTGAGAAGAGGCCTCCCCACAAGAAGTACGGCAAGTCCCCTCAGACTTTCTAGCGAATCACGGAGTCTGTGGGGTATGGCAGGGAACCCAAACACATATAAATACCTGCATATGTATATCTTCATTTACAACCCGTACCCATATATTTGCCATTTCTGGTACCTTTTTTCCTCCCTTTCTGTTGTATAGATGGGACTTATTTATTCATATTATTTCTCTTCTGCTTCAAAACTTCTTTAAGCATTTCTTGTAAGGATAAACTAATATATATAAATAAATAAATGTAGCAAGCAGTGTTTATTATGCCAGCAGACCCAGATGGGCTTGTGCCCACAAAATACTGGGTCCCGAGTGTGATGGTACTTGTCCTTTTATACAGTTATTAACCTTCCCATAATAAACAAGCTTAACAGGTTACCTTTTCTTTTTTATATACAGAGAGTACCATTTGTTTAGGTTATCAGCAGACTTGGGCAGAATTAGCAGTTTCCAAAGCTGCTGGCCAATTCCCCTGTGATGACAGCAGTAGGAAGCCCCGTTTATGCTGAGAGGAGGGGGAATATTGCCTCCAACTGCAATTTTCTTCCGCTAAGATGTTAACCTTTGCTTGCCTCATTGAAAAAAAAATTATAATGAGTTAGACAAGATTTTAGATTCTGAACCTGTATATTTGTTCCCAGACTATGCTACTTACTACTTCTGTGATCTTGGAGAAAGTATTTGAAGTCACTGGAACTATATGTATAATTATAGTTAAAAGTACATCTTATCAAACAAGCAAACAAACAAAAGTAGATCTTACCATATAAGATTGCTCTAAGAATTAAATTACTTGTGCATGAATTATTTAGCCAGTTTCTCATTATGTTTTATTTGAGAAAAGAATCCCATAATTTTAGCCAATTCTAATGGTTTTATTTAACATCAGAGCATTTGTTGCTCAAATGTCCAAAACAATGATTGTTGTGCCTAGACTAAAGTAAATACTACTTCTGATTCAGAAAGCTCCCTTTGCAGACCCAAAGAGGAATTAGAGATTCTTGCAAACTAAATTATTTCCTATGTATATGGACACAGATTTTTTTTTTGTGATAACATTCCTAGTGAAGTAACAAGGCAGTATAGCATTCCACAAGTTTCAGGTGTACATCATTTTAAGTTAACATCTGCTACTAATATTTTAAGTTCAATCCTCAAATTCATTTGTTTCTAATTAGAAATGGGATGGAAATTGAATTCATCACCTTTGCCTTTTAGCTATCAATTAAGAACAAAAAGAAACACATTGATATCAAAGTCCATTTTGCTCATTTGTATCAATGAACCAAGTACAAGAAACATGACAAATGGAATGAATAGCAAATGGTTGGTGAAGATAGCTTCACACTGCTGCTTTCTGTGAAAACTAGTAAAACACAATTCTTTTAAGCTTCTTACAAATACTGGATGGGAAAAAAATACCAATACTTTATTTGGAACATCAGAAAGCTGAACAGACTAACTGTGAGTATTTTCAATGTATAGCAAAAAAAAAAAAAAAAAAACACCAAGTGAACTGAACATCTCTGCCAGTCTCTGATGACTGAAAAAGTGTACAGACTAGGATACCCCACTGAACATAATTTTATATTATGAAAGACTTCAAAATAAAATACTTATAGATAGCCATGCATCAGGTATATGAATACTCTCAGTTTTTAAAGTTTAATTCATTAACTTTGTAGGGAAAGATAGAAATTGAGAGGGAAGGAGAAGATAGGGAAAAAGAAAGACACCTGCAGTGGTGCTTAACCATTAGTGAAGTGTCTCCCCTGCAGGTGGGGAGACCAGGGGCTTGAACGCAGATCCTTTTGCATGGTGATGTGTGCTCTCTACTGATTGTACCACTGCCAACCCCACCCCCCAGTTTTAATTCATATAAAATATTTTCATTTTACCTTCGCTGTTAGCATTTATATATTTTTATAGATTTGGAGATTGACACCACCTCTCTTTAAACATGTATTTCCATCTTCTCCTTTATAGTGATTTTTTTTTTTCTTCCAGACTTATTGCTGGGGCTCAGTGCCTGCACTACGAATCCACTGCTCTTGATGACCATTTTTTTCATTTTATTGGATAGGACAGAGAGAAATTGAGAGGGGAGAGGGGAAGATAGAGAGGGGGAGAGAAAGATAGACACCTGAAGACCTGCTTCACCGCTTGTGAAGTGTCCTCCCTTTGGGGGGTTGGTGGTGGGGGGAGCCTGGTCCTTGCGCTTTGTACTGTGTGCACTTAACCTGGTGTGCAGCCTCTAGACCCCCTAAAGTCAGTTTCTTTATGAATTTAATGTTGTAGTATCGTATAATGACCCTCCTTATTTCTTATTTGATCTGTAATTTTGGAGACTGGCTGTATATATGTTATTTTCATTTTTGTATGTTTTTTTTTCACAGACAGCCGTTTAATTTTGTTATAGCTAACCTGACTGCATTTATCTATTATTATTATTATTATTATTATTATTATGTGGAGCTGAGACTACATGTGTGATTTTGTAGCTGGGGGGGCTTCTTTATTCAAATAGAGAGAGAGAGAAAGGGAGACACCGCAGATCAGAGCTTCCTCTGGTTCCATGATGCCCCTCATGTGGTACTGAACCTGGCTTTATAAGAAATGTGTGTACATAACAAAGCTTGTACCCAGCCAGTGAGTTACCATCCAGCCACTATCTTTGCTTTACAAAAAGAACTTTTAGTCTACGTGTATTTGCTTCAACAAGTGATACATCCATACATGTGTAATTACTGTTGGTTGGGCTCTTCCCCTAATCTTTCTTTGTGATTTTTTTCTTTTCTTTCTTTAACCTGCATTGAATATTTTTTCTTTTTCAAAAGTTTCTCTGACTATTTAAGCAATATATACTATGATTCTATTATTTTCATAACTATACTCAAGACACTATCACTCCAGCTCTTAATTAATCAAAATATAAAACTAATTAATCTCTTTAAGTAATAAAGACACCAGGACTTTCTGATCATCTTGCTCTGGCTTATTTACTAGAGATCTTAAACACAAACCATTTTCTTTTTAAAAAATATTGAAGCAAGCTGTTACCGCATTTAAAAAGATACACGGATTAATTTTGATGAAGAAGAACAATCAGGGTATTACTTGCTTTGGCATATGGCAATGTCAGTGATTGAACCTGGAATCTTAGGCATGCAAACCCTGAGCTCTAAGGTTAAGACACCTCTCTAGCTCCAATATTCCCTTACTTCCTGTTAAAATTCGGACGGCCCTAGCTGGGCGGGCTAGCTTCACGGGCGGGTAACAGAGACGTGGAGACAACGGCTGGGCAGGGAAGCTGTATTTCTTTATTCAGGAACAACGATTCATAAACTAAACCAAACTAATCACCAAACAGAACTCTGCTGCTTCTTTGCCACGGCACAAGCACTCTCTCTTACTCTTGAACTCAGGAACCCTTGAACTCTGGCGGGGTTCCTAGGGGCAGGCCCAGGGCCGAGAAACTAACAGGACTGATCCAATTCTCTTGGCGGGGGAGAACTAGAACAACCCAGTGTAAAGCATACAACAGGCATATGGCAATGTCAGTGATTGAACCTGGAATCTTAGGCATGCAAACCCTGAGCTCTAAGGTTAAGACACCTCTCTAGCTCCAATATTCCCTTACTTCCTTCTTCCCTCCCTCCTTTCCTTCCTTCCTTCCTTCCTTCCTTCCTTCCTTCCTTCCTTCCTTCCTTCCTCCCTTCCTCTCTCCCTCCCTCCCTTCTTCCTTCCTTTCTTTCACTCCTTTTCCTTTCTTTTTCTCTCTCATTTAAACCCCACCAGTAATCCATATATCCAATGCATGACCAGGCATGGGCATAGCCTAAAACCAAGCTGGGGTAAATAAGGAACTGTTTGCACCTGGATGATATGACATGAAAACTTTAGAGAGTCGGGTGGTAGCACAGAATGTTAAGAGCACGTGGCACGAAGGACAAGGACAAGTGTAAGGATCCCGGTTCGAGACCCCGGCTCTTCACCTGCAGGGGAGTAGCTTCACAAGTGGTGAAGCTGGTCTGCAGGTGTCTATCTTTCTCTCCCCCTCTCTGTCTTCCCCTCCTCTCTCCATTTCTCTCTGTCCTATTCAACAATGATGACATCCGTAACAATAAAATAACTACAACAATAAAACAACAAAAGGGAATAAATAAATAAATATTTTAAAAAATCTTAAAAAAAAACTTTACCCATAACAGGGACATCTTTCTCTTTCTTTTTAACCAACCCCTAAGCTATAATTTTGCATAATGAATTATCTAACCTTGTGTTTTACTTGCTAATTTCTCTCTCCACCTCAGATCTACCTCAGGCCATGCTGTCTCCTTCCACGTGACATAAACACTTACTTCCTTTTGGATAGAAGAAAAACCACCTCCGTGCTTGGCTTCTGAAAAGTCCTCATGGGAAGAAAGACTTTTAAATCAAGACTTTTAAATGACTTTTTAAGTCATTTCCTCTCAGTGCACTGTGGTCTCCATTCAGCCGTCTCCCTGTTTCCCATTGCTGAGACTGCCAAGTCAGCTTTGGGTTGAATGTTATTTTTTTAGTGATGATTTCTTTGTTACCCAGCTGCTTTTAGACCTTTTCTTTACCTTTTCACAGTTCTGGAATTTCACAGTGTTGTTTTTGTGCAAAAATCCTGTCCAGATTTATTCTGATTTGAATTAATTACCCATTTTATTTTCTTTTATTAATATTTTAATTGATTATCTGTATTTATTTGATAGGGACAGCCAGAAATCAAGAGCAAAAGAGGTGATAGAGAGGGAGAGAGACAGAGATAGAGAGGGAGAGAGACAGAGAGACACCTGCAGCCTATGAAACTTCCCCCCTGCAGGTGGAAACCAGGGGCTTGAACCCAGGCCCTTGTGCAGTATAATGTGTGCACTCAACCAGGTGTGCCACCACCTGGCCCTAATTACCCTTCTTGAATCAGTAATATCTTTAGTTCCTTTCTGTTTTTTACAGAATTATAAGCCTTTATTTTTTAAATATTGCCTTTGTCTCATTGTTTATTATTTTAAAACTATAGTTAAATATATGTGGAATAGTCTCCACTCTGAACTCATTTTTTATTATTTTCAAATTTTTATTAGTGGTTTAATATTGATTTAGAGAATTATAAGATATCAGGGGTATAATTCCCATGAGCAGAGTTCTGTGTCCCCATTCCTCCCACTGGAAATTGCACTAGTTCTCACAAGATTACAGATATGGGTTGATTGTTATTTCTGTAACTATCGATAATCATAATTCTATGTATTTGCCAATTTTTTATGTTCCTGCTTTCTCTTTCTTTCTAAGTCATACCTATTACTTCTGAGTGTCCTTTTTTTTTCTTTTTTCTTCTTTCTCAAGGTCCAATGGAATTGGAGTTCAGGCCCCTCTGGTCATCTTTTTTTTTTTTTTTTTTTTGCCTCCAGGGTTATTGCTGGAGTTCAGTGCCTGCACTACTAATCCACTACTCCTGGAGGTCATTTTTCCTGTTTTGTTGCCCTTGTAGTTGTTATTGTTGTTGTATAGGACAGAGAGAAATCAAGAGAGGAGGGGAAGACAGAGAGGAGGAGAGAAAGACAGACATCTACAGGTCTGCTTCACCACTTGTGAATCGACCCCCTGCAGGTGAGGAGCTGGGGGCTCGAACTGTGATCCTTACACTTTGCGCCATGTGCACTTAACCTGCTATGCTACTGCCCAACCCCGTATTTTTTTTTTTTTTTTTTTTTTTTACCATAGCACTGATCAGCTTTGGTTGATGATGGTGTGGGAGATTGAACCTCAAACTTGAGTGCCTTGGGCATGAAATCCTTATTGTATAGCCATTATGCTATCTCCCTCACCCAGGACCAGAATTCTTCATGGGGTGCAGAAGGTGGGAGTTCTGGCTTCTGTAATTCTCTGCTAGACATGGATAATGGCAGGTCGATTCACACCCCCAGCCTGTTTCAGTCTTCCCCTAGTGGGGTAGGGCTCCGGAGAGGGGAGATTCTGGGACACATTGGTGAGTTCATCTGCCCAGGGAGTTCAGGATGAAATCATGGTAGTATCTGCATCTTGGTGGCTAAAAGGTGGTAAGATATAAAGCAGGACAAAATGTTTAATAAACAGGAACTAGAAAGTAGGAATAGAGCTGATGGGAATAGGGATTTTAGAATAAAAACAAGCTAGGAAGTCTATTTTAGGTATGTGCCTAAGGGCCTATGACTGACAAATTTTTCTTGAGTTTGATAGCTAACATTCAAATGGACTAAAAATATTGTCTGGGAAGATGTAGTCAAAGTTGAGAATAGGACTAGAAAGCTGTATTAGGGCAGAGAGTAGCTCCCAAAATTGAAGAAAATATGTAAATACAATTAACTGTTTACCCTCACTGATCTGACCCATGGTCCGTATCTATTCCTATTTAGCATGAACCTGTATAAACTCTGAGTCTCTGTCAGTTTGTGTTCACAATCCATGGTCACAGCTGGGAACATTCTAGACTGCACTCATATCAGAGCCAGTTTTCCTCAAGTAGCAGAGTAGGATGACCAGCCACCCTTTGGAGAGGGGGGCAGCCCCTACCATTTCTGCTTTGTAGTGAGGGCAGTGTCTTGAATAAGCCCACATGTGGGGCTTAGACTGATGTTCTTAATGGAAGTGACCAGTGAGTGATGTGGTAAGAGGTGTCTATTAGAGGTCTAGGCCCATTGAGTCTATGGGGGAATCCAAAGATTCCTTGACTAGGGCCCAAGGTGATGGGGTAGTATGGCAGTGAACAAAAAGACCATTATTAAGTGAGAAGTCTCTTGTCATTTTCTAGTCTTTGTAGCCCTTTCTTTACCTGACCAACTTAGGCTTTCTCCTAGTTGTTTAAGTGTTAAGTGTTACTTGTTGTATCCAAATTGATGGTTTATGGGGTCCAGTTCCAAGTTGGGAGAAAATACATCTAGATTCTTAGTGGGGTCTGAGTTTTACTGTATAACTTGTTTGGTAATTCTAATAAAGGATGTTATAGAGACAATAATTGTCCTTTAGTTGATAAATATTTTTTTCTGGATTTATTTCTTGACTCTTCTTTTTCAAGTCTTTCTATCTCTCTTGGTGTAATTTTCTTTAAAGTTATTCTTATGTAACTACCAGCCTGTTAGTTCCCCCTCCCTCTTCAGCATTGTCTAATTAGGTATTAAATTTACCCATTGAATGATTAATTTCAACAATTATATATGTTTTTTTTCTTTCAATTGTAGCAGTTGTTCGCTTCCCTTAAATAATCTGCTTGCTCACTGTTAACCTTCAGCTGCCTCTCTCTATTTCTGGAAACACATTACTGGATGTTCTATTCAATTTTGTTGCCTTTGTCTTCTTTTCACTCTTGTTTCTGCCATTCTCTGCTTCTTGATTTTTCATGAAATTTCTGGAGCAGCAATTCCTTGTTCTTGAAGCTTCCCTGGCGGGTCTTCTCTGTCTTGGATGGCTTATTGGTATGTTGGGAAGGGGTCTGTGTTCCACTTCCTCAGGTTTTAATGAGTGAGATGTACAGTTTAGGACCTCTTCAACCTGGATACTTGGACCACACAGTGAATATGGGGATGGCTTGTGCACTCATATCAAGAAGGCTTTTGGTGAAGAACGTACTTAGAGAAACTTACCTCCCTTAGCACCAATTTAGGGATAGACATCTCCCCTACTTGCTCAAGGGGGATTGGTATTTGTTTCCATTCGTGTATTGAAATCTGGCAGTGTATTCTCTACCTTAGTAAGATTCTGACCTTGTTTTCTTTCTCTTGAAAGGCCATGAACATTGAAGTTCAAGTTTTCTACAGATGACCTCTTAGTCAACACAGGCTGCCAGGCATCTGTCCACCTTCTTGCGCTTGTCTTCCTTGGCTCAAATTTTCTTGTCAGTTTGTGGCTATGTGAGACCCACGCTCACCTGTCGAAATGTAAAGGATGGACTCAGGCACATAGAGCACAGTAAAAGTGACAGATGACAGTCTTGCAAGTTCAAGTGTCTCATGAGCAGGCATGTTGGTGTCATTACAGCAAACACTTTTTTTAAAAATAAATATTTATTTATTCCCTTTTGTTGCCCTAGCAAACACTTTTACACCCTAGCAACCAAGTTTCTTCCCCTGGTTCCTTGTTGGCTGAGTACTACGGTGGGTACAATCTTAAACATAGCCAAAATGACATTTTTTAACTTTATTAATAATTAATTAATTAATTGGATAGAGATATTTTTAAATAGAGTAGAACAGAGAGATATGTCTGAAATGGATTGAGGTCATAGGGACTCCTCTGAGGCCCGAGTAAGCCCAGGACACTCCTATAACCAGAATGCTGTAACAGGTGCACTTAGAACTATTCTTCTAAGCAGCCTTCTGAGACAGCGGGCATCTTTTATCTTCATGTGCTCAGACTTCTCCTGCTGGAGACTTTTTCTTCTCTCTACAGGCTGTGCATACCAAATTTCCAGAAGTCAATCACCAAGGGCTAATAAAAATGCCCAATAAATTCAGACTACACCTTCAAATGAGAACACCATATGCAAATGGCAACGTAATTCCATTATTAAATGTTATTCCTGAAACATTCAAGTGAGGCAGCGCTATTTCATTTGTAGGTCCAGTGTAATTGCTGTTGTGATTTCTGGCAGCCGCAAAGCCTGTAGTCAAATGGCTGTAAAATATAATGGGCTCTGGGCCTGCCTTTTGTTTTCCAAAGTAAACTACTTGCATTACTATTTACATATCAATGCAAACTTCCTTTTGCTAAATCATGCAAATGAAATAGCCGGACTGGTGCAGCCCAGGAATAGAACACAAGGGATCACTTTGCAGGCTATTTCTTTTTTATTTATCCCAGATCCCCAAACATTTGGGCTGGCCAGGCCAGTAATGCAATTACTCTGAATCTCTGGTTCAAAAAATGCTACGTTTATTGCGCCCACTTGATCTGGTGTGGATTTAGAGATTAGAGAGCGGGAGCTATCTCTCCCTCCAGCTGAATCCCTGGTGCCTGGAGAGAAGAGATGGGATTGATGGCAAGGGATGCCCAGAATGCTAAAGTGGCCTCTTTTGCACTTTGGAAATGGCTCAGAGTTGGACTCTGCATTGGCTGGATAGGTAGCCAGGTCACTTTGGTGTTAGAGCAGAGGCAGCAGGGATAAATACCTGAGCATACACATTCAGAGGTGGGAATGAGGGACTTAGTGCTGGCCTGTGCTGGTGGGGACAATGTGACTGTCCTGACCTGCTTCTTCCCAGAGGGGGTTATAAGTCACTGTGAAGGCATATGATTTGTGAAATATCAGATCAGACAGCCCTCGCAATTATTTTTTCTTTGTTATTAATAGTTGGTTACAAGCTTATAAGATTATAAGGTACAGTTCACACCACACCTGCCACCAGAGGTCTGTGTCCCCACCCTCCCATCTCCCAAAGACAACCACCAGGGTTCTCACAGGCCTTACAGTTTGTTCGCTTCTGTTTTGTTTGGATTTTTTTTTTGTCAAGTTCAAGTAAATCAGATCTCTAGATTTCATATATGAGTGAAACCATCTGGTAGTCGTCTATCATCTCTTTACTTTTTTCGCTAAGCATAATCACCTCCAGTTCCATCCACTTTGTCCCAAAGGACACAGTGTCATCTTTTATGATTGCAGAGCAGTATTCCATGGAATATGTATCCTGTAACTTCTTTAGCCAGTCATTGGATGAAGGGAATTTAGGCCGCTACTGTGAATAATGCAGACAAACATAGGGGTGCATATGTCCTCTCTTTCTTTTTTCATTTTAAGACTTCAATATAATTTATTACATTTATTCACTTAAAAAATTTTATTTATAAAAAGGAGATACTGACAAAAACCATAGGATAAGAGGGGTACAACTCCATACAATTCCCACCAACTGAACTCAGTATCCCATTCCTCCCCCCAATAACTTTCCTATTCTTTATCCCTCTGGCAGCATGGACCCAGGATGATTATGGGGTGCAGAAGGTGGAAGAACTGGCTTCTGTAATTGCTTCTCAGCTAAACATGGGCATTGACAGGTCTATCCATACTCCCAGCCTGTCTCTCTTTTCCCATGGTGGGGTGGGGCTCTGGGGAAGCAGGGCTCCAGGACACATTGGTGGGCTCAGTGCCACTGTTACAGGCCTTCGTTGCACTGCCTGGTTTCTCTGTCTATTTCTATATCTATCCTGGGTCTATTTGTGATGATTCCTCAGTGAATGCTCCCTCCCCAGGGTGAATTTCATCACTGTCAGGGCCTACAGCCACCATGTATTCTGGCCAGCAGTAGACTGGCACATAGTATGTCTTCAGTAAAATTCTTGCTCAATTCCTCCCTTTGAGTTCTTCTTTATTAAACAATTTGGCCTGCTCTATATTTCACCACCTTTTAGCCATCAGTTTGCAGATGCTACAATGATGCCATCCTGACTTCCCTGGAAAGCTCTACCCCACAAGGGGAAGATAGAAACAAGCTGTGGGTGTGGTTCTACCTTCCAACATCCATGTCCAGTGGAGAAGCATTTATAGAAGACAGACCTTCCACTTTCTGCACCCCATAAAGAATTTTTTTCTATACCAAAGGGAAGCTTCCAGTGGATGGGATGGGACATGGAACTCTGGTGGTGGGCACTGTATGGTATTGTATCTCTGTTATTTTACAATCTTGTTAATCATTATTAAATCACTAATAAAAAAGTAAAAAAAATTCTTGCTCAATCACACACACACAGGAAAGAACAAGACTCATCGAACCAGCATGGGATGGGACCTGTGTTCAAAGCCAGGTCATTCTGGCCACACACCAAGGCTGTCACCTGTCCATCTGCTCCATTTTAATCACACTCAGAGCTGTGAGAGGCCTTGCAGAAGAAAATGGAAGTTCTGCTGCACAGAGACCCTGTTGTGCTGCCCAACTGGTTCCACTTGACCCAGTACCCAGAGGGTACCATCTGCAGCACCGTTTGTGACCTGTGTCATCCCTTCCTCCTCTACACAATTCATCAGCACACTTGCCTCTGCTGGGCTGCTCACGAGGAACAAAGAACGTGTGAAGGCAGAAACCACTGGAGTGAGGAGTAGTCTTCTGAGGTGTGTTCTCTGTGTCATAGCCAGCTGAACACAGTGCTACCAGCTGTCTGACCCAGCAAGGCCACCCATAGCTGGCCAAATGACAACCTTGGGTTAAAGATGCCCCCTTTTGAAATAGCCCTATATGCCAAAGTATGACTGATATGTACCAGGCCAGTCTATCATCTGGGGCGCAAGTCAAGGAATCTTTGGATTCCCATAAAGATATGATGGGCCTAGACCTCTAATAGATGCCTCTCTCCACCATCACTCATCACTGCCACCAGGAAAATCATCATAAACCCTCTTGTGTGCCTCTCCAGGACCTTTTCCTCAATGTAGAACAGCAAGAAGAGGGATTGCCCCACTCTCCGAAGGGAGGCTGGGTCAACCCACTCTGCCACTTGAGGAAGACTGGTCCTGAAATGAGTGCAGCCGAGAATGTTCCCAGCTGTGACCATGGACTGTGAGTTCAGACTGACAGGGAGGGACTCAGAGGTTACACAGGCTCCTGTGCTAAGTATGAATAGATATGGGCGATGGGTCAGATTGACGGGGTAAAAGTTAATTGTATTTATGTATTTTCTTCAATATTGGGAGCTACTTTCTGTCCTAATCCAGCTTTCCAGTCCTATTCTCAACTCTGACTATATCTTCCTAGACAATACTTTAGCTGCATGTTAGCTATCAGGCTAAATTGAATGTTAAGTCATGGGCTCCGAGGAACATACCTAAACCAGACTTCCCAGCTTCTTTTGACCCTAAGATCCCTATTCTCATTTGCTCTATTCCTACTTTCTGGTTCCTGTTTTTTTAAATATGTTGTACTGGTTTATATCTTAGTGCCTTTCACTCACCAAGTTGCAGGTACTACAATGACTCCATTCTGACTTCCCTGGTCAGATGACTTTACCAATGTGTCCTGGAACCTTACTACTCCAGAGCCCTACCCCACTAGGAAAAAATAAAAATGGCTGGGAATTGACCTGCCAACATCCATGTTCAGTGGAGAAGCAATTACAAAAGCTAGAACTCCCACCTTCTTCACCCCAAAAAGAATTTTTTTTTGCTTCTGGGGTTATTGCTGAGGCTTACCACAAATCCACTGCTCCTGGAAGCTATTTTTTCCCCTTTTGTTGCCCTTGTTTTTTTTTTATCGTTGTTGTGGTTATTATTATTATTGTTGTTGATGTCATTGTTGTTGGATAAGACAGAGAAATTGAGAGAGGAGGGGAAGACAGATAGGGGGAGAGAAAGACAGACACCTGTAGACCTGCTTCACTGCTTGTGAAGCGACCCCCCCTGCAGGTGGGGAGCCAGAGGCTCAAACTGGAATCCTTGTGCTGGTCTTTGTGCTTAACCCACTGTGCTACCCCCCAAAATAATTTTGATGGATAATCTCAGAGGGAGAGAAATGCTAGGGAAAGATGAGCAGAGGGCTCTAAACTCTAATTCCCTCAGGAGCCTGAGAAGGAGAGGAAAAAAGGAAGGTAATTTAAAACTTACACGTTTCCCATTTTGGGAGCTACTCTCTTCCCTGATCCAACTTTCTAGGCCTTTTTCCAGCCATGAGATCATCTTGCCAGACAATAACTTGGATCCACCTGCATATCAGATGTCGGGCTCAGAAAAAAAAAACCAAAACCAAAAACTAGTAAAGTCACGGGCCCTTTGGAATATGACTAAAATAGGACTACTAGCTATCTACAAAATGGAGATCCCCAAATCTTCATCTACACTATTTCAGCTTTTAGGTTCATGATTAGTCAACAGTTTGTTTGGATTTATTTATTTATTTATTCATTTATTTATTCATTCAATTATTTATTTGCTTGTTTGTTTGGCTTTATATGTTAAATCTTCTTTCAGACACCAGGTTCCAGATGCTACCATGATGCCAACTGGACTTCCCTGGGAAGACAACCCCACCAATGTGTTCTGGAGCCCCACTTCCCCAGAGCTTGGCCCAACTAGGGAAAGAGAGAGACAGGCTGGGAGTATGGATCGACCTGTCAATGCCCATGTTCAACAGGGAAGCAATTACAGAAGAAAGACCTTCCACCTTCTGCATCCTATACTGATCCTGGGTCCATGCTCCTAGAGGGATAAAGAATAGGAAAACTATCAGGAGAGGGGATGGGATACTGCATTCTGGTGGTGGGAATTGTGTGGATTTGTACCCATCTTATCCTATGGTTCTTGTCAGTGTTTCCTTTTTTATACACACAAATTAAAAAAAAATTCATTTTTAGCCCTAACAATCCTGCCTGCTATATTAATCACGCTCTAGTGTAACACTAATATGAATCCTGTTTCCTAAATAGAGCATTGCTGGTAAAATATCTAAAACTAAAATAAATAAATAAATAGAAACCACATTTGTAATTCAGGATGCGGCATAGTAGAAAACTGAAGGAAGTGGAAGTAATTAAAACAAGTTTTAGTTGAAACTTTTAAAAAAAAAAAGATTTGCAAAAAAAAAAAAGTAGCGAAAGTTGTTGGTGTGACTCAGAATGGAAGAGAAGTCAGGACCATAGAAAAAAAGGCAAATATCTAAGACTATAGATAGGTATAGAAATAATAATCAGCTCGTATCTGTATCCTTGGAAGAAACACTGCAGTTTCCAGTGGAGGAAATGGGGACATAGAACTCTGGTTGTGGGAAAGATGGAGAATTATATCCTAGTTATCTCATAATTTTATAAATCAATATTAAATCACTAATAAAAAAGAAAAAGAAAAAAGAAAAAGGGACAGAGAAACACAGGGAAAAATGCCACAGCACTCAGGCCTCTCCCAGTGCACTGGGGTTGTGCATATGACAAATCAGGCTCACTAGCCAGGTGTGGGATCTTGCCCGCCCCAAGATAAGTTTGATTTTGAACATGCACATTCTGACACATGTGAAAACATAAGAGAGATATATTTTAGAAGCTTTAAAGTTCATAAGTGGAGTTATAATTGTGAAATTGGACACAATTTCCTGGAGAATGTCGACTGGGAAAATAGTCAAGGACAGAATTCTGGGAAAGACCATAATTCAAGAGCAAAGGATGATAGAAGAGAATGAAGGAAGGGTGGTCAGAGCAGCCCATGGGATGTTGGATGAGAGCCATGCTCAAGACTTCTGAGCAGGCAGCAGGGAAAGATAACACTCCCAGCTTGTGAAACAAATTGTAAGACTTATGAGAATTGTGGTGGTTACCTCTGAGAGGCAGGAGGTTGGGGATACAGTAATTTGGTAATGGGTATAGTGTGGAGCTATACACTGTAATCTTACAATCTTGTAACAATTAGTAACAAATAAAAAATTAAAAAAGAAAAACTTTCAGCTTGTGAGCCATGTTACAGGAGCCACTAATATCAAAAGATCAAGTGTTGGATAGTATGCCAGCTCCCCCTGGCTTCTGCTTAACCATATGCCTATATAGGGATAGATTTAATCCCATTCAAAGCTTTGGTCTATTTACATAAATCACTTTTACATAAAGCACTCCCTCCAGGGCATTGGTGGTTCAGTGATAGGATTCTCGCCTGCTCCGCCCCCTCCTTGTCACATTCTGATTTTCACCAGTCACTTTTCTCTCCACCCTCTCTATATCACATCCTGTTTCCACCCTACTTGGAGAGTATAAAAACAGCTGCTCTTCTGATTAAAGACACTTGGAAATTGCTTTCCGGCTCCGAGAGTTCCAGAGTGTATCTCCTGCGAAGTTGGTGCAGCACGAGTTCCTGATCCCTCTCCCACGCAGCAGCCTAGATCATCTCCAGTTGAGTTCTCTCCAACCCAGAGAGCACTAGCTCAGGAAGAAGTACCCTCAGGTTATCCCGGCAATCAAGAGGGTACTGAGAAAGACATTTCCTTCCTTCCTTCCTTCCTTCCTTCCTTCCTTCCTTCCTTCCTTCCCTCCCTGCCTCCCTCCCTCCCTTCTTCCTTCCTTCCTTCCTTCCTTCCTTCCTCCCTCCCTTCTTTCCTTTCTTCTTTTCTTTTTTCCAGAGTATTGCTCAGCTCTGGCTTATGGTAGTGCAGGGGACTGAACCTGTGACTTTGAAGTCTCAGGTATGAAATTCTCTTTGGATAACCACTATGTTATCTCCCCTACCTCAAAACAAAACAAAACAAAACAAAACAAAACAAAACACCACAACATTTTCTAAGTAGAAGGAATGGCAGTTACATTCCATTTTAGCACCTCAGGCATGTTCAAGCTTCACATCAAGAAGCCAACCTACTGTTTTGTTTGAGAAAGAGGTAAAGATAATGTTAAGTCAGAAAGGAACATGCTAATTACTAAAAGGAATTCCTCTGAGTAAATTGGAAAATCACAGCTAAAACAAAACAAAACAAAAAATGGTCTAAGTGATTGGTTTCTTCTCTCTGTCTAGATAATAGGTCAGGTTTGAGGGATTAGGCTTCATCTTAAAGAGTTTATCCCATGCTCCTGAAGTTCTCCCTTCCAAGCGCCTTTCATAGCAGCACTGTGGTTCTTGAAGGCAACACTGGCAGAGGATCCTGGATGCCTCTTCTCAGAGAGCTTTGCACCACCCTGACTTAATGTTTCTCACTTCCAGCTATTGTGGTAGCAAGAACTTTTCTGCCCATATTTTATTTGTGATTAATAGTGGGTTACAAGATTTTAAGATCACAGGGTTATTTCACACCACACCCACCAGCAAAATTCTGTGTGCCCATCCTCCCACCTCCCAAAGATAACCACCATTATTATCACATCTTAGAAACAGTTCCCTTGTGGTCTTTTGTTTTTTTCTTTTTCTTTTCCTAGTTCATGTGTATCAGTTCTCTAGATTCCATATATGAATGAAACCATCTGATAGTTGTCTTTTTTTTTTTTTCACTAAAGCACTATGGTTTATGGTTGGTGCAGAGACTGAAACTTGGACTTTGGAGCCTCAGGGATGAAAGTCTCTTTACATAAGCATTATGCTATCTTCCCCTGCCCTCTTTCATCTCTTTTCTTACTTCGCTAAGCATAATTATCTCCATTCCTTGCCCCGGCCAGCGGGGCAAGAACAGGGGCTAGGAACCCTGGGACCTGGAATGAAAGGGACAGGAGACACAAAGAACGACAGCAAGACAGGATTCTGATCAAGCTGCCAAATTTTATTGTGTTTACAGGCATTATAAGGCTTTGGGGAAGGGGGAGTGCAGGAGGAGGAGGAGGAGGAGGAGGAGGAGTGGGAGCAATTATCAGGGTGGAATGTCCCTTGCAACATACATAACCAAAACTATGTCTATTAACTATAACTATGTGGTGTGTCACTTGATTTCGGGTAAATGGCCTACCTGCGGGGAAATGGAAACTTATTTCGAGGGCTTTCATTGTTTCAAGGCTTATCTTCTATCAAGCAGAGAATGGCTCCTGGCATCTCCTCCCTTATTTTCAATTTAACTGAGGGTTAGGGGTAGAGACCTTAACAGCAGATTCGGTGGGCATTAACCAGAGGGAAGAAGTATTGACCTGATTCCTCCCGTGGGGTAAATATAGAACCAATCTTCCCACATCTTACAAGGTTCTTGGTGTCTTTTGGGGAGGTGAGGCAGAGCCACGGTTTCCAGGGTGAAGAGAACCTCAAGGCACAAAATTTTTATTGTTGACACCAACCTCCATGCAAATCAGGTTTGCTTCACTGGGGACTCAGAGGCGGACTATATAGGGTCCTCCCCCTGCAGTGCTTAGCCTCGCACCCCTTACTGGTGTCCTTGCCCTGCCAAGGTTGGATGCCTCAATGCATAAATCTGAGTTTTATGCCATCCGTAAAGGAGGTCTGTCACCCTCAGGTTCAGCCAGGCCTCTGTCAGCCAAATCAAGTCTATGATAATGTATTTGTAAGGGTTTTGATGCCAAGGAGTCAATTTGCTGTTTTATAAAATCAGTAATCTTATTGAAAATAAAGGGTCCTAAGGTAATCATTAACAGAAGACTAATCAAGGGTCCCCTAAGGGGCTCTGTAATGATTCAAGACTATTTGTGGTGGAGTCTATAACCTGCTGTATTTGTCAGAAAATTCATGGGAGGAATATATAGAGTGTCCTAGCATGCCACCAGCAAGTCTAAGGGAAGCAGTCAGTGGATTTTATGTCCAGGGGAAGAAACACAGCACGTCTGGTCCTCTGGTGGTTGTCAGCGCCAACTGATGAAATTTTTCTTCTTCATAGAGGGTCAGCTGTGGAACAAGCAAAACTAGGAGGCAAGGACCAGGTAGAGAAGAATTGACATGAAAATATAGGATGGTGTTGTACCAAAACACAGAGGAGGTACATACACATTAGGTGAGGTTCTTTGAACATGAGGAATATTTTGAGAAAAGTGAGCAGTCAATAAACATGCAAAGATGAAGTCAGCAGTGGTAGGTCAGCAGAAAGAGAAGACTTGGATAGACTGGTGAGGTTAGCTGGAGTATATACTGCCATTGCGTCATTTGTGGTAGGACTTGCCAATAGGGACTGTGGATTTTGCAAGAGCAATAATGTCATCCACCATAATAAAAGGAAAAAAAAACATGGACATCCAGTGTTGAAAAAGAGAAAAAGAAGAAATATGTCTCTATGGCTGGAAAAGTGGGTGGTTTTGTCAATGAGATATAATAAATGGACAATTCGAATTTTTGTAATTATTAAAAAGATTTAGTATAGCTACTTCATTGACACTTTAGCCAACTGAATACTGGGGGGTGCATTCCCCTTCTTTTTTTATTAATTGAGCTTAAGGGTTTTAGTTTTTCTTGTTTGAGCTGTAACCCACATAAATTTAGAAAAAGTATCAATTGAGAAAAAAAAAGTTTTTGTTTACTAAACCTGGGCAGGTGAATTACATCAATCTGTCAGAGAGCATTGGCTTTTATCAATAGAGATTAATCTTAAAAGTCTGAATAGCAGGATCTTAATTAAACAATGCAGGAGCCAGTAAAGTGCTCTCACAATGGCAGGTCAAGCGTTAAAATTTTAAGAGGCTTGTAAAGAAATGAGAAAAATTTTAGGATATGAGTGACTTTAGTAGTCATCATACACCCATAAATAAAAAAAGAAAAATGTTTAGTTTTAAATCTTACCATATGAGCAGTCAGTTCTTCATGTGCAGATGTACCTATAATTATTTACTTAGGGAGAGAACTTGTTCCAAGTTAATTGATGATCTAATGGTTAGAAATGACTTGAGTTTTTTAATATGAGTTTAGAAGGCTTTTTATTAAAATATACCAATATATAGAAAGTCAGTACATAATGTGTTGTCATGATAAAATGTTTACCATTTTTTAGCATTATTTTCAACTGATCAAACAGTTTAAGCACACTATTATAACTTTAATTTACTAAGATCTTTACTCATCACAAAGCTATCATGAGTAAGCGTAGAAATAAAACTCTTAATAGATTTTGCTCCTTAGAACTCTAATACGGCAACTTAAAAGGCTAAAATAAAACCTCATAGCTTAAATGTTCAAAATACTAATTTTGTTAAATCAGGATTTGCCAAAACAAATCAGACAAGAAGCACCATGTATTACCTTAATTTATCAAGATTATACCTCTGACAGTGTCTTAAAACAAGCCATATAATTTTTTATTTTTTAAAAGAATTAAGGTTTGACATGTAGAATCTGTATTCTCAAAAGCCAATTATTTGATAATAATATTTGTAGTCTTTCTAAATAGGGGAGTCATCTGAGTAACAACTTTATCAGAAGGAGTAAGTCACTGTAAAAGCACAAGTAACTAACTCATGAGTAAGGAAAAAAAATCCCTTACCAAGTTTTAAAATAAAAGTTTTATCCGGAGCATTTTTGTCTATATCAGACATAAAACTCTCTTAACTTTTTACCTAATCTCTCTTATGTTTTAATATCTAAAGTTCTTTCTCAGGGAAAACCAGGGGCATACTTTTTGAATAAAATGTAAAAAGGTTAGCTAAAACATCTATACAGCTCTAAATTAGGCTGTCTCATATTTATTTGACGTTTTATTTGGAAAAAAATTTTTTTACATATCTTATTTAAATTAAACCTCATTTATCAGAGCAAAAGCCTCTGGCATGTAAATAATTAACATAACCATTATGTTATCTTTTACTAACCCAAGCCAGTTTTGCCTGTTTAGTTGAGAAAGTATTTTAAAACCCTTTTTTCCCTATCACAGTCAAGATCTAGACACATCTTCAGTGAATTATATCTAATTTTAAGAGGCTCTGTTTGAATTTTAAAGAGCATAAATTTAAAAGTTATCTTTTTAACCTCCTGTAGCAATTTCCATAACCAGGATCTCTAAACCCAATTCAGTTTAACTAAATTTTTCTTTAAACTTTAAACAACTTAAGTTACTTAAAGAGTTAACACACATTAGTGACATTGCTTCTCAAAAACATTTCTAGTGTCAGACAAATGCCAAATTTGCTGTGGACCAATATCCACAAAACAGTTCACAGGACATTTGGGGGGCGCTCCAGAATGTGCTAGAAATTTTCAGTTAAACACATAGATAATTTGCATATCAATTTGGAAAAGAATTGTCACATTAAATACTTAAGACTTTTAATTTTAATCTTTAGCTGTCTTAGCAAATGAATTTTTACTTTTATGTTACCACATAAGAACTGTGTTGGAAACCCTTTTTTTTTTTTTTTGGAATCACTTAAACAATTTAAAGTAAAATGTTAAACTTTTTTTGTTAGGGTCTTTGCTTATCACAAAGCTATCACATCCTTAGGGCAGCTATGAATAAGGGTGGGTACACAACTTAATTGATCTTTCACTTTGATTTGGATAGGTAACTTAAAAAGCTAAGATAAACCTAATAGCTGAAATGTTCAAAATAAAATTTTACTATTAATATTTCTTTTAGATGACCATTTTACACTAAATAATTTTGTTGAATCACATCTGCTGAATAAAAATTTTTTTATCAGGCCAGGAATATCATGTTTAACCCTTTTTTCCTGGCAAGGCCACTGCTCTACACTGACTGGGTTATTAGAAAGCCAGTCAAACATGGAATTTGTTACAAATAGTGGCAGTTGGTATTGGGGTGCTGATAAGGTTTAGAAATTTTTACAAGAGTGAGAGAGACTGCAGAGGCATCTTACCATGCCTAGAGATCTCATAAAATGTTTTAACTAATGAATTGATGTTGATATTAGCTATTAGAAGGGATGAAACTGTCCTATATTTTAGTCTGGTAAAGGTGTGCCAACTCTATGAGTCGGGATCTTTAAAACCACATTTAGCTTAACTAAATCTTATTTAAAACTTAAAACAAACTTTAGTTACTTAGGGGTTAATACACATGAATGAAAACAAGGTTAGCACATAGACTTAAAACAGACATTCTTGGTGAAAAGAAAAATTTTCCCTTTGAAAAGCGGCTTTTGGATTTCTAACTCACATCTTCTCCACCCCCTCCCCCCCAAGGGGCGTTTGTGGCTTAGGGGATGATTGACTGAAGTCTTTGCCAATCTGTGGAGCAGGAGCTCTGTGCTGTGATTGGCTGTGTGGACGGAACAGGCTGGCTTAGTTTACCACCACGCACAGAGAAGTGCGGAGAAAAATCTTTGAAAGTTCTTTTTCTGGGCTAAGGTACATTTTACAGTTTTAAAGAAACAAATCATTAAATTTCTATCAAAAGCATGTACTGGTTCTCTGATTAATAGCTCTTAAGTTAAAGAGAAGGTCTTGTTTGATTGATTTCATTCTTTCTTTAAAGAATAGCTTGCTAGCCAGAGAAGATCTCACTCAGAATTGGTTTAACGCTTTCTGAGAGTAGAGGGAAAAAAGCTGGATATTTTTGGCTGGCTAATTTTAAGATAATGCCAAATCAAGAGCCCACAGTTCTTTAACTAATTGTAAATGCTCTCATTTTTCTTCTATTAATTTTCTAAGGGAAGCTGTTTTTTGTGCTAGTTGAGTTTTAGCCTTGGTGGTATAATCAGTAATATTGGCCAAGTCGAGGACTGGAGCACAAAAACGGAGGGGTGGTGGCGTAAGGAGGCGGTCTGGACAAAGAAGAGCGTATGTCAGGATTATGATATTTGGCCATCTCTTCATCAAGGGATAAGGCCTCTTCAGGAGAAAGACTAATATCAGGCCCTTCTTTGGCGGGGGGTCTTAAGGTTGTCAAAGAGGGGTAAATCTTAACAGGAGGGCACTTAGCAGGCGGCCTCAGGGGTGGGGTCTCCTGAATCAGGCATGGGAATAGAGACAGACTCACAAACAGAAGGTGGCTGGGAGTATCCCTGTAAGACTTTTTCTCCCTCTCTCATGACACACTGTACATCAGGACAATGTTTATAGACTTTGAGTATATCATTTACTAAATTCCAATAGGAAAAAGCCTGTACTGGAATCTTTTCTGGACCAAAGGTTTCGTAAAAATCTCTTAAACAGTTTCCTACTCTAGCCCATCTTTTTTCATCAATAGTCCCCTCTAAGGGAAAACATGGACAAATATCACTCACAAAATGAAAAAAAACTTCTTGAGATCCTTTTTCTTAACCCTTACTCCTCGTGTCTTGAGGGACTCCCTGAGTCCTTTAATAAACAGATCTTGTTTACTAAATGCCTGTCCCATGGTAGTGCTTACCTCGCCGCTGTGACACTCCTCCAGATGCGACTCACGGCCAGGTAGTTCCGTGGCGATCAATGCGAGCCGGTGCATTACTTCCTAGGCCGCAGTAGATCAGTTAATTCGAATAGGCCTATCCTCTCTAGCAGCGGCATTCCAAGGTCTCCAGAAGGCTTCTTTGTCCCACGTTCGGGCGCCAGATGCCCCGGCCAGCGGGGCGAGAATAGGGGCTAGGAACCCTGGGACCTGGAATGAAAGGGACAGGAGACACAAAGAACGATAGCAAGACAGAATTCTGATCAAGATGCCAAATTTTATTGTGTTTACAGGCATTATAAGGCTTTGGGGAAGGGGGAGTGCAGGAGGAGGAGGAGGAGGAGGAGGAGGAGGAGGAGGAGGAGGAGGAGGAGGAGGAGGAGTGGGAGCAATTATCAGGGTGGAATGTTCCTTGCAACATACATAACCGAAACTATGTCTATTAACTATAACTATGTGGTGTGTCACTTGATTTCGGGTAAATGGCCTACCTGCGGGGAAATGGAAACTTATCTCGAGGGCTTTCATTGTTTCAAGGCTTATCTTCTATCAAGCAAAGAATGGCTCCTGGCAATTCCTAGCAGCCATTTTGTCTCAAAAGACACAATGTCATCTTTTTTGATTGCAGAGTAGTATACTATGGAATGCTTATCCCAGGACTTCTTTGTTAATGGGCATTTAGAGTGCTTTCATTCAATGCAGCTGTGAGCATAGGAGTGCACATGTATCTTCAAATTAGTGTCTGAGTATCCTTTGGATAAGTGCCTACGAGTGCTATTGCTGGTTCATAAGGTAATTTAATTAATTTATTTTTAGATAAAGACAGAGAAAAACTGAGAGGAAGGGGGGTAGGGGAGAGAAAGAGAGACACCTGCAGCATTGCTTCACCATTTTTGAGGCTTCCCTCCTGCAGGTGGGGACCGGGGATTGAACCTGGGTCCTTGTGCATAGTAATGTGTGTGTTCAGCCTGGTGCACCACTGCCCAGTCCTTAGCAACACTTCTTTGTAGCATTTGTCAGGGGATATGATCTGATAGGCACACCTGCTTCCCCATGTCATGGTCATGGGCAGAGTCTTCTCACACAGAAGGAAAGAATACGGTCTGGCAGAATGGGAACCTCCACTACTGTCCAGAGCAGGTTAGGCAGAAGTGTGCTTGTTTTTCTGGCTGCTGCTGTAAAATGAATTTAAAAAAAAAAAATCTTGAAAATAGGGATGGTGTAAATGTTTTGGTAAACTGGATCTGAATGTTTCTGCAGCAAATTGCTGTCCAAGTAGTTTTTCCTCAAAAGATTCATTTGTGTGCCTCACTCCCCACGGTCTATAAAGAGAGGAAGGAGCAGGGGGTGATGTGAGGCCACTCAGGGAGAGGTGGCCACTAGAGCCAGCTCAGAGTGACCCTCAATATTTGATAGAGGTCTGGCCTGGAGCATCCTGGTCAGCAGGGGACTTGGAGGAAGAGCCTAGAAGTTTCTGAACCACTGTTTGTATTTGGTATTCTGTGTGGGTAACCAACAAACTTTAAGATCTAGAAAATAAAATGCTGGCAAGAACTAAGAGCTGTCATTTAAAAATTCCTTCTTTTTGGGAGTCAAGAGTTAGCACAGCGGGTTAAGCTCACATGGCACACAGCACAAGGATCGGCGTAAGGATCCCGATTCGAGCCCCCGGTTCCCCACTTGCAGGGGCGTCGCTTCACAGGTGGTGAAGCAGGTCTACAGGTGTCTATCTTTCTCTCCCCCTCTCTGTCTTCCCCTCCTCTCTCCATTTCTCTCTGTCCTATCCAGCAACAACGACAACAATAATAACTACAACAATAAAACAACAAGGGCAACAAAAGGAAACAAATAAATATTAAAAAAATTCTTCTTTTAAAAAATATTATGGTATTGGGGTATAGTAATTAAAAAATAAAAAAAACACCGTGGCTTTGCCTGGGGTTTAAAGAAACGGGAGGTTTATCATACTGCAGGTTATTTAAGTACAGCAGGGTGTCGGAACCAGTTGGAACAAGGGCAAGAGGAAATCTATTGTGAATTAATAACGACAAATCCGGGCAGATGGGGAAAGTGAAAAGCTAATCAAAGTGCAGCTCAAAGAAGTGGAAAATGAAGATTGAAGACGCCAAGATCCTGAGGACGTCCTGGTGGTTTCTGCCATTTGCTGCTTCTCGACTGTCTCTGACGCAGTTTCAGTGCCGCCTTTCAGTCAGTCTCACTCCTTCAGTGCTCTCTTCTCCTCTGCTCGGTACTCAGCACAGCAGTGTGGCCTCTGGGAAGCCACTCCCAGGAATAACCTACCTCTCTGGGACTCTGCTGTTCCTTCAAAGAGTAGCAAAAAGCATCTTGAAATATCCCAACAGAGCAGGGAGGGAGAAGTCAGCTTCCAAACTGGTGCTTGGCCTGTGGTTGGAATGAACATTCCATCTGTGACTTACCACTATGATAAGATCAAATCGGAAACAAGTCCTTGGGGGTTTCTATCCTGAGAGCAGGTCCCTGTGGGTGACTAGATGTCACTGGGATTTACACTGTCAATTTTGAGCACATGAAAAAGCAATCCAAGTGCTGTTCCCTGCAGTGTGATGCCTGTGGGAAGTCACAGAGAATCAGGAGTCCCCATTACCGGCTGTCATCCTTGGGGTAGCTGGTGGTGCTGGTGTATGGGACCCAGAGATGCTGCCTGACCCTTCCTAGTGCACAGGACAAGGAATGACCCAGTGCACAGGGGGGAACCTTACCCCAGGTGACTGTCACATTTAGTGAGGACAGCCCATGGTGCTGATAGGTGGAGTGCACCTTAAGGAAGGCTTGCTATGGGTACTCTCAGGTGGGCATGCTCTCTGTGGCTGCCAGGCTCCACTCTGCCCTTCTTGCTGGACTTGTGCTGGATGGCTTCATACATGCTGGGGAGAGGGGGACATGCTTGTGAACGCTCCTTTGTGCAGGAGTAAAGGGAGACACAAGGACATGGAGTACCACACCCAGCTGAGTGTGGGTAGTGTGTGGCACAGGCACATCCAAAGTCCTCACAAAGTATACTTCAAATATGAGCCTCTTCACAAGTGTCGGTGAGGATGTGGAGAAAAAGGAACCCTGATGCACCAGTGGTGGGAACTCAAACTGGTGCAGCCTCTGTGGAAAACAATATGGGACTCCTCAAAAAAGTAAAACCAAAAATACCTTATGATCCTGCAGTACCACTCTTAGGGACTTCTCCAAAGGATATGGAAGCACTAATTCAAAAGGATACACCCCTATGTTCAGAGGTGGACTCATCACAATAGCCAAAATATGGAAACAGTCTAAATGCCCACAGACAGATGACAAGCTAAAGAAGTCACGGGGGATATCTTCAGTGAAACACTATTCAATAATTTAAAGACAGAAGATGAGTCTGGAGTAAAATGGATGGATCTGGAGATAATTTTGCTGAGTGAAATAAGTAAGGAGCTGAAGGACAGTTACTGGATGGTTTTGCTTGTGTGTAGAATTTAGATGACTAGAGGAAAAAAAAAAGCAAGCCATCAGTGGTCTCTAGGGGGCTTCACGAGAGCTGTTGCAGTTATGGGATGGGGGGAACTTCAGGCTATGGTGACAACACTCACCATCTATGGGTGTGAAATTATACCCCTGGAGTCTTATAATTTTGTAGGACTGTTAAATCACTAGTAAAACCGGAGAGAGAAAAAAAACAGCCTTGGTAAAATAAGCATTTTGAATAAACCCCAGTGAAAGGAAGCAGCAGCATGTTCAAGGGCCCAGTTGGAGGCAGGTGAAGAGTTAGAGGGAGGGTTTATTGCAGATTCTCTGGGCTCAGGGAGGGCTGTTGTTAAAATTCGTCAGCTCTAGCTGGCCGGGCTAGCTTCACGGGCAGGTAACAGAGACGCAGAGACAACGGCTGGGCAGGGAAGCTGTATTTCTTTATTCAAGAACAAAGATTCATAAACTAAGACAAACTAATCACCAAACAGAACTCTGATGTCTCTTTGCAGCGGCACAAGCACTCTCTCTCACTCTCGAACTCAGGAACTCAGGAACTCTCGCGGGGTTCCTTCGGGGCGGGGCCAAGCAGGCCCGCGAAACTAACTGGACTGATCTAATTCTCTCGGTGGGGGAGAACTAGAACCCAATGTAAAGCATACAACAGAGGGGCCCCCAGACTGGACCAGGTCAAGGCACCAATGTGATGCTGTGGATTTTTGTCCCAGTGTGAGGGCAGCTGATGGTCATCCTGAGCAAGAGGGTTGTTGCCACCCAACCTAGGACACACGAACATGCTTAGCCTTTCTCAGGATCAAGACCGTCCAGCTGCAAAGGAAGAGCCAACTTCCTATGTGGGGGGTGAGGAGGGGCTAACTTAGGCATGCTCTTGTCTACTTAAATTTCCTTCATCTTTGTGAAAGGAGAAAGAAAAGTCAAATCCCAAGAATGGGTTTGTACATTTGATTTTTTTTTTTTGAAAATAATTCTGTGTTCGGCACATTATTTTATTTGACACTCGTTTTTCAGCAAGGAAACCAGCTCTCAGATAAGATAAAATTCAACTAAACACTGGAATAGAATCCAATTTAGATGTTCCACTAATTCAGTAAACCTAATTAACTCGGTTCTGCTTTTTGAATCCGGTTGCCGGGCTGTGATGTTTCTGTTTGGTAAGCAGATAAGGAGATAAATGGGTCACTGTATTTATGACTGCTCATTATTCCCTTTAATATCCACACTGGAGAGTGTGCGTTCTGATTACAATTAAAATGCTTTTATACCATTTTAGCAGTAATTGAGCGAACCCGGCAATTTGTACTTTGATTCTCTCAGTTAAGTAATTGACGATCACAAGCCATCATTGGGTAATAACACATTCAATCATTTGGTTCTGCTGGTGTATTTAAAAATAGCTCAGGAGCGTGCTAAACTACCACGCTGGACGCCACTTACTGTCCCTGGAACCTGGAGGCTGCTGCTAGGTACACACCTTTGGGTCCTCTCCTGTTGGCTGTGTGGACAGTCCTCAGAATCAGGCAGCCACGGGGACCAACCTGTATGATCAGCTCCTAATAGAAACCCAGCAAACAGGCCACGGGTAGATCAGCCGGTGAGCCCATGGCCTCTCAGATGCCCTGCACCAGCAGGTAGATGCCTGTGATTTCTTCTAGCAAGTGGAGTCGGGGTGAGGGGGCACTGACAAAAGGAGGCCCTCTGGGGCACATCAAGCCAAGACAGTCAGGGTGAGCTGAGCCAGCAACGGCCCCTTCAGGTTCCTGGGCTGTCGCAGGAGAGAGCAGTGCAGGGACACCTGACCTCTCTGTGTCTGCTCCTATGTGTCCGAATTGTGACTGTGTCCCAGTCCCTCCCTCGGGATTTCAGTGGTATTTGGGGATGGATGAGTCTCTAGAAGTGGGATAAGCAGGTTGGAGGCTGGGGGCACTGGCCACAGATCACAGATGAGGGATCTGAAGGGAAAGGGTTTGGCAGGGCATCTTTGACATGAGGCAGGATGGGGGCCCTGAATGCCCACCATCTCTATGTCTGAAGGGTGGGAACACCCCAGCCCATGCTCATGCTTGTTATGTAGTGAGGCCACAATGGGCCACTGAAACCATCACCTCCCCAGCTGTGTCCATATGAGCTTTATTTCCACCTCACTTTCCACAAGATCTGTCCTTCCTTCCTTCCTTCCTTCCTTCCTTCCTTCCTTCCTTCCTTCCTTCCTTCCTTCTTTCCTTTCTCTCTCTCTCCCTTTCTTTCTTTCTTTCTTTCTTTCTTTCTTTCTTTCTTCCTTCCTTCCTTCCTTCCTTCCTCCCTCCCTCCCTCCCTCCCTTCCTTCCTTCATTTTTATTAGACAGGTTAGAGAGAAATTGAGAGGGAAGAGGGAGGGAGAGAGGGAAACACCTGCAGACCTCCTTCACCACTCGTGTTCACCTCAAGTTCTCCTGTAGGTGGATAACAGGTGCTTGAAACTGGGTCCTTACACATAGTAACATATGCACTCAGCTGGGTGCACTACCACCCAGCTCTGGCAAGTAATGTTTTATGGAACTGTACTCTTCCCCTTTCCCCTACCTCCCAAGATGTGTTACAGAGCTCCAGCTGTGAGGGATACAATCCTGTGTTCACTTTAGCATTGAGAGACGAAACAGAATCTTTTTATGGAAGACAAGCTGTGATAGGCCTCAGCTGCAATTTGTATTGGTCTGATTTTTATCTTAAATCTTTATTTCCTGCTTAAAATAGAGTTCTATCGTCTCATTCAAATAAATACTGCACAAATAGAAAGTTTTTTAACTTTCTGGAATCTGAGATAAAACCCTTAAGCTGCGATCTCATATTCTTAAAATGTCAAAATATTGCTTAAATTTGGAATTGGGTTTCAGTGCTGTCATCTTTTATGAGCTCCAAAAAGTGTGACTTTGTTTCATTGTTTAATAAAGTTATAAATGTCAGGGCCAATGTAGTGCCTGGAGTGAAGTTTATTTCTGCATCACCAGGTATCTGATTAGGAATTTATATTTCATTTAATTGTCCATGTGGGAGCTACAGATAGTGTTTTTTGGGGATGAAAATGTACAGCTTATTTATTCTGGTTGATTTTTTGGGTGTTTGGGCGGGAGTATTGAGAAATTGAAGAGGCTGGCTGATGTTGTACCTGGTATGTTGGTGGCTGGTTCAGCTGTCAGTTAGTCTATGAGACTGCGGTCAAAGAGCCATGTCCCTACCAGCATGATGAGTGAGTATTGCTTTCAGCTGGTGACTCTGAGGGCTGACAATTTCCCTGGGCTCTGCTGGAGGTTTTCTGTCCTAGTAGGGTTTGGGGGCCTGCCTGGGCTTGGCTGTGGCTGGGGTAGCCTTCCCTAGTAGCTGCAGGGTGACAATGTTGGCTCTCACCTCTCTCAGCAGGCCGAGCAGGTTGTTCTGAAGTGTCCATCAAGGATGACTATGGCCAGGATTCTGTGTTAGCACGTGGGTGTAGAGGGACCACAAAAACACCAGTGTAGGGTCACCCCACCTTACCTACCACCATAGTTCCAACAACCATACAGCCCTCTCTCCGCCTGTGGAGCCCCTCTTCTGGTAACCTTACTTCTGTATTCAAAATGCAGGAGTTTGCTTCACTTTGGCTTATTTCTGTTCCCTTTCTCTATTTCTTGGTAACCCACATATAAGTGCAATCGTCTGCTGTTTGTTTTCCCTCCATATGACTACCTCACTTCGCGTAACCCCCTCAAGTTCTGTCTATATATCTATATTGTCACACATGGAATGGTGAGATTTCATCTTTCTTTTTCTCCTTCCTTCCTTTGTTCCTTCCTTCCTTCTTCCTTTATCTTTCTCTTTCTCTCTTTTTTTGTCTGTTTCTCCCTTTGTCTCTCTTTCTTCTCTCTCCCCCTTTTCTTTCTCTCTCTCCTTCTCTTTCTTTCTGCTCTCTCTCTCAGACAGAAATCAAGACAGAGAGACCCAGGAGAAGGAAAAACACTACCTGCCCCATCATGCATGAAGCTTCCCTTGTGCTGATGCTCCTATGTAGTGACTGGAGGCTTGAACCCAGGCCCTAATGCAGGTAGAATATGTGCTTTGTTGGGTGACCTATCTCCCAGTGCCCCCAAATCCATGTTCCTTTAAGCCATCATGTTTATGGCAATTTGTCATGTTGAAATAGATAACAAGAGCAAAATATAAAACAAAAGTCAGCCTAGAGGAGGCGGTAGAGCTAACTTAGTGGCATACCTCGGGGAGTGTGCACTGTACTCAGCACACACACAAGCTTCACCCCTTGAAAATGGAGCACTCTTAGAGTCATCTGTGTGTGGAGCTTCTGACTTCATTGCACTCCCATGAATTAAAAAAAAAAGTCTGGTATGCTGCATTTCAGAGGGTTGGCAGGAAGTCTGTGTGACTTCTCCATCACTGAGAAGAAAGCTCAGTGAAACTAGGTACAAGCCATGCTTTTGTAATTTCCTAGCTTAACAGAAGGGGAAACATTTATAGAACCTTCTGTTGGCATTACATGTGTAAAGAACCATTAGTGGGAATTGGAGTTTGCATTTCAGATGTGCCTCCTCACCCCGTCCCAGATGTGCAGACTATGGGAGAGGATAGAAAAGCAGAAGGCACTGGGAACTTATGCTGGGCTGGGGTGCCTTTCCCCCTGCCTGTGCCCCCTTAGTTTTTGAGAGAGAGGAACAGTAAGTAGGCATCTTCCCATCGTCACAGAACCCTGACACTAGTCATTGGACACATTTCAGTAGAGAATTCTGGCTCCCTGAGCCCTGCCCTCTCAGAGTTCTGCTGCGTGTGCCACCTGCCGGGTGTGGAGGGAAGCTCAGAGGATGTACAGCTGATTACAGAATGAGCTGGAGACCCTGAGGACTCCGAGCTTCACCCCACACTGCAGCCACGCCTCCTTCCTGCTGCAGCCACGCCTCCTTCCTGCTGCAGCCACGCCTCCTTCCTGCTGCAACCACGCCTCCTTCCTGCTGCAGCCACGCCTCCTTCCTGCTGCAGCCACGCCTCCTTCCTGCTGCAACCACGCCTCCTTCCTGCTGCAGCCACGCCTCCTTCCTGCTGTGCCCAGTCACCCTCTCAGGTTCCTGGTTTCTCAAGCTTTTCTCAGGTGTCTGTCATCATTCTCCACCAAGTCTGCACTCTCAGTATTCTGGGGCATCCTGATGTTGCCTGGCTTCTTCCATTCAAGCCAGGGGCAACTCTCAACTCTCCTTGGTTTCTCTCTCTTTCTCCCCCCCCCTTTTTTTTAGTGAGTGTGAATTTACTTACAATAAATTAAGTAAAAAAATAGGCAACGTAATAAGTAAAAAAAAAGGAAGTATGAAAAAGGCAGAAATAAAATAAAAAATACTCATGTTAATGTGAGCAGAAAAATGTCAAGTGACAGAGAATGAATGACAGATGGATTTAGAAAACAAACTTCAGTGCTGTGATTTATAAGAAACACTTAAAATTAACTAATATAGAAAGGTTGAAGACAGATGAATGACAATTTTACCTTCATACAAGGAGGAACATCGGTTTAAAAGCATTCAACAGGAAAGTTAACTCATTATATCATGATAAAATGCCCAATTTATAAGAAATAAAACAAAGTGCTAAGCAAAAAACAGTATAATAACTAAATATATGAAAAACATCCTATCAGAAAAGACAGGATAAGGATAACGTGAGAAAGAGAGCAAGTACAGCAGGATATTAGTGTAGGCTGTGTGACTAATAAACAGGACAATGTAACCTATGTCTCCATATCATATTTCAGGCTCAGGGGAAAAAAGAAAAAGAAAAAAAGAAAAAAAAACACCTAGTATAGCCACAGGCCCTTTGGAATATAACTAAAATATGCCTATTAGCTATCTACTAAATGGAGAACCCCCAACTCTTCATCTGCACTATTCCAGCCTTTAGGTCCATGACTGCTCAACAGTTTGTTTGGCTTTGTATGTTAACTCTCTTTTCAACCACCAGGTTCCAGATGCCAGCACAATGCCAACCAGACTTCCCTGGACAGACAACCCCACCAATGTGTCCTGGAGCTCTGCTTCCTCAGAGCCCTTCCCCACTAGGGAAAGGAAAGAGAGAGGCAGACTGGGAGTATGGATCGACCAGTCAATGCCCATGTTCATTGGGAAGCAGTTACAGGAGCCAGACCTTCAACCTTCTGCATCCCACAATGACCTTGGGTCCATACTCCCAGAGGGACAAAGAACAGGAAAGCTATCAAGGGAGGGGATGGGATATGGAGTTCTGGTGGTGGGAATTGTGTGGAGTTGTACCCTTTGCACACAACACAAACACAGCACAAACACAACACATTGATACTGTAGTCTCTTTCAGAGTGCTCATTCATCGGATAATGACAGGCCAACTCTTGCAATATCCCCACAGGAATATTACTGTGCTAGCACTGAAAGCTTGTATTGATTTTCTGAAGGAGAAGGAAGGGGCTAGGGAGAAGGCAGGAGAGCTAGATCCCTGGGTGGGGTGCCTACATTGCCATGTATGTGATGCAGGCCCAAGCCCCAGCACAAAATAAGAGATGCTACTGCAATGGAGGAAATTCAAGCGCTGTGGTATCTCCCCCTGTTGCTTTCTCTCTGTCTCTCTACCTGAATGAAAAAGTAGACAGCGTGAGGTAAAATCACACATGCACAAGCTCCTGACTTCATGAAAAGAAAAGATGGAAAAAGAAATGGGTGGAGAGGGGGAAGTGGTGAAGAGGGAGAGAAAGGAGAAAAGAAAAGAGGGAAAGAGATGAAGGTGTGTCTGAGCCAGGAATCCAGAGGGGCACGGATTTTCTTACCGGGCATGCATTCATTTCCCAGCTAACTGCCTACCCGAGTGAATAATTCATCATTTGTTGCTTTGCTCCAGCACTAACAGGCTTATTAAACTGTGGAGTCTTGGAGTCCTTCCAGGTCCTGGGCATAGAGTATGTTGTCTCTCCCCCGCCTATATGCTCCTGTACCAGAGCAGGGATGAGGTGGGCTTCTGCCTGCAGTGGCAGAGCCTGGACTGAGGGGTGCTGACACCCCTCCCGCAGAGATCCAGCATCACCTAAGCAAGGCACATGCCAACCTTTGCTTGGAGTCTGTCCTTCACATTGGTAGTGTGTGAACGACACCAAGACGGGCATTTGGGCTGTTTGATCCATTGTCTCCCAGGTGTCTGAGTGGGGAGCCTCCATACATCTTCCTGAGCCAAGTGTGGAGTGGGTATACCAAGACTGTCTGCTCCCTGGGTACTGGTGACCTTAGGAGCACTGGCCCCACACGCACATGCCTCAGAGAGCCCAGCCCAGTTTGTCTTGAGAATAGCTCTGTTCTATATGATTCTCAGCCAAGACAAGGACGCCAACCACAACTGGCACTGAGCTCACCAAAATGAGCAAAAACTCATGGTGACTACTCCCTAGCTGCTCACTGTGCTGCTGGAAGGGGTGTGGAAATCACCAGGCATTTGAGAAGCCAGCTAGTGGATTGTGCTGGAATGACCAGATGGACAAGTGTGGTTATGAAGAGGCCTCCCACCTTTGAGTAGCCTGGAACCAGAGCATCTTAGGAGGAGGGGTTGCATTGGATCGACCTTCCCGTGGTGTATCCCGTGAGTACCCATTCATTGGGGAAACTGACGATCCTTCCTAGCCGACTGAATCCACATGGATCCCAGTCACTTTCATAGCCAGCAACAAGCAGCTCCTGACAGCTTTCAAGCTGTTGGTCCTGCTCTTCGAGTCCTCCAACTTAATGTTGAAGGGCTGTCCTTTACCAAACGCGTTCTTATTGGTCAACTGGTGATACAGCATCAGGCAGATGTTATCTAGCATCGATATATATAGCAGTCGATGAAGCTGCTTGATTCACCATCAGTGGATTCGATTTAATATGCTATAATCTCCATCCTAAACACGGCTGAGCCATCTACGCCAAATCGTGTCTTGCAGACGTTTACCATACGGCCTCTTCGACCTTCTACAACTCCATTACTATTGGAACTATTCAGCTCGTCAACGTATATAAGCCTCCCAGTGCCTCATGGGATAATGAGGTCCTGCCTAGCCCAAATCACCCAGCTGTTTACGTTGGAGACTTTAATAGTCACCACCAAGACTGAGGATATTCCTCCACTCGTGCTGACGGCTCTATCTTAGCCGACTCGACTGGGCTTCAGCGAATGACCTCTCCCTATTATACGATCCCAAACAGCCAGGCTCTTTTCACAGTGCTAGATGGAATAAAGACTTGTCGCCCGACCTGTGCTGGATTAGCACAGTCAACGGCCAAGCCTTTCCCGCTACGAGACAAGTTCTCAAGATCTTCCCACACAGTCATCACCGCCCAGCTATCATCCACATTGGTCTCCAGCTCCCACTGATTCTATGCTCGGAGAAACTAAGATGGAACTTTCGGAAAGCAAACTGGGGTCTGTTCAGTGATCTTACCAACAAATCTCTTCCTGCAATTCCAATTAACTCTATCCCCTCTGAAGATTCCTATAGGCGCTTCCGCCAAACCATCTTCAAAGCAGCTTCCCAAGGCATTCCTCGTGGGAGACGTGCTAACTATATGCCTTGTCTTGATGCTGAATGCGAGCAACTACTAAAGCAGTATGATGAGTCGGGCGAGCCAGATGTGGCTAACCATCTCATTGCCTCCCTGGATGCAGCACGCCAAGCCCACTGGCAACAACTCACGGAAAGTCTGAACTTTACCCACTCAAGTAGGAAGGCCTGGAAGCTTCTTCACAGACTGGGTGCCGGTAGCCAACCCCCTCCCGTCTCCCATCCTCCCATATCTCCAAACTCAGTGGCCAGTCACCTAACTCAAGCTGGACGTGCTAAGATCGACCCAGTCTGGAAAAGAGAAATTTCCCATGAGTGGTCATCCCACTTTCGGTTATCTTGTCCATCTCCAAAACTCTCTCCCTTTACACTGTCTGAACTGGAAGACGCTTTGAAGAGGGTTAAACCGGGAACAGCTGCTGGCTATGATAACATCACCCCAGAACTCATTCTTAACCTGGGTCCCATGGCTTCATTCCTGTCCCACATCTTGGAATCTGAGTCTATGCCCAAAGTTTGGCATCGTGCGAAGATTATAGCGGTTTTGAAACTAAAGAAAGACCCAACACTGGCCGCCAGCTATAGACCAATTTCTCTCCTCTCCATGTGTTACAAATTCCTTGAGAGGCTGCTTCTGTCACATATTTCTCATCTTACAGAGAAATTCCTATCACCCGCCCAAGCTGGTTTCCGCCCAGGAAGATCTACCTGCGAACAAGCCCTGGCCCTCTCAACTTACACTGAAAATGGATTCCAGAAGAATTTAAAGATGGGTACTGTCTTTGTTGATATCACAGCAGCCTATGACACGGTCTGGCATCGTGGTCTCCTAGTCAAGATCTCAAGATGCCTGCCTCCATGGGTGGCCAACACTATATCGTTTCTTCTCCAAAACAGAAGATTCCGGGTGCTTCTGGGTGACAAGTCTAGCAGATGGAGACTTGTCTCAAGTGGCCTCCCCCAGGGCTCTGTTCTGGCTCCTACACTATTTAATATTTACATCAATGACCTCCCAGAAACTTCTTCAAGGAAGTTCATCTATGCCGATGACATCTGCTGTGCAACTCAGGCATCAAAGTTCAACATCCTCGAGGAAACACTCACGAAAGACATGTCTCTGATATCTGATTACTGTAAAAAATGGCAACTAATCCCTCGCACTGCAAAAACGGTATCATCTGTTTTCCATCTACACCATGCCTCGGTCTCGCGTGAGCTTAACGTGCAGCTTGGCGGTACGAGAATCCGGCATGAAACCCAGCCAGTCTATCTTGGCGTTACTCTTGATCACACTCTGTCATTTCACAAACATCTCATAAAAACTGCAGCAAAGGTGGGTGCGAGGAATAACATCATTGCAAGACTGGCCAGCTCCTCATGGGGCGCAAGCGCTTCCACACTACGATCATCATCTCTGGCATTATGCTATTCCACTGCAGAATACTGTGCCCCAGTATGGTTCTGTAGCCCCCATGTCCACTTGGTCGATTCCAAATTATATTCCTCCATGAGGATAATTTCTGGAACCATCTGTTCCACCCCGGTTCCATGGCTGCCAGTTCTTAGTAACATCGCCCCGCCAGATATTTGTCGGGATGCGGCATCATCTAAGTTCATTTCCCACGTCGACGCTCGACCGGACCTGCCAATATACGTGGATATCTTCGCCCACCCTGTCCAACGCTTGACGTCTCATCACCCAATCTGGTCCCCTATGCCCACACTGAACTTCTCTGTTCCAGTCTCTTGGAAACAGAGTTGGCAGTCAGCTGAGGTAAAGAACAAACACCTCATCACAGACCCCTGCAAGCGTCAACCCGGCTTTGACCTAGCATGTTATGACTGGGCCCTCCTCAATCGCTATCAAACAGGCCATGGCCGGTGCGCCGCTATGTTCCATCACTGGGGAGCCAGAGACGACCCGAATTGCCCCTGCGGCTACAGACAGACTATGACCCATAGTCAATGACTGCCACCTCTCCAGATTCAAAGGAGGTCTCGAAACTTTACATCAGGCTCAACCTGACGCTGTTGACTGGCTACGGAAGAAGGGCAAATGCTAGAAGAAGAAGGAGCAGGAGGGGCTGGGGAGGTGGCTCCTGCAGTCTCCCCTCCTCCTGTGATCAGTCTTCAGTTCTTACACCTGTGCCTGTTTTGGATGCTGTAGACATGTGCCCACATTTCAGATTGTCTGTGGGCTCCACACAGCATGTTCTCTCCCTCCTTATGTCTGTAAGCTCAGAGCCCAAATCAGGCTTGGTGTCTGCTTACTGCACAGCCCATGATGAGGAAGTGAATGAGTGAACGGGAGAGGAGTGGACACCAGCACTTCTGGGATTTACATTGTGGAGGCTGACCTGGAAACATTGATCATGGAGAGGCAGGTTGGTGGGGTGCACCCCTTGCTCCTCCTCCTTTTACCAGAGCCCTGCTCAGCTCTGGTAAAAGGAGGATTTATGGTGGTTTATAGTGGTGAGAGGAACTGAAACTGGGACTTTGGGGCCTCAGGCATTAGAGTCTCTTAGAATAATTATATGCTATCTACTCTTTCCTCCCTGCCCCCCTCTCTCCTTCCTCACGGGGCACTTCTGACTGGAGGCTCTGCAGATGCTGACTATATGACCTTTTCAGGCCCACTTCTGAGCATCAGCTGGTTAACATCGCCTCCTGCTCTCCTCAGCACCCCTAGCTCCCCTTCCACCCCTGTGAGGCTCTGCTGTGTCACGCAGCCCTGGCCTTCTGCAATCACACTGAGCCTGGATCAGGACCAGTGCATGGCGAATATTTATTGAACAACATCTAGGGATAGAGGGAGCTGGCAAGATAGTGTAGAGCAGGGGATTTGTATGCAAAAGATCTGAGGTTCAATCATGTACAACTGAGAGGTGAAAAAACAAGAGACAGGGTTGGATAAGCATGGGGACCAGATGCTATGGGACTGTGATCCTCAACACAGGTTTTCTTTCTTTTTTTTTTTTTTTAAATAAATCTCTTTTTAAAAAATTATTTATTTACTTTCCCTTTTGTTGCCCTTATTGTTGTAGTTATTATTGTTGTTATTGATGTTGTCATTGTTAGATAGGACAGAGAGAAGTGGAGAAAGGAGGGGAGACAGAGAGGGGAGAGAAAGACAGACACCTGCAGACCTGCTTCACTGCCTGTGAAGCGACTCCCCTGCAGGTGGGGAGCCTGGGGCTCGAACAGGGATCCTTATGACGGTCTTTGCGCTTTGTGCCATGTGCGCTTAACCTGCTGCACTACCGCCTGACTCCCAACACACAGGTTTTCTTGGAAACACTGTGGGACCAGAGATGCTCTGTACCAGTTGAGGTGTGGTGCCTGGCAGGGGAGTGGGTGTTGGGAGAGGCATGGAGCATCCTTCTCCCCCTCACACTGGGCTGATGGGGATTATTCTTGAACCCAGCACTGACAGCACACCCAGCTGATTAATGCGAGTTGGTTCTGCTTTTCCTTCTGATCATCTATTTTTTTTTCTGCATAAATTCTCTGGATGACATGTAGATAAATTCTCGATATTATTAGTGCTCCCCTTGAGACAGGATTTCATCATCTTACCTATTTAGCTAATTTATTAGTTACAATTACAATGAAAATGGCACCAACTCCAGCATCATCATGAACTGGGTTTCAATTATTCATTGAGACTTTAATTAAGAAGCCACTAAATTAATAAAAGCATCAGAATGCATGTAATTGTGAAAAATAGCCCAGTTGGTTGTAGCCTTTTCATTGATGTCTGTCAATGCAGTCTGACTACAGACCCCTGACTTTTACATGTCTACGTGACTACAACCTTGCCTTGTTTTTCTTCAAAATTAGCTGAGACTTCCCTGCCCCTTCCTAAATCTCCCACTCCCATTATAGCCACATTGTAAACTCAGACTTCCTGGCCAAAAGCCCCTTCCTCAACCTGTCTTTCCCAGTAGAGCCACATTGTCCTGGCCAGAATCCCCTTCCTGGCACTTCCTTTCCCACTATAGTTCCCCATCCCCTTTTCCTGACTGTGGTTAGATTGTGAGCCAATTTCCTCTCACCAAAGGGGAAGAGGACAGGTTGTTCCCATGTCCAGTAATGTATAAAAAGGCTCTGAAGATGGCCTTTGGTGTGCTTGCTGGTTTATACCCTTGCATCCATATACATATATACATACATATATATATATATATATATATATATATATGTAAAATTTTTGCTTTGCTCATGACTCTCGGAGTCTTAGTCCTTGTTTTAAGGCATAGACAGAGTGTGTTTTGCACTATTTCCCACATAATGGAAAAGACACCCAAAAAATCCTGATCAACTTTATCTCAGGGATTAAGTTTCCTCTCTCCACAGTGCTGGGTGGTATGGATAATCTGGGGGGCATTGTGGGAGACTGACACATGATCCTATGGATTTTCAACTGAGAATCAGGAAGAGATCCTGAGTCACTAGTTCTTCCACAGATGGGATAGAATAAAGTTCTGAGTGAACTTGGACAAGGAGGAGTTTGGAATATCTGTCTATATTTTCTTGGTTTCTGCAAAAGGCTGGTAGCTTTAAACTCACTCCCTGCTGGGATCTCTTAACATCCTGGTGGCGGATTCTGCTGGGCAGGAGTTGCATTATCATGGCTGAAAATGTGGTGTACCCATAAGAGTACAGAAGCATGACCTTCCACCTGCACCCCATACTCCCAGAGGGATAAAGAATAGGAAAGCTATCAGGGGAGGAGATGGGATATGGAATTCTGGTGGTGGGAACTGTGTGGAATTGTACCCCTCTTATCCTATGGTCTTGTCAATATCTCCATTTTATAAATAAAAATTAAAGAAAAAAAAGAGTACTTAGAGACTGAAGAGTTCTATGTCTGAGGGCCTGGAGGTGACTTTCCCTGAACCTCCATAGCCACAGGAGTGAGTGCAGGCCAGCGGAGAGCCCTTCCTTTGGGGTCATGGTCCTTTAATTAACAAGATTTACAAAACATCAGGAATTCCAGATATAAAGAGGTAGGTTTGGGCTAGAATCTGGACAGACAATGGGGCAAATGATTAAATGGCTTAATACCACTTAGGGTGTGGTAACTGAATTTAGGAATAGTAGCTTTAAATTAGGCATATGACTGGGTTGCCACTCACAGGCTGTTGCAGAGAGCTTATTGGAAACAAAGTCTTTCAGGCACTGAGTTAGATACCTCTGATATAATAATTCCCAACAGGCAAATGCTGACTATGGTGCTGATTCCTATTGTAACTGTTGAGAACTGCAGTCCCTCCTGCTTCCTATTGATTTCTAGCCTTAGTCCTCCATGAAGGTGAGGATGGAGAGGGAGGGCCATATGATTTGGGCTCCAGCTAAGGCTCTGTCCCGTGCCACTAGTAGACCAGTCTTGGGTTCATCCGAGTCTCATCAGCCTGTTGACTTAGAACTTCTTCTTTTTTAAAATTTTTATTTATAAAATGGAAAGAATGACAAGACCATAGGATAAGAGGAGCACAACTACATATAATTTCCACCACCAGAACTCTGTATCCCATCCCCTCCCTTGTAGATTTCCCATTCTTCATCTCTCTGGGAGTATGGACCCAGGGCCATTATGGGGTGCAGAAGGTGGGAGGTTTGGCTTCTGTAATTGCTTCCCCACTGAACATGGGCATTGACAGATCGATCCATATTCCCAGCCTGCCTCTCTCTTTCCTTAGTGGGGCAGGGCTCTGGGGAGGCGGGACTCCAGGACATATTGGTGGGGTTGTTTGCCCAGGGAAGTCCAGTTGGCATCATGGTATCATCTGGAACCTAGTGGCTGAAAAAGAGTTAAGATAGAAAGCAGAACTAGTTGTTGACTAATCATGAACCCAAAGGCTGGAATATTGCAGATGAAGATTTGGGGTCTCCGAACCCAAAGGCTGGAATATTGCAGGTGAAGATTTGGGGTCTCCGTTTTGGAAAAAGCTAGTAGGTCTATTTTAGGTGTATTCCAAGCGGCCCATGACTCTAGTATTTTTTTGCCTGAGCCTGACATCTAATATGCAGGTGACCTGAGCTGTTGTCTGGGGGGATGGTGTCATAGTTGGAAAAAGGACTAGAAGCTGGATCAGGGAAGAGAGTATTTTCCCAAATATGGGAAAAGTATTTAAATATTGTTAACTGTAAACCCCACTGATTTGATCTGGGGCCCATAGTCAGCACAGGAGCCTGTGTATCCTGTAGGTCTGAGCTCACGGTCCGTGGTCAGGGACTCAGAACTTCAATGGGAGAGAAGCAGGACTGGTTCCTCTCCTAAACCAACATGTCTTGGTCCTTGTATTTTTATTTAATACCAACTATGAGGAGCTGAGCCCATTGTTTAGACAGTGCATCGCAGAAACCAATAAGACAGTCCACCAGGGACCTTTGATATGCTAGGCAGTGGAAGGCTTCTGAACACAGAGGAGAAGTGTGTGCTTGCCACAGCATGGTCTCTCTCAGAAGCCACAGGGAGTGTTAGCAGAGCAAAGAAGGCTCACAGAAGTGGGGTGCGGGTTTGAATGTGCTTGGGAGGGAGTTGAGGCTCAGTAGGCAGCTCTGTACAGAGCTCCAGGAGCAGAGATGCAGGCTAGGTAGGGTGGTGTCATGCCAAGGGAACCTATGTGACAAGGGGACTCTTAGGGGCCTGGGGCTCAATTCCCAGATGGCACCAGTGCAGAGGGAGCTCACCATGCATGTGGTAGCTCATATGATTTCATTGCATCCTCTGATGTTTTCTCCCACATTGTGGACAGTAACTGCAAAGGTGTAAGTGGCAGTGTATAGTCTTAACTGCTGAGATGGGAGTGTCCACAGACAAGGGTGTCGTACGAGCTGGATGTGTGAACTTGTGACACAGCACTCAGTGGATTGTCCCAGGGCAAGGCTGTCATTCAGAGAACTCTCCCAACACCCACTTGTGACTGATGGGCTGTTCTCAAAGGTGCACTTTCTCAAGCTGACCAAGGAGCTGGGGCTGAGCTGTGACCACATTAAAGGTACACATGGATCTAGGTTGTGGGGTACAGGAAGGATACGGGCTCTCATGTGGAGCTGGGATCTACTCGTCACCTGACACAGGGAAGAACACGTCTCTCTCCTTTGGGTTTAAAAGTGGTGTTTTGAGACCATTGAATTATAAGTTTAAAAAGCTGGAGACCGGGCGGTGGTGGACTGTGTTAAGTGCACAGCATGACGAAGTGCACAGCATGACGAAGTGCAAGGATCCGCTCGAGGAACTCAGTTCAGGCCCCAGCTCCCCACCTGTAGGGGGTTGCTTCGCAAGTGATGAAGCAGGTCTGTATGTATCTATCTTTCTCTCTCCCTCTATATCTTCCCCTCCCCTCTCAACTTCTCTCTGTCCTATCTAGAAAGTTGAAAAAATGGTCACAGGATTCATAGTACAGGTATCAAGTCCCAATGATAACCCTGGAAAACAAACAAACCACCACCACCACGACAACAAAAACCCCCAACAATCTCACTTGGCTAGTGCACTGCTTTGCCAGGTAAGTGACCCAGGTTCAAGTCTGACCCCCACTCACATCTCAGGAGGCTTCAGTGCTGTGGTCTTTCTCTCCCTGCCCACCCCCGGTCCTCCACTTCTTTTGTTTCTATCTGTTGAAAAAAAAAAGGTGGCTTTTTGAAGCAGGCATTAATATCAGAAAGACTGTTAACACTTTCCACATGATTTATGGGATGTTTGGAGCAAGTGACAGGTATTGTGATAAATGAAACATTTATGTATAATTACTCACCCTAATGGAGAGATATTATTTGTCCCATCTTAAGTGAGTGGCAATGGGGAGTTGAGCAAATCCACCACCTCACCCCTGGGGACACAGCTGGGCTCAGAGGCAGGTGTGTGTGGTCCACTAGAGAGGAGAAGCAGCGTGTCAGGTGCAACACAGGCTCAGGTGGGGGTTGGCCCAAATTTCTCAAGGTAGAGGTCAAGCAGTTAGTGACGGGGAAATGAAGAGGTCCCATGGGCATACTTGTGTGTCTCAACGATTGCTTATTTATTTTTTTGTGCTTCGTAAGACTTTTTACTAGTAATTTAATAATGATTAACAAGATTGTAACATAACAGGAATACGATTCCATACAGTTCCCACCACCACAGTTCTGTATCCCATCCCCTCATTGGAAGCTTCCCTATTCTTTACCCCTCTGGGAGTATGGACCAAAATTCTTTCTGGGGTGCAGAAAGTGGATGGTCTGGCTTCTGTAATTGCTTCTCTGTTGAACATGGATGTTGACAAGTCGATCCACAGTGCCAGCCTGTTTCTGTCTTTCCCTAATGGGGTAGTACTCTGGGAAGGTAGGATTCCAGGATACATTGTCAACACTTGTTTAAACCCCCTTTTATTCCACAGAAACCTGGAGCAGCCCTGGAGGTCTGGGAACCTCTGCCTACTGAGGAGACACTGAGGAGACACAGCCTCGAAGTGTCTGTCTAGACTCAGGTTCATCACACTGAAATGTTGAACCCCATGGGGGTCGGAGCGGTCACAAGCAGTAAGGAGCATCCTGTCTCACCTGCATCCCAAGGACATTGGGCACAGCTGCTCCCATCCTCTCTCCAGGTGCAGGGAAGGTACAGGTGAAGGCCACTTTCATTAGGGTGGGACCCACTTGAAGAGAGGTGGTCTCCCTCTGCCCTTGCCAAGATAATAGGGGGAGGAAGTGAAACCCTTCATGACAGAAGCTGCTGACTACCATCTCTGAGACTTTAGCCCGAGATTTTGAAAAGTTGGAGAACAAAGAATGTATGCAAGATGATGATGATGATTTGCACTTGTTGAAATATTGGGAACTGCCAGTTAATAATGCATCAGCGTGTAGCATCAATTGTTGTAACGTCCTTACCATTAGAGATTCTGGTGCCCACGCCAACACATTATATCAATCATTTATTGATAAAACACAGACAGGAAGTGAGATGATACAGTGGGCACTTCCTATACAAAAATAACAGAGCAGAGTCATGCCCTTAAATCACCTGATTTCCATGTGTGCACACAGAATTTGTATGGGTCTTCCAGCAGTGTTACGTGAGCTCTGTGTCAAAGGGTCTTAAGAAAAAAAAAAAGTCCTGGCTTTGTTTTGCATCCATTAATGTTTTCCTGAGCAGCTCTGCACACTTTAGACTTCTTCTGTGGTACCCTCTTTACCTTTCAGCAAAGAGGAAGGTGTGAACAGATACTGGGTTAAGAGAATCCAGTGCAATTATTTCCCTCTCTCCTCCTTACCCTCTTTTCCCTTCATCATGATCTAATTTTAGGGAGAGGGTGCGTTGGGGGGCAGGGGATGAGCCCAGCTTTTCAAGTTGGAGAATTTAGCTTGCTTTTTAATAGTCTTTAAGAAATTCTATATACCACTTCAAGGCTTTCCCTGCCTTTGTATGTCCTCACCTTCTCCAGTGAGAACAGTCTCTAACAGTAGAAGTAACTTGTAGTATCATTCCATGGATAAGATCAGTACAAGTGTTGCCTAATAACACAAATTTAAACACTAGAAAATGTCATCCATATGCTCAACTATCATCTTCCTCTGAAGATCTCAGGGCAGGCCCCGGAGGACGTGTGCACACATATACAGCCAAGAAATGATTTCTTCTACTTGAGGATTCTTCAAATATTTGAAGGACTTTCTTTTTTTCATGTGTCCTGTTAATCTCACTCTCTTTATCAAAGCAGGGTAAAGCTAGCTCCATCAATAATACCCTTCGAGTCATGGATCCTATGTTCCCTTCAGCAAACATCCCTGAGTACCCACTGTGGGCTGCACACACAACCCAGAGCTTCATGGGAATCCTCCATTCTGGCCCTGCTTCCTTGACCATAATGCCTGCAGAAGCACCTGTGCACAGCCGTCTTGTGAGCCAGGGACCCTGAGTGGATTTTACTACTTAGATCATCTGTGACTTCCTTTTCCCTGGTCTTATTTCTGTGCACCTGAGCATTGTCCTTAATGTGAACTTCTTGGATTGTATTTTTTTTTGTACTGATAAAATTTTCTTTATTGAGGAGGAATTGTTGTGCAAAGTTGCGTGTGTTGTGCCAGTTTAACATCAGAGAATTATGACAAGAACTAAAAAACAAAAAATCGTAGAGTCTTTCTGGCCCTAAACATTCATTTTGTGGAAGAGGAAGTTAAGGATCAAAGCACGAAATTATTTCATTTATTCAATTACTCTGTGCAACAATCTTATATTTGCTGTCCCTTCTCCTTTTTATTTATTTTTTTATTGAAGGTCATAATTTTAGTGACTAATTATGTTCTCGGATTCTCTCTCTTTTTTTTTTTTAAATATTCAGCGTGGATACCTTTGTTCCCAAACTTTCATGTTTATTTATTAATTAATTCTTCTCTTCAGCAATTCAACCTTTATTTATGAAAGATTTAAGAGTGGAGTATACTTCAAAATAGTGTTGTAAACAGCAATGCTTATGTCACTTAGTTTTTTTTTTTTTAAAGGACATTGTGCCAGTATTTGTTATCTGTTTCATCAGATTTTTCTTAAATATTTTAAGGTGTATTTGACATATTTCACAACCTATCTTAAAAAAAAAAGATGAAGGGGCCAGGTGGTGGTGCACCTGGTTGAGTGCACATGTAGTAATGTACAAGGACCCAGGTTCCGCCTCCCTGTCCCCACTTATAGGAGGAAAGTGCTGCAGGTGTCTCTCTCCCTCTCTATTTCCCTGTTCATCTCAATTTCTGGCTATCTCTATCCAAATAATAAATAAATAAATAAAACGTTTTTAAAAATTATAAAAAAATATTTGTTATTATATGAAAGCGACAGAGAGCTTCACATAGAGAGAAAGAGAAGGATAGGGTGGGGATCAGAGCACCACGCAGATACAGCCGGTGCCGGAGACCAAACAGGAACCTGGGACATACAGGTCTGCTGCTCTAGTGGTTGAGCTATTTCCACAGCTGCTCTGTAATCCATTTTAGCTTGAAAGGACCTACGCGATCTCTTTCTGTATCTACAGCCATACCCACCTGTTAGTCTGATTTATCTATCTGTATCTCTATAATCTATTTGTTACAAAAGGCCATGATTCCAAGATCATATCTAGCAAAAGATATAGTTATCTGTTGATGTTTACAGTCTCTAGCTCAGATTTAAAATATCCAGTTTTCTCTAAAGTGTCTTTTATAGGTTACTGATGGAGTTGGTTATATCTTTCCAGGAGTTTATTTCCTCCAGTGTTCCCCTGATTTCCTATCAGTTGTCAGATGAGTCTGAATCTTGATCTGATGCTAGTTGAGTGTTCTGGCCAGAATCCTTCACAAGCATGCACGCATTTGCTACTGGATCCTGTCAGAGGCACTTATATCCTAAGGAGCCTCAGACTGGCAGTGTCAGCCTCATGCCAACATCCCAATCACCATCTCACTTGATGTGTGTATAAAGCAGTCATTTAGAATTATTGAATAGATCAGTTATGTTTTTAAGAATTTTGGCTAATAAGCACACACTTTCTGAGCAGCATGGTAAACACAAGGACTTTAAAAAATTATTTTAGTCATTTAGTTATTCATTCATTTATTTGTTTATTAACTTATTTGATAGGACAGAGAGGAATTACGAGGGGGAGGGGAAATAGAGATGGAGAGAGAAAGAGACACCTGTAGCACTGTTCTACCACTTGTGAAGTTTCCCCCGCAGGTGTGGTCCTTCTACATGGTAATGTGTGCGCTCAACCAAGTGCACCACCACCCAGACCCAGCATAATCATTTTTTTGTGTGTCTACTCAATCGCTTGAAGTTGTTATTCTTTCTTATGTAAAATAACTTTCAAGTACAAGCTTAAAATTTTCATCAAACTGAGTACAAAAAGTCTTATTTCTTCAAATATTTTTGTCTGTACCATTTTTTTAAAACTCCAATTTTGATTGTTCAACAGATGGATAGAGTACCATGTGTTACTGAGACTGTTAGCTTTTTCTTCAGCATTTCTCTTTTTGTATGCTTTCCTTAGGATAATTGTTGCTACTACATTTTCAAGTTCAATTTTATTTGCTTCTGCTGTATTTACTCTGCTCCTAAGTCCATCCATTACATTAGTCACTGTGGATATTGTGTTTCTAGTTCCAGTAGTTTCATTTTGTTTTTTGCTTCTTTATAGTACCAATTTCTCTGTTTATTATGACAGTGGTTTCTTTTAAATCCTTGAGCACATTTAGAACGGTTGATTTAAAATGCTTGTCTGCAAATTTCAACACTTCTGTCACTTTTGGGTGTTTTTCTCTTGACTGGTTGGTTCTTCATGGAGGTGTAGGTTTCTTTTTTCCTGCATGCTCACTGATATCTGATACCTGCTGTCTTTGTTGTGTTGAGTGTTTGCTTTATTATACTCCTTTAGAGAATTTAGAATTTCCTTTTGGTGCTATTTGTTATTTGTAGCTTAGACTGATCTTCTCAAGCTTTCTCCTCAGTTTTAATAGTGGAGGTTTAAAGTCATTTTGATTTTTCTTTTTCCTTTTTCTTCTTTCTTTTTTTGGTAGCACTTGGACCTCACACAGGCATGTTCTCATCAATCTGCGTTGCTTTTTAAAAATACATATTTTATTTTTATTAGTTTAATGAGACAGATAGAGAGAGACAGAGAGAGAGTGAGAGAGAGAGAGAGAAAGACCAGAGTACAGTTCAGGAGGTCTGGTTTATTGTGGTACAGGGGGTGGAACCTGACACTTTGGAGCCTCTGGCATGAAAGTCTTTTTGCATAACCATTATGTTGTCTCCCCCCACACACTTCTTTTGCATTGAGAGAGAGAGAGAGAGAGAGAGAGAGAGTCAGTGATCAATACCAGAGCTTTGCCCTGAGCTACATGCTTGACAAGGAATATGAGCTACTTGGTAAGCTTCTTTAGCCTTACAGTATTCTTTGTAATTAGTTAAGTCTATCCACCAAGGTCGACCTGTCTGAGGTTTGTTCTGAAAGCCCAAGGGTTCAGTAAGTTCTTTTTTTTTTTCCTAGAACACTGTTCAGCTTTGGTTTATGATGGTGTAGGGGATTGAACCTGGAAGCCTCAGGCATGACAGTTTCTTTGCATAACCATTAAGCTAACTACCCTCCATTCTTAGCGAGTTCTTTCCACTTGACTGGAGGAGAGCATACATCACCCCAAATTTACAGATTGTAGGATTCGGTTTACAGTTTTTTTCCTCCAACATTGCACTGCTAAACTCAAGCTTCTGATGATACTTTTAGGCAGAGATGAGACGAGAAGAGAAGAGAAGAGAAGAGGGGGAGGAATAGCATAATGGTTATGCAAAAAGACTTTCATGCCTGAGGCATCAAATGTTTCCAGGTTTCCAACGCCTATGTCCAGCAGAGAAGCAATTACAGAAGCCAGAACTCCTACCTTCTGCACCCCCAAAAGGATTTTAGTCCATACTCTCAGAGGGAGAGAAATGTTAGGGGAAGATGACTAGAGGGCTCTGAAACCCAGCATCATCAACCCAAAGAGAGAAGAGAAACAAAAAGGAAAATACACTGAAGTAGTAATAGATATAGCTGAGACCTAAAATAGAAAAGAATGCCAGACCAAAGAAAAATGGGGGAATATGTGTGTGTGTGTGTGTGTGTGTGTGTGTGTGTGTGTGTGTGTGTGTGTGTGAGAGATCCCATTATCTGTGACCTTGGGAGAAACATTGTAGTTTCCAGTGAAGGGAATTAAGGTACAGAACTCTGGTGGTGGGAACAGTGTGGAATTATACCCCTGTTATTTTGCCATTTTATACATCACTAATAAAAAAAACTGTTTCCAGGTTTAATCTCTAGCACCACCATAAACTTGAGCTGAGCAGTGTTCTGGCAAAAACAAAACAAAACAAAACAACATCTATTTATAATAGCCAAGATCTGGAAGCAACCTAAATGCATGTCGATGAATGAACAAATGAAGAAACTGCAGTGTATATAATACTATTAAAAAAAACAAGACTACAAGCCCTGCATGGAGGTTCTTGAAGCCATTCACTTCAACAGTCTCCAGGGGTTAAGTACATTGCCTCCTTATGGAGACTTGAATGCCCACCAACAGCCTGGAGGAGAGCATGCAGGTTTCTAGAGTCCTTTGTTTGCATCAATAGCCTTTTTTTCCTCTGAGTCTTTCAGTCACCTCAGCATCTAAGAATTACTATTTACTTATTTAAGTTTATTAAAACATTTTAAATTTTTAATTAATTAATAATATTATTATTATTTGTCTCCAGGGTTAATGCTGGGGCTCAGTGCCTGCACCATGAATCCACTTCTCCTAGAGGCCATTTTCCTCCCTTTTTGTTGCCCTTGTTGCTGTAGCCTTGTTGTGGTTATTGTTGTTGTTGATGTCGTTCATTGTTGGATGGGACAGAGAGAAATGGAGAGAGGAGGGCAAGACAGAGAGGGGGAGAGAAAGATAGACACCTGCAGACTTGCTTCACTGCCTGTGAAGCGACTCCCCTGCAGATAGGGAGCTGGGGGCTCAAACCAGGATCCTCACGCTGGTCCTTGCGCTTTGTGCCACGTGCGCTTAACCTGCTGCACTACCGCCCAACCCCCTTATTAAAACTTTTAATTAGTGATTTAAGAGTGGTTTACAAGACTGTAAGATAATAGGACATAGTTCCACTTTGTTCCCACTCTAAATTTCTGTGTCCCACCACAAATGGCTATCCTCTTGGGGTGTGATATCAAGTACCTTCAGGCTGAGAGCCGGGTGGAACAATGATTTTATTCTCCTGGGATTCCACTGTTGGACTCCATGTTGGTCAATGTCTAAAATCAGTTGTTCTGTATATTTTTCTAATTTCTCAGTTTTCTACTGTCACATGGTCATAGAGTGCTGGGAAATTATGCTGATGCAGTCACATCTGCATGTTGTCTCCTCAGGCTACTGCTAGTTCCCGTGAGAGTTGGGACATTCTCGGAGTGCCTGTTCCGCCATGTTGTGCCCTCAGGGCACTGTCTATATCCCCACAATATCCGGAGTGCTTTGGTTACTCCTCCCCCCTCCCATTCTCACGAAAGCTGCTCCTATAAAAGCCTTTCTTCTTCCGCACCTCTCTCTCTTGCCAGCGCTTCACTCTGGTGTTCAGATGCAGGAAAGGCTACTGCATGAGGCAGCCATTTTCACTACCTCCATGTGGCCCAACCTGCTTCTCTAGCACCCAACCCTGAGGTGCCAGTGCAAATAAAGATTTGTGTTTCCTCTTCGCTCCGGATCCCCTCTCTCTTCTCCGCAGCCCATGCACAACAACATCTGGCGCTCAACGTGTCCCACACTCATGCCCAGCCTGAGGTCTAGAAAGGCTGCCCAGACACAGGTAAGTGGCATCCGCCTGCCTCTGTGGCCCCACGTTTCCCTCCACCATGGGAATTTTTTCGTTTTATGAAGAGGTGTCCCAGTTATTATCTCCTTCTGCCCTGGGACAGATTCGCGCTCTCACAGACGGTTTAATTTTCGCTACCCCTTGGATTTTTATAACTGTGGTTGCCACTTACAAGAAATGTACAACGTGGTCTGCCATGAGGATAAGTGACCTTGAGGCTGAGATATGAGAGTTAAAGCACATGTGCTTAAGACTCAGATGCCCTCAGCGATCATCAGATAGACCCAGAACTTCCATTCCCACAGACACGTACACATGTTTGGAAGCTCCTCCTCTGACCCCGCCCCCTGCCGCCCAGGGTTCAGCTTCTCCTGAGATACAAGAGTTAAGAGACATGTGCTTACAACCTAAACGCCCTAAGCAATTTGCAGTCAGCACCCAAACTTCTGTCCCTGCAGACATGTGTTCAGTTCCTTCTGCGGCTTCCATGACCCCTTCACCCACTGTCCCTGCAGACATGTGTTCGGCTCCTGCAGACACGTGTTCAGTTCCTTCTGTAGCAGACACATGTTCAGTTCCTTCTGCTTCTCTGGCCCCGCCCCCTGATTCCCCTGAGGCTTCCGGTTCTCTAGCCCCTCCTCCTACCGCCCCAGTTTTGGCTTCCCCTGAGGCTTCTGCTTCTCTGACCCCACCCCCTGCTGATACGTCATTATTAAGAGACCTAGTGGCTGAGGTACGGGAGTTAAAGGCAGCATTTAAGGACTTTGAACCATGTGCAGTCTGCCCCAAGAGCTCTGTCCCTGTAGATATGTGTACAGTTTCCCCTGCGGCCACTACAGCAGTTTCCATGGCACCTTCCACTTCTGTAGCTCCTTCTCCCGCACCATCAGACCAAATCCACACCTTCCCGGTAAACGTGGCCCCTTCTAAACAAAACCCTCAGCCGTGGCAGCCATACTCCTCTAAAAGATTCGGAGCACTCAGACAAGCGGTCAGGGAGGATGGTATGCACGCTCCATGGACCAAGTCCGTTTTAAGGAGTTTTTACCACCATCTTAACACTCCCCAAGATTGGAAAGATCTGGCTCGTGCTGCACTCCCAGACCCCCTCTACCTACAGTGGAAGGCATGCTTCCGCCATGAGTGCTCTAGACAGTCGCAGGAAAATAGTAACAAACAGGTAGAATGGGATTCTGATGCTTTGTTTGGAGAAGGAGCTTATGAATCTGGAGCTCAGCAGGCAGAAGCCAGGTTTCCAAACAGTTATTTTGAACAGGTATACATCTGTGCAACACAAGCATGGGAAAGGGTGACCCCACCCAATGTAGATTCGTCAGTTCCCATTAACTCTCTTCACCAAGGCACTGATGAATCATTAGCGAGCTTCATCTCAAGGGTGAAGACAAGTTTAGAGAGAAAGGTTTATAATCCTGACGTCCGCTCACTACTCCTGTGCTCTATTGTCTGGGAAGGCATGATACCACAATTCTGTCAGGCATGCCTTAATCTTAAATACCTACACCCAGATAATTGGCTTTTATCGACACAGGAACTTACATCAGGCAATTATGGGGCATCTGCTACGACACAGGTTTATTCAGTTACCCCATGTAATCAAAACGGGGCATGCTTTCAATGCGGTCGCCAAGGACATTGGCGTAACCAATGTCCTGATAAGCTGCGACCACGCCTCCAGTCAGGGAAACCCCGCCTGCAGTTAGAGCGACCACGCCTCCAGTCAGAGCAACCCTGCTTTCAGTCAGGGAGCCAGAGGCCATGTACTGTTTGTCCAAGATGTTGTAAAGGATTTCACTGGAAGAGAGATTGTTGGTCCAAATTTCATAAAGATGGCACGCCCCTGAATGGTACAAATTCGGGGCCTGAGATTTTTGTGGACCACTCCTGTTTTAGAACGAGGTCACCCTTCTATGACAGTAAAGATTGGCAATATTCCTTTTAAATTTTTGATTGACACGGGGGCAGCAAAGACGATTTTAAGGCAAGAAGAGGTTCCCCAAGATTGGGAACTCATCTCTGGACCCAGTTTACATGGAGTAGGAGGGGTGACCCAATCATTTCACACACGAGATTCGCTCATGTGGGAAGACCCAGAAGGTTCTACCGGATACTTCCACCCTTTGGTAGCTAATATTAGCACCAACCTATTGGGCAGGGATATTCTGGAATGTCTTGATGTTAGGATATTCACAGATGCCTCTGCAGAGCGTAACACTCGTTCCCGCGAGACCACGTCTAATCAGCACCCCCAATACTAAATGCCACTGTTCGTAGCCAAACACCCCGCTTAAGCTGGCTTTCTAATGAGCCTGTCTGGGTGGAACAGTGGCCTTTACTTAGGGATAAGCTAGAAATTTTAAAAGAGCTCGTCTGAGAGCAGTTGCCTTGGGACACATTCGTCATTCTCGAAGCCCATGGAATACTCCTGTCTTTGTGATTAAAAAGGGCTCGGGAAAACGGTGCCTCCTCCAAGATCTCCGTGCAGTTAATAAAACCATGCAGGTCTGGGGCTCCCCCCAAAGGGGTTTGCCTCTTGCTTCTGCAATTCCCACAGGAATTCCAATCATAGCTATTGATATACAAGATTGTTTTTTCTCTATTCCCTTGCATCCGCAAGATTGTAAACGTTTTGCCTTCTCTGTTCCTTCTATTAATAACGCCAGCCCTGCTGACAGATTTGAATGGGTGGTGCTGCCCCAGGGTATGGCCAATAGTCCTACAATTTGTCAAGAGGCTGTTAAATCTGCCCTTGTCCCATATATTAATAAGGCCTTAATGTTTTTCATTATACAGATGATATTTTAATATGGGGAAAGTCAGATACAGATCTCTATGCCTTACGTGATTTTCTCATTCCTGCATTAAAGAAAAGTGGCCTTAATGTAGCCCCTGAGAAGATACAGCTAATCCCTTTCTTAGGTTCAGAGATTTCTTTAACGCAAATTCGTCCCTTAAAACCCAATGTCACCTTTCCTTCTAACCTTACTATTGCTTCTTTACAAAGTTTTCTAGGAAATTTAAATTGGCTTAGGCAGTATCTCTATCTGCCTACAAGCTGCCTCCAACCACTGTTTGACCTGTTAAAAGGAAACAGACAGCCCTCCTCAAAATGTAAGTTAACTCCTGAGGCCTCCTCAGCACTGGAAAGGGTTAACCAGGCCCTCCAGGACATGCACCTTGTTCGATTCTCTCCCTCCTCTCCGGTAAACCTTCTAATCTTCAACTCCACCCCCACAGTAGTAGGGGCATTGTGGCAAGACCATGGGGTTCTTGAGTGGCTTCACACGCCAGTAGGAGGAACTCCAAGACTCCTCACTGAGATAGACGCATTAGCATTCATTGTTCTCCAAGGAAGAAATAGGTCTGTGCAGGTCTTAGGGAAAGAACCGGATTTAATCATTCTGCTCTTTTCTTTCACAGATACAGAGTGGCTCATACTCCATCATTCCCACTTTGCCATAATCTTCATGGGGTTTCCAGGACAAATAGATAACCATTTTCCTTCTAATAAATTGATAGGTTCTTTACCTCTTTTGTCTCTACTAGCAGCTAAACTTTCTCTCAAGATCCCATTCCTTATGCTCCTACAGTCTTCACTGATGGTGGAAAAAAGGGAGCTGCTACCCTTATATATTACCCAGACAAAAAATCTCCTAAACCTCTCTTTACTGAGCTTCCTGAGAATTCCCCTCAGTACAAAGAATTTTATGCTGTATTCCTTGCATTAAAAGCTGTACCAGAATCCTTCAACCTTTTTTCTGACAGTGTGTATACTGTTAACTTACTTCCAAGGCTTGCTCATTCCTATGTGAAAATTGATGACAACCCACTTTCCCCTCTCTTGATTCAAATCGCCTCTATGCTTTCTTCTCGAACCCAACCACTATATATTTAGCATCTTCGTTCCCACAGCCCTCTTCCTGGTTCCCTGTCTGAAGGGAATGCTGCAGCTGACCGCCTTGCCTCCACAGGAGCTCTCCTAGTCTCTGTCTCTGATCCTGCTGACTTTCATTCCCTAACCCATGTTAATCTTAAAGGCCTTCGAGCTCGATTTCCTGATGTTCCGTTACCACAATTAAAACATATCCTAGCTACATGCTCTTCCTGTGCAAGTCTCATAAAAACACCTGCTATTCAGACTCTTGGTGTTAACCCCCGAGGTTTAAAAGCTAATGCTATTTGGCAAATTGATGTCACCCACATACCAAACTTTGGCAAACAAAAATATGTGTTTGTCTCAATTGATACCTTTTCTAAATTTATGTGGGCAACAGCTCAGACAGGAGAAAGCTCTAAAAAGCTTATAAGCCATATGCTCTCCTGTTTTGCTGTGATAGGCTTACCTCTTCAAGTGAAAACTGACCGTGGACCAGCGTTTACCAGCAAAAAATTTAAAGATTTTTGTTCCCTCTGGAACATTACTCATACCACAGGCATTCCCTATAATCCACAGGGACAAGGCATTGTCAAGAGGGCCCATCAAACCCTTAAGGCTCAATTAAATAAAGATAAAGGAGGAATGTATCCCCCCAAGGTCCAGCTAGCAAAAGCCTTAACTACGTTAAATCTCTTTAATATTTACAATCACTTGGACTTACCTCCTATTATTCTTCACTGGCAAACACCATCTACTCTCCCATCTATTAAGGTCAAATGGAGAGACCCACTCAATAAAATTTGGAAAGGGCCTGACCCTCTATTGACCATGGGAAGAGGTTTTGCATGCATTTTCCCTCATAATTACTCTAAACCTGTCTGGGTTCCTGCCCGCCATGTCTGACAATACCCTCATGATGGCACTGTTATCCCTGAAGAACAAGAAATACAAGAGGACTAGATGCAGGATACATCCCAGGATCCATAATATGACATGGCAGAACCTACAGAAGTTGGCTCACAGAGCCCTCTCTCCTACCCCTTCCCTGAATGTCTTATATTACGACTGGCTAGTTGTGTTTTGTGAGTGAGTGTGTTGAATGACAAAATTTTTGTATGACCCATCTGCTCAGAGTACTCTAAATGTTAAAACCATTGTCACTAACATGCGTTAACTCTCTAAGTAACCTGAGTCTGCTTATAGTCCAAAGTCAATTATAGTAAACCTCTAACTTGTTACAAGTTTTATTTTTTTTCACAAGTAAGTGATTACAGCTATCAAGCCTTCATATGAGAAATCATCTGTTCATATGGTAAGGTATTAAACTGTACGAAGTTCCTCCATATCCAACCTATGTGAATTAACAACATTCACATATTCTTGTAAACTTAACTGGGGTATCTTGTCTTGCCACCATAAGCCATGCCTTTGTCAGCCAACAATTTAAAGATGTTTCCCTTTATAATATCACCCATGCCATAGACATTCTTTACTACCCCCAAAGACAAATGGCTGTTCCCCTAGACATCACATACACTGACTGCTTCCCTTAGACTTAAGATATGATCCTACCTCTTCATACCAATAGATACATTCCCCCTTCCTTACCTGTCTCCCCTTAGTTGTAGGACCCTAGTTTGTTTTACTTCTTCTGCTCACAAAAGGTCCTATAATTTTTTAAACATTCTAATTAATTTGTTAATGAGAAAGAGAGGAGGAGAAAGAAAGAACCAGATATCTTTCTGGTACACATGCAGCCAGGGATCAAACTTGGGATCTCACACTTGAGAGTCTAACGCCTTATCCACTGCGACACCTCCCAGACCACGGTCCTATAATTCTTAACAAGCTCATGGCCTTTTTGTGGCAACAGATTGGTGCCATAAAGATGCAACCTATACAAACTCACTTTCATAGGCTGGACATGGCAGAATATTGAGTTGCTGTGGAGGATTTGCCCCCCTCCATCAGAACGTCCACCATGTAGAGGGCTGGCTAGCCAATGACAGGTAAGAGGAAACTAGTGCTATCCAGTCAACCTAAGACAGGGCACCTGGTACTACTGGGCAAAAATGACCAGGTGTTCCAATGACGGGTAAGACGGAAGACAGTAAGACAGGCACAGTCCACCCTGCCACAAAACAAAGTCTGCCAAACATCAAAACATGACATAAGACAGGGGGACATGTGGGGAGCCACATGTGCCCTCAAGGTTGCTATTGGCATGGCCATAGAGTTTATGTTAAAAGATAGTTCCTGGGAATCGGGAGGTGGCACAGCAGGTTTAGCGCAGGTGGCGCTAAGTGCAAGAACTGGCTTGAGGATTCCAGTTTGAGCCCCCGGCTCCTCACCTGCAGGGGAATCACTTCACAGGCAGTGAAGCAGGTCTACAGGTGTCTTTCTTTCCCCCTGTCTTCCCCTCCTCTCTCCGTTTCTCTCTGTTCTATCCAACGACCACAATATCGGTAATAACAACAATATAATTACATACAATAAAACAACTAGGGCAACAAAAGGCAAGATAACAAAAAAAAGGGATAAGATAGTTCCTGCTTCCCTACACCTTAGAGTCTTTGTTAAAAGATAAGTTCTTTTTCCCCATGAATCATCCAGGACCTTCCAGATAACAGCTGACTACCATGACAAATAATATAAAATATAATCATAAATGAATAGGAAAGATACATACCCCAATACTCAGTTGGTCAAGGCACCAAACCTCTTTTTCTATAAAGCATTCAAATCAGATGCCCTGCTAACCACGAGAAGCAGATTGTTTGTGTTTCTTCCACAGGAATCCCGGAAAAAACCATCTGGACCCCTGCACACCCTGACATCACCCACTAGATGGCATGACTACAGTGGCACACCCCCCCCCCCCGAAACCCTAGATGTCACCTGACGCGATCTGAAGAACATGATTCACAGACTCCAAGGACAGAACTTTTTTACTGCCTGTCTGCCTTTCCTGCTTCAGCTTTGACCTGTCACATTTTGGCGGTTCCAGCTCACTCTCTACAGAAAAGCAGAATTCCAGAGGCTGACCTTCCTCATGCAGCATTTCATCCCCTGCCATTTCTTCCCCTAGTCGCCTACTTTGGACTGAGACTTTTATCGGACTTGCTGGTATACCCTTTGGACACTTTAGACAATTTTACAGCAGCTTTCTTGCCTTCACATTGCTGGTTTTTCATAGACTGACCCTGAGTAGTTCACAGACTTTACACACTGTTGCCCTGGGCATTAGATAAAAGGAAAGGGGGAGATGCTGGGAAATTATGCCGATGCAGTCACATCTGCCATGTTGTCTCCTCAGGCTACTGCTAGTTCCCGCGAGAGTTGGGACATTCTCGGAGTGCCTATTCCGCCATGTTGTGCCTTCAGGGCATTGTCTATATCCCCACAATATCCGGAATGCTTTGGTTACTCCTCCCCCCTCCCATTCTCACGAGACTTATCATCCTATCCTGGGATGCTATGGTTACTCCTCCCCCTTCCCATTCTCGCGAAAGCTGCTCCTATAAAAGCCTTTCTTCTTCCGCACCTCTCTCTCTTGCCAATGCTTCACTCCAGTGTTCAGACGCAGGAAAGGCTACTGCATGAGGCAGCCATTTTTGCTACCTCCACGTGGCCCAGCCTGCTTCTCTAGCACCCAACTCTGAGGTGCCAGCGCAAATAAAGATTTGTGTTTCCTCTTCTCTCCGGACCCCCTCTCTTTTCTCCATGGCCCACGCACAACAACAATAGAGGAACAGGGAATCTTATCAACATTTGCATTTGAGATTGTATGGCATGATAAAATACCAAGAAGTTCTTCCTTGGAGGTTTAAGAGTAAAATGAATCAGTGGGAGTGGGAGACTGCAGCATCTTTCTTGACTAGAAGTAAGCTTGACAACTAAAATAATTCTTTCCCAATGTTTTTATGGACATTTTTCTTTGTGTAAATTGTTCTGGTAGCCATGGATGTGGTGGGGAATAGATTAGACAATACATTCTCAATACTTACTACTTTACACATACAGTGGCAGAGCACTAATGTGAGTTATACCTAACTTTCTCCTACAAAACAAATAAATGCGTTATATTGCCTCACCAAATTCACAAATGCATGAAATAACAGGAAAAAAAGAATGGTGAAGACTCAAAGAACAACTCAAGTTTTAGATAGGTATTTTATGATCAAAATACTACAACAATAAACTAAACTTGGTGTTAAAAAATGGAGGGGAATAAGTAGTACTTGAATATTTTCTTCCCCAAATTCCTGTTGATAAAATATATTTTATTTTATTTTTTCCTCCAGGGTTATCACTGGAGCTCTGGGCCAGCACTATAATCCACTGCTCCTGGCAGCCATTTTTTCCATTTTATTGGCTGGGACAGAGAGAAACTGAGAGGGAGGGGGGAGAAGGATAGGCACCTGCAGGCTTTCTTTACCACTTGTGAAGCATCCCTCCTTCAGTTGGGGAGCCTGGGACTGGACGTGGGATGCTTGTGTGGGTCCTTGCACCTAGAACAATGTGCACTGAACAGGTGCACCACTGCCCAGCCCCCAGATAAAATAAGATTTAAAAAAGAAGGCCAACATTCCAAATGATGGTCTGTCCATCTGAGGAAACTTCTGGAGATAGAAAGGTGACCCACTGCAGCATCTGTACCTTCTGGGCCCTAGGAACTACAGGGCCTTGCTATGTATCACAAGGATTCCCATGTGGCCTTAGGGCAGGAACTCCACTACTTTGGAGCCCACTTCCCTCTGCTGACTGTCGCACGATGAGTGACAGCTCTTGGACAGTCATCCCAGAGCAGAGGGCAGGAGCATCCTCCCCAGAATTATGTCTGAAAGGCCCAGCATTGGGCATGTCTTGGTCTCCTTGTGGTCACTGTGGAAATTTTCTCCGGTCTCATGACAGTCTGTCCAACCTAACTCAGACCATAACACTAGGACTTTGAAGCTCTTGGGAGCAGATGATGAAGAAAACCCCAAATTCCAGCACATATCTGAATGGGAAGAACTGACACCGAAAAAAACAAAAACAAACAAACAAATACCAAAGATTTCAACATTTTAACGTTCAGAGACCAAAAAAAAATTTTTTAAGTGAACCAAAAATTTAACTCAAGAAGATAGAAATCAAACAACAAAGTGAAAGTTAAGAAACTAGGATGCTGGGGTGAATCAAAGTAAGAGAGAAAATTATAGATTAGAAGACATAGACTGAGTAGGCTTTATAAGTAAATTAAATAACTATTTCTATGGAAAGTCTAATAAAGTAGATAAATGTCTAGAAAACCTAATCAAGAGAAAAATAAGCACGAGACCATATATATTTTATGAATTTTAAAAGAGGTTGTAACTGCACCAAGTGGGTATTCAATAAAGGACTGTAGGATTAATGAAAAGATATCTTAGCACAGAATCCTCTGCACAGCTGTACAACACCAATTTAGAAATCTCGATGAAATGGTTGATAGACCGGGAAAACACAAATCACTGATATTGACTCTAAAAGAAATGTCGACACCACTTTGGTGAGATAGCTTGGCAGACGATAAGCTTACACAAATCAATAGTTTTTCTCATACTAGAAATAAAATACCTCAAAATGGAAATGAGGGAAATACTTTGTTCACAACATTAATAAGAAAAAAGAAAAAGAAAAAAGAAAAACTCTAAAATGCACAGGAATTACCTTGAACACAGAGTTACAGGCCTCTGTGGAAGCAAAAGAACTTTCATTAAAGGATATGAAACAAGATCAGAGGTGCTGTGAAGACAGCTCATCCTTGGAGGAAATACTTAGTATCTGATAAAAGGAGTTTCTCCAATCATAATGTATAAATGTAATTTAATTCTAGTAAGATCACCAGGCACCTGACTTAATGGTCTTCAAGTTCATGGGGCAAGGGGAGGGGGAATAAAATCCCAAGACTAGTCCAGAAAGCTCTGAAAAAGAAGAGTCATTATAATATTTCTGAATGCAGAATTTAAACCTAGGAAAGGTATTTTTTTGCTCAACCACCCACACAATTTTTTTTTTCTCCCGGGTTATCACTGGGGTTTGGTGCCTGCACTATGAATCCACTGCTCCTGGCCGCCACTCTTTCCATTTTATTGAATAGGACATTGAGAAATTGAAAGAGCAGGAGGAGATAGAGACGGAGAATGATAGACATCTGCTTCACTGCTTGTGAAGCATTCCCCCCCCCCCCACAGGTGTGGAGCTGTGGGGCTCAAACCCTGATCCTTGTGTGGGTCCTTACATTTTGCACCATGAGAGCTTAACCTGTGGGCCACCCCCCACTCTTCACTCCCCATACAAGTGTTTTTAATTATAAAAAATATTTTCCTTTTGCCAAGGAATGGACACAGGTTCTCACACAGGTTTCACTGAACAGCCTTTCCGGCTCATTTTTTTTTTTCTGTTCTTGAGGGAGACGACACAGAGAGGAGAGATACCACAGCATTGCTCCCTCATCTCTGGTGCTACCATGTGGTGCTGGGCCTAGAACCCTGTACATAGTAGAATGCATACTGTACCAGGTGAACTATTTCCTGGTCCCAACGAAGGTCTTTTAATGGCTAAAGGATATTTTAAAGGGGCTGGGTGGTGGCACAGCTGGGTGAGTATACATATTCCAGTACATAAGGACCCAGGTTCAACCCCCCAGCTCCCACCTGCAGGATGGAGGTTTCACATATGGTGAAGCAGGTCTGCAGGTGTCTCTCTCTCTCTGTCTCCCCTCCCTCTCAGTTTTTCTCTGCCTTGATCCAAAAAAAAAATTTACAAAGCATTAAAATAAGAGATATTTTAAATAAAAGCAGTATGAAAATAATTCACAGCTAAAATATTTTAGTGCAAATGACAGAGATCAGATAATTATTTATAGTACTCACGAACACAAAATACTATTAGAAAAAATCCAAAAGATAAACTCACCATGCCAACAATGATGTATTTTGTACCCTCCAGACTAAAGAAAATGTAACAACAACAAGAACCTCGCATTTCTGAGTACAGGTCCAAAAAGGATGACAGAGGACTTAGTGGGGGTTGTACTGTTATGTAGCAAACTGAGAAATATTATGCATGCATAAACTATTGTATTTACTGTCGAATGTAAAACATTAATCCCCCAATAAAGAATTTAAATAATAACAAAAGAATCCCACATTTCTTGAGAGCTTGTTTGGAGGTTCTAGCAAGGGAGCACAGCTACTCTTATACCCTCCATACCAGTCCTTCTCTATTCTCAGGAGCACGCAGCTGCCGGAGGGATGCACCTGGAGCCCTGAGGGAGGAAGGGGACACCCGCCTAGCCAGCCAGATCAGCGGAATCAACCCTGGCGATCATTGGGGTGACAGATGTCGTAGCTAGATCGCCCTCACATCTAAGAATCCCGCATTTTTTAACTATGAAGGAAAAGATGAGTCTTTTATGATCTTCATGTCAATTTTAGTTGCCGTGGTTAAAGCAAACTCAAGAGTTCTGCAGATCACTGAAGTATTGACACACTTGGATGCCATTGACCCATTCTTGGTTGTGTGGGTAGGAAGTCTGCAAAGCTTTGTGTGCTCTTAGATGCAACTGCATACTTGGAGGTCTGTCAGAGAAATGCAGTGCTGGAGCAGGAAGTGGCTCAGCAGTAGCATATCTGCCTCACATGTATGAGACTTTGAGTTCTTTCTACTTCAGGGGGGCAGCAGTGCCTCTCCGGGTTCACACTTGCTGCCCAGGAATCATTGGTGACCATGGGTCAGCTCTCCACTCTTCGAGACTTGGACCTGCCTTTTTCTTGTCATTATTCTGGGTTACATGTTAACACCCTCATTTTCTTCTTCTTCTCTCTCTTCCTCTATCGGCGAGATTAATGTTTTACATTCGACAGGCACCATTTCAGGGCCTTTTGTATTTCCTTTCTTTGTGAAATGTTTGTTTGTTCATTTATTTATTGCCACCAGGGTTATCACTGGGGCTCAGTGCCAGCGCTATGAATTCACCAATCCCTGTGGCCATTTTTTTCTTTCTGTTTTTCTTATTTCATAAGACAGAGAGAAGTTGAGAGGGGTGGGAGAGATAGAGAAAAAGAGACACCTGAAGATCTGCTTCTTAGTTAACAAACTGTCTATCCTGCAGGTGGGGAGTGGGGGCTCGAATCCAGGAACTAGTGCATGGTAATGTGTATACTCAACCAGGTGTACCACTGCCTGCCTGCCTCCTTCTCTGTTAAGTCTTTTTCTCTCCAACTTCACTGGAGACAAAACATTCTTGTGTTCAGTGTGTTGTTTGCCAAGTTGAATTATTATTATTATTTTCTTGCAGCAAATTCTAGATTTCCAGTTTCCTCTGGACAAATGGTGCGCTTCAGCAATTTTAACACCTACCCCCCACACTAATGTCTTTGTGACACAGGACGCACCATGTCCCTGAGTGCCTTCTCCACCTGCTCTGTGCACTGGCCTGCCTGGCCTCTGTCACATGCCTTCTTCCCTACCTGCAGGCACTGGGCGTGGGCATCTCTACTTGTTCTCCTTTCTCTAATCACTTGCAAGTCCATGGTCCCCACCTCCTTTGCCAGGGACCCCTCCTGTTCCAGGGCTCACCCTGACACTCTTCCCTTCCAATCTTTGATTTCCCTTCTGGTTTCTAGTCAGATCCCAATTCTGGCACAGAACTACCCTTAGGAGCCAGTCATGCGTGAATCAGCTAACAAATACAAAACTAAGTCTGAAGGGGATACAAATTAGACCATCACAGTAAGCAATTCTCCCTTCCTTCTTTCCTTCCTTCCTTCCTTCCTTCCTTCCTTTTTCCCTTATTTTTTCCCCTTTATTTATTCTTCTCTTTCAAACAAATCTTTTACTTTGTTTATTTTGGATAGAGACAAAGTGAAATTGAGAGGGAAAGGAAGATAGAGAAGGAGAGAGAGGGGAAGGGGAATGGGGGGAAAAGAGAAGGAGAGAGAAAGACAGACACCTGCAGCACAGCTTCACTGCTCATGAAGCTTTCTTCCTGCAGGTGGCCACCAGGGGCTTGAACTCAGCTCCTTGCTCACGGTAATGTGTGCACTCCACTGTCTGGCCCTGTAAACATTATTCTAAAAACTAGCAAAATTTACAAATGATCTTTAGCAATAGATTCATCTAGTTGTAGGAAAAATCCTACAGACTGTTGGAAGCACACCTGTAAAAACAGTATTTAGAAACAATGAGAAACAAAACCGGAAGTCTCTCTGCTGCACTGGGTATTTGGTTTATGTGAATATTTATGGAATTCAGCATTTGAAAAAATGTAGTTTTTACCCTGTCTCTGGTTTCCAAGAGACTGTATTGCCATGTGTCAAAATTAATGCAATCACAGTTGGGTTCACTAACCCAGCTACCCTTTCTTACAATGCTAGAGAACTTACTTTATTCATAGAGTCATCTAAAGATAGGATTGCAAATAATTCATCTAGTAGTGAAGTCTAAATTGTGCTTATTTTGAAAGATTCTGTGTTGCAGGCTGGAGTCTGCACAGCCAGTGATGTCCCAGGAAGTTTGCTTGCATGTTTCAGTGCCTAGAGTTTTGCCTTTTAAAATAATGTTTGCATTTTCTTTTCCCTTGACTGAAGGGTGACCCCTTTCTGCAAATCCTGAGACTGATCTTCCTTTTCCTCCCCGCCCACTGCCTGCATCTCCTTCAAGACAAAGCACAGGATCTCCAGCCAGTGGAAAATGACACCTTTCACTTTTGGAGGCAACTGAAAAGTGCCATTTTAGAAGCATCTGAGATGCTGATATAAAGAAACCAGGGATTGTTGGAAGTAGTTTTCTTTTGTTGGGGTTCCCCATTGGTGCCCTGCTCCATGTCACCTGCAGAAAAATCCCAGCCACACTGGGTATAAATACAAGCCTCAGTGTGAGCAAATTTGTCACAAAATGCAAATCTAGCTCTATGGAGACATCACAATACAGCCAGCTGCAAGGCAAAACTCAAGCCCATAGTTGAGCCTTTTTGCTTACTGCCTGCAGACAGCCTATCAAAAACTGGCTGTTCTGTGGCACCCCTGCACATGGTGGGGTGTCTGTCACCTGGATGAACACCTACTTTCCGAGGAGTCTGGGGGAAAGAACCATAATGCTTTGCTCTCTCCAACGACTCTTCTCAGGTGCACCCTTCTACAACCTTTGTCTTCAACAGGATCTCTTGCCTAGAATGCAGCTTCCAGCTCCCTCTCCTGCCTGCTCCATGCTTCCTTTCTCACTCTGTGGGCCCCCATTCATGAGGTGTGGAGGAATTGGGCAGTGCCTCACCTCTCTCTCTCTCTCTCTCTCAATCTCTCTCTGTCACTATCCAATAAATAAATAAATAAATAAATAAGAAACCAAACCAGAAGCCCCTAGTGAATTTCAGCTTTCAGGAATGTGCTTGCTGAATTGTAGTTTAAGATCCAAGACTCTGATGCTAGGACCCCCAAACCCTGGAACAGTCCAACTCCTGCCGGACACACATAAACCATAGACTCACACTGGAGCCTTTGCTGAAACCACTGTAGAAAACCTCATTGGCCCTAGGATGCTGACCTGCAGAGACCAAGGCCTCCTTTCTGCCCCCAAGCTTGGAATCCAAGTCATTCCTTCTCTGAGAGGTCAGAGTCTGGGACTGGACAAGGAGGAGGGCATGGCCTTGTCTAAAATGTCTGCAGTCACAGTGGTCTGCTATTCATAATCATTTTGTTAAAAAAAAAACACAAAACATACTCAGGAGCCTTCTTTGTTTCAGTCAGAAGAAAGCCATCAGCTCTTCTCTTTCTACCCACGCAGGTGGCAGTTAAAATAAGAAAGAAGCCCAGTGATTCAATTTAACTTCCTGTGCCATAAATGAACTTCATAGACAGATTTAACTTCAGAGACCACAGAGGGGCCAGTGCAGTACAGAACACAGACCAACACCACAGGCAAGGTCAGCGGGAAGCAGCTCCAGCCCCTGAGGGAAGTGCGTGGGAGAAGCAAGGGCAGTTTGGAAGAACTGGTTAGCTCCTGGAAAAAAAAAAAAACTTCCCGGCTTTAGGCCAGAAGGAGAGTCAGTGTCATATGGGGACGGAGGAGACAGAAAAAGTGAGGGCTTGTGTGGGCCCAGAGAGGAGGGAGGGGCCCAGACCTGGCTGACCAGGGTTCTCGTGCTATTGAGGTGCATGTGTGTACACGCAGGGGCACAATCGTCTTTCTAGTGGTTCTAGCTGTTGGCTCCCACTGCTTCTTAGACAAGAGATTCACCAAATGAGGAAGGTGCTCTGAAAGGTGAATGGAACAACCTGATTTTAAAAACAGAGAGATTGGTGAGATAGCTTGCCTTGGAGGGTACCTGTCTTAGCATGCACATGACCCTGGTTCAAGCCCCTTGTATACAACATGAAAGTACTGGAGCACTGGGGGAAGCTTCCAGGCAGGAGTATCTTTCCTTCTCTCTCTCTATCTCAAAAGGCTGATTTACCCAGAGGATATGCAAATACTAATTTGAAGGTACATATGCACCCCTGTGTTCATAGCTGCAATATTCACAATAGTCAAAGAATGGAAGCAGCCTAAATGCCCAGCAACAGATGACTAGGTAAAGAGATTATGTACTCTGTAAAGGGATACATAAAGGGATATGTACTCTGGGGAATACTATTTTGCAAAAATGCAATATTGAATCTTTTTGGACAAAATGAATAGAACTGGAGGTGATTATACTTAGTCAAATAAGTGAAGAGATGAAAGACAACTACCAGGTGGTCTTATTTGTATATGGAATCTAGAGAAATGATGCACATAAACTTGTAAACAAAATAAGACAAGAAAGCAAGCAGACAAGCCAGAAACAAACTCTAAGACTCTGTGAGATCTATGTCAGTTATCTTTGGGAGGGGAGAGTGGGGACACAGAACTTTGGTGGTTGGTGTGGGGTGGGACTATTCCCTGTAATTTTAAGATCTCATAATCTACTGTTGATCACAAATAAAAAAGAAAATGGGGAAAAAAGTTGGCCTAGAATGGTGAAATGGCATGTGCCTTAAGCCCTAGAGTGCCAAATAAAGTAAGATCAAAACAAAACAAGACCAACAAACCAAAGACAGGTAAAGAATCTGAACAAACACATGGCCAAAAGAGAGGCTTAGGTGCCAGGGGACATATGGAAAGGTGCTTATTGCTCCAACATGGGAGAACATGGTGTGAGAACACAGGAGGATAGTACACTGCAGAGCCACTAGCTGGGAGAGCACGCTGAGTGTCAAGTCACAGCCTGGTGGGTGACAGCTGGGCAGTGTCTCTGAAGGCAACCACAGTCGCCATGTAAACAGAAATACTTAGACACATACATACCCAAGTCAGTTGAAAACCACATTCATGCAAGTGCCTGTTCCAGGTGCTTATAGCAACTTTATTCAGAGTCACTAGAAGCCAAGATGCTCTTCAGACTAGACAGACAGCACCCTACTCTTACAGGGGGCGCGGCTTTTTCATGATGGAGAGGAAGGGGCTGCGAGCCACAGGACAGCAGGGATGGGCCTTAAACTCAGTTTATGAGACAGGGCTGGACCCCAACATATGTCTTACAAGATCCTATTTACTGAATTACTGGAGAAGGTGAAACTATGGGCATAGAGAGCGCACCGGTGGTCACAGGGATTGAAGTCTGGGTGGGGCTGGGGAGACAGAAGTTCATTCTGGGGGTGATGCTCTGAGTGACGTGGTGGGGTGGATGTGTGAGTCCACATGTTCGTCAGCCTCACAGGGTAGAATGTACTTTGGTATAACAGCCAGCCGGGAGGCGGGTGAAATGTGACCAGTGATGCAAACTCTACTACATATGTGACAGAAACTGAAGGGGGTGGAGAGGAAAGGAAACGAGCCATTAGTCTTGGAGAGGATGTTAAGACTTGAGATTCCAAAGGAGACTGCGCATTAGCTAGTAAGCTTGCTTTCTCTGAGGTGCAGCTCAGCCATTGTGAAACTGCTCTGCATGCCACTAAGGCAGCATAACAAGTAAATAATCGTAGAGAGGGAGACTTGGGCCTCTCATGATAGAGAAAGCAGTGACAATTCAGCAAAAGGGCACTACAGTGAACCCTGGAGATTATTTTATTCAGAGACACTACACACAGACACACAGACACACAGACACACACACACTCACACACACACACACACACACAGACACACACACACACACACACACACACACACACACTCAGAGAATATTTACAAAATATAGCTCAATTCACCAGGTGGCTTAAGTTGTGACTCCTCCAGTGGCTGTGAGCACCTCTGGTGTCCTGTCCTGGCTTCTAAGTAACACCCTCCAGGAAAAGGAGCTGGGCTTCTTGGAGAAGTGGCTGATGTGGGGATGTGGCAGGGACAGCTCCAAGGAACCCAGGACATACTGCAGTGAATCCAGAAGTTCCAAGAGGAGTAAAGGGAGCAAGGAGCTCACCCAGCAGGAAACCCCCCACCCCCCCAAAAAAAAGCTTGTAGCTGGAATAATTTTGAGCAACAGAAGACAACAAAATATAATAACTTATACTCCCCACCCCATGAAGCTCCAAGGAGAATCAAGGAAAGGGACCACACTGATATTAATAGTTGCCTAGATAAATAAGTGGGGGACAATGGACATGCATTTCTTCTCTGCCCTAATCCAGCTGTCTAGTCCTATTCTCAACTCTGACACCATCTTCCCAGACAGTACTTTTAGTCCACTTGCATGTTAGTTATCAGGCTCAGGCAAACATTAATAAAGCCATGGGCCCCTTGGAACATGTCTAAAATAGACATCCAGATTCTACCCACAAGAAGATTCCTAGTTTCATCTGCTCTATTCCTAACTTTGAGTTCCTGTTTATTAAACACTTTGTTTTGCTTTATATCTTACTGCCTTTCAGTCACCAAGTTGCAGACACTACTAGGATGCCATCCTGACTTCCCTGGGGCCAACCTCACCAATGTGTCTCAGAACCTTACCTCTCCAGAGCCCTACCCCACTAGGGAAAGATAGAAACAGGTTGGGGGTATGGATTGACCTGTCAATATCCATGTTCAGTAGAGAAACAATTACAGAAGCCAAAGCTTCCACCTTCTGCACCCTAAAAAGAATTTTGGTCCATAATCCTAGACGGATAAAGAGTAGGGAAGCTTCTAATGGAGGGGGTGGGATATGGAACTCTGGTGGTGGGAATTGTATGGAATTGTACCCCTGTTACCTTACAGTCTTGTTAATCATTACTAAATCACTACTAATAAAAGAATTTTGGGAGTCATGTGGTAGCATAGTGGGTTAAGCGCATGTGGCATGAAGCACAAGGACTGGCGTAAGGATCCCGGTTCAAGCCCCTGGCTCCCCACCTGCAAGGGAGTTGCTTCACAGGCGATGAAGCAGGTTTGCAGATGTCTCTCTTTCTCTTCCCCTCTCTGTCTTCCCATCCTCTCTCCATTTCTCTCTGTCCTATCCAACAATGATGACATCAACAACAACAACAACAACTACTACTACAACAATAAAACAACAAAGACAACAAAAGGGAATAAATAAATATTTTAAAAAATTAAAGATAAAAAAAAATCACCACCACTGAGTGGTGGCTTAACTGGTTGAAAACACTCATTACCAAGGACCCAGGTTAAAGCTCCTGCTTCTCACCTGTAGGGGGAAAGCTTCACAAGCTGTGAAGCTGTGCTGCAGGTATCTCTCTCTGTCTCTGTCTCTCTCTCCTTATCTTCATGTTCCATTTTGATTTCTCTCTGTCTCTATCCAAAATAAATAAATAAGTAGTTAAAAAGTTACAAAGAAAGACTTGAAGAAAAGAACTCCAAGTTATAAGGAAATTTAACAAGGGAATTAGACAGTAGTGAGTATAGTAGTACATGGGGGCAGCAATGGATAGTGAACTGGGAAGAACTTTAAGGAGAAGTAGGACAGTTGCATGAGCTCAACGTGTCTCCTTCTAAGCATCGACAAAGGATTATGATGGTTTTAACATATAGCCACAGATGGTTTGATAGTCTTTTTCTTCAGGAAGTTAAGCTTGATCTCCTTCATTTGGGTGTGGGTTTAGAGACTCACTTCTATGTGTGAGTAAGATCAGCTGCTCCCCTCCTTTGTCTCCTTACCCTGAGTTTCCATTAGGGCAGGTAACTGCCTTGTGACACTCACTTGAGCTCCCTGGAGCTTACCTTGATAGTCAAGAGCTAGAAAGAAACTGTCATGGGAAGGCGGGCTAGAAAACTTTCCAAAGCATGGTGTCCACATGGCTACCCCTCCCTGGGATGAACTTGGCCCTTCTGCTGGGACTCAGCATTCAAATAACAACAACAACAACAAACTCAATCACAGAGGACACTTCAGGATTGTTGCAGATGATCCTGGACTGTGATCTCCCTGGAAGACCCTGTCAGCATGAAGGTATAATGCTGGCTGGTTCTTCTGGAAAGCAACCACCCCAGATCTTCAGTTTAAGAAAATAATTCAGTGAAACCGAGTCTACATCTGGGTGGAGGTTGGTTTAGAGTCCAAGGCCCCCATCATTTATCAAGATGTGAGTCTACATCTTTGAAGTGCCCCCCAACCCCCACAAGAGGAAAGCACAGCATTGAAGAATGTAAGACACTGTAAACCGTTAACCCCTCAGTAAAAATAATTAGTTAAAAAAAAGAATGTAGGAAAGGAGCCCTTTGTAGACAAATAAGCTCCCTGCTCATGAACCTGGTGATGAAACTGGAGTGTTGGTGTTGTCTTTGTAGGTCCTTCTAAACAAAGAGGAGGCCTTTTCATGCCCAGAGAGGCTAAAATCCACCCAAAAGCAGAAGCTTGGTCACAGTGACTTTTCAGGACTTGGGCCTTGTTGTTCTAACATCTTCCAGACCCTCCATTGACTGGCGTGTATATAAAATGGGGTATGATTCTGCACCGTAATTCTGAACCTCTAATGCTGATGTTCTCATGTAAAAGGAATATTTCCCCCCTTGAGATAAAATGCCATCAAATGCCATCTGTGCTGCCTGTAATTTTAGCCATAAATCCTGGTTGTATTTATCAGAGATTTGCTTTTCAAGATGGCTAATTTTAGTCTCTGATTCTACTGCACACTAATTCCCTTGTTTCTTTCTTGCTGAGAAACCTGATATAACAGCTCCTCATAGAAAGGTTTTGGCAAGATACCAAAGCCCGCTGCCTCATTGACTTAGAGAGCCTGCTTACTCTTTCTTCTCTTTGCCCGCCTCCTGCTTGTTTGGGCGATGCAGTTGGAATTCAGAAAAGTGGAAAGAAAAGCACAATTGTCTTTGTGGTCAGGGGGATTGGACACTGTGGTCCAGGATCAACCAGTACCTAGGGATGAGGGGGGCCCTCTTGCTCTTAGCACTGGAAAAGCTTCCCGCTGGTAGAACAAGGTGAGGAGGTTGGAGCAGATCCCCCAACTCTGGAGCTCTGACAACTCCCCCCTGGGCACAACCATCCACTGTTCAAAACATTTGGAAAGTTTCCTCTATTTATCTGAAATAGCCAAAGTGATGCCTAAGATTGGCTGAAAGTCTACATTTAATTACAACAGATAATACTCACAGCTCATCAGTAGGGAAGAAACGGCATGATGGAAGCTGTTAAGAAAGAGGCACTTAGCCATGAAATGTGCATATATCAGTAAATTTTATTTAGAGCAACCAAATACGCATCTCCCAGCCTATTTTCACAAATTATGAGTTCTCCAGGGAAGCACAGTGAGTTGGGTGGAAAATTTTCAAATTGGAAGTAAACACGAGGGCATGACTGGCTCTGGGAGCTGGGTCCCTGGCTGCTTGCAAGGGAGCCTTCCTCTAAGCACCTTCTAAGCTACAAGTCATCCACTAGGAAGACTGAACTTGGATGCCCTCGGGCATCTTAAAAAGGTCCCTGAGCTTGGGAAACTGAGTGAGGGCTTGAGGATTCTCCTAGTCGCAGGATTAGGTTGAAATACAATTTCTGGGAGAAAAAGAACAAAGCAAAAGAAAACCTTTTCATCATGCAGTGAACATAGAATCCAGCTACCTTTACTGACAGATGGTCACAGTCAGACTGCCTGGCAGGTACTCTCAGTGGTGTCTTATCACCGAGGCTCGGAGAGGCTGACTGACATACCGCCACCCATCAAGCTCACTGGCCACCCACAACCTGCAGGATCTTGGGTCCTTCCACTCCAGCCCAATTCTAGGCACACACAGAGGTGCTCTGTGGCCTGTTGTAAACATGTCAAAGGAAGTCAGTTACATTGTTTTAAGATTTCTTGAGGTAAGGGCTTTATGTATCATTTCCAATAGAAGTAACTCCAGGGGGTCAGGCGGTGGTGCAGTGGGTTAAGCGCATGTGGAGCAAAGCGCAGGGACCGGTGTTAAGGATCCCGGTTCGAGCCCCCAGCTCCCCACCTGCAGGGGAGTCGCTTCACAGGCGGTGAAGCAGGTCTGCAGGTGTCTATCTTTCTCTCCCCCTCTCTGTCTTCCCCTCCTCTCTCCATTTCTCTCTGTCCTATCCAACGACTAACAACATCAACAATGGCAACAATAATAACCACAACAAGGCTACAACAACAAGGGCAACAAAAAGGGGGAAAAATGGCTTCCAGGAGCGGTGGATTCATGGTGCAGGCACTGAGCCCAGCAATAACCCTGGAGGAAAAAAAAATTGAAAAAAAAAAGAAGTAACTCCAAAGCAGCATTTCTTGCTAAGCAAATTCACAGATCAAATGGTAGAGGCATTGGGAAGCCAGCATTTGTTGAGAAAGGATGTGGGAATAGACTGTTCTTCCTGCATTCCTATTACCTTCCAATCCTTCCTTTCTTCCTTAACTCTCCTTCTCCTCTTCTGTCTGTCTCTCATCTGCCTGTACCTTTGTGTGGGAACATAGCAGAGACAAGCCGGAGTTAGGCTGATGGACCTGAGAGAGGTGACATTGCCATGGGCATTGGTCCCAACCAACAAACACAGACTCATGCCACTGAGAGCTTGGTACAAAGTATCAGTTTTACAACTGGAGCCAAGTCCTTGCAAATTTAATATCCTTTTTCATTTATAAGCAGATGTAAGTAGAATCATTAGGTCTTTACCGGTTAATGTTCGCATTAACTGCTTACACCTAGACGAGGCTGCAGCCAAAGTCTATTCACCAGATGAAATAAATAACCCTGTTCCCCCCCCCCCGCCCCGAGGCTTCCCGCTTCCTTTCACTGAAGAGCACCCCACCTCTGGTTTGAACCTTAGAGGAGTGGGTTTGAGAGTCTTTGTCTCTCCCTCTTGCTTAGCCCGGTTCTAAGCAAACTGTCCTCTCTCTTCCCGAGAACCAGTTCTACTGTGTTGGACTTCAACATCACCTCACAGGGAGAAACCCAGATCGAGACCTCAGGGAACACAATCAAGCAAGACTTTGTGTTTTATATCACCAGCAAAGAAGTGTGTGTGTATGTGTGGTGGTGGCGGTGGCGGTGGTGGTCAGACTTTGAAAGAAGAACTGAATGGCAATGTAGCTGCCCAATTTACAGCCACGGACTCAAGGTCACTAGGCCCAGAAGAGAATGAAATTCATTATGTAAGAAGAAGAAGACTTACTCTCATATATGCCAAGTACATGTTGGTAGCCAGTGCTTACTTCTCATGAAGCCAGCCAGCAGTGTAGGGAGGAGGGGCACAGACACCCTGCACGGTGGGCCTTGAGTGCAAATATCCCTGCCAAATTCCGGCAACATCAGGGTCAAGGGCACACAGCAAGACGAGCCCACAGGGAAATCTGTGCTGCCCAAGACTGCTGTGTGGCAGACTGGCCCCAGGCCCACCTCATCTTTGCTGGAGTCCCAGGTCCTGTGTGGTTCCAAGTCACCCCTGTGGTTTAAATTCCCCAGCAACCCTGGGGCTCCTTCTCGCCTCAGACAGAAACACTCTGTGCCCCAAAGGAATGCCACCTGAATATTCACCCAGAATGGAAAGGAAGTGCTGGTGTTCTCTTATCCCTCTACCCACTCTGTGTTCAGACTCTTAGCTGCAGGCACAGAGGCTGGGAAGAGAGGATAATGTCGTATATGCATCTGGGTAGATGCATACCCAACACAGACACACCACCAATATGGACACATGCACACAACTTGGACACACATGATATGGGCACACAGCTCTAACACACACAATCTGGATACACAGCTCTAACACAGTCTGGACACACAGCGCTGATACACACAATCTGGACACAGAACACTTACATGCAACATGGACATTGAACACTGACCCACACGACATGGATGCCTACCCAGCATGAACGCATATAGAACAGCAACACACACACATATCTTTTCTGTGATTTGTAACAATACTTTGCTCTTGCTTGTGCCTCCTTTAGCTCATTTTGATTTAGACTGCATAAGGCCACCTGAGCTGTCCCCTCTGCAGTACACAGCTTGTGCAGGATATTCTTGAAAATCTCCTCTCCTCATTTTTTCATGGCTTCATTTTCAACCTCTGATCCATTTGGAGTTATGTTTTCTTCTTAATGTCATATTAATTGAGGTGCAGAGGTAAAGAGGAGGAGAGATAGAAAGACACCTGCTGCAGTGCTCTTGAAGTTTGCTGTTGTAGGTGGAGACTGGAGACTCGAACCCAGATCCTTATGCATGACAATGTGTGCACTTAACCAAATGTGCCATCGCCTTGCCCTTGGACTTGTGGTTCTACATACAAGTTACACAGAACTCCAGCTCCTGTGTTCCCAGGGCAACCCCATCCTAAAAAGCTCACTGACTGACTCTCTCTACCCCATGCAGTCTGGGCTTGGCTGGTGTGCTCCCTCTTGCATGTCTGGATCCTCCGGGGACTGCTATGAGTCTGCCCTCCTCACCATCTGTGCCATAGAACCTGATGTCATGCTGTTTGCTGAATGTCACTTTGTCCTAAATCCCCAGGCAGACTTGGCTCTGCTCATCCCATTTCTAAGGTTGTTTTCTCAGATGAACTTCAGAATTGTTGTATAAAGTGTCAGCACTTGTGCTAGGATTCAAATAAATTTTCTATTTCTTTTTTTTTTAAAAAATATATATATTAAAGAGTTTATTTATGAATGAGAAAGATAGGGAGAGAGAGAGAGAAAGAAAATGAGAGACAGAAACCAGACATCACTCTGGTACATGTGCTGCCAGGGATTGAACGCAGGACCTCATGCTTGAGAATCTAACGCTATATCCACTGCGCCACCTCCCGGACCACTCAACTGAATTTTCTGTGAGTGCCCTGTGTGCAGGGGGTTTACCTGAAAAGTGACCCACCTGTCTAGTTCTCAGGTGCACCCCAAACCTGTATTTGGCCTTTGAGGGCTGCTGGGTACTTGTAGAAACACCTACTTCTGTTCAAAGCACATGCAAACTTCTTCTCTTATCTGAACTTGTTTTGTGTCTTAAGTCAGTAGTCATTTTTCTTCCTGCTTCTCTGTGCTATGCTCTTTTTTGATGCTTCTTCAAGTTGGGGAATCCCTTTGACCCTCACCTACTGATCCATTAGTACCCCAAACTTACCAGAATGGCCTTACAGTGAGATGACGCTGATGAGGAACACAGAGCAAAAGGGGTTCAAAGTCACTCCTTGGGATACAGGTAAAAGCAAAGTGAAACACAAATGGATCCTTTTAATTTTTTACATTTCAAATCCAAGTTCTTTCTAGTAGAAGATCTATTCCAGACATCTGAGAGTGGCTTCCATCTCAGGCAGTGGACTTGCCTGCACAAGATGCAAAAATCTATTCTGAGAGTTTATTAAATATCTGCTGTATAATTTGCTCCTGCCAGAATATTAATAGAAGCCCAGAGGACCAGCAGTCAACTCAAAGACCTCCATCTGCACAGACACAGAGGCCATTTGCATTTTCACCTCAAGTGTGCTCATTACCATTTCTTTTATACGTTACTAATTATGTGTCTTTATATTTCTCTTTCCTTTTCTTCCATGGGAGAGCAATTGAATTGCTCAGTGAACAATAGAAAAAGGAAAATTTAAAAAGCACATTTGCACACAGAAACCCATTTGGTGGGCACGCTTTATTCCAGACAGGCAAGGTTGAAAACTGCCCACTGGAAGGTGGGCACACAGGAGACTTGGTGAGTGTGGAGCACAAAGGGCCTCAGAGGCTGCAGTGCACCCGAGAATGTCCAGGTTAATTGCATAAACACCTTCCCTTTTTCACTTCTTTTTCTTTCTCAGCAGAAATGCTTTGCCTTCTCAAAAGGCAGCTGCTGACTGACAGGGATGGTTTAACAGAGGGACAAGTGAGCTCATTGACATTGCCATAGAACAGATGGATGCGGCATACAAGCTCCTTCTCCAAGAAAACCAGACTGTCCACTGAGACACTCAGAGAAAAAAACGAGAGGGAGGAAGGCTAAGGGCCACAGAAGAAGTCACCAAGTGGCAGAGTCAGAAGCAGAATCCAGAGAACCAGATATGGAGATAGGAGCTATATCACATAGGGAGGCATGGATGATCTCAGTGGGCAAAGTCAACAGGATGACATGTACTCTCAAATCGAATGCCTGGCTGACCTCTGGCATGGTATAGTCTGAAGCCCACACAGATAGTAAGTAGCATCTCTTCCTGAGGACATTGATTCCTTATCACCACTCCAGTTCAATAACATAAAATTAAATTAAATTAAATAAAACAAAATGCATCATCCACCTATTCTTGTATCCTGTATATCAGTTCATCCACACATCATCGAACTATTCATCCATCCACCTACACCGTTATCTGTCTGTCTTCCTATCTGTCCACTTATTTACCCATATATCTATTCATCCATTTATCCACTTGCTTTTCCACTTATCCATTCTTTCATTCAGTCATCTGCCCATACATATATTCACTCCGCATCTATCTACTTATCTTCCCCACCTGTTTATTCTTCTGTCCAATAATTCACATGTTGTCATTTCTGAGCTCTCCATCTGTATGTCTATCTATATATCCTTCTGCTCCATTTGTATATTTATTTGTCAGTCCATCCATCCATCTATCTATCCATCCATCCATCCATCCATCCATCCATCCATCATCCATCCATCCATCCATTTACCCATCCACTTAAATACTCCTCTTTCTCAGTCGCTAGCACAAGCCCTGGGTTCTACGTAAGGCTACCTTTTTCGGACTCAGGCTCCCTGAAACACTACATCTATGTTCATGTACAAATAATGTAACTTTTGTGCTTCTTGTCCTGATAAACTCACAGGAATGACAGAATCTTCCTCAGAGAGTGGTAAGAGGAGAAATGAGATGAATGAAGTCAGCTATGGAGACTGGTGCTTAGCCTGCAGTAACGCTCAGAGTGGCCCCCAAATCCTGGTGCTAGAAGCTCTTCAAGACCTGAAGTCACAGTGGGAAGCTCTGGAGACTGTTTGTACAGACACTCCTGGAAGGGCTTTGCTTGGGAATGATAACCTGGGGGTCTAGGTGGTGGTGCACTGGGTTAAACACACATGGTATGAAGCACAAGGACCGGCTGAAAGAATCCCGGTTCAAGTCCCCAGCTCCCTACCTGCAGGGGGGTTGCTTCACAAATGGTGGAGCAGGTCTGCATATGTCTATGTTTCTCTCCCCCTCTTTTTCTTCCCTTCCTCTCTCAATTTCTCTCTGCCCTATCCAACAAGAACAACACCAGCAAAAATAGAGAAAACAGCTTCTAGGAGCAGTGGATTCATAGTGCAGGCACTGAGCCCCAGTTCTTCTTCTTCTAGCGTTTGCTCTTCTTCCGTAGCCAGTCAACAGCGTCAGGTTGAGCCTGATGTAAAGTTTCGAGACCTCCTTTGAATCTGGAGAGGTGGCAGTCGTTGACTATGTGGGTCATAGTCTGTCTGGAGCCGCAGGGGTAGTTCGGGTCATCTCTGGCTCCCCAGCGATGGAACATAGCGGCGCACCGGCCATGGCCTGATCGTTAGCGATGGAGGAAGGCCCGATCATAACGTGCTAGGTCAAAGCCAGGTTGACGCTTGCAGGGGTCTGTGATGAGGTGTTTGTTCTTTACCTCAGATGACTGCCAACTCTGTTTCCAAGAGTCTGGAACAGAGAAGTTCAGTGTAGGCATAGGGGACCAGATTGGGTGATGAGACGTCAAGCGTTGGACAGGGAGGGCGAAGATATCCGCGTAGATTGGCAGGTCCTGTCGAGCATCGACGTGGGAAATGAACTTAGATGATGCCGCATCCCGACAAATATCTGGCGGGGCGATGTTGCTAAGAACTGGCAGCCATGGAACCGGGGTGGAACGGATGGTTCCAGAAATGATCCTCATGGAGGAATATAATTTGGAATCGACCAAGTGGACATGGGGGCTACGGAACCATACTGGGGCACAGTATTCTGCAGTGGAATAGCATAATGCCAGAGATGATGATCGTAGTGTGGAAGCATTCGCGCCCCATGAGGAGCTGCCCAGTCTTGCAATGATGTTATTCCTTGCATCCACCTTTGCTGCAGTTTTTATGAGATGTTCGTGAAATGACAGAGTGCGATCAAGAGTAACGCCCCAGTGATAACCCTGGATGCAGAGGGGGGGGAGAGAGAGAGAGAGAGAGAGGGAGAGGGAGAGGGAAGGAGAGAGAGGGAGAGAGAGAACAAACCAGAACATCACTCTGGCACATGTGATTCAGGGGTCAAACTCAGGACATCATGCTCAAGAATCTAACACCTCATCTACCTACCACCACCTCCTGGGCCACAGAAAAGACATTTGTATCTGGTCTGGTCTCAGGCCCTGCTGCTTCTGCCTCTGGGTCTTAATGATGTTTCCTGTGTCTGGATCTGTGTTCGGATCCAGGGTTCTTTGCTCAGCCCTATACTGCGCCTTCTCTCTTCCATCACTTCCTTCTGTCCCAGTGCCCAGGATGTGTTAGCAGAATCCCCCCCACTTTGTGTAGAATCTGCCTTTTTCTCTGTGGCTAGGTTGCAGACTGTGTTCATCTGGGATTTGAATTTTCATCAAGAAGTGTGCATACTGACTTCTTTAAATTTATCCTACTCAGGAGCTGTAACGCTGCATGTTAAAGGCACTGATGTCTTGCTACCCATCATTCTTTCTACTTATTATTATTATGCTTTTGTTTTCTTCCCTTGACTTTAAGTCTTCACTGGGGCTTTGCACCTGCATGATTCCACTGAATATGTATATATATGTATATATATTCCCAAATAGAGGATGTACAGCAGAGATGGGGGAGACAGACACCACAGCACTGCTTCCCCATTCATGGAATTTCTTCTGTGCCTGTGCTCCCACATGGTGGCTGGTGGTATGCTTTCACTGGGGTCCTGGTGTGCAGTTAGTGTACACTCTACCAAGCAGTCTTCCTCATTCTTTTTTCTTATTGTCTCTGGGACTTCCCTTGACCTACCAGACCTCCCTTCATCTACCATGCAGTTTCTTTACCTCTCTTCCATGTTTTCAGGCTAACTCTCTGCTCCTTCAAGAAACTTCTGAATGATACCTCTTTCCACGTACTTAGGTTGAACTGGCAGTGTCAATAATTACACTTCAGAGCCCTTGCAAGTCTATCTCATCCTTTTACAAATGCTTCTTTTGAATTCTGAGGGTCCCTGGTCTCTCCCAGACCCCCAGCACTATGCTTTCAAGCTACTCTTTTCCTACAAACTCATTAACGATTCTGATTTAAATTCTCACTTAGATACTTCCCACCCACCTCCTCAGGCTTTGCTGGCCTGATTTTGGTTTCCTGGCTTCCCTTGACTCACACTTTAGGTGCCCGCTTTCTTTATGAGGCTGGTGATTTTTAATTATCGTCTCATGCTCCCTTGAACAATGTGTAAAGCACAAACCTCTAGGTGAGCCTCACACTTGCCTTGGCTAATTGCTTGGTGACACCGACAACTCAGTCCTCTTTAAACTAAATATTTAGCCTTGCTTACCCTTTAATTATGTATTTTCTTTCTTTCCTTTTTTTTTTTTTCCTTTTACATGGCTGTGGAGACAAACACAAGGAAGTGAATCCAAAGTAAAACAAGTGCCTATGTGTCTGGCTTGAGGATCTTTGTGAAGTGAGACCATGTTGGGGCCAGCAAGGGGAGGACATCTTTTTATGTCAAATTCTTCTTCTTTTAATAAGGATGCCCTTTCGCATTTATTTAAACAATACTTCTTTCTTTACTGCGTAGTTGGAACATTGTGTATGCATACTTTCATTGCTTTGAGCCAATTTTTCATTTGGATAGAGAGATGGAGAGGAGGCACCAGAGAGGAGAGCACTCAATGGAGTTTCCTCTGGTGCCATTGCATCTCCTGTGGTACTGGAGCTCACATCTCCTGTGGTACTGGAGCTCACATCTCCTGTGGTACTGGAGCTCACATCTCCTGTGGTACTGGAGCTCACATCTCCTGTGGTACTGGAGCTCACATCTCCTGTGGTACTGGAGTACACATCCCACCCAGCTGACCTATCTAACTCTTTTGTGACTTACTTTCTAAGAGTGATTTCACATTCATAACAAGATTGAGTGACAGGCAGAGAGACTTCCCATTTACCCACTCTACACACACACACACACACACACACACACACACACACACACACACCACAGTCTCCCCCATGCTCAGCACCCTACCAGTGTGGACAGCCTCCCTGATACTGAGCCTACATCGACACATAGTCACCACCCAGTGACTACACTCAGGGGAACCCTTGTAGTGCCATAGGCTCTGTAAGTGACTTCACTCCAGGTCTAGAGAAAGGTTCTTCTTTTTGTCAGGAACCAGATTTTCTCTAATTCACATACTAGTATTGCCCTGAGAGCATCTCCTCTTTAGGGCCAGATCTGTCTTGTCCCCAGCACACAGCCAGCCTGCCCCCTGATAGCTGCTTCCAGGCTGTCCTTCCCTGTATGTTCCTGATCCCTGATGCCAACTGTCTGCTATTTCTTTTCCTTCCTTCCTTCCTTCCTTCCTTCCTTCCTTTCTTTCTTTCTTTCTTTCTTTCTTTCTTTCTTTCTTTCTTGATAGAAAAAAGAGAAAGTGAGAGGGAAGGAGAAGATAAAGAGGGAGAGAGATAAAGGTAGACATCTGTAGACCCACTTCACTGCTTGTGAAACAACCCCCCTGCAGGTGGAGAGCCGGGGCTCGAACTGGGTTCCTGGCACAGGCCCTTGCTTTTTGTACTATGTGCCTTTAGCCCAGTGCTCCACTGCCCAGCCCCCAACTGCCTGCTATTTCTAGTGGGAACCTGACTCTATAAAGGAAAGATAACATAACGGTTATACAAAAAGATTTTTCTGCCTGAGGGTTCAAGTTCCAGGTTCAGTCCCTCGCACCACCATCAGAGCTGAGCAGTGCTTTGGTAAAAAAAATATATATATATATAATAATAAAAAGAATAAAAAAATAAAAACATAAAGGCAGGCAAACAAACTCAGAAGAGGGTTCATGTTCTTCTGGTATTTAAGACATGGAACCACTGTTTTCACTTTCTTCCAGATTTAACCATCTACAGTGCCATAGTTCATGTGTGATTGGGATGGATCTAATATGTGTACATAAATATGAATTAATAAAATTTTCTGAGGTGGGGCCTTTCTTAGTTAGATATTCCCAAACTAAATATCCCATTTTGCCTCAATTTTGTGGAATCCTTCTGAAGCCCTGGCTTTCCAGTGAGAAGCATTCAACTCACTCCCAGCCCCTCCTCTGGGCTCCTCAGTCTGCTGATGGTGCCTGCCTGACCCTTTGAGCTGCCGTAATTAATTCTGGGCAGGACGAGGCTGGCGCTGCCCTTTCCCGGACACCAGAGTCCTGGCGGCTCCTGAATGCCAGGCTCATTTAGAATCTGGAGGCGTCGGCATGAGGATTGAAACCCTCATTGTGACCCTGCCCGAGTAACAAGGCTCCTTTCTTCTCTATTCTATTTTTAGAGGCGCTATGCCACCACCCTTCACTTGTTTGCTAAATGAACTCATTTTTAATCAAAAAATGGCTATCATTAATTATTGGTTGGGCAATCAATATTCATTTGAATCCAACAGATCCCCCCATCTAGTGCTTGCTCCCACCTGACTCACACAGACACACTCCGCTTCCCACCCCCCACCCCCGGAAATAAATTTCCATCAGGGTTCTATGCATCATTAAGGGGTGGTTCATATTATTACAGCCCGTTATTAATGTTTAGAATCCATTTAATTTCACTTGTAACTGACTCTAGTGATGAGATAATTGATTTGTTGGGAGGCCTGAATAACCCTTTTCTTGGGGAGCATCGGTGGGTTGTTGGGAGGGAAAGGGACAGACCCAGAGCTCCGAGAACATAGAGCTGAATGTTGGGGTTCCTTCTGGCAGGCAGGTGTGATCAGATGCCACCTCATTTGCCATTGCTCTTGCTGCTGGCCTCAGCTGGCCTGGAAGTAGGTGGAGGTGTGGCTCATCTGGGGGGGCGATGAGGATGGTGCCCTACCTGGGACACTCAGAGCAGAGAGCTTTCAGATGTGCAGCAAGCCTGGCATGGGGTGTGGGTAGGTTCTTCATTTTTTTTCTTTTCATTTATATTTGATAGGACAGAAATAAATGGAGGAGGAAGGGGAATAGAGAGAGAGAAAGGGACAGAGAGATACCTGCAGCATTGCTTCACTGTGAAGCTTCCTTCCTGCAGGTGGGAAGTGAGCAGGGCCTTGAACTTGGGTCTTTGGGTCCTTGTGCATGGCCATATGAGTGTGGGTTTTGTATGGGACATTGTTCGACAGCCCCACTCTAAAGGGCGGGTTATTTTGTGCAGATCTCTCTGAAAAGAAGAAAAGGAGAGCACATCAAATTCACTAGTGACCACTGAGGAGAGAGACTCGATATCTAAGATTTACATGAGATTATTGTTCAGAAACCCATCAAGTTTTCATTTTGAAAATCTCTTCCAGAACTCTATCTTACCCCCCCCTTTTTTTTTTTTTAAACTCTCCTTCTTCAAAAAAAAATTTTTTTTAAGTGAGTCGGGTGGTAGCGCAGCTGGTTAAGCGCATGTGGTGCAAAGCTCAAGGACCGGCATGAGGATCTTGGTTCGAGCCCCTGGTTCCCCACCTGCAGGGGAGTCACTTCACAGGTGGTGAAGCAGGTCTGCAGGTGTCTGTCTTTCTCTCCCCCTTTCTGTCTTCCTCCCCTCTCTCCATTTCTCTCTGTCCTATCCAACAATGACGACAACAATAAAACAAGGGCAACAAAAGGAAATAAATAAATTAATAAATGTTAAGAAACTTTTTTTTTTTACTGTCCTTTATTTATTTATTGAATAGAGACATCCAGAAATTGAGGGGGTGGTCCAGGAGGTGGCGCAGTGGTAAAGCTTTGGACTCTTAAGCATGAGGTCCTGAGTTCGATCCCTGGCAGCACATGTGCCAGAGTGATGTCTGGTTCTTTCTCTCTCCTCCTATCTTTCTCATAAATAAATAAAATCTTTAAAAAAAAGAAATTGAGAGGGAAGGGGAAGATAAAGAGGGAGAGAGACAGAGAGATACCTGTAGCCTAGGAGATGAGCCCGCCCAGAGGTCTCACAACAGACTCACAAACACTCACCAGGTCTCAGCTACAGAGCATTCCAGGAAGTATTTCCAGCACCAATCACAGATTCAAGTGACCGGTGGTGTCCTGGTATCCACAGCTGGCCATTAACCTTGCCAGCACTTGAACTACATATAGATGAAATCTTCTGCTTCCTCCCTTTGGTCTGGCTTCTTTTGACCAATAGGAAAGGTCTAAGGTTGTTACGATGCTGTTGTGCAGTTTGTCTTTATTAAGGAAGCACAATCATGGACATATGGTACTTGATTTGTCTGTCCCAGTTCTGGTGGTCGTTTCAATAGAAACGCTTCAAGCGCTGCTGCTATGAATGGAACAGCTATTGTGCAGAATCCCAGGAGATGGCTGGCTGATTACAGAGTGGATGTATTTATCTAGGGGAAATACTGAAAGGTATCTTTCAGGTACTTTTCTAAAGGGCTCCACCAACTAAAATTCAGAGAAGCAGGTTAGGCATTTTAGTTGTGCGCCACTCATGGTACTCAGGGCAGACCCAGGGGTTTTCTTGTTGGCTGCTCTGGATGGGGCTGTTGCAGGGCTGAGCTGACCTTTCTCTGAGGATAAATGGGATCAGGGTCCTGCCGTGTGTTTAAGGACAAACACGGTGTCCTTTCTTGTGAATTGCCTACTTCAGACTTTTACAGATTCAGACTTCTATTTTATTTATCTTTTACAATTTCCAGCCAATCCATCCTTCTATATTTTACTGCTTTGTAATGACCTTTCAGACATTGTGGCTGTGAGTTTAGAATGTAAAAGGTGAGAGTTACAGAAGTGTTGTATGATTTGTTCTCTCTCTTAGAGTTGCATTGGAAAGGACAGAAGTTCTAATCTGAATTGAAACAAGGTATGCATTTTTCTTGCTCTTAGTCCTTTTTGGGGGACCAGTTTTTAAAATATTTGTTCTCTAAAGGCCATGAGGATAATCTCCCATGTTTTCCTTGACAGTTTTTTTTTTTTGTTGTTGTTGTTGTTGTTCATTAATGGGGCATCACTGCTCTGGGTCAACTTTTCAGATGAAGAGAACAGAGAAAAAGAAACTAAGGGAGAGAGGGAAAGATTCTAGCACTGAAGCTTTTTCCAGTGAAGTGGGGGCCAGCAAGTGCCTTCCTTACCTGCTGAATTATCCTATGCCCCTTTGTGGGGAAAAGATATCTCAGCATGACAAGCTTGTTCTTGCTACAGGCTGTACAACCCTTGCTCTAGTTACTTTCCATGGCCAGCAAAGATCTGTAACTTCGCAAACACTGAAAAGTATCAGTGAAACCAAATCTCTGGACCCCCAAACTCCTGGTCACAGCCAATTTGACACCTGATGTGAATAAGGGGGGTACCTAGCTTTCTAACCATTGCAGCCATAATTCTGTGGAGGTTCCTTTAAGAGTGCTACTTAAGCACCTTGAAACAAAGAGTGTTAGTTCGAAGAGACTTCCAGTTTTACTTATCAGTAGTGCTGCCCTAGGTAGATTTCCCTGCCCCACTGGTTCCCCTTATCAAACTGTTCTGCTCTTTGCTGATATAAACTGTCTTAAACTTCCTTTGATTATTTTTTAAGATTTTTATTTATAAAAAGGAAACACTGTCAAGACCATAGGATAAGAGGGGTGCAATTCCACACAATTTCCACCACCAGAACTCCGTATCCCATCCCCTCCCCAATAGCTTTCCTATTCTTTATCCCTCTGGGAGTATGGATCCAGGGACACTATGGGATGCAGAAGGTGGAAGGTCTGGCTTCTGTAACTGCTTCTCCTCTCAAATGGGTGTTGGCAGGTCGATCCATACTCCCAGCATGCCTCTCTCTTTTCCTAGTGGGGTGGGGCTCTGGGGAAGTGAGGCTCCAGGACACATTGGTCTGCCCGGGGAAGTCCAGTTGGCATCATGTTAGCATCTGGAACCTGGTGGCTGAAAAAAAGAGTTAACATATAAACCAAACAAATTGTTAACCAATCATGAACCTAAAAGCTGGAATATTGCTGAGGAAGATTTGGGGTCTCCATTTTGAAGATAGCTAGTAGGCCTATTTTAGTTATATTCCAGAGGGCCTATGATTATACTAGTTTTTTCCTGAGCCTGAAAATTCCTTTGATTTGTATTAAAGAAACCAATAAAAGGCTACAACCCAGAGGCTGCCGCTGCACCACACTCCACCCTTCAGGCTGGAGATCAGTGTCAGGCTCTCCAAGCTTCTTAAGATCAGACTTAAGACCAGTTGAGTTTCTGTGCCTGTCACTTTTTTTTTTTTCCCAGAGAACAGCTCAGCTCTGGTTTATGGTACTACTAGGGACTGAACCTAGGATATTTTTGGTGCCTCAAGCATGAACGTCTTCTTTTTTTTTTTTAAAAAAAAATATTTTATTTATTTTAATGAGAAAGAGAGAGAGAGAGAGAGAGAGAGAGAGAGAGAGAGAGACAGCAGAGCACTGCACAGCTCTGGCGATGCTGGGGACTGAACTTGCACCCTCCAAGTCTCAGGCAGGAAAGCCTTTCATTATGCTTTCTCCCCAGCCCCCACCTTTTTAAAAAAATATTTATTTTATTTTATTTATTCCCTTTTGTTGCCCTTGCTGTTTTTCTTGTTGTAGTCATTATGGTTGTGCTGGGGACTAAACTCAGGCCCTCAGACTCAGACATGAAAGTTTTTTTTTTCACTATCTTTTTAAATTATTTTTTTATGTTTATTTATTTTCCCTTTTGTTGCCCTTGTTTTTTATTGTAGTTGTCGTTGTTGGATAGGACAGAGAGAAATGGAGAGAGGAGGGGAAGACAGAGAGGAGGAGAGAAAGACAGACACCTGCAGACCTGCTTCACTGCCTGTGAAGCGACTCCCCTGCAGGTGGGGAGCCGGGGTTCGAACCGGGATCCTTAAGCTGGTCCTTGTGCATTGCGCCACCTGTGCTTAACCTGCTGCGCTACAGCCCGACTCCCCACCTTTTTTTTTTTTAACATAACCATTATGTTACCTTCCTAGATCCAGCCATATATAAGAAATTGTTGCTGCACTAGAGTTTTAGTCAGTTACTAGCTCTATGTTTTGTCTTTGACAAAATTTAGCTCTACAATTCATCTGGAACTAATTTTCCATGATAATGTAAGGGAGGAGTAAAAACTCACTTTCTTCTCTTCAACTTGGTGAAGCACAGTTTAGTACGGAGTCCACCTCTTCACTGCATAGCAAAGTCTCTTCTGCTGTGAAGCTAATGAATGCGTGCGTGTGCGTGTGCGTGTGCGTGTGCGTGTGTGTATGTGTATGTGCATGCAGGGGATTTCATTTTCTTACTCTGTTGAGTCTTCTCCACATTGCCTTCATTACTGTAGCTTTGTATTAAGTTCCCTTCAATTCTTAGTTTGTTGTCTAACAAAAATAGATGTTACATTTTACCAAAAATATTTTGCATCTTCTATTAAAATGATAGGTGGATTTTCTCCTTTGCTGTCAACGGGGTAAGCACTTTAATTCTTTTTTTTTTTTTTACCTTCATACAATCCATTTAAATTAACGGGGTAAGCACTTTAATTCTTTTTTTTTTTTTACCTTCATACAATCCATTTAAATTAACGGGGTAAGCACTTTAATTCTTTTTTTTTTTTACCTTCATACAATCCATTTAAATTAATTATAGAAAATAATATTATATCATGAAACTACTCATCAGTATCTACTTGTCAGATGGGTGGAAATATGGAAATTAGTAAGTCAAGATACAGAGCAAGAGACAGGGGACAGTCATTCCACTGGTCAAGTGCAGAATTTTAATTCTTTTAATGCAAAACTACCATTGCATTACTGGGATTAGATCTGTTTGATAAAGATGAAACTTACATTTCACAAATTGCCAGCTTCAATTTACTAATACTTTGTTTGGGGTTTTAACTTACATACTCATGAGGCAAATCAGTCTTTGGTTTATAAGTTCCTGCTGTGTAAATTAGTTATCAATGCTAGAGTGAAGGGTACCAGGGCACACTGACCTGTTAGTGTGGAATGTGTTACAGGTGTATTTCAGGAAGAGGTTAGGTAATGTTGCCATCATTCCTAGTTAAGTGATTGCGTGAATTTGCTAATAGTGCTAGCTGTGCCTGAAGGAATTTTATGGAGAACTTTCTTGTTTTTATCTTTCACCTGCTTCCCTCCGTTTCTTCCATTCCTTCTTTTTCTCTTTTTTTTTTCACCAGGGTTATCACTGCGGCTCAGTATCTGTGCAGTGACTCCACTGACCTAGTGGTGGTTCTTTTCTTATCTGATAGAAATAGAGAGGAACAGAGAGGGAGAGAGCAAGGCAGAGAGAGGGAGAGTGAAAGAGAGACACCCTTGGGGGCCAGGCGGTGGCACACCTGGTTAAGTGCACATATTACAGTGTGCAAGGACCCAGGTTCGAGCCCCTGGTCCCCACCTGCTGGGGGAGAGCTTCATGAGCGGTAAAGCAGGTCTGCAGGTATCTCTGTGTCTCTCTCCCTCTCTATCTCCTCCACCCCTCTTGATCTCTGGCTATCTTTGTCCAATAAATAAAGATAATAAAAAATAAATAAAAAAGAAAGAGAGACACCCGCCGCACTGCTCCACCACTCATGTAGCTTCCTTCTCAGGGGAGAACTGGAGGCTAGAGCTGGGTCCTTGCACATGGTAACTTGCACTCTACTGAGTGTGTCACCACCAACACCTGTGGAGAGGTGGTTAACTGCAGTTTTGACTTATTTGTTTTCCCATGTCTACTTTGTAAATCTCCCTCCTACCTTTTTTTGTTTGTTTTGTTTTGTTTTTGCCATTAGAGTTATCACTGGAGTTTGGTGCCAGCACTATGATTCCACCACTCCTGGTGATCATTTTTCTTCTCCTTCTCCTTCTCCTTCTCCTTCTCCTTCTCCTTCTCCTTCTCCTTCTCCTTCTCCTTCTCCTTCTCCTTCTCCTTCTTCTTCTTCTTCCTCCTCCTCCTCCACCTCCTCCTCCTCCTCCACCTCCTCCTCCTCTTCTTCTTCTTCCCCTCCTCCTCCTCCTCTTCCTTCTTCTATCTTATTAGTAGGACAGAGAGAAACTGAGAGAAGAGAGGGAAATAGAGAGGGAGAGAAAAGTAGACACTTGCAGACCTGCTTCACCACACATGAAGATTTCCCCCTGCAGGTGGGGAGCCGGGGTTCAAACCCAGATCCTTGCATATATATGGTCACTCAGCCGGTGAGTCACTGCCCAGCCCACCCCTCCAAACCCCCTACACCTGTTTTTTCATCAAAGTTGTCAAATTTACTGGCATAAAATTATTCCTAATTTCCTCTTACTATTTATTTATTTCCTTAGGATCTGCGGAAATGTCTGTTCTTCATTCTGTTTCTGGTAAACTATATCTGTGACCTTTACAATTTATCAGTCCATTTAGGGGCTACTAATTTCAGTGTGAATCTTCAAGGAACTAGCTTTTGGACTGGCTGATTTTTCTGCTGAGTGAATGTTTGCAGCAGTGCTAACTTACACTCATTTTCATTCCATACTTTCTGCATTCTTTGAGTCTAATTAAATTTTTTTATTCTACACATTTTTGTAAGTTTTCAATTTTCTGAAATATGGAATCAGATCTAAATTTTTTTTTGCCCCAGGGTTATTGCTGGGGCTCAGTGCCTGCGCCACGAATCCACTGCTCCTGGAGGCCTTTTTTTTTTTCCCCCTTTTGTTGCCCTAGTTATTTATCAGTGTTGTTGCTATTATTGTCATCATTGTTGTTGGATAGGACAAAGAGAAACCGAGAGGGGAGGGGAAGACAGAGAGGAGGAGAGAAAGACAGACACCTGCAGACCTGCTTCACCACCTGTGAAGCGACTCCCCTGCAGGTGGGGAGCTGGGGGCTCAAACCGGAATCCTTTTGTTGGTCCTTGCGCTTTGCGCCATGTGTGCTTAACCCGCTGCACTACTACCCGGCCCCCCCAAACTCTTTTAATCTTTTTAATCATCACTAATACAAGCATTTAAGAGTACACATTTTCCTCTAATCACTATTTGAAGTACACTTAAATTACATTTGCAAAAAACCAGTGGCCCCAAATAGAGTTGCATATGTGAAGCACCACCACATTAACTGAGAGTTAATTCGAGTTTTGTTTCTCCCAGAAATGTGATCTTTTTTCTTTTTAGAGATTTTATTTTTGAGCTTTTCTTTTTTTTTTTTTTTTTGCAGCTGGAAACTCCAACCAGGATGCATGCCCGGATTCTTGCGCTTTGCACTATGTGCGCTTAGCCTGGTATGTTCCTGCCTGGAAACGGAATCTTAACCAGTCAGTGAGGAGTCATCTAACCAGCACTAGCTAGTGATGTACCAGACAGGTCCCTGTTATCTTCTGAAAGAAGTGACTTTGCCATACTGATACTCTCCCTTCTTCCTACCTTCCTTTACTCTTTACTCCTCCTCATCTTCTTCTTCTCCCTTTTCCTCTTAGTTTTCTTCTGTTGATATTTTTCATTCAGGTACGAGACAGCCAGACAGAGAGGGAAAGACATTACAGCACTGGAGCTTCCTCTAGTGTCATCAAAGCACTCTCTGCTTTGTGCTGGGTGAATTTGGGCAGCACACATGGCAAGGCAGGCCTCCTAGCAGCTGAACCATTGCTCCAGCCTGCACCACATTTTCTTGGCTAATTCATCCTCCATGTTCCAGCTCTCTCATCTGTAGAATGTTTTGCAGACACATATCACAGGGAGATGAGAAATTGTACCCGTGTGTCAACAACTGTACTGTAAACCATTAACCCTCCAATAAAGTGAGTTGGAAAAAAATATTTCTCATCTGTATGGGTCCTCCCAGAGGCATTCAGTCTGCTAGCTGAGGTGCTTCCTGACTCGTGATTCACCGAATAAAACCAGCAAGAATTTAAAAAATTCTGCCTTTTTTTTTTTTTTTTTAAAAAAAACCTCCTTTCATGGTTGGTTGTTTAAAATATACTTTATTTTCTTTTTTAGTTTATTTGAGCTAGTTATTACTCAGTACTGGAATATCTAGCTTCCAAACATTTTAATAGTTTCTAGCTATCTTTAACTTACTGATTTCTGGGTGGATTCAGCTAGGATCTGAAAACAAGTTAGGAATGATGAAAGGCTTTGAAATTTCTTGTGCTATCTTCATGGTCTGACCCATGGCCCATGTCAGTGAACATTCAACCTGCTTTTGAAAAAATCTCAGTTCTGTTTTGGTTATGCATCTGGTACTGTAGGGAATTGTGAGGCTACGGTAGAGCTTGACAGGACCCCCCCCCCCCATTGAAAGCTGGGTGCCTGAAGGGCAAGAACAATCCTATCAATCTCTCTCTACTAAGAGGTTGAGCAAGGAAGGACATGGCCTCCAGGATCTGCCCCACCTATAAGCCTCCCTGCCTCACAATAACCCACTTCATTATCTACATAATCATTGTTTTTCCTGAATGTCCCTTCCCTACTTACCCACCCATTCCATTCCTTTGATCATATCTGATCTATCTTCTCTCTGCCCTCAGGACCCCCCTCTGGCTGCTGGTTACTGATAACCTTGCTTCCTCCTTCCTTTAACCAATTAAACCTCTTGCTCAACAATTACTGGAAAAGTCCTGACCCTCCCCAGACCCTTTGCCTCCCTACCATATATAGTATACACATGTCACTTCCTCCTACGACCCCTTATAAACCCTGCTTTGCTGTTCAATAAACAGATTGTTATCAGACACAAGTCCCCGGGTGATCTCTTATTGCGGCACTAGCACCGGACACTGAGTTAGTCCTGTGGTCTCACTCCTGCTGTCCGGAACATTCTCCTAGGCCCCTGCATCTGGTGTACAACAGGGCAGGTAAGCTGGGGAGTCTGTGCCTGAGAAGAGGCCTCCCCACAAGAAGTATGACATGGTACATGGGGCAGAGACCATTTTTTTTTCTTAATGTTCCGGCTTTTCTCTGAGTCAGAAAGGAACAGATAACAACTATTTGAAACTTTACACATCCTATGATTTTGCTGCAAGTACTTAACTCTATTACTAAAGTGCAGAAGCTGCCAGAGAAAGTACAAGAAGAGGGGGAAGACAGTGGTGTGCCTGATTAAGCACACACTATAGTGTGCAAGGCCCGGGTTCAAGCCCCTGGTCCCCACCTGCAGGGGGAAAGCTTTATGGGTGGTGAAGCAGGTCTGCAGGGGTCTATCTGTGTCTCTCCCTATTTATCTACCCCTCTCCTCTCAATTTCTCTCTGTTATATCCAATAATAATAATAATAGTAATAATAAACAAGAAGACACAGGTATGGTTTTCTTTCAGTAAGGCTTTATTTACAACACTGTCTTGAGGGCAAGATTTGGCTCTAGGTCTGAGTTTGTCAACAACTGGCCTCTATCAATGATTTCTGCCTTAGATCCTGAGAAAGGCTTTTATAAGAATCCCATGGTTACTCTGGTACTGATTCTCCTCTTAATTATATCATTTTCTTTATTAATGAAGTTTGATGATCTTTTTTTTATGTATGATGACTAGTTGCTCGCAATTGAATTTCTGTTACATATTTCAGGTAGAAAGATATTTTTACTGTTACAAATTGGTCAAGGGAAATAGGAGAACCTGTGTGTCTGTTACACAGAGCAGCCTGGGGAATATTGGGGTGGGATCCCCTTCACCAAGTATCTTCCCCAACCTAGGTCAGGGGATCTACACTCTCCAGAAAAGGACAAACCCAATCTGATTTTGATATTAAAAAATATGATAGAATGAAAAAAATATTAAACCTACTGCCCACTTATGCGGAGGTTATACAAATTCTAAGCAGGCTCTTCACAGGTGATTCATCAAGAGGGCAAAAATAATGTATCACAACAGAACCAGGCTTCATTGGGGATGCAAGGATGATTCCAAAGCAGAAAATCCATTAACACGATCCATACAAATCCAATCACTAAAGGAATAAACTTGCCATGAATGAATTCTGAAAATGACTATCTCATGACATTAGCAACTTTTTCTAACCAAAACTTTCAACAAAATAGAGGAAGGCTATGATTTCATACGTTTCCTTAGATTATCAAAGGTTGTAAGTGGGGGGACAAATTGGCATCGCACATCAACGTTATCAAATGACATTGTCTCAGAAAGTTTAGCAAGTGCAATAACATGGAGGACAAACCCTAACTTGCAGTGTGTCTGTTAATCTTAATCCTCCCTTAGCTCGGATGACATTTGTATGCCTAGACTGTTCTCACCACCCCATAGTAAGGCATGACTGGAGTTAACACAGGTGTTTAATAATGTGACTGGATACAGTAGAGACACAGGAATCAATAGTTTCCTCTTTTTAAGCAATTTACACTGATGCTCTGCTATTGGGGCAGCTTGGAATGTTCCTACTCATGACCACAGAATGTGAACTCAGATCTACAGGGATGCAGAGGTCACATAGGCTCCTAAGCTGAATATGGGCCCCAGATCACATCAAATCGATGGGTTTACAGTCAACAATATTTATACACCTTTCCCATATTTAGGAGCTACTCTCTTCCCAGATCTAGCTTTCTGGTCCTTTTTCCAGCCATGACATCATCTCCCCAGACAATAACTTGGACCCACCTGCATAACAGATTTCAGGCTCAGCCCCCTCCCCCCAAACAAAAGAACAACAACAAAAAAACTAGTACAGCCACAGGCCCTTTGGAATATAACTAAAATATGCCTACTAGCTATCTATAAAACAGAGACCCCCCCCACAACTCTTCATCTGCACTATTCCAGCCTTTAGGTTCATGATTAGTCAACAACTTGTTTGACTTTATATGTTCACTCTTTTCTCAACCACCAGGTTCCAGATGCTAGCATGATGCTGATCAGACTTCCCTGGACAGACAACCCCACCAGTGTGTCCTAGAGCTCCAATTCCCCAGAACCCCACTCCACTAGGGAAAAAGAGAGACAAGATGGGAATATGGATTGGCCTGCAAATGCCCATGTTCATCGGGGAAGCAATTACAGAAGCCAGACCTTCAACCTTCTGCATCCCACAATGACCTTGGGTCCATACTCCCAGAGTGTTAAAGAATAGGAAAACTATCAAGGAAGGGTATGGTATATGGATTTCTGGTGGTGGGAATTGTGTGGAGTTGTACCCCTCCTATCTTATAGTTTTGTCAGTGTTTCCTTTTTATAAATAAAATAATAATAATAAAAAAACAAAAAACATACTCTATGAGACATATACAGAAACCCAAGATCATTTAAGGCTAAATTTTCACAATGTAAAGGATGATCTGTTATCACAGGACAAGAGTCTCCATGTGGAAATGCTTGTTTGGGGGGTAAAGATGTGCACTGCTGTGATCATCCTGTCTCCTCAGTGTATATGTAAATTGGGTGCCACTTCCATTAGATTCCCGCTTAGTTTAGCATTAGGAGCAGCTGTGAATTACAGAAATTCTCAAATAATAGGGGTCCTTAGCAAGGAGCAAGTTTTATTAAGTAGTGTTTGTCTTGTAAAATGTGTCCAAATGCTATTAGGATAAAAAAAGAAAATTGAATCACCAAAGTCAGAGCTAACAGAACTATGGTGAGTCCTTTCTTAAGTGGGAAGCTATTGGAGAGAAAAAAAAAATCAGAAGGGTGGGGGCAAGACCATGTGGCACAGGACTCCTGTCTCTGGACCTTCCTTGCTCTGTCAGGGGCTATGCTCCAAACAGGCCTCTGGATATGGCTTAAGTGACAAGAGTGCCATCTGGAAGGCTACAGTTGTCCTTGGTTCTGGGTGCCAGTTGGGGGATCATATTGACTCTGAACGCTCATTTGCAGAACAGCTTGAGGCCCCCTTGCATTTGGGTTGAGAACCTGTCTGTCCTGTGTCTGGTGGAAGGTGCACCACATCCCTGGTGTCTACCCAGCAGACACCCCCTCCTGAGTAGAGGTGGGCAGATTGGCTTCTGGGCAAATCTCAGGTGATCTCTTTACCAACACCCCGTTTTGAGCTAGTGGTCTCTCCAAGACTCAGACTCAACTGGAACCCAAGACCAGGTCCATCCATGTCTGTGAAAGGATATCAAAAATGCAGGAGCAGAGGGCTATGAGGGCAACCCTTTTCCTAATGCAGTGTGGGGCGGGGGAGCAGGACTGTCTGCCTACTCATTCATTCATTCATTCATTCATTCATTCATTCATTCATTCATTCATTGTTCATTCCTTCATTCATTCCTTCAATAGTTTGTGTGTAGAAATTATACCCATGCACCAATCACAGACAAAGAAATTGAAACCGTTATTAAGAATCTCCCCAACAACAAAAGTCCTGGACCAGATGGCTTCACAAACGAATTCTACAAAACTTTCAGGAAACAGTTAATACCCATACTTCTTAAGCTATTCCATAAGATTGAAGAAACAGGAATACTCCCTTCCACCTTTTATGAAGCCAACATCACCCTGATACCAAAAGCTGATAGGGACAGAACAAAAAAGGAAAACTACAGACCAATATCTCTGATGAACATTGCTGCCAAAATATTAAACAAGATCTTGGCCAACCGGATACAGCAACACATCAAAAAGATTGTTCATCATGACCAAGTGGGATTCATCCCAGGAATGCAAGGCTGGTTCAAAATCCGTAAGTCAATCAATGTCATTCACCACATCAATAAAAGCAAAGCCAAAAACCACATGATTATCTCAATAGATGCAGAGAAAGCCTTTGACAAAATCCAATACTCATTCATGCTCAAAACTCTACAAAAAATGGGAATAGATGGGAAATTCCTCAAGATAGTGGAGTCTATATATAGCAAACCTACAGCCAACATCATACTCAACAGACAGAAGCTGAAAGCATTCCACCTCAGATCGGGGACTAGACAGGGCTGTCCACTGTCACCGTTACTCTTCAACATAGTATTGGAAGTTCTTGCCATAGCAATCAGGCAAGAGAAAGAAATCAAAGGAATACAGTTTGGAAGGGAAGAAGTCAAGCTCTCACTATTTGCAGATGATATGATAGTATACATAGAAAGACCTAAAGAATCCAGCAGAAAATTACTGGAAGTTATTAGGCAATATAGCAAGGTATCAGGCTACAAAATCAATGTACAAAAATCAGTGGCATTTCTTCATGCAAACACTAAATCTGAAGAAGAAGACATCCAGAAATCACTCCCATTTACTGTTTCAGCAAAATCAATCAAATACCTAGGTATAAAGTTGACCAAAGAAGTGAAAGATTGTATGCTGAAAACTATGAGTCGCTACTCAAGGAAATAGAAACTGATACCAAGAAATGGAAACATATCCCATGCTCATGGATTGGAAGAATAAATATCATCAAAAGGAATATTCTCCCCAGAGCCATATACAAATTTAATGCAATACCCATCAAAGTTCCACCAAGCTTCTTTAAGAGAATAGAACAAACACTACAATCATTTATCTGGAACCTGAAAACAGCTAGAATTGCCAAAACCATCTTGAGGAAAAGAAACAGAAATGGAGGCATCACACTCCCAGACCTTAAACTATATTATAAATCCATCATCATCAAAACAGCATGGTACTGGAACAAAAATAGGCACACAGACCAGTGGGACAGAATTGAAAGCCCAGAAGTAAATCCCAACACCTATGGGCATCTAATCTTTGATAAGGGGGCCCAAAGGATTAAATGGAAAAAGGAGGCTCTCTTCAATAAATGGTGCTGGGAAAATTGGGTTGTAACATGCAGAAGAATGAAATTGAACCACTTTATCTCACCAGAAACAAAAATCAACTCCAAATGGATCAAAGACCTAGATGTCAGACCAGAAACAATCAAATACTTAGAGGAAAACATTGGTAAAACACTTTCCCACATACACCTCAAGGACATCTTTGATGAGTCAAACCCAATTGCAAGGAAGACTAAAGCAGAAACAAACCAATGGGACTACATCAAATTGAAAAGCTTCTGCACATTCAAAGAAACTATTAAACAAACAGAGAGACCCCTCACAGAATGGGAGAAGATCTTCACATGCCAGACATCAGACAAGAAACTAATCACCAAAATATATAAAGAGCTCAGCAAACTTAGCACCAAAAAAGCAAATGACCCCATCCAAAAATGGGCAGAGGATATGAACAAAACATTCACCTCAGAGGATATCCAAAAGGCTAACCAACATATGAAAAACTGCTCTAGGTCACTGATTGTCAGAGAAATGCAAATTAAGACAACACTAAGATACCACCTCACTCCTGTAAGAATGGCATACATCAAAAAGGACAGCAGCAACAAATGCTGGAGAGGATGTGGGGATAGAGGAACCCTTTTACATTGCTGGTGGGAATGTAATTTGGTCCAGCCTCTGTGGAGAGCAGTCTGGAAAACTCTCAGAAGGCTAGACATGGACCTTCCATATGATCCAGTAATTCCTCTCCTGGGGTTATACCCCAAGGACTCCATAACACCCAACCAAAAAGAGGTGTGTACTCCTATGTTCATAGCAGCACAATTCATAATAGCTAAAACCTGGAAGCAACCCAGGTGCCCAACAACAGATGAGTGGCTGAGAAAGCTGTGGTATATATACACAATGGAATACTATGCAGCTATCAAGAACAATGAACCCACCTTCTCTGACCCATCTTGGACAGAGCTAGAAGGAATTATGTTAAGTGAACTAAGTCAGAAAGATAAAGATGAGTATGGGATGATCCCACTCATCAACAGAAGTTGAGTAAGAAGATCTGAAAGGGAAACTAAAAGCAGGAACTGATCAAATTATAAGTAGGGCACCAAAGTAAAAACCCAGTGGTGAGGGGTAGACATGTATCTTCCTGGGTCAGTGGGGGGTGGGAGTGGGTGGGAGGATATGGGTCACAGTCTTTTGGTGGTGGGAATGGTGTTTATGTACACTCCTAGTAAAATGTAGACATATAAATCACTAGTTAATTAATATGAGAGGGGGAAAACCAGTTGTATGTCTCAAAGTTTCTCAAAACACAAACTGAATCTTTTTAATATATAGGCTGTGTATTTGATATGCGGACTCTCTCAAAAGCCTAGACCAAGTAGATTAGAAGCATCCAATAGCACAGCTATATACAAGATACTGGATACTGTACAGCAAACCATAACAAAAGGACTTTTCAAAGTTAACCCAATTAACAAATAATGTGATGATAACATTAACTATCGATTGTCTTTTTGAACCCTAAGACAGCAGGAACCTCACATCTCCACTATAGAGCCCCTACTTCCCCCAGTCCTGGAACCCTTGGACAGGGCCCACTTTCCCATATGTGTCTCCCAATCCAAATCAAATAATATTGCATCTGCTAATCACAACCTAACCAACGCAACGATTGCCACCTCAACATGCTTCACCTCAGACTGTGTCCAGAGACTTCACATGTGGAATGACAACCCTTCAGCTTCATTACTCGGGTGAGACCTTTCCTTTTATAGTACACTCTAATTTCATCTCAGGTAGTTCACTTTCTAACAAAGTCCCATAACCTAGATATACACCAGTTTCTGTGAGAGAGAGCTTATGTTCACACGTATCCATAAACTACTGCAAAATATATATCTGAAAGCAGAAGTACACTAGAGTTTGCAGTGAGTACCTCCCTAACACTTCCTCTCCACTATTCCAAGCTTGGGATCCATGATTGCTCAACAAATTGTTTGGCCTCGTATGTTAACTCTCCTTTCAATCACCAGGTTCCAGATGCCACCAGGATGCTGGCCAGGCTTCCCTGGATTGAAGACCCCACCAATGTGTCCTGGAGTAAGGTGTCTCCCCAGAGACCCACCTTACTAGGGAAAGAGAGAGGCAGACTGGGAGTATGGACCGACCAGTCAACGCCCATGTTCAGCGGGGAAGCAATTACAGAAGCCAGACCTTCTACCTTCTGCAACCCTCAAAGACCCTGGGTCCATGCTCCCAGAGGGATAGAGAATGGGAAAGCTATCATGGGAGGGGGTGGGTTATGGAGATTGGGTGGTGGGAATTGTGTGGAGTTGCACCCCTCCTACCTTATGTTTTTGTTCATTAATCCTTTCTTAAATAAAAAAAAATTATACCCATTAGTGGGTTTCTCTTGTGTGGGACCAAGAGACTATTGTTTTCTTTCATTTATGTCTTCTTCTCTAGTCTCCGCACGAGTGGCATTACTCGCCTCTGGGTTATCTGCTTCCTCTCATGCATTCTAAATTTTTTTCATTATCTTTATTTATTTATTGGATAGAGACAGCCAGGAATTGAGAGGGAAGAAGGGTGGTAGGGAGAGAGACAGAGAGACACCCACAACGCTGCTTCACCACTCTCAAAGCTTTACCCCTGCAGTTGGGGACAGGGGGCTCAAACCTGGGTCCTTGTGCATTCTGATATGTGTGTTCAACCTGGTGTACCACCACCTGGTCCCCATCTCATGCGTTCTAGAAAGTGTCAACTTCTGTAACCCAATACTGCAAATAGAAATAAGGACACGGAAAACTCATTCTTGCAAAAACGCACTATGCTCAGCTCTGTGGTTGCATCTGCAAAACTCCACTGCCTCTGTGGCAGCTGGAGGCAAGGGTGTGGCGGACTGCGGGAGGTTCAGGGAGGTACTAGAGGGGCGTGGGGCGGGATGGGCTCACAGAGAAAGACATGAACCTCCGGGAGTGCTTCAGAGAGACAACTCAATTTTATTGGGGTGAGGACAGATTTATATATGGTGTAGAAAAAGAAGTAAATTGGCAAAAAGGGAAAGACCAATAGAGGAAGATCAGTCCAAATAAGGAATATTGGGGAGAGGTCCGTTGCTGGTATGCACAACAAGGTGGCTAGTGAAGGAATTTGTGGCCAGGAGAGTGGGGCTAATCTTATCTCTGGCCTGGGGGCCTCTTTTATTGCTAGGCAGTGATCATAAGGTGGGAAGTGCCTGTCAAGCTCTTTGCAGAGGGAACCCGGGGTTCAACCCCCCTCAAGGTCTGGGGTTGCCTAGGGACCTCTCCCCACAAGCTCTGCATGGAAGGAAAACAATGGGTATCAAGGCCACATGGACAAAAGCAGCAGGCTTGGCAGGCAGGTCTGGGGAATGTGACCCCCTCTCCTGGTCTTTGCTGGGGCAGCTTCCCAACAACAGCTCCACTGGACAAGAGCACACTTTTCCTTGCCTTGTGATGACTCACAGGCAATTTTAAAACATAGAGAGGATGATAATGGCCATTGTTTTTCTCTGGAGACACTTGCAGCCAAACAGATGTGCAAAGTAGGGCCCCATCAGCCACTGACCTTTGCTAAAAATAAGAATGTTTCCTTTTTGGTTGTTGCTTCTCTGCGAATTGTTGTATCTTGTTTATCTGGAGTAAGAAGGATTACACCTAATTAAGCACTGTCATTGCCAAGGATTTAATTGCAATCTCTGAATATTTTGCCTTCTTTCTTTTTCTTTTTCTTTCTTTCTTTCTTTCTTTCTTTTTTTTTTTTTTTTTTTTGAGCTGTGTGGCGAGTTCTTAATTACTGTCTTCTAACCTAGGGTTTTTTTTTTTTTTTTTTTTTTTTTTTTTTTTGTCAACAATAAATCAGCCTCCTTGCTGTGGTGCCACAGCAGTCTTTCCCTTGGGCCATCAGTGTCTGAAGTCACCCGCCAACCTTCCCTTAGAGTCGAATCCCTTAATTCACTGAATAATTAGATTTCCATGAAAACTAAAGAAGGCTGCCCCTTGACAAGGAGTATGTCTCTGTCATTTACGATCTCTGCACACCTTGAACACTTTTTATGGATGTCTCTTTATATTTTAGTGAAAGAAAAGCCAATTAGCTATAAACTGATTACTAACAGCATAATCAGGGTCATTTCATTGCTACAAATCAATCAACAAAATGCTAATTACAGATGGTCCTTTAGACTTGGAGTAATCTATTAGTAATTAAAGTGAAGTGTAAATCCAACCTCGATCTTAATTGTAGCCAAAAGGCACAAACGTCTTTTGTTGACCGAGATGATGCTGTTATTTTGCTTAACGTGCAGGGAAAGTCATCAGCTGTCTAGGACACTCACAGAGCTAATAACATTTTTAGAGGCTGTCATTGGAGGGTTTCTTGGGAAATGTGACCAGTTGATGCTTTGGGAAGATAGGATATTTCTTCTGAATCATCTATAATTTGATCTGCATTTTTATTATGCATATAAAAGAAGCTTTTTTTCCCCCCTCTTCCCTTTAAGAGAGAATCTTAAATCTCAGGTCTGACTCCATCTTATGTGACTCATTTCCTTCTCAGCTAAGGGTGGCAGGTAGTTGGGTGAGGTGGAGCAAATGTGCTGAAAGGGGATGGAGGGTGGCAAACCTGGCTGAGTTGCAATGTGCAAGGACCTGGGCTCAAGCCTCCGGTGCCCACCTGTGGTTGGGGGAGGCAGAAGGGGGAAACCTTGTGAGTTGTGAAACAGGTGTTTCTCTGTCTCTCTTACACTCTGTATCTCCCTTCCCTCTTGATTTTTGACCGTCTCTATCTAATAAATGACTAAAGATAATTTAAAAAGAAGGAAAGAAAGAGTCTGGAGTGGAATGATCCAGTTGGTCCTTGGGGCATGAGACTGCGAGAGCTGGCTAGACCAGGAGAGGAGGGCCATGAGGGAGGCCGTCTTTCTCAGTTTACCCACAGAGGTTCCTTACTAAGTCTTTACATGATTTGTACTTATCACATTAAACTTACTATATGTTGAAAGCTTTAAAACATTTTATATGTGAGAAAACTCAAAGCCACAGAGGAGGCTGGAGATAGGGAGACTTGAGGTTCAGGGGTATGGGTCACAAGGGCAAAGGACTTGTCAGATTTAAACACCAGATTAGCCAAAATTGTTGCGAACAAAACTTATTTGTTGAGAATCACTTGCAGAGAAGCAGCTTCTGTCCACCAGTAGCAAACACTCATCCTAGACCAGATAATACTGTGTGGTTGCCCTGGAGGGGTCTGTCTCAGGCAGTATCTGCCAGTTGGGTAGCAGGACTTATCCTTGCTGAGGGCTCTCCAAGGAGGGTGGCTTCCCCCACATGAGTTTGATTTTTTTTTTTTTTTGTCTCCAGGGTTATCATTGGGGCTTAATGCCAGCAATATGAATTCACCATTCCTAGTGGCCATTTTCTCCCCCATTTTATTGGCTAGGACAGAGAGAAATTGAGAGGGGAGGGGAAGGCATAGAAGGAGAAAGATAGACACCTGCACACCTGCTTCACGGCCAATGAAGCGTCCCTCTATGCAGATGGGGAGCTGGAGGCTCAAACCTGGGTCCCTGCGCTGGTCCTTGTGCTTAGTACTATGTGTGCTTAACTGGGTGTGCCACTGTCTGTGCCCACTTCACATTGGTTTTTACTGCTTGTGCTTGGTTTGCCTGTGGGCGGGCTTGGGAAAGCTAGACTCCTATCCTTGGAGATGAGAAAAGCTGCAGGAAGGCATGAAGTGGGGATTGCCACCTTTGAATTTGCTCACTGACACCTCCCAGAAATAGTCCATGCCTGTGGGGTCATCTGAAGGCATCTTGTCAGGCAGTGGAGATATCAGAGACAGAGCTGGACCACCCAGCTGGGACCTTAAGTTAGAAGTGACCATGAGATGCAGCCAGTTCTGAGGACCAGAGTCATCTCTGGGTGGAACTAATGCCTGAGGCCTGATGAGATAGCCTCTGGCATTTGTCCTCTGGTCTAATCAGGGGACCTGGAAGACACAGGACATCTGGAGTGCTAGCCCGCAAGAATGAGAATTCTTTTCTTGCCATTTTGTCTCCTTGAATCCATTGCCCTGTGTGAATAATAGGAGACTGAACGAGGATACCTCTCAGGGCCCATTAAAGACCAGAGCACAAAGTGACCCGTGTTTCTTTGAGTGCAGACAAATGCTCACCAGGTCAACCACAAGCAGGTAGTCAGCTGTGGTGCTGACCCTGTCTGGTCTTTGGTCCTGTGGGCCAGGATGATTCAGAGAGCTGGGCTCCCAATTCAGCCCTGGTCCTTTATCCCTCTGCTTCTTATGGGGAACTTCTCAGGAGGAGGTGGCATTGGTGGCTGTGCTGGCAGGGCCTGGGAGGGTTTGCAACATGAGGTGAGAGCCAAGCAGACGAAGATGGATGACCGCTAAATAAGCTGGGTGCTTATTCCTAGCACTCAGATTTGCAGTTTGCATTCATTAGCAAAGCAAAGGCTTCACAGCTGTGATTTAGGGTGTGAATTGTAGAAAGCATCTGTGCCTGGAAGGCAGGAGTAAAAGCCTTCTGGGTCCTTCCCTAAGGCTCCACAGCTCCCTAGGGCCTCTCCTGTAGCTCTCACTTCCAGGGCTGCTTTCTGGTATGGAGCAGCCAGAAGGGAACTTCTCCTGCACATTACTGATGAGTTTTCTTAGAAGAGGTTGCTGTGCCAGGAAAGATCTGGAGAATAGGATACAAACCTAAGGTCACGAGCAGCCAGGGAGTTCAGTGCCTCTATCCTCCCTGGATTGCAGGATTGTTATAAGGTTTGGGGCATGAAATGAAGTCCATTATTAACACACCAGCACCCTGCAGGCCCCCTTCCTAGTGCTCTGTTTTCCTTGAGCATATTTCTAAGTATTTGCATATCATCTTAAAGCATCGGTGCCGCACGCTGTTAAACTGCAGCTCTGTTGCATAGCTCTCACTGAAAACATGCATTATCTCAAGTCCTGAGGGTCACTGAGTGTCCTGGCTTATGTCATTCTGGACAAGCAGTCCCACCTCCCACATGCCCAGTGGGGGCTTAGAAGAAGGCCACATGAGGGACAGACTCAGTGAGGTCTGGGCACAGTCAGAGTTGACAGACCCAGTGAAGTCTGGGCACAGTCAGAGTTTTCTATGTGCCGAGTTGTTAGTGCTTCCAACAGATGCTTAACCGTCACAGGAAGGCCTGGTGACTGTCCCCAAGGGCAGGGGTCCAGAGGACAGCACAAGATGCCAGCCCAGTGGGGCTCCCTGCCCAGTGAGGTGAAAAGGAGCAGATTAGACAGAATATAGAGCTTTATACCCAGGGAAGAACCCACATTTGAAAAGGAAATAAAGTCCTTGAATTAGTCACAATGCCAAATCCAACATTTCTTGGATGTTCCTCAAAAGGAGTCATGCAGATGTTTTGGGAATTAGGCTCCACGTGGTAAGGCTCTTTGGAAGGAGAGGAGGTCTTTCTATTTATTTATTTATTTATTTTCCCCCTTTTAAATCTATTTTTCATTTTTCCTTTTATTGATTTAATAATGATCGACAAGACCATAGGATAAGAGGGGTACAATTCCACATGATTCCTACCATCAGAGTTCTGTATCCCATCCCCTGAACTAGAATTTCCTATTTTTTGTCCCTCTGGGAGTGTGTACCCAGAATCATTATGGGGTGCAGAAGGTGGGAGGTCAGGCTTCTGTAGTTGCTTCTCTGCTGGACATAGTCATTGACAGGTCAATCCATACTCCCAGTCGGTCTCTCTCTCTTTCCCTGGTGGAACAGGGTTCTGAGGAGGCAGGGTCCCAGAGTACATCGGTGAGGTCTTATGTCCAGGGAAGTCAGGTTGGCATCATAGTAACATCTGCAACTTGGTGGCAAAAAAGGCATTAAGATATAATGCAGAACAAATGGTCTAATAATCAGGAATTTAAAGGTAAGACTAGAGAAAATGAGATTTAGGGTCTCCATTTTAGAAAAGGTTAGTAGATCTATTTTACATATATTCTAAGGGGCCCATGACTTTGCTAATTTTGCCTGAAACCAACAGCTAACATACAGGTGGGCTAAAGGTATTGCCTGAGGAGATGGTGTCAGAGTTGAAAATAGAACTAGAAGGCTGGATCAGGGCAAAGAGTAGCTCCCAAACATGGGAAAAGTATATAAGTATCGTTAACTGTAACCCTCATCAGTTTGTTCTGGGGCCCATATTCAGCACGGGAGCCTGTGTGACCTCGGTATCCCTGTAGGTCTGAGCTCACATTCTGTGGTCATCAGTAGGAACATTCTGGGCTGCTCTCATTTCAGGACCTGTCTTCCTAGAGTGGCAGAGTATGTTGACCCAACCTCCCTTTGGAGAATGGGGCAGTCCCTACCTGCACTAAGGGCAGTCCTAAGAAGGTAGGGGTTTGTCTATCAGGAGGGTTTATTGGAAGATTTAGCTGACAGAAGCTGGTTCATATTAAACTAGGTTGGGAAACTGAGGCTTCCATCAAAACACACAAACTACAAGTGCTACCCACATGTACAGATACCATACATACTGAACACCCTCTACATGCACCACATCATACAGGTACCATCCAGCCCACCTCTCTCTCTCTCTTTCTCTCTCTCTCTCTCTCTCTCTCTCTCTCTCTCTCACTCTCTCTCTCTCACACACAAACACACACACACACACACACACACACACACACACACACACACACACACTGTCCTGAGAACTCACTGATTTGGGGACAGGCATATTTTCTGTGGGCCCCGTAGAAAGCATGTCCATCAGCCTTGGCCTTGTGTGTGCTCAATCTGCTTGTCTCTTACTGGCAGAAACAGTGATGAGGCCCACAGGGGGTTCCCTGTGACATCAGTTATCCCTCCTGGTAGCCTCTGTGTTGGTTAGTTGAAGTCAGAATCTGGAGCTAGAGACATGTGGGACAGGAGACTCCTGGAGGAGTTACTGGATGGTTCCAAGAGACACATCAGGTCACAGATATGCACATTCACAGTCGTTATTCCAGAAACCCGCTGTAGGAGTGAGGGAACTCACAAACGTACTGATGTTGGCATAGGGGACCCTCTGTGACCTGTTCAGAGCCTGGAATGGTACCAGCATGGTCCTGGAACCCAGGCTGGAATCAAGGAGCATCCCTGTCTCTGATTTAAAATAAAAAGGGAGGGAGGCAGGGTTCACTGCTGAAGGCTTTTCTGTGATTTCAGAGTCAGCCAACACCAAGTCCAGATCCTGAACTCTGCCCTTCTTGCCCTGCTGGGCAACTGGTCCTCCTTGGGGCTTCCAGGAATGTGGACCCCATGTTCCTTTTGCATGGCCTCTTTCCCACGTGCATGGGCTCTGCGTTTGGTTGGCTTGTGTGTGACACAGCTGTGTTGTGCACAGGCCCCTGGAGCCCCAGGTCATCTGGGTCAGAATTTTTTTGCTAGATTTCCACCATCCTAACAGCACAGCTAAAGCTTGTCTGAGGACTTATAAAACCTTAAAATAACTCAGTGATGACCTGCAAAGTCTAATTAGAGAAATGACCTGTTAAGGGGAAGTGGAGATCAGCCTGCAGTTGTCACCTCCTTCATTTCCTGCCTGCAGGATGAGGTGTGACAAAACCTCTGTCCCCAGAGGCATGGGTCTCTACTCACTTAGTAAACACAGCTCACCTGTGCAGTGCACCTGCTTCTGGCTCTGTGGTATCCTGCTCTCTTGTCTCTTTATCTGGAGCTCAGAACAGTGAAGCCCTGATGATGACAAAAAGGGGAGAGGCCCTTAGGAGCTCAGCAGACCCACTGGCCAGCTCTGAACATCACCGTTTCCTCTGGAAAACACGGAGCTGGTTCTCAACTGCAGCCTCTGACCAGCTCTGGCTTTGGGGCTGCTTCCTTGTATGGGGCTGACGCAGGATGCTGAATCTCCTGGTCTCCTGGTAAGCCATGTGCTTGGTGCCCTGAGGTTGCATTTTGCTGCAAAACAAGTCACTTCTCTCACCTTGTTTCAGAGCACGCTTCACTTACTTCCGGTGTCCCAGGCTGGCTGCTCGTTGCGTTGATTAGGTTGTGATCTGCGGATGCAATATTATTTGATTTGAATTGAGAGCAGCATGCAGAAAAGCGAGCCACTTCATTACTCGGGTGAGACCTTTCCCTTCATAGTATTCTCTAATTCCATTCCAGGTGTTCCACTCCCCAATAAAGTCCCCAAACCTAGATATAGTCCAGGTCCCCTGAGATAGAGCATAGGTTCACCCGTGCCCATAAACTAGGGGAAAATATATACCTGAAAGCAGAATTACACAAGAGCTGCAGGGAATACCCCCAACACTTCATCTGCACTATTCCAGTCTTTAGGTCCATGGTTGTTCAACAATTTGTTTGGCTTTGTATGTTAACTCTCTTTTCAGCCACCAGGTTCCGGATGCCAGCAAGATGCTGACCAGACTTCCCTGGACTGAAGACCCCATCAATGTGTCCTGGAGCTCCACTTCCCCAGAGCCCCACCCTACTAGGGAAAGAGAGAGACAGACTGGGAGTATAGATCGACCAGTCAACACCCATGTTCAGTGGGGAAGCAGTTACAGAAGCCAGACCTTTCACCCTCTGCAACCCACAACGACCCTGGATCCATACTCCCAGAGAGATAGAGAATGGGAGGCTATCAGGGGAGGGGATGGGATATGGAGATCGGGTTATGGGAATTTTGTGGAATTGTACCCCTCTTATTCTATGGTTTTGTAAATGTCTCTTTTCTTAAATAAAAAACAAACAAACAAAAACTAAAAGAGCCTATCTGGTTGTGACTTCCAGGCTGTGAACTGGGTTGAGCAGTGAGTTGCCAGTTTATTTCACGTGCAGAGCTGCTCACATGTCTCCAGCTGTCAGCCACCATAAGCAAGATGAAAGTTTGTACCGAACAGCTGCTTAGAGAGCCCCTCATCTGGGAACTGGGAAAGCAAAAGTCACTCACGCCACATAACCAGCTGCTTTTTCCCACCTGGAGTAAACATTCTCATTTAAAATGTGTTCATAATGGTGGGGGGCTGCTGGTGGCACACTTGGTTGAGTGAACATGCTACCAAGTACAAGGACCCAAGTTCAAGCCCCTGGTCCTCACCTGTGGGGGGCAAACTTCATGAATGGTAAAGCAGAGCTGTAGGTCTTTCTCTCTAGTCCTCGCTCCCCTCACAATTTCTCTTTGTTACATCAAATATTAGAAAAAGAAAACAAAGCACTACAAAAAGGAATGTTAAAAAGTTCTAGATTGGATGCTTTTTAAATTAAATAAATAAAATTAGTTCAGGGGAATTATGGAAGGACAGTCCTCCAGAGGCTGCAGAATGCCCCCTGACCTGTTAGTTATTTCTCTCCCAAACCTGGAGCCTTTGGAACTCACTGTGGTGGTCACTCACTTCATGCCTGAGAAACCTGGCCTGGAGGGGAGCCTGAGGAAGTTGGAGACAGGGATGTTGGGCCCTGGTGTCCTAGGAGTGGAGGAAACACAGTCTTTATGCAAAAGACTCATACCTGGGGCTTCAGACTTTCAGGTTCAATCCCAAGCACCCTCATAAACCAGAGATAAAACTTTGTTATGGTGGAAAGAAGGAAAAAAATTTTTCTTTCTTTTTTTTTGTTTTGCCTCTAAGTTTATTGCTAGGGCTCAGTGCCAGCTCTATGAAGCCACTGCTCCTGGTGTCCAACTCCTCCTCCTCTTTTCCGTTTTATTGGATAGGACAAAGAGAAATTGAGAGGGAAGGGTGAGGTAGATAAATAGATAGAGAGAAAGATAGATAGACACCTGCAGACCTGCATCACTGTTGGTATGCTTCTAATTCTGCTTTAAAAAACCCCTTCTGTTTCATTTGGTTTAATCCCCCCTGCAATCTATTTACATAACACTGTATTCTATTTACACAACCTCTGTTAACAAGCACCACCCTCCCTCCAGGGCATTGGTGGTTTAGTGGTAGAATTCTTGCCTGCTCTGCCCCCCTCCTTGTCATACCCTGATTTTCACCAGTCACTTTTCTCTCCACCCTCTCTGCGTCGCATCCTGTTCCCACCCTACTGGGCTAGTATATTTATAAGGACAAGATTGTTTGTAGAGTTAGTTTAGCTTAGCTTGGTATAGATTGCACTGCATCCTGCATGAATAAAGAGATACTGCGTACAACCCAGCCATGAGTACCTGGTCGTCTGTTACCTGCCCGTGAAGCCAGCCTATCGAAAACAACACATCACTACTTGGGAACCCTCCCCTACAGGTGGGAAAGAAGGAAAATTTATATATAAAAAAATAAGTAGAAAAGAAAAAGAAGAAAGACAAATAATGGAGTCCGGGGATAAACTCAAGGGCTTTCCCATACTGCAGTGGTATTTCAGGATACCACTGAGTTATCTCATGGAATCATTTTTTTCTTTCTCTTTTTGTAAAGCTAGTAAGAATGTAGTCTACTTTCTGTCTGTCAGAGTACCCCTGTTTCTCTCACTTGGAGCAATGAGAGGAGGTGGGCTGCCTGACACCTGTTATTTCCTTGCCCCCCTTAGGGCCCAAAGGCCATGTCTGCCCACTATGTGGGGATATTTATGCTCAGTTCATCTTTTCACCACAAGCACAGTGGCACTGGGCAGATAATCTGTGACTCAAGATAAGGAGTTTGTGCACTGTACAGACATCCTGACCATGGAGACTCTGGGTTGGGGAAGATTTGGGGTGCAGAACAGAAGGGCCTCAAAACGACCCTTGGGATTGGCTGGGCAGCACACAAGAGGGAGGGTATGTTCATCCTGAATAGAAAAACCTTCTCCTCAGGCAGTGGGGGTGGGGTGGGGGGAAGAAGAAGGAGACAGCTCTGTGCTGTGGGAGCTGTCCTGAGTCCAGAGAGCTCAATACTTCGGTGCCAAACCGGATCTCTCCAAGTCCAGACCTGCCTGGTCTCTGTGATCAGATAGCCAGAGGCTGCACCCTAGAGGTGCCAAGGGGAGGCAGCCAACCCACTCCAGCTGCTGTGTATGATCCAACCTGCACATACTCATATCATTTGAGTGCTCGCACACAGCGGTCATGTTTCAGGCCAATGTGCCTCTACCAGTGCCTGATTTGCTTTCACATCAGTTTAGATGGTGTGAAGGTATTTTGTAGATATGCTACATCCACAGACAGCTGGTTTTCCTAAAAATTGCCACCTGACCTCTTCTAATCAATTCAGAGACCTAGAATTATCATTGTGGGATCCAGAAATTCTGGGAATCTAGTGAACAGTATGGAGATGATAGCTAGCAATGCCGAGTTATGCACCTGATGCTGCGAAGACAGTAGATCTTAAATGTTCTCACCAACAAAAGTGATTGGTAATTATGTGGTATGACAAAGGTGTTAATACTCAGGTGGTAATTGCTTTATGGTAGATGAGTGTGTCTTATCAACACATTGTAAACCAGGAATTTGCACTGTGCTGTGTGTCAATGATATCCCAGCACAGTGCAAAAAAAAAAAAAAAAAGCAGGATGAAGGTTTCCAGAAGATGGAATTGAGGCTTAAGATGGTAATAAGATCCTGCTGAGTGAGTTCTGGGTTCACAGCCTGCCTTGCAGATTTCTGTGTTCTCAGCTCCCCAAATGGCAAACGCTAGAAGAAGAAGAAGCTCCCTAAATAAGGTGTGTCCATTTCTCCACATCAGCCTCTTAACACAAATGTGCATACTCACATGCACACACACACAAGCATATGCTCTCACACACACACCTCTATATCCTCACATATGCTCATAACATTGCACACTTAGACATGTCTGTGGTCATACAAAGGGAAATGCAATGCACACAATCACACATGTGCACATGTGTGTGCATATACACCCATACTCAGAGTGGGCCAGGACATTTCCAGGTAGGCAGATCTGTTTCATCAGACCCGGTGACAACTCCTGTGAAAGCTTGTATAAGAATAATATGTTCTTGGTATCAGGTGAAATTTCCTTAACAATTTGATTGAGAGAGAAACCTGATCTTTGAAGAAAGAGGCGAGAGAATCATGGAAGTTAAAACACAGCTGTTGCCCTAACTTTTGGGCTCCTGAGATGCATAGGCCTGAGGAGCTTCATGGATTCCAGCCAGGGAGAGGTGAGAAAAGCATTCAAGAGGCTGGGAAAAGGAAGACATCTTTTCACTCCGTTTTCTCTGAGGGAATTCAAGTAAGAGCTTAGACTGAATTAACTTTTTTTTTTCCAAGAAGCAACTCATTTACTCTGGTCTGGGAAATTTTATTGTCCTCAGAGTAGAGTATGGTTACCCTAGGGGCTTCCCAGCAGCTACCACACTGGAAACCTGACTTTCAAAGTCTGATAAGAGTTCTTTCAATGCCCCTGATGATTTTCTTTCTGTGACTATTAAGAAGATAGTCCAACTACATTCAGTCAAACACAAAAAGATGAGATAAATGCTTCAAAGATATATTTTAAATAATTGAACTGCTGTTAATTAAAACATCAAATTGAACCATTTTTTTCTTTTGCTTGTAGGTTAGGCAAAGATTAAAAAATCATTTTTCTAACATCAGCAAATCTGAGTGTGGAGGGATTTTTATACACAATAGGTAAGAATGCCAATTGGAACAAAACTTTAAAGGTCCATTAAACAAAATGAATCAGAAGCTAAAAATAACGCATTGTAATAATATACTTTAGAATTTGACTCTCATGTCAATGGTTCTAAGTGCCACCCCCCCCACTCCTCCCCCTACACACTCAAATGACCTTTCATGTCATTTGATCCCAGGTGTGCATTTGAGAATTGTGGGCAATAGGAGTAATTGTCACCAACCTAAGTAGCAGTAGGCTAATTAAAGCATAATGGAAGTGTCAGGTCATCAATCACGTTCAGGGGCTCCAGACTTACTTAGAAACAAGACTAACTGAAGACTAGTCTGCATGCTATGGCTCCATCTTACCAATTCATTCATTCATTCATTCATTCATTCATTCATCTTACCATTTTATTCATTCATTCTTTTTATAAGTTTTTTTGATCTGAGATGAGCTTGGTTGACAAGCCTATACTTGCTTAGAAGTAGTTCCTTATGTTCTCAAGATGCATTGCCTCACCAAAGCACCAATACCCCTGCACCAATGTCCACTGAACCACGTCCCGAGCCTCCTCTTCAACTCCCTTTGTTAACCACCATTCTGCATTCTGAGTCCCTAGTCCTAGTCCTAGTTGAATTGTTTATTTTCTTTGCCTTTTTTGTTTCCACCATAGAGATGAAGTCATTTATAGTTTCATTTTGCATTAATCCCTTTAGTATTTCCTATAGGTCTGGTTTAGTGCTAATGAATTTCTTTAGCTGTTGTTTGTCTACAAGGTTTTTAACTCCTCCTTCAAACCAGATTTATGATCTAGTTGAATAAAGTGGTCTTGCTGGAGGTCTTTTGCATTCAAATCTTTCTTCGTCCTTTCTAAACTTTAGAGCTTCTGTAGAGAATCAGCTGATAGGCTTATGGGATTTCCTTTATTATAGGTCACTCTTTGCTTTTTTTTTCTTTTCTCTAATAACCTTCTGAGTCCTATCTCTGTCTTTGATCTTTGCTGTTTTAATTATTATGGGCCTTAGTGAACTTAGGTTTGGATTTACTTTTCTTGGAGCTCTCTGAGTTTCCTGGATATGGGGTCTATTTCTTTTAATTTTAAGAAATCCCCATCTAATATTTCTTCAAATGTAATTCTGTTTTTTACCTATTCTCCAAAAGGAAATAGATAGAGATAGATATGCATTAGAGCAAATGGAGATAGTATGCGAGTTATGGGATATCAGGAGGAACAACATTTGTATCATAAGAGTATTTATTTATTTATGATTTAATAATAATTGACAAGATTGTGGGATAAGAGGGGTACACATCCATACAGTTCCCATCACCAGAATTTCATATACCTTCCCCTCCATTAGAAGGTTCCTTATTCTTTATCTCTCTAGGACTAGGGGCACAAGATGTTTATGGGGTGCAGAAGGTGGGAGGTCTGGCTTCTGTAACTGCTCCTTCACCAGATATGGGCACTGGCAAATCTATTCATACTCCAGCCCATTTCTAGTTTTCCTTGGTGAGGTAGGGCTCTGGAGAGGTGGGGTTCCAGGGTATATTGATGAGGTCATCTTCCCAGAGAAGTCAGGTTGGCATCATTGCAGCATCTGCAACTTGGTGGCTGAGAAGCATTAAAATACTAAAGCAGGACAAATTGTTTAATAATCAGGAACCTAAAGGTAAGAATACAGCAGATGAGACTTGGGAGCAAGGAACCTTCCTCATTCTCTGTAAAATCCATATTTCTCCCAGACTTGGAGCCTTTGGGGGTATTGCTCATTTTCCCTCATGCTTTTCTTGATCCATACCATTTGATACTGCATCTGCTGATCTCAACCAAAGCAAGACAACCAGTGTCACCTTGACATGCTTATTTATTTTTTGGTGCTTGGTAATGAACTCAGGCCTTTGTGTCTGTGTGATAACATTGAGCTGCCTCCTGGTTCAGTTGTTGTTGTTGTTGTCACTGGGGCTTCACCACTCCAGGCTGACTTTTTCAGATGGAATGACAGAAACAGAGATAGAGAGACAGAAAGAAAGACATCACAGTAATGAAGCTTTCTCAGTATATTGAGGACCAGGCTGGGATCTGGGTTATGCACATAGGAAAGTCTGTATTTCTTTAGAAATAAGGAGAAGAGGGGGAGAGAGGCCAAAGCCCTACTCCAGCTTCTGTCTTTATTTTGCCCATGGAGATTAACCCAGAGCTTGAGGCATGAGCACACTGAATCACCCCTGGAGTCACCAACTTAACACACAGATTCACATAAAAAGTCTTAAATGGCACAATGTGATCTAGATTTGTGAATGAAGCTGGGTGAGCTTGCTCATCTCTGAGCTCCTTTTGACCTGAGTGAGCATCCCAGAAGAGTCTGTGTAGGGTAGGACCAGAGGGACAGCAGGCAGAGGAAGGAGGAAGACAGAGGCCTAAGCAGACATGAGAGTGCTGGCAGACAGTCTTCTGTGTGGATTTCTCTTGTAGGTTCAAGAGAGGAGACACATGATAAAGAATCAAGAGCAAAAAGTGGGAGGTAGGGGGCAATCTAAGAGTCTTTATCAACTGACCAACCTCAGATTCTTCACTCTTCCTAGAAGATTAAGTAGTGGAACACATTCAGGAAGCTTTCTCTAGAGCCCACTATTTTCTGGAGGATAGGCAGGATGTTGGAGTGATCCCAGAGAAAGCATCTATCTTACCCATTGGCTTTATCCTACCACTATGTGTTGTCAAAATTGTGATGAGTAGCATAAGAATAGGAGCCAAATGATACGTGTTTTGTAAATCCAGGATTCTAGAAATCCTTCTGCCAGCTTCTGGAACTCCTTTCTTTTGCACATTTATTGGAAAACATTCTCAAACCTTTCAGACCTTCTCCTTAGTTCTTTTTTCATTAACTAACTTTGTGGAAACTGGCAGGAATGTAGCTAATACTGAAATAAAGGGAAAAAGAATAAGAAGCAGGGAGTTGGACTGGGAAGACAGTATAATCATTATGTGGAAGACTCTCATGCCTGAGGCTCTGAGGTCCCAGGTTCCATTGCCAGCTTCATCATAAGCCTGAGCTAAGCAGTGCTCTTCTCACCCCACTCTCTCATCTTTCTCGTTAAGACAAAAGAACCATGGAGTTAGTTATGTTGAAAATGTGTGGTTGCTTTCAAGATAATATTAATTTATTTCCCCCTGCAGTTTCCTGGTAATGGAGGACATCATCTGGATCATGTGAGACCTAAAACTACACAAACCCTGGGATTGGAATTTGTCTGAATTAACAACACTTCCTCTATGCTTCACACATATGAAATAATACCCATCATGCAGATGTTGCAAAACTGTTGTGATGAAGAACACAACTGAGTAGTGAAGGAAGACCTGGGAAGCCAGTGTCCAGCTGAAGACTAAGAGTTCCCTTTCCATTTTGGCTTGGGTCCATGTCTTTCCCTCCACGTTGTCATGTTGTATTCTGTTAGTTATGTGCCACTAACATTCTCGATTTATGAGGCCTTTTTTTTTTTTTTTACAGTTTTTATGATGTCTTTTGATGAACAGATGTTCGTATTTTAATGCAATTAAATTCATCAGTGTCTAATTTTATGACTGTTAGTTTGCTTTAAGCAATTGTTCTCTACCAGGAGGTAATTTTATGTCTCCAGATTATGAGAATTTTGTGATTTACCTTTCATGGTTTGTCTATCTGGTATGATGTTTGTCACATGACGTCAGATATGCAGTCACCTTCACTTCAGCTTTAATAATTAGAAAGATTTATTCTCTTACTATTTACAAAAAATGTTTTAAGATGTTTATTTATTTATCTTATGGGAGGAAATATCAAAGTATTGCCTCAGCATTAGTGGTATTGGGGATAAAACCAGGAGTCCCATGCATTCAAGCCCTGTATTCTATCCACTGAGCTACATGCCTGGGCACTGTGACTCACTTTTTCTTTTTCTTTTAAAGAATCACAAGTAGGGGTCTGGGTGGTGGTGTGTATGGTTGAGCACACATGTTACAATGTCTCCACATGCAGGGGGAAATCCTCACAACTGCTGAAACAGGGCTGCAGTTGTCTCTCTGTCTCTCTCCCTCTCTATCTCCCCCTACCCTCTCAATTTCTGGATGTCTCTATCCAGTAATTAAAGATAAAACATCATGACTATATACTAGATTTTATGAAGTCAATTTTTGCATATTTTAAGATACTTATAAAGTTTTTAAAAAAGCTAAGTTGAAGAATGATTCTTCTTCGTCTAGCATTTGCCCTTCTTCTGTAGCCAGTAAACAGCATCAGGTTGAGCCTGATGTAAAGTTTCGAGACCTCTTTTGAATCTGGAGAGGTGGCAGTCGTTGACTATGTGGGTCATAGTCTGTCTGTAGCCGCAGGGGCAGTTCGGGTCGTCTCTGGCTCCCCAGTGATGGAACACAGCGGTGCACCGGCCATGGCCTGTTCGATAGCGATTGAGGAGGGCCCGATCATAACGTGCTAGGTCAAAGCCGGGTTGACGCTTGCAGGGGTCTGTGATGAGGTGTTTGTTCTTTACCTCAGCTGACTGCCAACTCTGTTTCCAAGAGTCTGGAACAGAGAAGTTCAGTGTAGGCGTAGGGGACCAGATTGGATGACGAGACGTCAAGCGTTGGACAGGGTGGGCGAAGATATCCGCGTATATTGGCAGGTCCGGTCGAGCGTCGACGTGGGAAATGAACTTAGATGATGCCGCATCCCGACGAATATCTGGCGGGGCGATGTTGCTAAGAACTGGCAGCCATGGAACCGGGGTGGAACGGATGGTTCCAGAAATGATCCTCATGGAGGAATATAATTTGGAATCGACCAAGTGGACATGGGGGCTACGGAACCATCCTGGGGCACAGTATTCTGCAGTGGAATAGCATAATGCCAGAGATGATGATCGTAGTGTGGAAGCGCTCGCGCCCCATGAGGAGCTGGCCTGTCTTGCAATGATGTCATTCCTCGTACCCACCTTTGCTGCAGTTTTTATGAGATGTTCGTGAAATGACAGAGTGCGATCGAGAGTAACGCCAAGATACACTGGCTGGGCTTCATGCCGGATTCTCGTATTGTCAAGCTGCACATTAAGCTCACACGAGGCCGAGGCATGGTGTAGATGGAAAACAGATGATACCGTTTTTGCAGTGCTAGGGATTAGTCGCCATTTTTTACAATAATCAGATATCAGAGACATGTCTTTCATGAGTGTTGCCTCGAGGATGTCGAACTTGGATGCCTGAGTTGCACAGTAGATGTCTTTGGCGTAGATGAACTTCCTTGAAGAAGTTTCTGGGAGGTCATTGATGTAAATATTAAATAGCGTAGGAGCCAGAACAGAGCCCTGGGGGAGGCCACTTGAGACAAATCTCTATCTGCTAGACTTGTCACCCAGATGCACCCGGAATCTTCTGTTTTGGAGAAGAAACGATATAGTGTTGGCCACCCATGGAGGCAGGCATCCTGAGATCTTGACTAGGAGACCATGGTGCCAGACCTTGTCATAGGCTGCTGTCTTTAAATTCTTCTGGAATCCATTTTCAATGTAAGTTGAGAGGGCCAGGGCTTGTTCGCAGGTAGATCTTCCTGGGCAGAAACCAGCTTGGGCGGGTGATAGGAATTTCTCTGTAAGAGGAGAAATTCGTGACAGAAGCAGCCTCTCAAGGAGTTTGTAACACACGGAGAGGAGAGAAATTGGTCTATAGCTGGCAGCCAGTGTTGGGTCTTTCTTTGGTTTCAAAACTGCTAATATATGTAACTCTTTGTAGCATTCCTTAGATAAAATAAACATGATAATTATTTATATAGATGACTGAGTAATTCTAGTCATATTGCTGCTTAAAATTTTAGCACATATGTTCTACTTTGTCACAAAAATTACATTTGTCTAATTGAAGATCTGGAGAACATTTATTTCTTCTCTAGTTTTTGCAAACGTTTTTGTTAATACAGTATGCTTTATTCCTAAAGAGTTATGACATTCACATCTAAAAAACCCAGTCAGTTTAGCATTTTTAAACACATAATACATTTATTTGAAGTTTATGAAACTATTAGAATTTCAGTTTTTCACTTTTTGCTTCCCCACACTATGCTTAGATTCTTGGAGAAGCCTTATGATGAGCTTTCTGTTGTCTTTCTCTGACAGTCTCTCTTCATCTATAATTTCTTGGAGTCCTTCCATTTCATTTCTATCTGACTGAATTGGCATGACCATAAGCTTGTTTCTGCTGCCTTTCTGTTTATGCATCTATTGCGCTGGTTGTTGCCGGCCAGTAGGTGGTGCTATTGTGATCTCTGGGTTTTGCTTTGTTTATATGTTGGGTAGTGGAGGGGTAGGGAGCTGGGATTATGTTTCTTGTTTTCTTGAGCTTTTTGAAGTCTGTGTGGTTTGTATGTTGATTTCAGTCTGAAACCAAGCCGCAGGCATTTGCTACTGGGCTGCAGCTGTGTTCAGAAAAGCAGGGCTCATTGTACTGCAAGTTAGCTGCCAGCTGCCACAAATTACCCTTATGTTGTGGCAACAGACCAGACTTCTTTTGGTTACAAATGCTCCATGCTTGGTGTGTCCTTACCTGTATTTTTATAGGTTCCTACTCCTGGGGTCATGGATGAGAGTTTGAAAGGTTCTCTTCTCTCACAGCCAGCCAGCACTGCCGGTTTTTTGGCTGCTGCTACGCTCAGAGGGGAAATGGTGCTGTGCTCTGGTGCTGCTCCTAATTCTTTTGTGTTTGGTTTCCTTTCCCTTATCCTTTCTCACCCCAACCATGTGCACAAGCACCCAACTGAGGCTGTGGTGCTTCTGTGGGTGTCTCAGCTGCAGTTGGTGAGTCTTGTTAAGTTTGATAGTTGTTGGTATTTATTGTTTGGGGGAGGTTGGTTCTATTCCCTGCTACTCCATGGCCATACCTCCTGGAAGTCAATTTTTCATTTTTTAAAAATGTTACCATTTTCAGTGAATCAAAGTATTTTTTAAAGATTCCCTTTTGTATTTTCAACGCTGCATCTCTTGTCAGTTTTTTTTCCGATTTATTAATTTATTGGCTAGAGACAGAGAGAAATTGGGAAAGAAAGGAAAGATAGAGAGAGTGAGAGAGAGACTCTACCACCATTGGTCACTTCCATCAGGAACAGCATCTTGTGGGCCCTCTCAGGACCTTGCCCTCACTATAAAGCAGCAGTGGGAGGGATAGGCCCGTCTTCAAAAGGAGGCTGTGGGATCCTGCTCTGACACCTGAGGAAGACTGGTCCTGAAATAAATTCAGCCTGCACTGTTCCCAGCTGTGACCATGAGCTGCAAGCTCAGACCTATAGGGATTTAGAGATTACGCAGCTCTGGATATATATACATATATACGCCCTGGATCAGGTAGATGGAGGTAAATAGTTAATTTTATCCACAGAATTTTTTAAAGAATAGGAGCTACCCCTTGCCCTAATCCAACTTTCTAGCCCTTTTCTCTACTCTGATATCAGTCTCTCAGACAGTGTTCTTATCCGACTTCATGCTAGATATCAAAGTCAAGCAAAAACTACCATAGTTATGTGCCCTCAGGAACATGCCTGAAAGAAATGGACTCCCTAGCAGTCTTCTGCCCTAAGATACAAAATCCCATCTGCTTTATTCCTACTTTTTCTTTCCTGTTTATTAACCATTTTGTCACAATTTATGTCCTGCCTCCTTCCAGACACCAATCGCAGATACTATCATGATTCCATTCTGACTTCTCTGGGCAGACGACCTCACCAGTGTGTCCTGAAACCTCACTTCCCCAGAGCTCTGGCCACTGGGATGGATGGGGGGATGGGTTGACCTGCTGACACCCATGACCAGCAGAGAAACAATTACATAAGCTAGAACTCCTACCTTCTGTACCCCCAAAACAACCTTGATCCATATTACTAGTGGGGGAAAGTGATAGGAGGAAGATAAGAGGACTCTGCACTCCAGCTCCGTCAGCACCCAGAGAGAGAGAAGGAAAAGGAGACGGACATGTGGAGGTAGTAATAATGTCATGAGTGGCTTGGAGGGGAAGAGAAAAAGGGAGCAATTATGCATAAGTGTAGTCAAGTAGTTGTAGAGATGATGGTTGCCCATGTCTACAACCTTAGGGGAACTGTGGTGGCTTACAGTGGGGAGACTGAAGATTCAGAAGTATGATGGTAGGAATGGTGTGGATTTAAACCTCTGTTGACATGTAATTTTGTAAAATAGAAATTTATATATAAAATTTAAGAGAGAGAGAGAAAGAGAGAGAGAGAAGGAGAGGGAGAGAGAGAGAGAGCTGCAGCACTATACCCTAGTATTCAACTTCCCCCCTTGCAGGTGGGGACTGGGGGATTGAACCTTGGTCCTTGTGCATGGTAATGTGTGCTTAACCAACCGGGTGTGCCACCAATGACTTTCCTGCTAATAATATTTAGTTAGGGACTGGTAGTGGCTTACTTGGTAGAATGCATATATTGTCATGCCTGTTAGGGACTGGTAGTGGCTTACTTGGTAGAATGCATATATTGCCATGCCTGTTAGGGACTGGTAGTGGCTTACTTGGTAGAATGCATATATTGTCATGCCTGTTAGGGACTGGTAGTGGCTTACTTGGTAGAATGCATATATTGTCATGCCTGTTAGGGACTGGTAGTGGCTTACTTGGTAGAATGCATATATTGCCATGCCTGTTAGGAACTGGTAGTGGCTTACTTGGTAGAATGCATATATTGCCATGCCTGTTAGGGACTGGTAGTGGCTTACTTGGTAGAATGCATATATTGTCATGCCTGTTAGGGACTGGTAGTGGCTTACTTGGTAGAATGCATATATTGTCATGCCTGTTAGGGACTGGTAGTGGCTTACTTGGTAGAATGCATATATTGTCATGCCTGTTAGGGACTGGTAGTGGCTTACTTGGTAGAATGCATATATTGTCATGCCTGTTGACTATGTTTGAATCCCAGGTCACCACTTGGGCGTGTCCACTATCATTTCCTTTTCATTTTCATTTTTTTAAGCTAAACTCTTTTGCAATCTGATATCTAGGTTGATTCATGGTCACTACAAATAATCTCAGTTTATTTTATTTTCACCAGAGCACTATGAAGCTCTGGCTTATGATGATGTGGGGGATTGAACCTGGGGCCTTGGAATCTCAGGCATCAGAGTTTGTTTGCATAACCATTATGCTATCTCCCCCCCACACTTTTCCTTTCATTTTATTTATGAAGAATTTACAATATGGTTGTTTCCCTGTGAGCACAGTTTTCTCATTTCCCTGTGGTAGGTATCTGTATATAATTCACTTTTAAAAAAATGATTTTTAAATGTTTTAATTATCTTTATTTATTTATTTATTTGATAGAGACAGTCAGAAATTGAGAGGGAAGGGGGGGAGACAGAGAGACACATGCAGCACTGCTTCACCACTTGTGAAGCTTTCCCTCTGCAGGTGGGGACCAGGGACTTGAACCTTGGTTCTTGTGCATTGTAACTGTAACAGGTATGCCACTACCCTGATCCCATATAATTCACTTCTAAGTATCTCTTAAAACCATAATTATTTCTTCTTAGTACCATACATTGACTAGGAATATGTTTATTCAGGTCTAAACTTGTGTGGTTGGAAATCTTATCAGTGTATTTTCTTTTTTTAAATCACGGCACTGTACAGTGGGGATTTGACCCAGGATACAGAGCCTTAGTCCTTGTCGTAAGCACTGTGACGTCTCCTAGGTCCCCAGGCCTTCAGTGTTTTCTTGATGACGGATGCAATTCCTGTTTGAATCCTCCATGTCTTTGGTACTGCAGTCGTTCCAGCTTCTACGTTCTTTGTACCTTGCTACAGCAGGGACGCCTCCAGGTATGTTTGAAACTTGACTTTGTTTTCTGAATCCTCACTCTGAGTACCCGTGATGCCTTTTAGGTAATCTTTTTTTTTTTGTTGATGTTTTTTCTTTTTTTTTATGTTTATTTTCCCATTTGTTGCCCTTGTTGTTTTCCGTTGTTGTTGTAGTTATTTATTGTTGTTGTTTATGTCGTTGTTGTTAGATAGGACAGAGAGAAATGGAGAGAGGAGGGGAAGACAGAGAGGGGAGAGAAAGACAGACATCTGCAGACCTGCTTCACCGCTTGTGAATTGACTGCCCTGCAGGTGGGAAGGCAGGGGGCTCCAACTGGGATCCTTAAGCCGGTCCTGGCGCTTTGCGCTACGTGTGCTTAACCCGCTGGCTACTTCCCGACTCCCGTCTTTTAGGTAATCTATTCAGAGATGTCTTTCAGCTTTCTGAGCTTCTTCAGCTGTTTGCCTATCCACTGCAATTGTATTTTAACAATTTTTGAGGAGCTACATTTTTTTTTCTATCTCTGACAATTTGTTGCTGATAGTCTCGTACTTCTTACTAACCTTTTGTGATTTCAGTTTTTATTTTATCTTTTGAAAAGGGTTAACTTGTGTCCTATCACTTTGGTACTAACATGCTAGGTCCATGCGTGGGTATAAATAAAAAAATAGCTATAATTAGAAATTATAATGAACCTGTTCTGCCAACTTTGATTTACAGAAGTCTCTTTCTGTATGTTGGATACTTTTGGAATATGAACTCATCTTAATTGCTAGGGGAAGGCATGTTAGGAATGAGTTTCTCAGAGAGCAGTGTGATGTTTCTTTTTGGACCATGTGCTTTGTGATCTAGGTCACCTCTGTCCTCTTCAATACTGTCTTAGGATCTTCTGTTCCCTCATCTCTTGCTTTTTAATGTGTCCCTGACCCAAACTTCTGATTCTGGTGTTGCCATGAAGGTGACCCCCACACCGCCCCTCCCCATCTGTAATTACTGCCACCTTCTTCACTAGATTCACTCTCTGACACACCCCTTTCTTGGACAATTTCCACTCTTTCCCGGGCCTTTCAAAGAAACAAACAATAAAATAATGTTCTCTGGTGAGAGAACTTTCTACTTTTCACTTAATGATACTGTCTTAGCTGTGTGGATGCTATTTCTTGCGACTCAAAGACCTTGACTGACTCAGTTCTGCGGATACCTGCATTTTATCCTTAACCTTGTCATCACCCTGAGCTCACTGCCTGCTTGGTTTGCATGAGCTTGTTACTGTACTCATGCCAACACCCCCCCCCCACACACACACATTCCAGTCAGTTCAAATAGCCACTGAAATTAGATTGAATGAATGACTGAGTGAATGAATGATAAGTGTGCTGAAGGGCTACTCAGCATGGGCCTTGGGATATATAAGACATGACAATAAGTCAGTGATCTGTAACTGGCACATAGGACGTTACTTTTTGTGATTTGGACCAATTTCTGTTTCTGCATCTACTTTACATCATAAATGTGGATTATGCCTTTATACATCAAACTGAACTCACTCAGTCATTGCCTAACTTAACAAAATTCTGAATCAGGAGAGTTAAGCTTTCATTTGAATTGCACATACTTCTGAGGTTATTGATCTTGAAGCTAATTCTTGCTGAGCATTCTTTCGGAAAAGTTGGTAGAAGGCAGGGACCTGACTTTTAAAATAAAACAAAAACAGGAGGATGGGTTGTGTTAATGAACTTATCCGCTTACGGTTTATCAATGCGCGTCTCATTATCTCTAAGTCTCGTCCTTACCCTTGGCTGTGTGTTCAGAGATGCTGTGGGTTGCACTGTGTCCTCCTAAAAGACATGCTGAATATTAAGTGAGAATGGGTCCTTATTTGGAAGTAGGGTCTGTACAAATGTAGTCATACTACAGTGAGCTCACACTCACAGGGTGTGGGGGGGACTGACCCAATAAGAGGAACATATTTAATACAGAGACTTAAACAAGGGGGGTCATGCAAAACCGGCTCTGAGATCATGCTGTTTCTGCCAGACAAAGGGATCAAAGGTGGCCATGACAGGACCTCTATTTTTGAAGTTCTGGTCTTCCGAATGGTGCAAAAATACAAATTTGTAGTTTTAACTGACCCAGTGTGCTTCATTATTACTGATCTGGAAGGTTTCAAGTCTGGACTCTGTGTTCTGCATTTACCCTGTGTACCCAGCTCTGGTGAAGTCACAACCAGGCCTTACAGGTCTCACCAAAGTGAGCAGGAAAGATAATCCGTTTCCTGGTTACCAAGGAGTTAACAAGGTCTGGTTACGCGCTTTTACTACTTTGTCACTTTGTCAGAAGCTTTGAGGGCAGAGTTAGAGTTCCCCCATGACATTCTTTCTGTGTGGTTTGGCCCTTTCTCTTTGATCATCTTGTGAGCTGTGGCTGGAGTTTCCATATTGGGTGGTGGTGGTGGTGGGTGCATGGTGTCACTCTGGTTTCCTCTAGGTCAGGTATCCAGGAGGACAGTGAGTGCATCAGCCATGCCCTGCAGTCCCAGACCCATACAGGCTAAACCCAGGGCTCTGCATGTTTGCATATCAGCCAAGAAGGAGCAAGCAGAGGAAGAAGGCAGAAGAAGGGGGAGATGAGATAACTCCCCTGAACAGCTCACCTGTGTTGTCATGCACATAACCTAATTTTGAGCCTGGCCTTGCCTTTACTGGGAGACGCTTTGGTGCAGTGCAGTGTTATCTTTCCTTCTCTCCCTCTGGCTAGTTATGTTTCTTTTTAGCTGAAAAAAAAAAGTCAGTTAGTTAGTTGGGAAATTGGGAGTCAAGTTCCAGCAATAACAACAACAATGACAACAACAACAAAAACCCAAACAAATAATTGAGCAAGCAAACAAACAAACAAAGATTAGGTTAGAATGATTTCTAGAAAGATGCAAGGCTTCAGGTGGGGCTCTTCACTACACCCACTGTGTAGCCAGATAAAGAATGACAGTTTTTATTAAAAATACATGTCTGACGCACTCTCCTGTTTTATTTCATTATGTTTGACATATGAGTGAACTCATACAATTTTTGTCTTTGCCTGACTTATTTCACTGAGCGTAAAACCCTCTGGAACTTTGCCAAATTAGTGGTTTCCAGAAGGGAAGGGTCGGGGGCGGGGGTAGTAGATGGATCACCAGGCAAAAGGGGTCAGCTATATGGTGAAGGATGAAATTGGAGTTTCAGCGGTAAACTTCCCGTAATATGTATAGACTTTAATTTATGGTGTGTACACCTGAAGCTTATAGAACACTGTTTCCAGGTTACTTCAATAAAACAAAAACAAAATACAAGTCATGTGAAAAATAACAGTACCAGCAGAAATAAACACCCCTCACCCCCTTGCTATAGCATCTGCCCCATAATAGAGCAACAAATTCAACAAAAGCAGATGGTTCAATTATTGTAATATCTAAAAAAAAATCATTATAATGTTAACCCATGAAAAAGTATGTGTCTAAGACAAACACATCTGGGTCTTACGTTTAATAGAAAAGCTTCAATGTAGACACTACAGTTGTGACAACGCTGACAAAAGTCTCCTTGCCCTCCAGGGACCATGCTGATAATTTTGAGTTTAGAAAGGGCTGGTCTGGACTGGGTTTAACCCCTGTGGTCTCCCCCAGACGTAGCATCTGACACAGAACTCCCCCCTCCCCGCCCCCTGGCCCTGGCCAAGGGTGCATTTCTGGGGAGAATAGCAGGGTTGGTTGAAATGGTCAGAGTCATGTGACATGATCACTGTGGGAAGTGGAGTCTTCTGCTTGGCGCTGGGGCCTGAGAGGGGTTTGGGATGGGGCGTCTACAGCTGGCGTGGGGTGGAGGAAAGGAAAGGTCTTCTCTCTAGAATGGAACCTTTAAGGGAGGCCTCTTTGCTCCGTTATAGATGACCCAGGTGGGTCCTGGTACAAGATATCCTGGATATATATTTTAAAACCAGAATGCAGTGACTGGGGAAGTAGGTCAGCTGGTAGACTGCAGGACTTGCATGCTTGAGGCTACTGGTTTGAATCCTGGCACTGCATCTAATATATATATATCACATAAGTAAAATAAATATCAAAAAATGTAAAATCAAAATGCAGTTCTAAGGTTTCTCAGAAATAACAGCCAGCAGCATAAGGAAGAGCTCAACACAGAACTGAGTCCTGAGTCCTGAGTCCAGGGTCTGTGGTCTGTTCTGGCTCACGTAGATCATTTATGGAGAGGAGAGTGAGAGAAAATTTCCTGAGCTGAAAAGAAGCTGTGTTTCTTTTCTGTTCTTTACCTGCCTAAGCGCACGTGCATGCACACACACACACACACACACACACACAAACACACCACCACACTCCTGCCCTCACACACCTGTACATGCATCTACACAGACACAGTACCACACACCACAGTACACATCCAAAGGAATGAAGGAACAATGATTTGTGTAATTACACCCACTCTTTTTTGAAACAATATTATTTAATTTTTAAAATGAAAGAGATGTAGGCAGAAACACACACACACACACACACACACACAGAGCGAAAGAGAGAGAGAGGCTATAACACTGCTCACTTCTGGTGCTTGGGATTGAACCTGGGACCTCAGAGTTTCAGGCATGGAAGGCCCTTTGGATAACCATTATGCTGTCTCCCCAGCCCTCTGTGCACTCTTAGAACCACCCAGCAGCATCCTCTGAGGCTTGTTTTCAGAACCTATGGCACCCATGCCCTTTGCACATGTCAGGGGAGGGAGTTAGTGGTCCGTTTGTAGCTGCTTTTCACTGGGAGGATGAGCTTTCATCTGGCCTGTCAGGAAAGTGAGTGGCATATGGCTGCTGCTGTTGCAGCTGCAAAGGTGTGTCCACATGGTAACAAGGCTGCCGTGCTTTGGCCGGTGTTCCTAGCTGCAAATGCAGTACTCTGTGGTACTGGCAGTGGTACTGGCGGTGCTGGGACTTCGGCCACATGTGCTTCCCCACCTGCCACCTCTCTGCGGCTTACAAATCTCTTCTGCATAGTGGAACCATACCTCAGGCAACCCCTCCTCTGTGCCCACCCTCCTTCTGGTTCCATGGCAGGCAGCTGAATTCCTCTGCCACAGGCTCGTCTGTCAAACCTGGTCCAGCCTCTACAGAGCCCTCTCTCAGCCCCAGACACCCTGTCTTGACACATCACTGCTTCTCACCTCTGCTACATGGACCATCCCCCAAATCTGAGCATCTCTCAGCAAGCCAAGTTTGATCACACCCAGAATACTTCATCCTGATGGCAGCACTGCAGCAGTCCCTACCTTTCTGGACAGGGCATGCTCCTTTTGGCAAGCCTAGATGTTGAATCATGCCAGCTTGGTGGCTTTGGGAGAATTGAGAGCTGCACCCCACTGGTCCTGCCCCAGCCTCATGGCTGGTAACTTTTGGCCATGCGTCCTTCTTGGGGCCCTCGTGCAGCCACATGGTCACAGACTCCGAGAGACAGGTCCCCGGATCCTCGGCTATCTGCTGCCACCTTGGGCGAGCAGGTAAGCAGTTGTTGCTGCCTGGGTGTTCTGAGCACAGTACCTCAGTTTCATGGACCATTAGCAATTTGCTAATATTGTTTTAGCTGGCAGATTAGTGCAGCTCCGCGGGGCCAGTGAGCCCGTGCTGTCATCAATCAGATGAAACTCTTCATGCATGAGATGAAAAACGATTTCTAGTCTTTGAGGTTCAGATGGTAATTATTGCAACCCAAAGACGGGGGTGGGGGAGATGTCCCCTGAAAATGATGTTAGTCTCCTATCAACTTTATTAAGACTGCACTGGAGAGAGAGAGAGAGAGAGAGAGAGAGAGAGAGAGAGAGAGAGAGAGAGAAACAGCAAGGGTTTCTGATTATAGGAACTCAATTTTCTCAATCCTTAAAGAAGGGACAATAGCAAATGCCCTCCTAATGGAACCGTTGGGAAGGTGGTGGCAGAGGGAGAGCAGAACAAGGGACAGAGGGTAGGGACAGGGCCCGCATATCTCCAGAGCCAGTCCTGTGCCTCCCCGCGTGGGTAGCACACGGCTGTCTAACAGGGTTCAGGCGAGTTTGCTCATGTAAACAGTGTTGTTGCTGTGATGCGTTTATTCCTGAGGGTAAGTCTCTGAGGGAGGCTCCACACTCAGAAGGGCAGCCCGGCCACTCACGTCCATCATGGGGCTCCCACACTTCACAGCCCCGGAGACCTGAGAGGTGCCCTTCGAACAAATCTAATAGAAAAATAAATCCCAGTAAGAAATGGTGCTGCTAAAAGCAACATAATAACACAAACAAACAAACAAAAAACTCTTTGAGGGGCTGGGCTGTGGCACACTGGGTTGAGTGCCCATACTAGGAGTGCAAGGAACCGTGCAAGGATCCTGGTTGAAGCCCCGGGCTCCCCATCTGCAGGGGGGTTGCTTCACAAGCGGTGAAGCAGGTCTACAGGTGTCTATCTTTCTCTTCCTCTCTCTAGGTACCCTCCCCTCTCAATTTTTCTCTGTCTTATCTGCAGCCCTGCTTTAGCAATCCTGCAGCTTCCCCTGCAGGTACGGGGTTTGAACCTGAGTCCTTCTGCATGGTGCTGTGTGCTCTCAACCAGGTGTGCTCCCTCCCTGTCCTAAGACTGTAAATGTTGATCAATGGTCTGGGGAGACAGCTTAATGGTTATGCAAATGATTTTCATGCCTGAGACTGTGAGATCTGAGGTTCAGCCTCCAGCACCATCGCGAACCAGAGATGAGCAGTGCTCTGGTCTCTGTGTATCTTTCTCTCATGAAATAAAATAAATAAATAAATATATTTTAAAAACTGATAAATAATGACAACTGCTCTTCCAGGGTTCTTCCACACGGATGGTGCTTCTCCCCACAGACTGGCCACCAGTGGGGCTAAATCAGTCTTTTTCAAATCTTGCCAATTAATTTGACAAGTATTTATTTATCATCTGTGTCTTTGTTTAATTCTATGGAGGCTGAGTCCTGTTTTTGTTTATTCCATCTCTCCTCCTCCTTCTTCTTGTACCTGTTTTTTAAAGGGTAGAATTATCCCATTCATTTGGATATTGAGGGAATTTCATCTTTTATAGACATTCTTTGTCTGCATATAAAATTCAATGACTTTCCTAGCTTGTGATTTATGCATTCTCCTCTTTTGTGTTTCTTCTGAACACTTCTATGTAGCTAATTTTATTTGTTTCTTTTCCATGGTCTGAGCTTAAGTGCTTTTAAAAATAAAAAGAACTTCCCTATCAAAAAAAAAATAAGTACAAAGAATTCTCTGTTTTACTTTGTTTCTTATTCTTTTTTTTCTTCTCTTTTTAGCAAATCATCAACCTTCTGAATTTTAATATGTATGCAGGAGAATTTTTCTCCCCCCAATACTTAACTAGACATTACTTCTTCATGAATAATCCATTTTAATGCCCTTTTTTAATTTTCACAGATCAAGACCTCATGAACTCAATCATTTTTCTGACAAAACAAAACCAGCTGCCCTCTGGTCAGTCAAGAAACGGATAACAGGGCTGAGGAGACAGCTCATCTGGACGGTGGGCTTCCTTTGTCATGTGCATGACTCAGATTTCAGTCTGGCCCTCACCACATTATAGGAAGCCTCAGTGCTGTGTTATCTTTCTCTCCTTCCTTCTATCCCCCCTTTTTTTTAATCCCTCCAGAATTATTGCTGGGGCTCAGTGCCTGCACTATGAATCTACTGCTTCTGTGGCCATATTTTCAATTTTTTTTTTTTTTTGCAGAGGACAGAGAAAAATTGAGAGGAGAGAGGAAGATAGAGAGGAAGAGAGAAAGATAGACACCTGTAGACCTCCTGATCCCCCTGCAGTTAGGGAGCCCGGGGCTCGAACTGGGATCCTTGCGTGGGTTCTTCAGCTTTGGTGTGTCACCACCCAGCCACCCGCCCCCCTTTTTATCTCTTTATTCTTGGAAATCTTAGTCTGTTGCAGTGGCAGCCTGGTGATGACAAAAGTGTAATTAAAAAAGAAATGGATACTCCCTGAATAACTTACTCAGTCCCACAGTAACTACACTTTCCTGCTCTGTTGCAAGAAGTAAGAGAAACCGCTCCAGCACTGGAACCATTAGAGCCCTGAGCGCCTGCTGGCTCCATCCCTGCACAAGCTGCTCCGAGTTTGCTATTTATATTAATTTATGAAGCATATACACACCACTGAAAATCTTATTCAATAATCCCATAGTTACCAGAGGGGTATGTAGTTTGCCTGTATGTTTAATAAATAAAACCCAAATATTTTATTGCTGGATATAATTTCTATAAGATAATATATATTTATGATCATATACTATTGTGATATAATTTACCACACACAAATAATATATTATTGTCTCCTATTGTTATAAGAATTTATTTATTTATTTCATGAGAGTGAGAACCAGAGCACAGCCCTGACATACACAGTATTGGGGACCAAAGCTGGGGTGTCAGACATATTAGCTCTGCTCTCTACTCACTGGGCAACTTTGCTGGTCACTTTCACATTATTCTGTATATAAAACCACAGAATATTGGGACTGGGCTGTGGTGCACCTGGTTGGAAGCACATGTTACAATGCATAAGGATCCGGGTTCAAGCCCCCCCAGTCCTAAGCTATGGGGGGAAGCTTCACAATGGTAAAACAGGTCTACAGGTGTCTCTCTTTCTCTCTCCATCTCTACCTTCCCCTTCCCTCTCCATTTCTGTCTGTCTCTAGCCAATAAACAAGTAAATACATGATAAATTTAAAAAAGAACGCAGTACATTATCTATACCATTGTATGTGGTGTCTGCCTCACTGGGTTGTGGGAGAATTAAAAGCACAAACACCGGAATCAGAGATTGAAGAAGGCTATGAGCAAATGGTAGGTAGAGTGATGTTACATGATTATGGATGACTGAACTAGAAATAAGCGTTGCTCCTTCAGCTTCATTACTCTGGTGAGACCTTTCCTTTCATAGTATTCTCTAAGTCCATTCCAGGCAGGTTCACTTCCTAACAAAGTCCCAAAACCTAGATATAGACCAGGTCCCATGAGATGGAGCATATGTTCACATGTATCCATAAACTAGGGCAAAATATATACCTGAAAGCAAAAGTACACAAGAGTCTGCAGTGAGTACCCCCCAACACTTCATCTGCACTATTCCAGCTTTTAGGTCCATGATTGGTCAACAATTTATTTGGCTTTGCATGTTAACTCTCTTTTCAGCCACCAGGTTCCAGATGCTACCATGATGTCAACCGGACTTTCCTGGGCAGACGACCCCACCAATATGTCCTGGAGCTCTGATTCCCCAGAGCCCCGCCCCACTTGGGAAAGAGAGAGACAGGCTGGGAGTATGGATCCACCTGCCAATGCCCATGTTCAGCAGAGAAGCAATTACAGAAGCCAGACCTTCTACCTTCTGTACTCCATAATGACCCTGGGTCCATAGTCCCAGAGGGATAAAGAACAGGAAAGCTATCAGGGGAGAGGATGGGATATGCAGTTCTGGTGGTGGGAATTGTGCGGAGTTGTACCCCTCTTATCCTATGGTTTTGTTAATGTCTCCTTTTTTAAATAAATAAAAAAATTTAAAAAAAGAAATAAGGGTTGCTATGAGCAAGTAACATAGAGAGACACTGGAGACATAGACTATTGTGTCTGGGAAACGTCACAAGAAGAGCTGTGTGTGGTGCAGGTGGGAATCCAAAACCCCAGGTGAGATTTGAAAAGCCAAGAAGGTGGAGAAGTCCTCAGGCAGAGAAGGACCAGGAGAAGATAAGGCTGGTCCGGAATTCTGGGACCTGTAGTATGGCCAGAGGAGGAACATCTACACGAAGGGTGAGGGACATTAGTGACAAAACTAACTGCGTCTGCCATTGCATATCCAGGTGGTAGTACAGGCTACAAGTAGAAGTAGCCAAACCTAAGTAAAAGTGACTGTGACTAAGATGAACATCTATTAAAGATTGATGGAGGGATGAGTTCTGGTTGAAAAATAAATGAGATATGTATAATTTAATGACTCCAAATTGGACATTATAGATACAATTGACTCAAAAATCTCTAAGGGCAAAAACTGAAATTAGTAAAATTGATACGGTTGAAAAAAAAACTATTAATCATATCTTTTGTGAAAAAGAAAAATGTAAAATGGGTGATCTTGATGAAAATATTGGAATAAAATAAAACTGAACATGACATTGGGAACACATCATCTACCTGCCCATGTGCTGAAATTTGATCAGCGATGTAAATTGGTTTAGTAGCATCTAGAAAATTTGGACTCAGAAGTTACTCCTTGGAGTTGGCATCATTTTCATGAAAATATTTGATTACACTATTCCCCCCCCCCCCCAGTGAAATGGATGATTCCAGAAATACAGCAGGGCAGGCAGAAAAGGAATCTGGAATATTTTGTCTTAGAATTGATGACTGCTTTTAGGAGGATGGGAACATGGCCCCAAGTCACAGGGACCTTTTGGTCAAACTGGATAATTTAAACATCAAATTGACTAAGGACAAGAATAAACATTGTATATCATTGCAAACTATTAATCCATGAGTTAATAATAATGAGAATTAAATTGATCACTGTGCAAGGGAGGCTGTATGAGAGAGTTCTTGGTTAGGCAGTAAACATTTCACTTTGCAACCAACACAGAAATGACTGGTTTGAGAAAGGATGTTGATCTGACACTGGGCCAGGAGGGTATATTTCTCAGAGCTATTTATTTATGAGGGAAGGGGAGGCAGAACGGGCACTCTGGAATCTATTACTCTGGAATATATACTGCTGAAGACTGAACTTGGTACCTCATGCTGGCAAGTCAGGCCCTCTACCAACGGCAGTTTCTCAAACACTAGAAGGGGGTGGGGGTGATTGTTTACTTTAGATTTTAAACATTTAAAAAAACATTTCTAGATTTTATTATTTTCCCTGGGTCATTTTCCTTTTCCCCCTATTTTAATGGACAGTTAATGGATTATAGTACAGTTATTAACACATGGGCAAAATTTCTCATCTCCCCCATGAATGGTGTCTGCAAAACCCGATCACCCCCAGCTTAGCTCCTTTTCCACCATCCTGCACCAGGAAACCCAAGCCCTCCTCCATTTAAAAATTTCTCTTTTTTTTTATTATTGTTGTAGTTATTATTGTTGTTGTTATTGATGTTGTAGTTGTTAGATAGGACAGAGAGAAGTGGAGAGAGGAGGGAAAGACAGAGAGGGGGAGAGAAAGAGAGACACCTGTAGACCTGCTTCACCGTCTGTGAAGCGACTCCCCTGCAGGTGGGGAGCTGGGGGTTCGAACTGGTTCTTGCACTTTGCACCACGTGCGCTTAACTCACTGCGCTACTGTCTGACTCCCTAAAAAAATTCTATATTGAAGTGACTTTGGACTTGCAAAAACTTATTAGAAGATTCCCCTACAACACTAGTCCATTTCCCCTAAGGCTTCGCTATTCAAATCATCAAAACTAGGATATGATGCTACTAATCAATCTATTAGCATGCCTTGAATTTCCCCAAGGTTTCTCTTTTATGACTCCTGAGTCAGTGGAGGTGGATACCTTCAGAACACCTGCAGCTGAGAGGCACAGGGAGTGTAACAGTCAGCTCAAGCACAGACATGCAGTCAGTCAACTGTCCACTCTTACTTTTAGCACCTGTTTTCTTTTTTAAACCAAATAATCTCTATGAACTTAGAAGCAAGTTCTGGAAATATCTTTACTTACATAAGCAAACCAGTGAATGAAGCACAAATATATCTCTTAAGACAATGCAAGTCTAGGGGCCAGGTTGTGGTGCACATGTTACAGTGCTTAAGGATCCAGGTTCGAGCCTCCAGTCCTCACTGGCACAGGGAAAGCTTCATGAACGGTGAAGCAGTGCTGCAGGTGTCTCTCTGGCTCTCTCTCTCTCTCTACCACCCCATTTCCCTCTCAATTTCTGGCTGTCTCTATCAAATAAGTAAAGATAATAAAAACAAAAAAAGAAATGGAAGTTTATATAAAAAATAAGAAAAGACATGGTCCAAGAGGTGGCACAATGGATAAAGCATTGGATTCTCAAGCATGAGGTCCTGAGTTCAATCCCTGGCAGCACATGTATCAGACTGATAGCTGGTTCTTTCTCCCTCTCTTCCTATCTTTCTCATTAATAAATAAATAAAATCTTTTTTGAAAAAAAGAAGAAAAGATAACACAAGTCTCAAGCCTATTCGAATGTTTTGGATCCGTTGCTGCTTGGAGCCAGTTTTTCCACATCACGGCTCCACTTCCATCGGTTGTCAAATGTTTTTGAAATTGAAAAAGGCGTTGCCAAGGTTAGACACAGAGAGCTTTAGAAGCCATCTCAATCCCGCTTGTCATGAAAGATTGTAGTTTACTCCCACCTTCTTTTAATTCTGCTCTGGGGGTGTGGGGGAACACCCTTCTTACATGGAGAAAGTTCTCACTTAATTCTTCAGTTACCAAACTGCATCAGTTAAAAGATAACAGTGAAGCTTCAGTGGGGGGGGGGGGGGGGGGCTCAGCAACACAGGGTTTCATTCAAGTCCAAACCCACATACAGGTGAGTTTCTTCCAGTCTGTCATGTGTGGAACGTAACCCTTTCTAACTATGGGCCACCCTCCCCGCCCACAGCTTCTGGGGACTCCACTGTGTCTCTGGTTGGCAGAACAGCAGGGGTTCATGCAGTGACCTGGAAATGACACTCACTTATGAGACCACCTTACCTTCTGGGGGCACCTGGTCACCCACTGGAGGAGGAAGAAATGAGCTTTGGAAGCTGTTGGCAAGATTATGCCCGGAGCATTACTGGCAGATTTCTGTTTGTGAGGGAACAGGAGTTACTGTTTTTATAGCTCTCCCCTGAGTGCCCACACTGTCCCTCCCTCCCATCAGATATAGTTGTCTAAAATCTCTGTGGTATCTATGTTGCCATGACGACCATACTTGTCCTCATAGCTGAGGAATATATTTTTTAAAATATTATTTTTATTTATTATTGGGTAGAGACAGAGAGAAATTGACAGGGGAGGGGGAGATAGAGAGGGAGAGAGAGGGAGGGAGGGATGGAGAGAGGGAGAGAGAGAGAGAGAGAGAGAGAGAGACCTAAAGCACTACTTTACCACTTGTGAAGCTTTCCCCTACAGGTGGGGGGCCAAGAGCTTGAATCTGGGTCCTTGCGCCTAGTAATGTATGTGCTTAACCAGGTGCGCCACCACCTGGCCCTAAAGACTATGTTTTGATTACATTTCTTGCTCTCTCACCCATGGGCTGTTGTACTGCAGTCCCATATTTCTGCTTTTATGCTTGTCTTTGACACTGGACCCAGACAGTTGGGGCTCTGGCTGCCCACCTGTCATGCCTGTTGGGATTTCCTCCAAGCATCTCTACCCTAAGGTGATCACAGCAAGTTCCTGATCCTGGAGGGGTCCTGGTACATCTTGGGGATCCTATAATTTGCTCAAGCACTTCAGTTACAAAGACAGTTGCTATCCTTCCTCACCTTCTCTTTCCTAAATTGGCACATGGAGAGGGAATTTCCCTTCCACATGATCTAGGGTCACTGCACTCATCACCCCAGACCTCTCACACGGATTTGCTGGCTGCTCTTCCTCCATGTGGCTGGACTGGTCCAGCCTTATCGTCCATACTACATCCTTGTGCATCTGCACCAAGCATTCTCCTGCCTGTGGGCTGTGAGGGCCTACCTGACTCTGCCCATGTACAACTCTCAGGCTCCCTTACCTCTCCTGGGAAAAATTGATGGTGGTGGGCAAACATGATCTGGATATCCACAGCACTACCCTGGAAGAGTCCTGGAAGTGGTCCAATGACATCTGGCAGGACCTCTCTGTCCCCAGTACCTAGAATTCTCAGAAGGTTCAGCACCATGTTGAGATCAAGGTAACATACACCCCAAGTGTAAAACATGTAGTTATCTAATGCACTGCATAGTGATTGCTCAAAAGGTTTCAATGAGCCTAAGTTAAGAAGTTGCTACACTGTGCTCTGTGTTTAGCACCTTCCAAAACCTAAGAGATGTATGGATAGTAATTATGTGGCAGCAGAAAGAGACTGTGTGAGATCTCTTGTGTGGATCTTCCTCTCTGCTCCAATTTGTTGATACAGGTATGCCACAGAGGTTGTAAGACAACCTGGTTGGCACCCAGACAAGACTGTCTCTTTCCATTCGTAGTTAGGAATCCCTACATACCTGCCCACAGAACTTGTATTCATGAATCTCACTGGAAAGGGAGCTGAGGGAAACACTTGGATAATATTCCTCCAAAATCAGTGGAGAGGGAGGTCTTCCTCATCCAGTGAGAATCCAGGACCCTCAGCATCATGGACCAGAGCACAGTGACACATGCAGAAATCAAACTTGGAACACTGTCAGTTTGTGACGGGAGACTGAATGCTATGTTTTAAGATACTGAAAAGGAGGCCATCTTTTAAATTTTATTTATTTTTAACCAGAGGACCAATCAGCTCTGGCTTATGGTGACACTGGGGAGTGAAGCCATGGCTCCACTCATGAATGATACTCTGGAGCCTCTTTTTTTCTTTTTTGCTGGGGCTCATAGCCTTCACTTCAAATCCACTGCTCCTGGAGGCCATTGTTTGTTCCCATTTTGTTGCCTTTGTTGTTATTGGGTAGGACAGAGAGAAATCAAGAGAGGAGAAGAAGACAGAGAAGGGGAGAGAAAGACACCTGCTGACCTGCTTCACCACTTGTGAAGTGACCCCTTGCAGGTGGGGAGCCAGGGGCTTGAACCTAGAACCCAGGTCCTCATGCATGGCAAACTATGTACTCTACTGGGTGAGATATCCCCTATTTCCTCTAGTTCATTTTTTTTTAACTTCATAATTTTATGACAGAAAGATAAAGTGTGTGTGTGAGAGGAACATTCTGAAGCACCACTCTACCACCCATGGGTTCCACTTGCTCCTGGTGTTCTCAGGCCTCCCAGAATCCAACCCAGGAACCCATGCTTGGAAGGCAGGCATTCCACCTGCTCAGACACCTCCCCACACCTAAGAATTAATTTTTGTCATTGTTACTGTGGCTTCACAGCTATGAGTCAACTTTTCCACATGGAGAGATAAGAGTCTGAGGTGGGGTTAGACAGCATAATGGCTATGCAAAGAGACTGTCATGCCTGAGGTTCTGAAGTCCCAGGTTCAATCCCCAGCACCACCATAAGCCAGAGCTGAGCAGTGCTCTGGTCAAAATAATAATAATAATGAAACAAAATGAGAGATAGAGACTGAGAGACAGACGAAGACATGGAAAGACAACACAGCGGCCAGGAATCTCTCAGCCCAGTGGATCCCAGGCTCCAATATGGGCTGCACATGTGACAGGAATTTGCCTGTAATTTTCAGTTTCAAAGCACGATTTAGCCTCATTTTGCTCAAGATCTCTTGTGTACTCTGAATATGGTGCAACACCCCTCTATAAGCTGTGGAAGAGTTGCACAGGTCAGAAGGAAGTGGCTCACTGTGAACCTGTCAACAGAGACTTGTTTGGAGCATAAACCTCCCAACTTTTGTCTAAAGAAGCTTCTGGCATCTTGAAAACACCAACTGTGGCCTAGCATCCTTGAAGATCATCCCTAGCCCAAAGAGACAGGAGACCCAGACCAAGGAGGAGGTGCAGGGGTGATGAGAGCAGTGTGTATGTATCCTGTATCCTGTGTCGACCAGAAAAGAGGTCATTGGAGCTGGGGGGTGGATGGGGTGGGTGGGTACAAAGCTATTGTGCATAAAAAAAAAAGAAAGGAAGGAAGAAAAAGAAATCCAAAGGTATTTCACTCTGCTTGTGATACATTTGCTTCTATTTCTAATACTCTCCTTGGAAACAGCGAGTTGTGGTAAAATGAACAGAGGGTTTCTAGATCCAAGCAGACTGGATTCAGATCCTGTCTGGTAACTGTGCCACTTCAGTCTAGCCCTCAGTTTCCCCACCCACAGACCCTCAGAGGTCTTTTTATGGTCACACCCAAGTGCCACAAACCCTCCACTGAAAATCGGAGGTCTCCGGGTCAGAGGAAGCTCAGTGGGCGGGGGGACACCGAGTGCACCGATTAGGACCCCGATCAAAGTCTCGGCAGCGCAGCCACCACACTTGGATTTATGTATACCCTTTGTCTCTGAGCAACGTAATGTGACCATCCATCACAGAAGTAATCATCCATTTCTGCTTCTTTCCATTAAAAGGGGCATTTCTCATCAGCTTGACAAATGAGTTATGAGCCCCATCTCAAACTTCACTTTCTGGCATGAGTTCATTCAGGAGCATCCGTGTTGCAGGACCACAGTGGGAGGAGGGAGGGAGCCTCCCCCCGCCCCCGTCCCGACACACATACATAATATCTTTATTTTTTTTTGAATCCCTTTGAAAGTAATAGTTGTGGCTCCCTTGGGATGGCTGGGCCTTTGGAGGGGTTGGGGAGCACTGTTCCTTTGTGTTCGACCTCTGTTGTAGCTCTAGCGAATAATATTTTCTGTCGCCTTTATAATGTCCAAATAGGGCCAAAAAAAAGGCAGTAGAAAATATGAATCATATTATAGATTTCCAGGTTGTGAATATTTTACAGTTGAATTCATCAAAAATTTAGTTCTGAGGCTGCTGCTGACTCTGCTGTATCAAATGCTGACCTGTGGCTCTGAATCTGGATTCGTGAGAAGAGACCCAGAGCATTTCTGGAGCTGGTCACAGGAATCCGGTTAACTGTTATTTCCTTTCTCTGCATTATTCAAAGGAAGCTTAGGGCTTTCACGGAACTCTATATTGAAGAAAATCTGAGAGCTACACAAAAGATTGTGCTAACTTGGGAATAAAACGTGTTTTTAGGACACAAAGCAGAGTTGGAATGGATTGTACTCTGCCAGCGTTACAGAGGCTCCTAGAGCTCCCCCTTTGGCCTCTTCCCCTACCCCCTCCATTCAATCCCAGCCTCATTCTGGACCCCAACCCTCAGCCCTATACCAGAGTTTCTCTGGAACCTAGAAGCCTCCTTCTTCATTGCCTAGGCACAAGCTTTGGAGACTCTATATTTAATCTAGTTATTTATTTTTCACTTTAAAGATTTTATTTATTTACTAATGGGAAAGGTAGGAGGAGAGAAAGAACCAGATATCACTCTGTTGTTATATGTGCTGCCAGAGACCAAACTCAGGACCTCATGCTTGAGAGTCCAATGCTTTTACCCACTGCACCACCTCCCTGACCACTGCTGAATCTAATGAAAGGAGACTAGAAGATTCCAGCAAACCTTCAGCCCTGGAGATGCAGCTTCTCCCTGCATGGCTCTGGTGCTCCCTGCTACTCAGCTGTTCTCTGATACCCCCACAAGCATCGCAGTTTCCCAAACTCTCTCTCCTATCTCTGTACTAAATTACCACCTGTATTTAGACTTAGTTCATCATTCCTTCTTCAACAAACCCTTGTCTCCAGAGTAAAGACATGTCTCTCCTCCTACTTGTCTAGATGTATGTTGTTTGTGATTTCCCTAAAGCATTCATTCCTGCCATCTTATATTTATTTATTTTTTATATTTATTTATTTTCCCTTTTGTTGCCCTTGTTTTTTTTTTTCTACTGTTGTAGTTATTATTGTTGTTGTTGCTGATGTCATTGTTGTTGGATAGGACAGAGGGAAATGGAGAGAGGAGAGGAAGACAGAGAGAGGGAGAGAAAGAGAGACACCTGCAGACCTGCTTCACCGCCTCTGAAGCGACTCCCCTCAGGTGGGGAGCCGGGGGCTCAAACCTGGATCCTTACGCCAGTCCTTGTGCTTTGCGCCACATGCACTTAACCTGCTGCACTACCGACCGACTCCCAGGCATCTTGTAATTAGAAGTGTGTGTGTGTGTGTGTGTGTGTGTGTGTCTCCCATGATGTGATGTGTCTCTAAGGTTTGTGATCTGTGCTTTCTCTACCTGTTTTCTTTGTTAATTTCTCTATACCAACAGTTCTTTTTTAAAATTTTTAAAAAATATTTATTTATTCCCTTTTGTTGCCCTTGTTATTTCATTGTTGTAGCTATTATTGTTGTTGTTAGCGTTGTTGGATAGGACAGAGAGAAATGGAGGAGGGGAGACAGAGAGGGGAGAGAGAAAGACAGACACCTGCAGACCTGCTTCACTGATTGTGAAGGGACTCCCCTGCAAGTGGGGAGCCGGGGGCTCGAACTGGGATCCTTAAGCTGGTCCTTGAGGTTTGCGTCACTTGCGCTTAACCCGCTGTGCTACTGCCTGACTCCCCATACCAATGGTTCTTAAAGTCTGTCCTAGGGTCCCCTACTTCACTTGGTGAGATTCATGAGATATGAACTATCCCCATAATACTATGAAGATGCAGTTGGCTATTTTTAGTCTCATGAGAACTCAACGTTTTCCAGGTGTTACATCAGATGTAATTACTTAAGCCATCAAACAGTAGGTATGAGTTCTGAAGTCCTCTATAAAGCCAACAGCTAAGAGATTTGCCAGACTATAAAGTGGTACTCTCCAATGGCTGAGAATTTTGGAAAATGTGGTCACTGTCCATTAAAATTCATTACTTGTGTCAATTCATAGTGTTTTTTTTTCCTGCTGGCTTAAAATGAATTAAAACAAATGTTTTTCAATGTCTTATTTTAATTTCAAACACTATAATTATTGGTGGGCATAATTCACATTAAAAAGCTCTTGGGTGCCACCAAGAATTTTTAAATGTGTAGTTGTCTCACAAGCCCCCTAAACTTTCAGAACTATTCATTGAAAACATCTTTCATTTAATTGCAAATTATTTTGAACCTGGCACGGTTGGACTCACTCTGAATTTCTACTTGTGCGCCTTGCCACATCCTTCCTGAGAAAGATCCCTTTATTTGTTTCCACCTTCCCCACCTCACTGAGAGGAAGTCATCTTGATATGCTCGGCTGGACACTGAGTCCCTTTCCTTGCTGTCTAGTATTTTAACAAGAAACTGGAACACTATTTAGTTACTTTCCTGTTGATAAGAAAATTTGATGTTCTCAGGTTACACGCCCTCGACTTCTATCTGTTCCTCCATTCATATATTTCCATGCCTCCCCTCCTAGAGCCTGTGTGTGACCAGGGACACACATGCATTGTATCATGGTTTCCTCCCTTCCTTCCTTCCTTCCTTCCTCCCTTCCTCCCTCCATCACTCTTTCTTTCTTTCTTTCTTTCTTTCTTTCTTTCTTTCTTTCTTTCTTTCTTCCCTTCTTATTTCTTTCCTTCTTTCTTTTCTTCCTTCCACACATCCTTCCTTCCTCCCATTCTTCTTTCTTTTATTTCGCCCTTTGTGATTGTAGCTGCTTTGAATTAATTTTTTATTCCTGCCTAATATATTTTTCTTTCCAAGTCATTTTTTTTTAATTTGTCATCAGTAGTAGGGGAAATAATGGCCGCTGGTTTCCCAAGGTAGTCGAGTGTATGTCAGGTTCCTCGGGGAAACAAGCCAGCCCGGATCCCACTTCTCCGTCTGGCCTGTTGGCTGCCAGGAGATAGATGGGGAGCGGGCAATTACGGGCTGAGGGGTCTTCCAGCGTACCGTGGCGGTGGATGGTACAACAAACTACCTCAGGGTACCTTGGCTGAGGATGGGACCTATTATTGAGGCAGTAACAAGTTTATAAAGAGGAAGCTGTGCAGGGGAAGTGGCCAAGCTGGCCAATGAGACCAACATCTCCTTATAAAGGAAAAGAGAGCAAGGCAATGAGAAGGTATGGATGGTGATGCAGAAACGGGGAAATAAAAATATAAGGAAGGCGAAGCCCACCAGAGAGAGAAGGGGTGGGGTGATGTGGTGAGGCTTATAGGAAGGTTGGAATTCCCCCGTGTACTCTGGCCACATCTTGCTCGACCACAAGGCTGGCATGCCAAGGGGAGTCTGATAGACGAGCTTCCAGGGGGTCAGCCATCCATGCTCAAACACATGTTAGACTCACAAGTATATAAGGATACTTGCCAACCCTCTGGTTTTGCCAATCTCGACTTCAAGGCTGGACCAGGGGATTTTTCTGATGCCTGTCCAGAGTTCTCTGAGATCACTCATTTGGAGGGAGTGGCTTCTGGGAATGCTGCAAGGGTCTCTACCTCAGAGCATCAGTGAGTCTGTCAGTACCTGATCAGCCCTTGAGGTCTTGTTAAGTATATGTGTCTGCTGAAGTTCAGAGCCACGGGGAGCAGAGAAGCCAGAGTGAAGTGGGGTTTTTTTTGGGGAGGAGGGGGCACAGCAGCAGGACTGTGGTGGGTGTCATGTGTAGTGCCCACCACAGTCTCTCTCCTGAGGCTCTCAGGACTGCTCACTACGCTGACTATCCAGTCTGGCCCTGCCCCAGTCACTGAGTTAGTTAGCTAGATTGAGAGCTTAGCCAGGGCCTTGCTGTTTTCTTTCTATTCTCCATGGCTGCTGTGCCTTTGGAGGAAGCTCACTCCACATCTGGTATGTACTTTGACAAGGCTCCCTTTGGCTTTTGCATCTGCATGGCTGTGTTACTTAGCTTGTGGGGTAAGCAACTCACTTTTTTCAGTGACTGCAAATTACTTTTTAATTGGGCGATAGGTTATTTAAAATGTTAGAGATATATGATACTATCAGGATGGGTTTCACAAAGCTCTTCTTTTCAACTGTAGAGATGTGTTTTATTTTTTCTTTTTCAGTTGGATATTGGATATTCTGGGTGAGTTTTCCCTCTGTTTCCTCAGCTATAAATGCTTACATAAATCAGTCAAATGTTCCATTTTCCTGCTCTGCTCTAAGAATTACAAAAATGTTCTCCTGAATTTGAGGGATAGCTGAGCTGATAAATGTCAATGTGTATTCCTGAGATTGCATGAAATGAGAAATTTCAATAGTCGCCAATTCAGAACACAGGGTCCATGTGGAAGAGCTGGAGGGTGACTGCTATTTGCTCCCATAAATTTGAGGGTGCCGTACTCTGCACCCCTATAATTGGGCAGGTGAGCATCTGACATGTCTCATTCCTGTCTCAGATGGTTAAATATTTTATAAATGTCTTTTCCAAGTTCAGTTAACCTAGTGTAGCGGTTCCCAGACAAGTGGAACAGCTTGGCCAGTGACAGAGACCCCACACAGCAGTGAAGCCCACTGCAGAGCAGTGAGGAAGGCGAGAGGCATGGCTGCTGGACACTCAAGTAGACTCGCCCTCCCAGCATTTCAGTGTAAAGAAACTGTAGGTGTTAACTTCTGTTTCCTTGGCAGAGACGCTGACAGGAAAATGGGCAACTCCTGACTTACAGTGGGATGCAGAAGAGGACAACAGACTCACAGAAGAGGTGCTTGATCTCAGCAGAAAGCAGAGGCCAGTAAAATGAAGTCAACATTTGGGCCTCTCACACTCCACCAGCTGGAGCAAACTGTAAGAACAGAAATGCCAAGCAGTAATGGAGACAGGGCCACTTGGGCCCTAGGCCCTGCTGACAGCTGTGGGCTCACGGCTTGTGCCATTTGCAGACATGGTCACATTTCCTATGATTTTTCTGTGCTCCCCCAGTGGGTGTGGTTTGTGGCACTTCAGTAAAGTTATTTAAATGTATCTGGATGACACCCTGTGAAGATAACTTTGAACATCACATTTTATCATGGTTTTCTTCCTTCCTTCCTTCCTTCCTTCCTACCTCCACTCATCCTTCCTTCCTTCTTTCTTTTTTTTTTTCTCCCTTTGTGATTATAACTGGTTTGAGTTACTTTTTTATTCCTGCCTTATGTTTTTCTTTCCAAGTCATTTTTAAGATTTGTGATTAGTAGTAGGTTACAAGATTATAAGATTCCTTGGGTGTCGGTCCACACTGCACCCACAACTAGAATTTTATGCCTCTACCCTCCCACCTTTGTGAGCCATCACAATGCTCACAAAGTCCTCGAGACTGTTTATTTTCCCCTCCTGCTCCTCCTCCTCCCCGGCCTCTCTTCCTCCTTTTTTTTTTTTTCACATTCATGTGTTTCAATTTCTTATATTTTGCATATGAGTGAAACCATCTGGTAGTTGTCTTTCACCTCTGTGTATGTGGCTAAGCATAATCATCTCCAAGTCCATTCATTTTGTTCCAAAAAACACAGTATCATCTGTTTTGATTGCAGAGTACTATTCCATGGAGTACATACCCCATATCATCTGTTTTGATTGCAGAGTACTATTCCATGGAGTACATACCCCATAACTGCGTTCGCTAGTCATCTGTGTGGGTGTTCAGGCTTCCTCCACTCTTTGGCTACTGTGTATAATGCAGCTATGAACACACGGCTACAGATGTCCTTTCAAATTAATATTTGAGATCTGATTTCTAGTAGCTGCTTTTCTTTATTCAGGATTCTTTTCCTTTTGTTTCTTTTTAATTTGATAGGCCAGAGACATAGGGAGAGGAGGAAAGAAAGAGACCCCTGCAGCACTATGCCATCACTCATGAAGCTTTCCCCCCTACAGGTACGGACCAGGGACTTGAGCCCACGGGTCCTTACACATGGTAATGAGTGCACTCAACCAGGTGCACCACTGCCTAGTCCCTTCCTTTTGTATCATCTTCCACAGTTGGCTGTTGTGACTATGTGATAATAGATTCTTTCACACTCTTGCAGGGAGAAACTCATCATCCCTGGCCCAGGTGGGCTGCTTAGAGGCATTGCTCAGGTAAAGGATAGCCCTAGGGAATCTGTGCCAGGACTCTCAAGTGTGCTCACAAAGCTTCCAGATCTTTTTTATTTATTTAAATTTTTTATTTATAAAAAGAAAACATTGAATAAACCATAGGATGAGAGGGGCACAACACACAGTTCCCACCACCAGAACTCTGTATCCCATCCCCTCCCCTGATAGCTTTGCTATTCTTTAACCCTCTGGGAGTATGGACCCATGGTCATTGTGGAATGCAGAAGGTGGAAGGTCTGGCTTCTGTAATTGCTTCCCCACGGAACATGAGCATTGGCAGGTTGATCTATACTCCCAGCCTGTCTCTCTCTTTCCCTAGTGGGGAAGCGCTCTGGGGAATTGGAGCTCCAGGACACATTGGTCATGTTGTCTGTCCAGGGAAGTCTGGTCAGCATCATTCTAACATCTGGAACCAGGTGGTTGAAAAAGAGTTAACATATAAAGCCAAACAAATTGTCAACCATTCATGGACCTAAAGGCTGGAATAGTGCAGATGAAGAGTTGGGGGGGGTTTTCTCCATTTTGTAGATAGCTAGTAGGCATATTTTAGTTATATTCCAAAGGGCCTGTGGCTATACTAGTTTTGTTTTTTCTTTTTCTTTTTTCCCCTGAGCCTCAAATCTGATATGCAGATGGATCCTAATTATTATCTGGGGAGATGATGTCATGGCTGGAAAAAGGACCAGAAAGCTGGATCAAGGAAGAGAGTAGCTGCCAAATATGGGAAAGGTGTATAAATATTGTTGACTGTAAACCCTATAGATTTTATGTGATCTGGGACCCATCCCATATTCACTTAAGAGCCTATGTGACCTCTGCATCCCTCTGAGCTCATATTTTTTGGTCATGAGTAGGAACATTCCAAGCTGCCCCAATATTGACCCATCATCCTCAGGTGTAGTATACAGTATGTGGTCCATCCTCCCTTTGGAGGATGGAATATTCTCTACCATTGTTGATCCAAGTTGAGGGCAAAGTCCATTGGGGGCCCACAAAGGGTCTATTTTTATTGTTCCTGATAGAAATGACCTCTAACAATGGAGAGAGGGATTCATTCCAGGTCTAGGACCATCATGTCTGTTTGGGAATCTCAGGACTCCCTGACTAGGACCCCAGCTGATGGGGTGGCCTGATAGTGACTAAAGAGTCATCATCCTCATTAAAGTATGCCGGCCTCTTGCCCTTATTCAGCTTTTGCAGTCCTTGCTTTGATAAGGTTAGCTTTGGAGTGAGTGGGAGAACTGTAATATGACGTAGGTGAGATGGGTATCTAATTATACGTAGACACTATTTCATTATGAACTTTGTACTGACTCACTGCAGACTATTGTGTACTTTTGCTTTCAGGTATATATTTTGCCCTAGTTTATGGATATGTGTGAACGTATGCTCTATCTCACGGGACCTGGTCTATATCTAGGTTTTGGGATTTTGTAAGGAAGTGAACCTCATGGAATGGGATTAGTGAATACTATGAAAGGAAAGGTCTCACCTGAGCAATGAGGGTGAAAGGTTGATGTTCCATGCCTGACATCTCTGGACACAGTCTGAAGTGAAGGATGCTGAGGTGGTACTCCTTGCTTTGATTAGGTTGGGATGGGTGGATGCAATATCATTTGGTATGAATTGAGAGAAGCATGAAGGAAAGTGAGTCCCACCATAGGGGTTCCAGGACTGGGGGAAATATAGGCTCTAAGGAGGAAGCGGGAGTTTCCTGCTGTCTTAGGGTTTGAGAAGATAATAGATAGTTATTGTTATAATCACATTATTTGGCAATTGGGTTAACTTTGACATATATCTTTGTTAGGATTTGCTGTATCATACACAACATCACCATAATTTATGTTCTTTGACATTATTTGTATATAGCTGTTCCTCCAGTTGTTTCTGTTCTCCCTGGTCTAGGGTTTTGAGAGAGTCGACGTATCAAAGACTCAGCCTATGTATTAAAAAGACTCAGTCTGTGCTTTAAAAAGTTTGAGACATTCAATCAATTTTACCCCTCTCATATTAATTAAATAGTGATTTATATGACTATGAATTAATAGGAGTGTACATAAACACCATTCACACCACCAAAAGATGGTGTCCCATCCCATCCTGCCCCACCCCATGAAGCCGAGTTCTCGCCTATGTATTTTGTCCTGCGAGTCATCCCAGCTCACAGGGGAGCAGTTCAGATTCCCAGCAGAGATCTGCACAGACACCCTCCCCTCCAGGTACTGTGTGGTGCCTTTTTGCAATACACTAAGTACAATATGATTTTCTAGTTATTCCAGGTAGAATCTGTGGGTCTGGCCTCTCACAGTGAGCTGATTATCTTCCATCTTTGATATCCCTTTCCGGATTTTGTGTTTTATAAGTAAAACTACTCTCTAATAGCAGGTCAACAGAATTCTACTTTCATCAATCATTTTTCTCCTTAATTTCTCATTAAAGTAAAAATAGCCTAGAGCCCTGGGGTCTCCTTTGTGCTTTCTGTCTGCCATAATGGGGTGTGGTCAGTGGTATGATCCCTTCACAAGGATGTTAGTCTCTTAAACAGATCCAGATACCCACTTATGGGTACTATTTTGGATTCCATCCTGGTGTCTAACTCCCAAGGACTCTATATTACATCTGAGTCTTTATAATAGCCCTAAAATGGAAGCAACTGGCATGTCCAAGGACAGATGACTGGATAAAGAATTTATAAGATATATATTCAGTGGTATACTAGCCTTGAATAAAAAAGATAAGATTGTACCACCTGGGACAAAATGCATTGAACTAGAAGTGAGTATGCTAAGTCAAACTAGTAATTTAAAGTATATATATGTATATATATATATATATATATATATATATATATATATATATATATATATATACTATTGGATAGAGACAGAAAGAAATTGAGAAGGGAGGAGGAAGTAGAAAAGGAGAGAGACAAAGAGACACCAGCAACCCTGCTTCACCACTCATGAAGCTTTCTCCCTGCAGTTGGGGAATAGAGGCTTGAACCCAGGTCCTTGTGTACTGTAATGTGTGCACTTAACCAGGTGTGCCACCTCCTGGCCCCACTAAGTAAAACTAATTTAGTGGTGAAAGGTGGCTGTTGGGTAATCTCCCTCACGAGTGGACTGGTAATGCAAATGAACTTCCAAAGACAAAAATGGCAGCTGAGCTGTCTGAGGATTTGTGTGAGACCTGTGGTGGTAATGAGGGTCAGCTGGTGCACACGACTTTGGTGCGGGGTGCTGTGACTTACATACTCCATGGAGACCTTCAGATTTTAGATCACACCATTAAATCACTAACAATAAAAATAAATCCGGACAACCAAGTCTTGCAAACACGCAGGAGATTGGAAGCTAGGCTGCATCTCCATCCAGGATGGTGACCCCCAGCCACTCCAGCACTGGTTATTGTTATTGATAGGCTGGTCTTGTTTGGGTATCTGCTGCTTTCCGCTTTAATTCTTTTAAATTAAAGCAATGCTTCTTTCTTCTTCACCTCCTTGCTGTTCGATGGATTTCCAATCTTTTGTTGTGTGTACTGTGCCTTATTTGATTTAGAACTCCTTGTTGATCTAGAAAGTGAGTATCCTGTTCTTTAATTCTCCGAGCCCTCACCTTTAATTTAGAAAGAGACAGTGACACCTCATTTGTGTGGTCATTAACGAGTTAGAGACACTGCCTGGTGGATGGCCAGAGCAGGTGGTAGAGGGCACTGTTCTCCCCTCACAGTCTTGGCTACAGTGGAAGAGACAAATCCACTTTTCAAATCCAGGATTCTTCTCTTTCTGTAGCATGACATTTGGCTTATATTTCAAGAGCAATTGAGGACAACTGCATTGCTTTGGGGATTTTATTTACTTGTTTCACTGTCTCTGGGGCTTCACAGAACTTAATGGACTTGTTCCAGATAGAAACAGACAGACAAAATAGGCAGAGGGAGGGGAGGGAGGGAAAGATACCACAGCACCGAAGCTTCCTCCAGCGTGATATAGGCCAGGCTCAGGTCTGAGTGGTGAGCAGGCCCAAGAAGGTGTGCTCTCCAGGTGACTTATCTTGCCCACCTACAGTTGCATTCTTCTGGAATCTGTTACTGGACCAACATCAAAGAGACTATGTGTCCAGGTGCTTCTAAGGCAGCCACAATGGCTCATGAATGGTCTCTGTGAGCACATGGGCTCACCAAATGGCCAGCTCCACACCCTTCCCTTGCTGGAGGCTCTGACTATCCTGCTCTCTGTTGAGACCTGATCAGGGTAATTCAGGGCCTAGAATCTTAGTGACTCAGGGGACACCATGTTCCTGCTCTCCCCTAGGCCCTTCCCATACTCACCTGCTCCTGAGTCTCTGAATGCTGCAGCTCTGCTGTTGACAGAATCTCCCAGAGAGCAGAAGTTTTCTCCCAGAAGTTTTCTGCTGCCATCAGGTAGCTTGAGTACATAAACTTGCCTTCCAGTTTCCAGGGAAGAAAGAGCCTACTTCTGTACCCCATGGAGAATTTTGGTCCATACCCCAAGAGGGTTAAAGAATAGGGAAGTTTCCAGTGTAGGGGATGGGATATGGCACTCTGATGGTGAGAATTGTATGACTTGTAATTCTCTTAACCCACAATCTTGTCAATCATTATTAAATCACTACTACTAATAATAAAAATAAAAAGAAGTTGAAAAATAAGAAAACACAAAGCAGAACTTGGACTGGGCTTGGTGTATCGCACCAAAGTAAAAGACTCTGGGGGTAGTGGGGAGGGCTCAGATCTTGGAACATGATGGCAGAGGAGGACCTAGAAAGGGGTTGAATTGCTGTGTGGAAAACTGAGAAACGTTACACATGTACAAACTACTGTATTTTAGTGTTGATTGTGAACCATCAATCCCCCCAGTGTGTGTGGGGGGTGCGAGCCTAAGAGGAGGACTGCCAGCTCCACCTTGTACAGGCGCAGGCACCTGCCTCTGGAGCGCCCTCTCTCTGTCAACTCACCTCTTGCCTTCCCTCCATCCCCTCAGCTGAATTTACACAAGAATATTGGGGGAGCTGCCCTTGCAAGCCTCCATGGGCCACGCTGATTTCTGCAGTGCTTAACTTGCCTGTCCTGAATTTCCTTTCAAATTCATTCATTCCTCCCTTCCTTTCTGCCTTCCTTCCCTCTCTCTCTCCGTCTTTTCTTTCTCTTCCTCTCTTTCATTTGCCACCAGGATTATTACTAGGTTTAAGTGATAGCACTATGAATCCACTGATCCTGGTGGTGGTCATTTTTTCCTCCCCCCTTTTCTATTTTATTTGGCAAGACACAGAGAAATTGGGAATGGAGGGAGAGGAAGAGAGAGAAAGAGAGAGGAAGACACCTGCACACCTGCTTCACTTCTTGGGAAGCCAACCCCCTGCAGGTGGGGAGTGGGTGCTCCAAAGCTGGTTCTTGTGCATGGCAATGTGTGCGCTCAACCAGCGCCACCCCCACCCAGTCCTCCCTTCCAATTTCTTTTTTTTAAGTTCATGGGTTTTATTTATTTTTATTTATTTATTTATTTTAAATTTTTTTATTTAAGAAAGGATTAATGAACAAAAACAAGGTAGGAGGGGTACAACTCAACACAATTCCCACCACCCAATCCCCATAACCCACCCCCTCCCCTGATAGCTTTCCCATTCTCTAGCCCTCTGGGAGCATGGACACAGGGTGGTTGAGGGTTGCAGAAGGTAGAAGGTCTGGCTTCTGTAATTGCTTCCCCGCTGAACATGGGCGTTGACTGGTCGGTCCATACTCCCAGTCTGCCTCTCTCTTTCCCTAGTAAGGTGTGTCTCTGGGGAAGCTGAACTCCAGGACACATTGGTGGGGTCTTCAGTCCAGGGAAGCCTGGCCAGCATCCTGGTGGCATCTGGAACCTGGTGATTGAAAAGAGAGTTAACATACGAAGCCAAACAATTTGTTGAGCAATCATGGATCCCAAGCTTGGAATAGTGGAGAGGAAGTGTTAGGGAGGTACTCACTGCAAACTCTAATGTACTTCTGCTTTCAGATATGTATTTTTGCAGTAGTTTATGGATACGTGTGAACATAAGCTCTCTTTCACAGAAACTGGTGTATATCTAGGTTATGGGACTTTGTTAGAAAGTGAACTACCTGAGATGAAATTAGAGTGCACTATAAAAGGAAAGGTCTCACCCGAGTAATGAAGCTGAAGGGTTGTCATTCCACACGTGAAGTCTCTGGACACAGTTTGAGGTGAAGCATATTGAGGAGGCAATCGTTGCGTTGGTTAGGTTGTGATCGGCGGATGCAATATTTTTTGGTTTGGATTGGGAGACACATACGGGAAAGTGGGCCCTGTCCAAGGGTTCCAGGACTGGGGGAAGTAGGGGCTCTATAGTGGAGATGTGAGGTTCCTGCTGTTTTAGGGTTCAAAAAGACAATCGATAGTTAATGTTATCATCACATTATTTGTTAATTGGGTTAACTTTGAAAAGTCCTTTTGTTATGGTTTGCTGTACAGTATCCAGTATCTTGTATATAGCTGTGCTATTGGATGCTTCTAATCTACTTGGTCTAGGCTTTTGAGAGAGTCCACATATCAAATACACAGCCTATATATTAAAAAGATTCAGTTTGTGTTTTGAGAAACTTTGAGACATATAACTGCTTTTCCCCCTCTCATATTAATTAACTACTGATTTATATGTCTTCATTTTGCTAGGAGTGTACATAAACACCATTCCCACCACCAAAAGACTGTGACCCATCCCTCCCACCCACTCCCACCCCCCACATGCCCAGGAAGATACATGTCTACCCCTCACCACAGGGTTTTCACTTTGGTGCCCTACTTACAATTTGATCAGGTCCTGCTTTTAGTTTCCCTTTCAGATCTTCTTACTCAACTTCTGTTGATGAGTGGGATCATCCCATACTCATCTTTATCTCTGACTTAGTTCACTTAACATAATTCCTTCTAGCTCTGTCCAAGATGGGTCAGAGAAGGTGGGTTCATTGTTCTTGATTGATAGCTGCATAGTATTCCATTGTGTATATATACCACAGCTTTCTCAGCCACTCATCTGTTGTTGGGCACCTGGGTTGCTTCCAGGTTTTAGCTATTATGAATTGTGCTGCTATGAACATAGGAGTACACACCTCTTTTTGGTTGGGTGTTATGGAGTCCTTGGGGTATAACCCCAGGAGAGGAATTACTGGATCATATGGAAGGTCCATGTCTAGCCTTCTGAGAGTTTTCCAGACTGCTCTCCACAGAGGCTGGACCAATTTACATTCCCACCAGCAATGTAAAAGGGTTCCTCTGTCCCCACATCCTCTCCAGCATTTGTTGCTGCTGTCCTTTTTGATGTATGCCATTCTTACAGGAGTGAGGTGGTATCTTAGTGTTGTCTTAATTTGCATTTCTCTGACAATCAGTGACCTAGAGCAGTTTTTCATATGTTGGTTAGCCTTTTGGATATCCTCTGAGGTGAATGTTTTGTTCATATCCTCTGCCCATTTTTGGATGGGGTCATTTGCTTTTTTGGTGCTAAGTTTGCTGAGCTCTTTATATATTTTGGTGATTAGTTTCTTGTCTGATGTCTGGCATGTGAAGATCTTCTCCCATTCTGTGAGGGGTCTCTCTGTTTGTTTAATAGTTTCTTTGGATGTGCAGAAGCTTTTCAATTTGATGTAGTCCCATTGCTTTGTTTCTGCTTTAGTCTTCCTTGCAATTGGGTTTGACTCATCAAAGATGTCCTTGAGGTGTATGTGGGAAAGTGTTTTACCAATGTTTTTCCTCTAAGTATTTGATTGTTTCTGGTCTGACATCTAGGTCTTTGATCCATTTGGAGTTGATGTTTGTTTCTGGTGAGATAAAGTGGTTCAATTTCATTCTTCTGCATGTTACAACCCACTTTTCCCAGCACCATTTATTGAAGACAGCCTCCTTTTTCCATTTAATCCTTTGGGCCCCCTTATCAAAGATTAGATGCCCATAGATGTTGGGATTTACTTCTGGGCTTTCAATTGTGTTCCACTGGTCTGTGTGCCTATTTTTGTTCCAGTACCATGCTGTTTTGATGATGATGGCTCTATAATATAGTTTAAGGTCTGGGAGTGTGATGCCTCCATTTCTGTTTCTTTTCCTCAAGATGGTTTTGGCAATTCTAGGTGTTTACAGGTTCCAGATAAATGATTGTAGTGTTTGTTCTATTCTCTTAAAGAAGCTTGGTGGAACTTTGATGGGTATTGCATTAAATTTGTATATGGCTCTGGGGAGAATATTCATTTTGATGATGTTTATTCTTCCAATCCATGAGCATGGGATATCTTTCCACTTCTTGGTATCAGTTTCTATTTCCTTGAGTAGCGACTCATAGTTTTCAGCATACAAGTCTTTCACTTCTTTGGTCAACTTTATTCCTAGGTATTTGATTGATTTTGCTGTAACAGTCAATGGGAGTCATTTCTGGATGTCTTCTTCTTCAGATTTAGTGTTTGCATAAAGAAATGCCACTGATTTTTGTACAGTGATTTTGTAGCCTGATACCTTGCTATATTGCCTAATAACTTCCAGTAATTTTCTACTGGATTCTTCAGGTCTTTCTATGTATACTATCATATCATCTGCAAATAGTGAGAGCTTGACTTCTTCCCTTCCAATCTGTATTCCTTTGATTTCTTTCTCTTGCCTGATTGCTATGGCAAGAACTTCCAATACTATGTTGAAGAGTAACAGTGACAGTGGACAGCCCTGTCCAGTCCCCGATCTGAGGGGGAATGTTTTCAGCTTCTGTCCATTGAGTATGATGTTGGCTGTAGGTTTGCTATATATAGACTCCACTATCTTGAGGAATTTCCCATCTATTCCCATTTTTTGTAGAGTTTTGAGCATGAATGGGTGTTGGATTTTGTCAAAGGCTTTCTCTGCATCTATTGAGATAATCATGTGGTTTTTGGCTTTGCTTTTATTGATGTGGTGAATGACATTGATTGACTTACAGATGTTGAACCAGCCTTGCATTCCTGGGATGAATCCCACTTGGTCGTGATGAACAGTCTTTTTGATATGTTGCTATATCCAGTTGGCCAAGATCTTGTTTAATATTTTGGCAGCAATGTTCATCAGAGATATTGGTCTGTAGTTTTCCTTTTTTGTTCTGTCCCTATCAGCTTTTGGTATCAGGGTGATGTTGGCTTCATAGAAGGTGGAAGGGAGTGTTCCTATTTCTTCAATCTTATGGAATAGCTTAAGAAGTATGGGTATTAACTGTTTCCTGAAAGTTTTGTAGAATTCATTTGTGAAGCCATCTGGTCCAGGACTTTTGTTGTTGGGGAGATTCTTAATAACGGTTTCAATTTCTTTGTCTGTGATTGGTGTATTTAGATTTTGTAGTTCTTCTTGGTTCAGTTTTGGAAGTGCATAGGTTTCTAGGAATTGTTCCATTTCTTCCAGATTCTCTAGCTTTGTGGCATATAGTTCTTTATAGAAGTTGCGCAGGATTCTCTGGATTTCTGTGGTGTCAGTTGTGATATCTCCTGCATCGTTTACAATTCTATTAATTTGAGTCTTCTCTCTTTTTTGTTTGGTGAGTCTGGCTAGGGGTTTGTCAATTTTGTTTAATCTTTCAAAGAACCAACCTTTGGCTTCATTGATCTTTTGTATGGTTCTTTTATTTTCGATGTTGTTTATTTCTGCTCTAATTTTAGTGGTTTCTGTCCTTCTGGTTACTTTAGGGATCCTTTGTTCCTCTTCCTCTAACTCCTTGAGGTGTGCAGTAAGGTCGTTCATTTGAGCTTCTTCTTGGTGTTTAATATGTGATTGTATGGCTATAAGTTTCCCTCTCAGTACTGCTTTAGCTGTGTCCCAAATATTTTGATAGGTTGTGTCTTCATTTTCATTAGTTTCCAGGAACATTTGAATTTCCTGCTTGAGTGAGTCTCTGACCCAGTGGTTCTTAAGGAGCATGTTGTTTAGTTTCCAAATTCTGTGTCTTTTAATAATTTTCCGTTTGTTGTTAAATGTTAGTTTTACTCCACTGTGGTCTGAGAAGATACTTGGGATGATTTCAATGTTCTTGAATTTATTGATGCTGTCTTTGTGGCCTAACATGTAGTCTATCCTTGAGTATGTGTTATGTGGATTTGAAAAGAAGGTGTATTCCAGTTTTTAGGGGTGGAGGAGTCTGAAAATGTCCAAGAGGTCTAGTCTGTCGATCTCTTCATTCAATTCTCTTGTATCTTTATTGGTTCTCTGCTTTGTTGATCTGTCTAAGTGTGAGAGTGGGGTATTGAAGTCTCCCACTATTATTCTATTACTGTTGATGTATTTTTGAAATTCTTTCAGTAGATGCTTAATGTATTTAGATGGTTCCTCGTTGGGTGCATAGATGTTAATAATTGTTAAGTCTTCTTGGCTGATTGATCCTCTAATCATTATGTAATGTCCTTGCCTATCTTTTATTACTTTATTTAATTTAAAATCTATCGTGTCTGAGATGAGAATGGCTGTTCCTGCCTGCCCTTTTTTTGTGGTCCGTTAGCCTGTATGATAGTTTTCCATCCTTTCACTTTAAGTCTGTATTTATCTTGTTGTGACAGATGGGATTCTTGCAAGCAGCATATGGCTGGGTTATGTTTTCTGATCCATCCCCCCATCCTGTGCCTTTTGATGGGTGAGTTTAAGCCATTGACATTTATTGATATTATGGATTTAATGTATTGTAGTGCCACTGTTCTAAAAAAAATTTGTTTGCTCTGATATATTGCAAGTATTATAGTGATGTTCTTGTTTATAAGAGGTCTTTTAGTACCTCTTTCAGGGCCTGCTTGGTGATGGTTGTTTATTTAAGAAGGTTTTGATCCCTCCATATAGTTTGAATGAAAGTCTAGCAGGATATATTATCCTTGGTTGAAACCCTTTTTCATTCAGGGTTCGATAGATATCTTGCCACTCCCTTCTGGCTTTTAGAGTTTGAGTGGAGAAGTCTGCAGATAATCTTAAGGGTTTTCCCTTGTATGTGACTTTTTGTTTCTCTCTTGCAGCCTTTAGGATCCTTTCTTTATCCTTACTTCTTCTCATTGTGACTATGATGTGTCTTGGTGTCTTCAGGTCTGGGTTGATTCTGTTTGGAACTCTCTGGGCCTCTTGAATCTTGATATCCTTTCTGTTATTCAGGTCTGGGAAGTTTTCTTCTATTATTTCCTCTAGAATGTTTGCTTCCCCTTCCTCTCTTTCTTCCTCTGGCAGGCCAATTATACGAATGTTACTTCTTTTGAGATCATCCCATATGTCTCTGTTGTTGTTTTCAGTGTCTCTCAATCTCTTTTTAAGCTCTTTCACCTCTTTCTTTGTTTTCTCTAACTCATCCTCTGTCTGACTAATTCTGTTTTCTGCTTCTGTTAGTCTGCTTTCCCTTGCCTCAGCTTCTTTCTTCATTACAGCTATTTCAGCTTTCAGTTATCTAATTGCCTCAAGATAATCAGTATTTTCCTTGGCAGTCTCAACTGTTGTTTCCCTAATACTGCCATTCCTTTCCTCCAATGTTGTTTTCATTTCTGTGATTAATAAGTTTATTATTGCTTGCATACTTTTCTTATCTATGGTTACTTCTGGCTGATTTGTAGTTTCTTCTGGGCTCTTGTCTTCATTCATTGGGGTAGCAGTTTTATTTGTTTTTGATCTACCCATTTTTTTATTTATGTGTTTCTTTTTTTTATGCTCTGTTGTTCCTCAGTTGTTGTGTCTTGAGTACAAGTAACACTGTACTAAATACCTTTATGACAATTGCACTCACCAACCTCAGGAATTACAGTAGCAACTGAAGTAAGTATCGAAGTAGTTTAATCGTTACCAGTTAGCCAAACAATTTCTCCAGTCCGTGAAATAATAGTAGCCAAATCCCAGTAAAGAAAGAGAAAAGAAAGAGAAGATAGCAAGGATAGACAGTTATGCAAGTCTACTATCCACTGTATGTTCTAGGGGTAACAAGAGGGGAAAGGGAACTAGAGCAGAGATACACACATAGAGAGTCCACTCTGAGTCAGATTTCTTCCCCAAAATAATTCACAAATTCAGAAAGGCGAAGAAGAAGGAATAAGTGTATGACAAGATTAAAAAAAAAAAAGGGAGAGACAAGAGAGAGAAAAGGGAGAAGATAAGAAAAAGAGTTGTAATTAAAGAGCAGTGAAAGGAAATTCCCAAATGTGTATCAGTGAATTAAAAACAAAAGCACCCTGTTTGGTGGTGTGGGGTATCCTGCTAGGAGCTGGTCCCCAGGGACTGCTTATGGGGGGGGCAGGAAGGAGGTATGCTTGAAAATTAAAAGGAAGAAAAAAGAATTTATTCCCCTTTTTTCCCTACTCTAATTCTTAACCCAAATTAAGTTATAGTCCCCTCCTTGGTGTCACCGGTAGGACCCCTTATTGGGTGGCCTGCTAAAGGCAGAAAATCCTACTGTTTCCAGGAGATGCGTTCAGTGGCTAGTAGCTTCTCAGTCCACCATCTTCTGAGAGACCCCCCCCCTCCAGACTTTTTTAAAGGATTTCTCGAAAATGAAAACTAGCTCCAAGTCCTTTGATCCAATGAGAGCTATACTCAAAAGTCTTTGGATCCGCCCTCAGGGTCGCGGTGGTCCCTGGAGACTCCCAAGAGAAAGCCCTCGAGCTATAGTGCTCCCTCCGGGTCCTCTGCCGGCCGCCCAGCAGAGCTCTGCAACCAGTGGAGGAGCCGCCTTCCCGGGTGGAGGACAATGCCCGGCGCACCCGCCTTGCCCACTGCCGCCTGGGATGTCTCTAGCAGCCGCCCGCTAGTTCGTGCCACCTTTACTCTAATTCTTAACCCAAATTAAGTTATAGTCACCTTCTTGGTGTAACTGCTAGGACTCCTTATTGACTGTCCTGCTAAAGGCAGAAAATCCTACCGTTTCCAGAAGATGTGTTCAGAGCTCATGCCGCTAGTGGCTTCTCAGTCCGCCATCTTCCGGGAACCTCCCCTTCCAATTTCTGTATGTTCTCACCCCTCCTTGTTCTGGTACATGGTGGATCCACCTGCCCTACTCGCCTCTGTTGACACAGAGCTGGAGCTATGCTGTACTTTGAGCTTGAAATGGGCCTGGTCACTGACCCGAGAAGGTTGCACCATGTGCTAAGCCCTGGAACATGGCAATGGAACAGCCCTTTTCAGAGAAGGTGACAGGTTCTCCTGAATGAGTGGGGTGCACTGATTAGAGCATGCTGAGAAAGGAAGCCAAGGGGCCAAGTCTCCATAACCCTCCCACACCCCCATTGAGAGAAAACAAACAGGGCAAAGACTTGGGAGGCAGACTCCATGGCAGGTAGCCCAGAGACAAATAAGTCTGGATTCAGGAATTGGAAAGAGCCAGCAGGCAGGAAGATGGGAGGGTTGTGACTCCATTAGCATCAGAGCACCCAGGAGCCTGTGCTGTGTGGAGAGCATGGGAGGCAGATGGACAGGGCTGTCTTGGGAACTTCTATTGAAGAGGTGGGGAATTGTCAGGTGAAGACGGACAAGGAGAGAAGAGAACAGACAGGTGAAGGACTCAGCCAGTTGAGAGGAAGTATGAAACTGGAAGGTAGGGGTCTGCACCTAAGGGCTGGCAGTGACAACTCCAGTGACATTCCAGGCTGAACACAGACTTCACTGAGCTTGTAACCAGATGTGGGGATGGTAGGAACTTTCTTTTGGGGGCCAGCGCATGCCAGGTCCAGAGAAACGGGTACAATCATCCCTCCTATATCGTGGCTAATCAGTTCCAGACTCTGTGGGGATAGGTGAATTCCTGTGAAGTAGAATTCTTTATTTATTAATTAGATATTTTCATAGCATAGAAAACCTGTTTACAACTTTCTAAATAGGGTTTCTAACATTGTTAGAACCCTGTAGACATGAAGTAACAGCCCTTTAGCTTTGCTTCCTTGTTGAAAGAGACAGCAGCTGTTGCACGGATGTTCTTTTCATCTTTACAGACAGAGCCAACGATCAACACATTCAAGTTGTAATGGCGGGCAACCTCCGTGGTTTTCTTGCCATCTTTGATCATATCCCAGAGTTTCACCTTCTCCTGGATGGTGAGCATCTTCCTCCCTTGCTTAGTTTCATTGTCAGAAGGCTGAGAAGAAGCAGCACGTTTAGGAGCCACCGTGAGGCTTACATAATCACAAACACTTCCAAGAGCAAAGAAGCTTCCCATGCGGAGAGATGTAGAAGCTAGTCTGAGAGAAACCTGCTCTGATTGGCTTGGTTTCTCCACCCCCAATTTGATTTCAAACACACACAAGGAGTGGTCGAGCCCTGCACCTGGCCTTGAAGGATTTGCGGGGGAGCTTGAAAACATAGTCCTACCATCCAGATGGACAGTCATTTTAATTTTAATTGTAATACAGGGGCGTATAATTGACTCAGACAACAGAGCACATGCTGTATCATTTTCACTGTCTCCATCAACTTTTTAATGAACATATTTGAAAAAGACTGTGATTGACTGAAGTTGTGAAAGTGGAAGCTCGAAGTGGTGAAGGACGACTGTATTCCAAGGAGATGACATATCACTGCATTGGATGTTACTTGGCCATAATAAGGGTGATGCATTGGTATATGCCACTGCACAGAGGAGTAATGAGAACATTGTTCAGTGACAGATGCTGTGACCCATATTGTACAAAAGACTGTGGTCCTGATGTGGCAGTGTGACTACATCGCAAATGCTTGTCACAAAGATGCTAAGAGAGAATGCAGTCGCCTGTTTCCCCTCTGTGTGAAGCCCAGGTGCAGGCAAAGCTGAGGGTTGCTGTAAGAAGTAATAATTGGCTGGGAGGAGGGGGGACCTCAAAAGGAGCAAGAGGGAAAGTTCTGGAAAAATGGGAATGTTTTGTGTCTTGTTCTGGGTGATGGTTCCACAAATGCAAAAATTTCTTAAACTCATCAAACTGGATATTTAAATCCCTCTATTTTTTGCATGTCGATTATATCTTAACTGATGAAAAGCACCAGGAATTAATGTAAGACCCCACATTTGTAGAATGTTTTAGGGGGAAAATCATCTTCTTAGGTGCAAAAAGAAAAAAAATTGAAAAGCATCACTATTTGATTTCAACCGTGTTGAAAGAAGCTTTGATGCTATGATGTATTTCCCCCTGTCTCCTTTTCTATCTGGGGATAAAAAGACAACTCAGAGCAGTGAAGCCCAAGCTAATGACAAAATCATTTGGAATTAAGCTAAAAATCCAGTGGGACCAACACCTTCATAACCAAACTTTTTGTCATCCACTCCTATCTCCTGGATAGAGCAAGGTAGGGAGAACAAAAACAAAACAAAACAAAGAATGGAATGGAAATGCAGCATTCATGAAATAAGCTTCATACTCTATAAAGGACAGTAAAAAGGGCATTCAGAGGGATCTTAAAAAGGGCAGGGAGAAAGAACAGAGAATCATTTCATAGACTCCTTGAAGAAGTAGATTCATAGGGAGCACTCAACAGTTTAAAATGTAAAAACAAAAAAAAAATGTTGTGGCATTTGGACTTGATCTTCTTCTTCTTCTTCTTCTAGCATTTTCCCTTCTTTCATAGCCAGTTAATGGCTTTGAAAGTGACTGGGATCCATGTGGATTCAGTCGGCTAGGAAGGATCATCAGTTTCCCCAATGAATGGGTACTCACGGGATGCACCACGGGAAGGTCGATCCAATGCATCCCTTGGACTTGATGATACAGTGTCAGAAAGTTAAGTTACTGTTTTTTTTTTTTTTTTCCCAGTGCAGTGGTTGGTAAAATAATACAACTGTAGGAGATTGATGATGGAATCAAATTGATGGTGACAGAATAAGTGTTTGAAGAAGAGACAAAAGCAGCTTCTGAAATCATTAGTTTAGGTGCTTCATTGGATAAACTGAAACGTAATTTAACATAAGCAAAATTCTAGGAAGAATGACATTTTGAGAAATTTCCCCTGCCTTCTATCTTCTTATGTCTTCTCTCTAATTAGTGAAGAGTACAGAGCAGGGGATGGGCCATCTTACCAGAAGAAATAAGGCAGGCACGTATACATCGCAGTAAATTTAGCTTTATCTGAGCTGATGTTCACTTTCTGGATAGAGAGCTGTGTGTTTCTTTTCTTTTCTATATTCCAGGAGAGGATCTAGGGTCTTCAGTTGTGTGGTTGGGGATGATAGCAGATTGCATACTTTTCTCATGTGGTGAACTCTGTGTGTCACAACTTTAGAGCATTCAGTTAGCATCAAGAAAGGGAGCTGTGCCTTAACTTGACAAAAGTCCTTCCAACTTGACTTCTTCTCTCTCTCTATTTTTTTTTTTAGATTTACAGTGTTTTTATTTTTTATATTTATTTTATTGGGGAATTAATGTTTTACATTCAACAGTAAATACAATAGTTTGTACATGCATAACATTCCCGTTTTCCATATAACAATACAACCTCCACTAGGTCCTCTGTCATCCTTCTCGGATCTGTATTCTCCCTACCCACCCACCCCAGAGTGTTTTACTTTGGTGCAATAGCTGAGTTAAGGTACCAGACCATTCCTTAGTCTCTACCAATAGCGATGTGTGGGTCTTGCAGTTTGCTTCTTCTTTGTTTACCCATTTCAGAATTGAGGGCTTTGAAATATTTAAAAGCATCAATTCTACATTCCCCTAAAATCATTAACAGGGAACAAAAAGTTATTTCATACCCTCATTTTATCAGTTGCCAAAGGACTCAAGGGACCGGGAGAATTACGTAGTAGGCACTTACAATAAAACAGACTGCAAATCCTTTCAGCACTTCAGGTAAACACTCTGCTAAATAATTGAGCACATGTAATAGCAGCCCACTTAAAAGTCATTCTCCCAGGCCAAGGGAACAGTGATGAGTCCTGTTGACATGTGTCCCCCACACAGTGCCCATGCTGTAAGATCTCTAATGGAGAGCTTAGCTTTGTGACTCTAGAGACTGGAGGGTGGCTGGAAAGAGTGGAGTTGGTAATGAGAAAGGAAGATTGCATTCATTATTTAGATTTCCTTGAAGACCAGAAATACTGTGTGTGTGTGTGTGTTGGTGGGGGGGGGAGGCTAAACTAATAAAATTTATACAGTTGAGTATGAGTTGTAACCACAAACCATAAAGGAGAGACATCAAATCAAGAAGCAACTTTTGCTGGGTCATCTCTGCTTGGGGTATGTGATTGATGATCAAAGTAAGAAAGTCCAAAGTGACTGCCTTCCAGCACAAATCCAATTCTTTCCCAGGTTCTATCTTTTCATTCCCATGTAAGACCGCCAATCATCACCTCACTGTAATGGGTTATACCAACTCCAGACTCTGGCATCTGGTTCTGTTTTTTGACATCTCCACTCAGTAAATCTAGATACCTCCCAATCAGCCACACTTAAAACTGAGTTTGGCATTTTCCTCTTCAAGTAGCTGTGGCTTGTCCTTATACCTCTGTGAAAGGCCATCCTCTGGGGGGACTTGTGAGTCTTCCCTTAGGACCCCGCGCCCATCTCATCCACTTGGATCTAGACCAGGGTTAGCGAGTACTCCCCAAGCACTAATTATCTGATAGCTTTCACAAATTGGTCATCCCGAACTATGAGCAAGATGTTTATTCACAGGGCAGTTTGAGGGCAGTCCTCAGTCTGGGTTTAGTCACAGAGCTGCTCTGGCACAGAAAGACCCTGCATTCTGCTCGGCAAATAAGACTCTCAGCATGAAACACATCTGTTCAGTTTAGAAGACACCCCTGAAGTGGCCAATCATCCAGGTCTTCTTTCCAAAGGGCCAAGGCACGGTGCTGGTGTCAGCCTCCTCATTTCCTTCCTTCTTCTTCTTTTTAAAATTTTATTAGTGACTTAATATTGATTCACAAAATTATAAGATAACAGGGGTATAATTCTGCACTGTTCCCACCATGAGTTCTGTATCGTCATTCCCCCCATTGAAAGTTACAGTAGTTCTTCCAGGGTTGCAGATATGGGTTGACTATTATTTCTACAACTATCTATATTTCTATATATTGACTCCCCTTTTTTCTATGATTCTGCCTTCTTTTCCTTTCTAATACATCTATTACTATTTATGAATGCCCTTACTTTTTTTCTCTTCTCTTTCTGGGTCCTGATGGAGTTGGGGTTCTGAACCCTCTAGTCATCCTTCCCCTATCAATTTTCCCCCTCTGGGAGTAAGGAACAGAATTCTTTAAATTTAAAAAAAAATTATCTTTATTAGATAGAGATGTACAGTGCTGGGATAGCTTGAGGGTGTTTCTTCTCGAGCAAGTGCTCTCTGGGTTGGAGAGAACTCGACTGGAGCCAACCTAGGCTGCTGCATGGGAGAGGGATCAGGAACTCGTGTCAGGCTAGCTTTGCAGGAGAGAGACTTTGGGACTCGTGGAGCCAGAAGGCAATCCAATGTGTGTTTAATCAGAAAAGAATCTGTATTTATACTTGCCAAGAAGGAAATAGTAGGGTGGAAAACAGGATGTGGCATAGAGAGGGTGGTGCAAAAAGAGAGTGCAAACCAGTGGGGATTAAATGGTGGAAAACAGGGTGTAACTAGGAGAGGGGGCAGAGTGAAAAGAGAGTGCAAACCAGTGGGATTAAACCAGTGCCCTGCAGGCAGGGCGGGTCTCAGGTAAAACAGTGATTATGTAAATAGACCACAGCATTAAGCAGGGGGAGCTGGCGTACTGCCCAACAGTCCAGTAATTGAGAGGGAAAGGGGGATAGAGAGTAAAAGAGGTAGAGAGACATCTGCAAGACTGCTTCACCACTAGTAAAGCTTTCCCTCTGTAGGTAGGAACTGGGGTCTCGAACCCAGGTCCTTGAATATTGTAACATGTGTGCTCAATGAGGTGTGCCACCACCATACCCTGACCAAAATTCTTTTTCTAAAATAATTTTTTGTTACTAATAGTGGTTGTAAGATTTCAATAAATAGTTCCACACCACACCCACCACCAAAGTTCTGTATTCCCATCCTCTAACTTCCCAAAGATAACCACCATAGTTCTCAGAAGTTTTACAGTTTTCTAGCTTTTGTTTTGTTTGATTTTTTTTTTTTTGGTAAGTTTATGTAATCAGATCTCCATCTGTTGGTCTTTCACCTGTTGACTTATTTCACTAAACATAATCACCTCCAGTTCCATTCATTTTGTCCTAAAGGACACAATGTCATCTTTTTTGATTGCAGAGTAATAGTCTATGGAATATATGCCCCATAATGACTTTATCCAGTCATCTTTTGATAAGTATTTAGGCTGCTTCCACTCTTTGGCTATTGTGAATAATGGAGCTATGAATATAGAGGTGCATATGTCCCTTCTAATTAGTGTTTGAGTGTCATTGGATAAATTCCTAAGAGTGGTATTGCTGGATCATAAAGTACATCCATTTTTATTTGTTTAGGGACACTCCATGCAGTCTTCCAAAGTAGCTGCGCCAGTTTGCATTCCCACCAGCAGTGAAGCAGAGTTCTCTTTTCTCCACAACCTCTCCAACACCTGTCATTTCCTGGTTTGTTGATGTAAGTCATTCTCTCAGGTGTGAGATGGCATCTCAGTATAGCTTTAATTTGCATTTCTCTAATGACGAGTAAAGTGGGAACATTTCTTCATGTGTCTGTGGTCCATGTGTATCTCTTCTTTAGAAAAATGTTTTGTTCTCTGGACCACTTTTTTTAAAGGATCCAATATATATATTGTTGCCCTTGTTGGTTTTTACTGTTTTTGTAGTTATTATTGTTGTTGTTATTGATGCCATCATTGTTAGATAGGACAGAGATAAATGGAGAGAGGAGGGGAAGACAGAGGAGGTGAGAGAAAGAGAGAAACCTGCAGACCTGCTTCACCGCTTGTGAAGTGACTCCCCTGCAGGTGGGGAGCCGAGGGCTCGAACTGGGATCCTTATGCAGGCCCTTGCGCTACTGCCTGACTCCCTGGACCACTTTTTTTACTGGGTTATTTTTGCTTCATTTGTAAATCTATACCAATTCTGTGTAGATGTTTAATATCAGCTGCTTGTATGATGTGTGATGTGAAAATATCTATCTTCTCTGGTTTATTCAGTTGCCTTGATTTCCTTGTGTAAATTGCTTTTGATATGTAGAAGCTTTGTAGTTTCCTCTAATTCCATTTACTTACTCTTGTTTTCATTTCCCTTGTCTAGGGGCTGAGTCTCAAAATACATCTTTGATGTGAAGGTCCTGCAAAGTGTCACCATTTTCTTCTATACATTTCAGAGTTTCTGGTCTAATACCTATATCCTTAATTCATTTTGATTTGATCTTGGTATATGGTGTTAGGTGGTGGTCTAGTTTTACTTTTCTACATGTGGCTGTCCAATTTTCCCTGAACCTTTTGTTAAAGAGAACTTCTTTACACCATTGAATGGTTTTGGCCCCTTTGTCATATTTGGGTGGTTGGATATGTGTGGGCTCAACTTTGGACTTTCGATTCTGCTCCACTGATTCAAGTATCCATTTTTATTTCAGTACCATGCTGTTTTATTATGGCTTTGTGATATAAACTGAATTTGGTGAGTGTGATATCTCCATATTTTTCCTTTTTTTCTCAGAAGTGCTGTGGCATTCCATGGCCTTCTGTAGTTCCATACAAATTTTTGGACAAGTTGTTCAATTTACTTGAAAATTTTCATTGGAATTTGATGGGGATTGTATTGACATTGTAGATTGCTTTTGGTAGTGTGGTCATTTTAATAATGTTTATTCTTCCAATCCAGGAACAGGGACTGTTCTTCCTCTTCTGTATGTCCTTCTCTATTCCTTTTAGCAATGTCCTACAGTTTTCGTTATGAAGGCCATTCACCTCCTTTATGAGATTCACCCCAAGGTATTTTATTATTTTTGAATCAATTGTAAATGGGTCTGAGTCTTTTATTTCTCCTTCATCTGATTCCTTGTTTGTATACAGAAATTCCAGACTTAGATGTATTTATTTTGTGTCTTGCTACTCTACTGAATTTATCATTTACAGTAGTTTTTAGTGGAGTCTTTGAGGGTTCTCTAGATAAAATACCATGTCATCAGCAAATAGTGATAGTTTGATTTCTTCTTTTTCAATCTGTATGCCTTTGTAATATCTTTCTTTCTGATTTTGGTGGTGAGGCTCTCAAGAACTATGCTGGATAACAGTGGTGATGGACATCCTTGTCTGGTTCCTGATTTTAAGCAGAAAGCTTTCAGCTTTTCCCCATTAAGAATGCTGTTAGCTGTGGATTTTTCATAAGTGGTTTTTATTATGTTGAGAAATGGTCCTTCTATTCCCAGTATCTGGATGGTCTTTATCATAAATGGGTGTTGAATCTTGTAAAATGTCAAGTGATATGACCATGTAATTTTTATCTTTTTGTTGACATGATGAATTATGTTGATTGTTTTGCAAATGTTGAACCATTCATGTTCCCCAGGGATGAATCCCACTTGGTCTTGTTGAATTATTCTTTTGATATGCTGTTGGATTAGATTAGATTAGATTAGATTGTTTAGGATCTTTGAATCAATGTTCATCAGGGATATAGGTCTATAGTTTCTTTACTGGAAGAGTCTTCCTGCTTTGGGGATCAAAGTGATGTTCACCTCAGTATATGTGTTTGACTTTTTACAATTTTCTGGAATAGTTCATGGAGAATAGGCATTGGTTTTGCTTTGAAAGTCTTATAGAATTTGTTAGTAAAGCTGTATGGATATTTATTCTTGGGAAGATTTTTGATGACTGATTCCATTTCTAAACTAGAGACTGGTTTGTTTAAGCTAGCTACTTCCTTTTGGGTTAGGCTTGGCAGGTGGTATGATTCTAGGAATGCATCTTTTTCATCTAAGTTGTCCAATTTATTCCCATAAAGATGTTCACAATACTCATGTTTAATTCTTTGTATATACTCATCTTCAGTTGTAATTTCATCTCTCTCACTCCTGATTGTTTTTATTATAGCTTTCTCTCTTTTTTCTTTTTGTGAGTCTAGTCAGTGGTATATCTACTTTATTTATCCTTTCAAAGAACCAGCTCTTGGTTTCATTAATATTTTGAAACATTTTTCTGGATTCTATTCCATTAATTTCTGCTCTGATTTTGACTACTTCCTTTCTTCTGATGACTTTTGGGTCTCTTTGTTGCTCTTTCTCTAATTAGCTTCGTTGGGATATTAGTGTTCCTTAGTTGTGTTGGTAGCAGGAGGTGCTGTGTCTAAGGTGTTTGATTTCCCTGTTTATCTATCTTGATGGGGGAGGGGAGATTTTTTTCCCAAGTCACTTAGGCCAGGTCAGTGTCCCTCATGTCAATATCAGGTTCCCCTGCTGTTGTTTCAACCTCTGTGTGGCAACAGCTTTGTAAACTCAAGAAGTTACAGTTGTAAACTGGTGAGTTTTTAGGTGATTTTTTCTTTGTAACAGTTCTTTGTCACTTAATCTTGGACCTGAAGTGTTCCAGCTCCACTGTCAATCTCCCAGTTTGGTGCTAGCCATCCCTGAGAATAGGTTTTTGAGTCCTGGGACTCACTCACCCCTTTTCCATCCACATGCCACATGTGTCTGTACTCACCTGTGGCTCAGATGGTTTCCTTCCTTCCTTCCTTCCTTCCTTCCTTCCTTCCTTTCTTTCTTCCTTTCCTTCCTCTTTCTTTCTTTCTTTCTTTCTTTCTTTCTTTCTTTCTTTCTTTCTTTCTTTCTTTCTTTTCTTCCTCTACTTCTTTCTTTCTTTCTTTTCTTCCTCTACTTCTATTTTTTCTTTCTTTCCTTTCTTTCTTCCCTTTGTAACAGTTTTTTTTTTTTATTTAGACCTGGAAGTAGTGTGCCTCAGCTGTCACTCTCCTAGTTTGGTGTCAACCATCTCTAAATATGGCCTTTTAGTCTTGGGAATTTCTTACTCACCCCTGTTCTGCCATGAGCCACATGTGTCTGTACTCATCTGTGGCTTGGTGAGTTTCTGAAGAAATCCTGGTTGCATTGTGTTGCATTTTCACATGTTTTTCACTTCTTTTCCTAGTTTACTGAGGAGAACTAGATGTGGTTGTTGCTACTCACAGCCATACCTCTGGAAATCTTCCTAGAACAAAATTCTTTATGGGGTGCAGAAGGGGGAAGGTCTGGCTTCTGTAATTGCTTCTACACTGGACATGGACATTGACAGGTTGATCCATACCCCCAGTCTGTTTCTATCTTTCCATAATGGGGTAGGGCTCTGGGGAGGTAAGGATCCAGGACCCATGGGAGATTGTTTGCCCAGGGAAGTCAGGATGGTTTCATAGTAGTGTCTGCAACCTGGTGGCTGAAAAGCATTAAGATATAAAGCAGGACATATTGCTTAATGATCAGGAACCTAAAGGTAAGAATAGAGCAGATGGAACTAAGGGTCTTTGTTGGGGAGAAGCTAGGAAGTCTGGTTTAGGCATATCCCAAGGGGCCCGTGACTTTACTTGTTTTTGCCTGAGCCTTATAGCTAACATGCAAGTGGACTAAAAGTACTGCTGAGAAGATGGTGTCAGAGTTGAGAGTAGGACTAGAGAGCTGGATCAGGGCAGAGAAAAGTCCCCAAATATAAGGAAAGTATATAAATACCATAAACTATAAACTCCATTGATGGGACCTATCTGTCCATATTGAGCACAGGAGCCTGTGTAACTTCTGCATCCTGTCAGTCTGAGCTCACTTTCTATGATCAGAGCTAGGAGCGTCCTAGGCTGCACTCATTTCAGGACTCGTCTTCCTTCAGTGGCAGAATAGGTTGGCCCAGCCCCCTTTACAGACTGGGGGGCACCTGTCATTGCTGTTCTACACTGAGGTCAAAGTCCTGTTGAGACCCTCAAGAGAGCTTATGATGATGTTCCCAAAGGAAGTGACCAGTGACGGGAGAGAGAGGGATCTGTTAGAGGTCTAGGCCCATCATATCTATGTGGGAATCCAAAGCTTATGATGATGTTCCCAAAGGAAGTGACCAGTGATGGGAGAGAGAGGGATCTGTTAGAGGTCTAGGCCCATCATATCTATGTGGGAATCCAAAGATTTCCTTACTAGAGCCCCAGATGATAGGGTGGTCTGGTAGTGACCAAAAGGACCATCATTAAAGTATGCTGGTCTCTTGCCCTTATCCAGCTTTTGTAATACTTTATTTGACAAGGTTGGACTTAGAGTGATTGAGGGAAGTGAAGTGGGAGATAGGAGAGGAGGGTATCTAGGTCTAAGTAGAAACTATTTGATTAGGTATTTTATGGTGTCTTCTGTAGGTCTTTCCACTTGCTTGCTGCACTTACTGAGTCTAAGTCTATTCACTGCAGACCACTACTTTAAGGCATATATTTCCCCTAACATATGGATATCTGTGGATATGTATCCTATCCCTCAGGCCCTGCTGTATCTCTAGATCTGTAACTTTGTTAGGAAGTGTGCCACCAAATATAGAACTAGAGATTCCCATGAGCTAGGAAAGTTCTCACCTGAGTATTGGAGCTGGAGGGTTGACATTCCAGGCCTGGAGTCTCTGGACACAGTCTGAAGTGAAACATGCCAAGGTGTAGTATCTCATGGTATGGATCAAGAGAAGCATGAAGAAAAACAAGCAAAGCCGAGAGGTTCCCTCATTAAAAAAAAATTATTTATTCCTTTTTTGCCATTGTTTTATTATTGTAGTTATTGATGTCATCATTGTTGGACAGGACAGAGAGAAATGGAGAGAGGAGGGGAAGACAGTGAGGAGGAGAGAAAGACAGACACCTGCAGACCTGCTTCACTGCTTATGAAGCGACTCCCCTGCAGGTGGGGAGCTGGGGGCTCGAACCAGGATCCTTATGCTGGTCCTTGCTCTTTGTGTCACCTGTTCTTAACCCGCTGTGCTACTGCCCAACTCCCAGTCCCTCATTTCTTATCACCCTAAATGTTGGGGCCCCCATGACAGAGACTTTCAGTTTACCCTTGAATCCAGCCTTACATGGAAGTTATACCCAGCTCTCTACAATGTACCCTACACAGGTTTTCACTCTCTTTATTTTCTCTCAGTGTTTTTTTTTTTCTTTTGTTTGGAGGTCATGCACAATTCTTAGTAGAGGTATTCCTGTGTGTTTAATATTTCTGATTCTATTTATATAACATCTTTTAAAATTCCATTTCTAATTGTTGGCTTTAATGTAAAAACAAACTTGATATTTACCTTGTTCCAGCAACCATGATAAACATAGCTGATTAATCCTAATAATTATGCTGTGACCTTTGTGAAGTTTTACATAATCAATTATGTTGTATTCAAATAACTTTTGTTTCTTATATCCTAATCCTCAGACTTTCATCTTCTCCCCTCCCCTTAGGTACAACCTAAAAACCTTTCTTTATTTAATGTTGAAATTAAATAAAGTCTTGCCTCATTTCCAATTTCTGGTACAAGATTTTACCATTTTGTCATTGTATATTTTGCTTTATCAGACTAGTTCATTCTATTTCCAGTTTTAACAAAGCAGGCTCACTATTTAGATCTGCCTCAAGCTTAGAGATCTTTAATCATCTATAGTATAAATAGACAACTCTCTGACCACTACCTGCTGGCTTTGAAAATCTCTCCCTGATTTCCTGAAGAAAAAATAAATAATAAAAGAAACATATATATGCCTTATTTCATCTTGCCAGTACCCTTGTGTTAATTCTCTAGAGGTAAAATTCAGGACCTACATCTCTCTCCTGAGCATCCTGCTCTGTCAAATGTTGTGACTGATTCTACTGAGTATGGATCAACCTGCCAATGCCCATGTTCAGCGGGGAAGCAATTACAGAAGCCAGACCTTCCACCTTCTGCATCCCACAATGACCCTGGGTCTGTACTCCCAGAGGATTAAAGAATAGGAAAGCTCTCAGGGGAGGGGATGGGATACGGAGTTCTGGCGGTGGGAATTGTGCAAAGCTGTACCCCTCATCCTATAGTTTTGTCAGTGTTTCTTTTTTTATAAATAAATTTTACAATGATAATAATAAAAAAATTAGGTGCTAAAGCTGTTAGGGAATGTCACAAAATATTGTCTCATAACGTGCCTACTTGGTAACCAAGCTTTCTCTCCTTCCAATGAATCCACCAGTTGCCCTCAGACCTTCTCTTCATTGACCCAGGTGTGAATTTTGACATTCCCTGCCATCTCTAGTCCCCCTCTCTCTCCTCTGCTGCAGTGGTTGTCACTCTCTGGTACTCTTCCATTCCTGCTCTACAGTGTCACCCTTAGAGCTGTTCATTGGGCATCTTTACGCATTTTATCCTGGGCTGTCTACGTGGTTTAGTGCTCTCTCCAGTGTTTGCTTCTACATCCCCCACTACCCCGTATCTATCAATATCAATGTCCTGAAGCTTTACCTGCTTCGGTCAAGAAAAAATAACCAGAAAAATAGACAGATGAAGAGACAGCCTCTCTTCTTTTCCATGGGGTATCTTGAGAGAAGACTATCACTCTTCTCACACTCTGTTTCTCCCAAGACCACTCAAGTCTACCTACCCCCTATTATGCCACCTACTGGGAGCTCCTGTGGCCAGGCTGATGCCCTGGTTGCTCAGTTCAGGGGGTACCTTGAACATCTTTCATCTCCCTGTCCATTTTACATAATTTGGAGCCATTGACCCATTGGCCACTCTGATTTCTTTGAGAGGAGAAGGAGTTCCAGAGTCTTTATTTTGACTTACATAAACTATTTTCTTGGGTAGCTTTTCACTTTTTAAATAGAATAAGCAATTTGTTATGTGCACATTTTATAGAGACTTATCTTGCACTTACTGTGACTACATAATATCTTCATGAGGGTGATGTCCTAAGCAGGTCTCAGATGGAAAAAAGACCCCCAAACAATGCCTTTCCTCAGAAGGGAGAACTTGTTAAATAGTGTTTCCCTCCAATAGCCTAAAAGCTTCTGCCCTCACACATATAATTCAGCCTGGCCCATTTAACCTTCTATTATGCTACTACATACATTTTATTATAGTTACAATTAAGAAGTGTTGCTAATATTTTAAATCTTGATGTCAATAACAATGAACTAATAAGAGATATATGTGTAATTTCATTCCAGTGATTGAAACAGAGCATTATGAAATTTAATTTTATATTGGTCAAATTGAGAAAATGTAATGGAATATGTTTCAGATATTAAATTACTATGAATCATTTTTCTTTATAGAGGATTGGGTTGGACAATAATTAAATTAGTTAGCATACTTAAAGCACTTACAACAAGACCTGATACAGCCTAGGTTTTATATAGATGTTAGTACTATTGTTATTAAGAGGCTGTTAATATTTACTCTTTATATTGTGACTTGCTAAGTGGATCAAAATGAATTAAATAAATGTAAATGAATTACAATTAGAGAAATGTAAGTCAGTAGAAGGCAAAGAGCAGGTGAAGTGTCATACAATAGTAAATAGAATAGTATTTAGGGAATTGCTTTTTTTAAATAGTTTTTATTCAGGGGATTAATGGTTTATAGTCAACAACAAAATACAGTCACAAAAATAAAACACAGTAGTTTATACATGTATAACATTTCTCAGTTTTCCACATAACAGTTAAAACCCCTCTAGGATCTGAACCCTCCCCTTCGCCCCAGATGCCTTTACTTTGATGTGATACACCTAACCCAGTCCAAGTTCTGTTTGCTTATTTTTCAACTTCTTCCTTTTTATTTATTACTGCTGATTTAATAATGATGGACAAGACTGTGAGATAAGAGGGTTACAATTCATAAAATTCCTACTACCAGTGTGTTATATCCGATCCCCTCTATTGGAAGCTTCCCTATTCTTTATCCCTGTGGGAGTATGGACCAAAGATCTTTATGGGGTGCAGATGGTGGGAGGTCCGGCTTCTGTAATTGCTTCTCTGCTGGACATGGGTGTTGCCAGGTCCATCCAAACACCCAGCCTGTTTCTATCTTTCCCCAGTGGGGTAGGGCTCTGGGAAGGTGGGGTTCCAGGACACATTGCTGAGGTCCTCTGCCCAGGCACCATGGTAGTGTTTGGCAACTTCTATGAGTGAGATTATCTCATATCCATCCTCTTTCTGACTTATCTGACTTAGCATGATTCATATTTAGGGATCTGTATGGTCTTGGCTATTAACACCAACACACTTCCCTCTCCCCATCATGTTCTCATCACTAAAGTCTAACAAGAAAGCCCCTACTTCCCCCAGTCCTGGAACCCTTGGATAGGGCCCACTTTCCCGTATGCCTCTCCCAATCCATATCAAATAATATTGCATCTGCCGATCACAACCTAACCAACGCAACGATTGCCACCTCAACATGCTTCACTTCAGACTGTGTCCAGAGACTTCACATGTGGAATAACAACCCTTCAGCTTCATTACTCGGGTGAGACCTTTCCTTTCATAGTATACTCTAATTTCATCTCAGGTGGTTCACTTTCTTTTTTTTTAATATTTATTTTATTTATTTATTCCCTTTTGTTGCCCTTGTTGTTTTGTTGTTGTAGTTGTTATTGTTGTTGTCGTTGTTGGATAGGACAGAGAGAAATGGAGAGAGGAGGGGAAGACAGAGAGGAGGAGAGAAAGGTAGACACCCGCAGACCTGCTTCACCACCTGTGAGGCTACTCCCCTGCAGGTGGGGAGCCGGGGTTTGAACTGGGATCCTTATGCGGTCCTTGTGCTTTGCGCCACCTGTGCTTAACCCGCTGCGCTACAGCCCGACTCCCGGTGGTTCACTTTCTAACAACGTCCCAAAACCTAGATATACACCAGTTTCTGTGAGAGAGAGCATATCTTCACACGTATCTATAAACTACTGCAAAATATATACCTGAAAGCAGAAGTACATTAGAGTTTGCAGTGAGTACCTCCCTAACACTTCCTATCCACTATTCCAAGCTTTGGGTCCATGATTGCTCAACAATTTGTTTGGCTTCGTATGTTAACTCTCTTTTCAGTCACCAGGTTCCAGATGCCATCAGGATGCTGGCCAGGCTTCCCTGGATTGAAGACCCCACCAATGTGTCCTGGAGCTCAGCTTCCCCAGAGACACACCCTACTAGGGAAAGAGAGAGGCAGACTGGGAGTATGGACCGACCAGTCAACGCCCATGTTCAGCGGGGAAGCAGTTACAAAAGCCAGACCTTCTACCTTCTGCAACCCACAATGACCCTGGGTCCATGCTCCCAGAGGGATGGAGAATGGGAAAGCTATCAGGGAAGGGGGTGGGATATGAAGATTGGGTGGTGGGAATTGTGTGGAGTTGTACCCCTCCTACCCTATGGTTTTGTTAATTAATCCTTTCTTAAATTAAAAAAAAATTGGTGCTGGGAAAAGAACAAAAAAAGAGAAAATCTCTGGCTGGAATCTACGATTTTTCCTTGTTCCGCTTGCCACTTCCCAGCTGATGGATATCCCTTTGATGTCTACTCAGATCTGGAATTTCACAGCCTATTTAGACTTTTTTAAAAAGTAAACATTGCCTCTTGTGCACTTCTGTATACATGCCATTTTGATGTGTTTAAATGCAGACATTCTGATAGGGTTCTAGAGAAACGTTTATTATTTATTAAAAGTACTCATTAAACTTTTGAAATCCTCATGTAGATTGAAAAGGGCACTAGTTTTATAGTCTACCTGGGTCTAGAAGAAGGTAAGACTCCTAGATTCTTTTAAAAAAATTTTATTAGTGATTAATAAAGATTAATAAGATTATAAGTTAACAGGGGTACAATTCCACACAGTTCCCACCACTAGAGTTCCCTGTCTTATCCCCTCCATTGGAAGCTTCCCTACTCTTTATCCCTCTGGGAGTACAGACCAAAATTCTTTATGGGATGCAGAAGGCAGAAGGTCTGGCTTCTGTAATTGCTTCTCCACTGGACATGGGCATATACCCCCAGACTCTTTTTATCTTTCCCTAGTGGGACAGGTCTCTGGAGAGGTGAGACTCTAGGACACATTGGTGAGGTCGTCTGCCCAGAGAAGTCAGGATGATGTCATAGTAGTGTCTGTAACTTGGAGGCTGAAAGGCAAGTTGGTAAGACATAAGGCAGGACAAATAGTACAATACACAGGAATCTAAAGGTAGGAATAGAGTTGATGAAATTAAGGATCTTCATGTAGAAAAAAGCTAAGAGGTCTATTTTAGGTATGTTGCTAGGGGCCCATACCTTTAGCAATTTTTTGCTTGAGCCTGATAGTTAACATTCAGGTGGACTAAAAATATTGTCTGGGAAGATGTCAGAGTTGAGGATAGGGCTAGAAATCCATATTAGGGCAAAGAATAACTCTCAAACATGAGGGAAATATATAAATACCATTGTTTGCCCCTTCAATCTGAAGGACTCTTGGATTCTAAGGCAGAACACCAAGTCATTGAAGCATTTCATAGAGGCGAGTAAAGGCAGAAAGCAGAGAACACTGTGGGACACACATGAGCGCACTCACTGACTGATCATTAGTGTAACCGCAACCCCTAAAGGAGAGGAGAGAAACTGGGACATAAACAATATTTTCCTAAAAATATTTCACTTGGGTAGTATGATCTTTTGTTGTGTGCCTGCTTCAGGTTTTGAACTCAGCCCCCCCAGTGAAGAAAGTTTTGGTAGTATGATCTCTCTCTCTCTCTTTTTTTTTTCTGCCTCCAGGGTTATCACTGGGGCTCAGTGCCTGCACTATGAATCCATTGCTCCTGGAGGCTATTTTTTCCTCTTGTTGCTTGTTGTTGTTGAATTGGACAGAGAGAAATCTAGAGAGGAAGATGGGAAAACAGGGAGAGGGAGAGAAAGATAGACACCTGCAGACCTGCTTCACCGCCTGTGAAACGACCCCCCTCCCCAGGATAGGTGAGGAGCCGGGGGCTCAAACCGGGATCCTTAAGCCAGTCCTTGCACTTCGTGCCACGTGCACTTAACCTGCTGCTCTACCGCTGGGCCCCCCAGTAGTATCATCTCTTTCACTTTCTCTCTGCCTCTCTTTCTTCCTGCCTAAAAAAAATTGGTTAAGAATGTACCAAAAATTATCCATAATCCCTGAGAGGGATAAAGAATAGGGAAACTTACAATGGAGTGGATGGGATATGGAACTATGGAGTTGTACCCGTTATCTTACAGTCTTATTAATCATTATTAACTCACTGATAAAAAATAAAAAAGAAGGAAGTGAAGGCAGTACTACAGAAAAAAATGGACCAAAAATATAGGTATAGATAGTTATAGATATAAAGTCAACTCTTATCTGTGACCTTGGGAGAACTAGTCCAGTGTCTAGTGAGAGGATGGGGACACAGGACTCTGGTGGTTGGAACTATGTGGAATTATACCCTTGTTAACTTATGATTTTGTAAGTCAACATTAAATTACTAATACAAATAATAAGCAATAAAAAGAATGTACAAACAATGATGCAGGACTTCAACTGACAGATTCAAGAACCGCATTAAATCTCTAAGTGGAATTAAAATGTAAAAAAATCAACCTATTAAAGTTACCATAATCCAAATCTCTGGGACACATCCAAAGGAGTAGACTTCTCAGAGGAAAACATGATGAGACACCCTGCCATGTCTTCTGTGCTGTGCAGAGGGCCATAAGACAATGACAAGCAGGGCTGCAGATGCAGCAAAAATATCTTGAGGAGAGGAAGAGGAGCAGGATGTTTTTCTTTTTTCTTCACATAAACTGCCAGGACGTTTTTTGGGGGGAGCCTATCTCAGGTCTGGATCACCGGGCGTGACCGTTCTGTCGGCCACCAGAGGTGGGCACCCACAAGAGTCAGACCCGCGGCAGCAGAAATGAATACGCTGAGATCTCTCTCCAGAAAGCCACGGCGAAGACGGAGATCACTCAGGACACCGTTGCAGGAACAGTGCATGTATTGTGCAGCAGAGAAGAGTTTTTAAAGGGTGGTAGGGGGAAGTAGCTTATTCACACCTTATATGGTCAAGAGAGCAGGGGGTAGAGAAATGGTGAGGGTCTTTCTAGTAAGTAGTCTAGCTAGTTTGGGGAATGAGGAAGTGAAACCGCCAGCTAGCACAGGGTCAGGGGTGGGGGGAGGTGGGTCTTTGAAGGAGAGAGAGGCTGATAAGGGGACTGAAACCTATTAGGTTCCCTTGCTCGACCCCCGGGTGGGGGGTGGGGGAGCCTGAGGGGCGACTGTACTTCCAGGCACCTGCGGGTGGTCCCCACAAGTGGTCCACACCATGCTCGACCTTAGTCTCACAATTTCCCACAATAAACTTTGAAATCAACTTACTGATTTCTATTTTTAAAACCTGCCTTGGTTTTCTGTTTGTCTGCCTGTTCTTTCTTTTTTCTGTGTTTTCTTGTTCATGAAATGTAGCACTAAAAAAATAGTAATAGGGAAAGAAGAATAATTTGGAAGCCTCACATTACTTGTTTCCTAGACTCACTATGAACTATCGTCACAGAGGCCTGGTGGTGGTGCTCCTGGGTGAGTGCACATGTCACCATCCATGTGCGATGATCGGGGTTCAAGTCCCCAACACTACCTGCAGGGAGAAAGCCTCAAGAGCGATGGAGCAGTGCTGCAGGTAAGTTTCTTTCTCCTTCTCTTTTTATATTTCTCTTTGTCTGTATTTACATTAGAAAATAAGGGTCCGGTGGGAACGGTAAACTCACTGTTCATGTATGGAGTCTCCATCAGGATAGCCCTGGTGATAAAAAAGAAAATAAGAAATAAAATAGTAACCAAGACAGTGTGGTACTAGTAGAAGAATAAACACATACATCTGTGGAACCAAATAGAATTCCTGATAGATACTCAAATATATAGCCAACTGATTTTCCACAAAGGTATAAATGAGCCAAAAGAAAGAACGGCTTGGAGAAAGTGTGCAACTATTCATCTTCCTTCAATATTGCCTTAGATCCACTATATAAATTGACTTACGTAAATGAACTCAACATTAAGAGGACCTAAAGGTAAAACAAACTGGAAACAGAAAACCAGGGGAAAGCATCTCTGTCAGTCTGAGTTCAGCAACAATTTGTCAAGCATAACACCCATAAAAGGCAGCGCTAAAAGCTGGACTTGAGCAAAATTTAAATCTTTTCCTTCTTAAAAAGCTCTTTAAAGATTCTTCACTCACACAGGAAAATGGGATAAAATGTTTGTATAACACAGATCAAATAAAACATTACTAGAATATATAAAGAATATATAAAGAAGTCACAGAAGTCAACACCAGGAAAAAAACTTAATAGAAAGTTAGGCAGGAGATATGAGTGGGTGTTTCATCAAATGAGATATATGGCTGGCAGGCAGATGCACAGAGAAAGGCTCATTCTCATGAAAGAAATTCGAAGTAGGGACTGGGAGGTGGCATTACCAGCTGAGTGCACATATGACAGTACACAGAGATCCAGGTCTAAGTCCCTCCCTGCAGGAGCTTCGTGAGAGGTGAAGCAGTGCTGCAGATGTCTCTCTTTCTCCTGATTCCCTCTCAATTATCTATCATCTATCTATCTATCTATCTATCTACCACCTATCTTTTATTGCCAGCTGGGTTATTGGTGAGGCTTGGTGCCTGGAATACCAATCTACCACTCCTTTTTTTTTTCTTTCTATTTTTATTAGATTGGACAGATAGAAATTTAGAGGGGAGGGAGAGACAAAGACGGGGAGAAAAAAATACCTGTTTCGCAGTGAGTGGAGGCTCAAACCCAGGTCCTTATACACGGTGATGTGTGCATTGAACCAGGTATGTCAGTGCCCCCCCCTCTGTCTTTATCAAATAAGTAAATAGATAACTAGAATATTGAAAAAGAATAGTTAAAAAAGAAATACACATTAAAATTGTAGTGCACTGTCTGTTAGACTGACTGAAGACATAGCGCCAACCTCAGGCAGTCAGTTCACAGAGGCCAGTAAGGACACAAAGGCCTTGCATTTACATTCACATCACCGTACAAGGTGGAGCAGGGGTGTGGAAATGGCCTGTGAGCAGCAGCGTCTCCTCCTCCTCCTTCTCCTCTTTCATCCCCTCTTTCGTCTCCTCCTCCTGCTTTTCTAATATTTTTTTTTTTCCTTTTTATTAGCTAGTACAAAGAGAAATTGAGAAGAAAGGGGAGATAAAGAGGAAGAGAGACAGATGCCTGCTCCACAGCTCCTGAAGTTTCTGCCCTGCAGGTGGGGGCTGGCCGATGGAACGTAGGTCCTTGGGCACGACAGCACGTGTGCTCAACCAGATGCTCCAGCCCTCAGCCCTGGGTATGGTCCACGAGCTTCTCATAAGCCCACACTTACAAACTTGACCCAGCCCAGCTACTCTATTACTGAAGACCTGTGTCTACACAACATCTGCATGTGAGCATTTCTGTAGTTTCCTTCAAATTTTCCAAATACTGGAAGTAAACCAGATGCCCTTGGACTGGTCAGCAAACAAACTGCGGCCCATGTGCACAAAGGAATGCTGATCCTTCTCCGAGGGAGGGCCCTGACTGTATGTAGCTCCTGCAGCAGGGAGAGCATCTCAACAACACTGTCGAGCGCAAAATCCAGATTTAGAGAGCCTCCTGCACCATGTATCCAGTTCCATGACATTATGGGAAAGGTCCACTATTGGCAAAGATAACGAATCACAGTTTCTCAAGACTGGAATCTACTCTCTTCCCATATCCAACTTTCTAGCCCTTTTCTCTATTCTGACATCTTCTCAGATAATTTTTTTTCCAACTCCATGTAAGCTATCAAATTCAAGCAAAAACTAAGGAAGTCCTGCCCCACTAGGGAAAGATAGAAATAAGCTGGGAATATGGATCAACCTGACAATGTCCATGTCCAGTGGAGAAGCAATTACAGAAGTCCGACCTCCCACCTTCTGCACCCCATAATGATCCTGGGCCCATGCTCCCAGAGCAATAAAGAATAGGAAAGCTTCCAATGAAGAGGACGAGATACAGATCTCTGGTGATGGGAATTGTGTCAAATTGTACCCCCTTATGGTCTTGTTGATCATTATTAAATCAATTAAAAAAACTATGAAAGTCATAGGCCCCTAGTAACAAACCTAATATAGACTTCCCAGATTTTCTCTACCTTAAAATCCCTATCCTCATCTGATCTAGTCCTACTTTTTGGTTTCTGTTCTTTTTGTCCTGCTTTATATCTTACCACCTTTCAGCCACCAAGTTGTAGACTATCATGTTTCCATCCTGACTTCCCTGGGCAGACAACCTCACTGATGTGTCCCAGAACCTCACCTCTCCAGAGCCCTACCCCACTAGGAAAAGACAGAAACAGGCTGGGGGTATGGATCTACCTGCCAACCCCCATCTCCGGTGGAGAAACAGCTACAGAAGCCAGATCTCCCACCTTCTACACCCCAAAAAGAATTTTGGTCCGTACTCCCAGCAGGGAAGAAATGATAGGAGGATATGACCAGTGAGCTCTGAACTCCGATTCCATCAAGACCAGAAGAGAGGAAAAAAGGAAGGATATTCATAAATAGTAACAGATGTAGGTGTGACTTGGACAGGAAGAGAAGATAGGACTATGGGAAAAAAGGGGCAAATATATACAGATATAGACAGATAGTTATAGAAATAATAGTTAACTTGTATCTGCAACCTTGGGAGAACTGTTGTAGCTCCCAATGGAGAGACTGGGGATCCAGAACTCTGGTGGTGGGAACAGTGACGACTTCTACCAATATCTTATAATCTTGTAAATCAACATTAAGTCACCAATAAAATTAAAATAAAAAATGCATCAGCAGGAAAACTAGTGACTGAAGGGGGTGAAGATTACAACGTAGGTCATAGGTCTAAGGAGGTGAAAGCCCCAAGCAGCTGAAGTGCCCACTTCCTCTGGGTTTCCAAGATTCTTTTAGGAGTTCAGACAAGGCTAGGAAAGCCCAACCAGGCCATCTTCTGGTTCTAAAATCTCTTGTATATATTGGCTTAATTGCTTTATAGAACCTGCAAATAGAGTTTTACACATTCCAGAATCTTCCCAGATGTAGATAAGAACCTTGGAGTACATCAGCCCCTTTGGATATCTGGGTCCCCTTGGTATGGACACTCCTGTCCTAACTTGTGCCCGCTCCCCTTACCCCCCTCCCCAGAATGTAGAATATGCACCCTTCCTGAAGGTTTAACTGAGTGTCCATTTTGCAGGGCTGAGCTGGAGACCAGGCAACTTTGGCTCAAGCTCCTAGGGTATGTAGAATTAACTTGGGCTTGCTATGGAGTGGAATCCCAGATGAAGCAAGCTGCATCTTTGCATCTCTTACTTCATGGGTCCTTCAGACTTATGGTCCTGCAGGAATAGAGCCTTGCACTAAAGTGTGAAGGGTACACTTGGGGACAGTTCCCAGCAAACTGAGAACTGTCCCCAAATGAACATTTTGTGAGAAACGAAGTGCCCTGTGCACAGACAGTATCTTCTTTGCTCTGAAAGCTACCAGTCAGCATTTATCCCAGGGACCTTGTCAAATGCAAATAAGTAAGTAAATGAGAAAGAAGAACAAGGTGTCATTCGCCTTTACTGGCTGTCTCGGGCTAACTGAACCTCATTTATTTACTGAGAAAAAAATCCTTTTGGGTGAACAGATGATCCTTAGTGGTGAGATCAGAGAGAAGTGAGCCCGTGTTGCCTGCTGCTTTCCAGAAACAATATGCTTTGAAACAAGGCATCTGCTTTTCCATTGACTATGTGAAGGTTTGCATTATTAAACAATCTGCTTAATAATTTAGGCTGAAATAAACTCGGGACACAGTAGAAAGCACTCATCCACCAGCACAATAATGAAATGCTCTTGAACTTGAGTTTGGAGGAATGTGGGTGTCCAGTTAACTTGAATTATGGTGTGTTAGTGGCCACAGGGAAGGGACTGGTGACAGACACTTGGACTGAGCTACTGACACATCACCCAAACTAGCCCCTGGTTCCCTGGTCTGTGTCCCAGGTGTCTCAATGCAATGACCATCACACTGCCCAGAGGAGAAGGCAGCATTCTGGCTATGCTTATCTTTCAGCCCCACTGCATTTGGGATCCAATGCGCCTGGTTCCAGTTCTGCTGGTCCTCCTGGTGTTTCTTCTTGACCTTTCTCAGAGATGCAGCATCCCTTCGAGGGTCCTGGCAGCCAAAATTGCCCCCACCCTCCCACAGTTCCCAGAGATCTATCCTCATGGGCACATGTGACACAGCCTTCCAGAAGGCCATTCATTTCCAAATGTGAACATCTCTTCATACTCCTGGTCTTCTTACTTGACCTCTTCTGACTCTTGATCCTCAGTCCTTGATCCTCAGTCCTGGGCATCCTTCTCCCACCTCCCTGTGGAGGGTAGCAGACCCTACGTCCAATTCTGACTGGCCTTTCCAAAAGGGAAATGCAGTGCTTCCAGTGGCCTGTTTTCCTCTGCTTTCCCCATATGCTCTTGGGAAGAAGAAGCCATCTTTCCCCTCAAGCATGAAGCCCTAGTGTCTTCACCACAGATGGGCCTGCCCAAACCACCACCACACCCCCCTCCCCCGGCTTGCTGATGCAACAATCTCCTTAGGCGGGCACAGGCTGCTGGCCCTCTTTTCTCTCATGCTGAGATGTGACCATGACTTTGCTACAAGGCAGCATGTCACCAGCTCTCTGCATCCGGGAACCTCCCTGCAGACATAAAGTTTAGGTCTCAGTTAGGGATGGAGACATACATTCCTGGAATGATATGGCATTCCAGGCTGAATCTTTTAAGCAAGGTAGGTGGGAATTCTCCCACATTCACACCCAGCCCGGCCAAGGGAAGCGAGAGGTGCAGCTAACTATTATTGTTTTCAGCTCCCAGTAGCTTCCTCTGTCCACAGAGAGATGCCAGGATCCAGGTTTTCTTCCACTGGAAGCTCTACCAGCCCCTCAGCTCTCCTTGGAGTCTCTGATGAGTCCTTTCAGATATGAAAACAATTAGCAAAGAGCAGAGACTTGGCTGACAAGTGGGCTGGGACCTAGCCTATGTGGGGATGGGGACTGGAGTCTTTGGCTGCGAGTAAGCCTGGGACTCTAAGACTATGAATGTTCCACCAATGCCAACCTTCCTGCAGGGGCTGCTATCCATGTGGGGTCTGAGCAGAGGACTCCAGGGCAGAGAAACGCTATGTCTCGCACAACACTGGAGATCAACACGTGGTTCCCAGGAGGCAGTACTGAGCTAACTTAGGAGGAAGTGTCTGATTACCTGGTGACTCAGGAAGGAGGCTCATAGCAGCAGAGCTGGGCACCAAAGTGACTGTCCTTGTAGAGCCAGGGGCCAGCTAGAGCACTGTGGTCCTTCCTGGAGTATTTGGCAGCCAAAGACCATGGGGTTACTGGGATATCTCAGGCTACCCCAAGGCAGGTTGTTGTGGTAATAAAGCTAGTAGCAGCAGCTGTTTACAGACCCATGGTCACCATGATGTTTGGATCTGAAAGCTGCCAGCTGGTAAAGATGGAGGATACTGATGTATTCATTCTTGGACCCCCTAACAATGACACATGGGGGCTCTACAGGTCAGAGATGCAGCTTCCAGAGGGGTTTGCTCTACATCCTTGGGGATGAGTTTGGACACCTGTATCTGAACCCAGACTGTCTGGCACTGAGAACCTCAGCTTGTGGAGACAATGTTTGAGGTAATGACTCACTACAAATGTGAGGGGCAGGCACTGCAGGAGGAGGAGTGGCTCTAGGGTCTCTGTCATCCATCAACAGGAATTTGGAGGGTGGGGTGGCAGCAACAGTAAGTCTTCAGTGAGCTGTGTTGCACAATTGACCCTGCTCAGCTCAGAGTCAGACCAGAAATTTGAGTTATGGTGGGTGTGGTGGTGAGATGCTCAGTCACCCCGAGAATCCCAGAAATCCCAGGAGGTCAGTGGTGGGGGTCAAAGGAGACTGTCTAAGAGAAAGGAAAGTTCGGTGAATCTGTAGAACAGGAAGATACCCCAAGGGTGGGCATAGCTGAGGGGTCTTTCCAGGAAGTGGGGATATGCTCCATGTTCAAATACAGTGGGTGTTTAAGGGAACACAGAGACCAGAACACTAGGCACTTTGTAAACACATCTTGTATTAATACCTTCTTATTTTATTTTATTTTTTTATATTTTTATATTACAGAATTACATGTCAACAGGGGTTTGAATCCACACCATTCCCACCTCCAGAGTTCTGAATCTTCACTTTCCCCACTGCAATGCACTACAGTTCCCCTAAAGTTTTAGACGTGGGCCAACCATCTTCTCTACAACTATCTGTCCACATTTATACATAGTTGTCCCCCCTTTTTTCTGATTCAATCCTCTCTTTCCCTCTAAGCCACTCATGACATCATAACTACCTCCATATGCCCCTCTCCTTTTCCTTCTATCTCTCTCTCTGGGTGCTGATGGAGCTGGAGTGGAGAGTCCTCTTATCTTCATCCTATCACTTCTCCCCTGCTGGGAATATGGATCAAGGTTGTTTATGGGAAGCAGACGGTAGGAGTTCTGGATTCTGTAGCTGTTTCTCCACTGAGCATAGGCATTGACAGGTTGATCCATACCCCCAGCCTGCTTCTATCTTTCCCTAGTGGACCAGAGCTATGGAGATGTGAGGGTCCAGGACACACTGGTGAAGTCATCTGCCCAGAGAAGTCGGGGTGGAGTCATGGTAGCATCTTCAGCCTGGTGTCTTGTGAGACTATGTGAAAGCTTGGTAGAGCTTAGGGGAGTTCTCCCATCCTTGGATGGAGGTCTGGAAAGACACCCCGCTTGTTAGCTTCTCTCCTTATAAAGATGAGCCAAGAGGGAAAAGTCTCCCAGACTCAGTTTCTTCTTGTTAGTCTCTCAAGCTCACAGAAAGCCTACAAGCCTCTCACACTTAGTTCCCCCTGCTAGCAGCAGGCCAAATGACTGCCTGCTTGAGGGTTCACTCAAAGTTCACACATACACTTCACCTTTTGATCATAAAGGAGAACACACTCTATCATACACCTCCCAAACACCAGGCAACGAAACCCCCAACTTCTGTTTCCTTGTGCCCTTTGATATTTGTGATTTATGTCAAGCTTTGTTTTTCTTCTTCTCTACCTCACCTTACTGGTTTAACCCCTATGCTTCTCTCAAATGCCTTTGGATAATTAACTGCCTGCATCATGGAGACTAGTCATTTTGACCTTTATGTATCTCATCAATTTTTGTCATACCAGCCCCCTACCACAGGGGCAAGCTGACCTTTAAGAAACCTGTAACTCCACGTGAGCCCCAGCAGTGTCTGGAAGGTGGCACAACCTAAGTTGAGACAAGATAGTTAATGAACAGGAACCAGAAAGTGGGATCAGAGCAGATGAACTTAGGGATTTTAGGGTAGAAGGAAGCTAGGAGAACCATTTTAGGCATGTTTCTGGGGGCATACAACTATAGTAGTTTTGCTTGAGTTCGGTAGCTAGCCTGAGGTTGGATGAAAATATTGTCTGAGAGAATGGTGTCAGAGTGGAGAAAAGGGCTAGGAAGTTGGATTAGGGAAGGGAGTAGCTCCCATTATTATAAAAATATATTTGTGGCTAGAATTAACTATTTACCTCCATCCACCTGCTTCAGGGTCCATATGTAAATGCATATTTATATTTAGTACCAGAGCCTGTGTAACCTATTGGTCTGAGCTTATAGCTCATGGTCACATTTGAGGAACACTGCAGGCTGCACTCATTTCAGGACCAGTTTTTTTTAAGTGGCAGGGTAGGATACCCCCAGCCTCCCTTCAGAGATTGGGGTATCCCTACCGTCATTGCTTTATGGTAGAGGAAAGGTCCTGAGAGGGCCCACAAGACACTATTCCTTATAAATGCTGTTCCTTATATTCATATCTTCTTAAATAATGGCAACAGGGTGGCTGAGTGGTTTCATATTGGGATAATTTGGTGCTTCCAGTGAGGGCAATGGAGAGCTCTAATGGCTCTATCTTCCAGAGTCCCATCTTAGACGGGAGGAACTGGGCACCTGGCAGTGACTGGATCGGACCTAAGCCAGTGGCCAGGACAGAATTGCCACAACAGAGGTAGCCAAGCTTGATCACAGGGATGTGCAGTGTGGGAAACACAGTGAACATGATTGTGTGCCAGATGGGACAGTAGAGAAAGGTGTGGGCTGGGATTGCTGTTTAGGAGATTGGACTCATAAAGACAGTCTTCAGTGATATAGGGGGGTTTAAAGGAAAAAGGAGTCATCTGCTGTGCATCAGATACTAGGTGTAGGGCGAATCTGGTTGGTGTCAGCTGAGCAGGGATTCTCTAGGGACTAGAGTTGGAATCTTCCATGGAAGAGGACACAACATTCATTCTTCTGGAATGTATGGTCTATTCATAGCATGCACATATTTAGTAAAAATACTGCTATGTCACATTTTGTTCACCCATTCATCACTAACAGACCTGAATCATTTCTACTTGTGGCTTGCGAGTACATTGCTGTGAACACAAGTGCACAAGCTTTTATGTGAACACAGGGCAACTCCTTCAGCTGAACCTGGGAGGAAAGCAGGAGCACACACTACCACACAGATGGACCTGAGGACATGATGCTCAGTGAAAGAGGCCAGCCACAAAACACCACACGCTGGGTGAGCCTGCCACAGAATATGTCCCACCCAGGGAGATCCACAGACCCCCCAAGCAAACTCATGCTGGCAGAAGAAGGCATGCAGAAAGAGAAGGATGAATATGAGATAATCTCACTCATAGGCAGAAGTTGAAAAATAAGGACAGATGAGAAAACACAAAGCAGAACTTGACTAGAGTTGGTGTATTGCACAGAAATAAGAGACTCTGGGGCTGGGGGGGAGGGTTCATGTCCTGAAACATGTTGGCAGAGGAGGATCTGAGTGGTGATGGGGGTGGGGTTAGACTGTTATGTGGAAAACAGAAATATTATGCATATCCAAACTACTTTATATTACTGTTGACTGTAAACCATTAATTACCCAATAAAGAAAAAATGAAAAAAGGAAAAGAAGAAGAAGGAGGAGAAGAAGAAGAAGAAGAAGAAGAAGAAGAAGAAGAAGAAGAAGAAGAAGAAGAAGAAGAAGAAGAGGAAGAAGAAGGAGGAGAAGGAGAGGAGGAAGAAGAAAAAGAGGAGGAGGAGAAGGAGGAGGAGGAACAAGACAAGGAGGAGGAGGAAGAAGGAGAAGAAGAAGGAGACATAATAGTAGATGTGTGTGGGTGATGAGATTTTGTGAAAGGAGGCAGTAGTGATGGCTCCCTCACATTATGACTTTGTCTGATATAAACTATCATGAATTTTATCCTACTAGTAATAATAGATAAATAATATATAACACCTTCTCCTAGGGGCCAGCCTCCTAATTTTGGCATATACTGAGGGTCAATTCTTTGCTTGGGCAGTGTGGAGACAGGAGGCAGTGGGAAGAACAGGGATAATGGCCATCAGAACTGGTGGGGGTGAGGTTGAGACAGTGACAGCAACTGTCCTAACTCCAAGATACTCCAAATTGTGCCCATGAGTTCCTGGTCCTTAGACTGAGCAGCTGCTGTTCTGATCAACCCAGAAGCTGGAAGCCAGCCTGGGTGGCACTGCCCCCAGCACAGAAAGTGGGAGCTACCTGGAACTTCCACGGCCTCCTGCAGACCATGCTGAGCTGTTGATTCACTCAGTGAAACCCCCTAAAATGCACTTGGCCACAATAAAACGTGTGTACAGCAGGATTCCAGTTCCAACAAGTTCTTGGGCATGTGCAGGCTCTTGCAAACACCAGGCTCTACTGGTGTTCTCTTGAATTAATGTTTTGTGAAGTGTGATTTGGGTTGTTTCAGAGACAGATGACGGGGAGCACAGACCCCAACCGAGTCTAGACTGTCTGTATAAGTCTCTATACACCTGTGTGCAGGACATGCTACATTCAGTTATCCATTGGATACCACCCCTAGCGTGGTCAGGTGGGATTGTTCCAGGGCTGTGTACAGCCATTTGCACAGGGAGATGAGAGCTGGTGGCACAGATGGTAGCCTCTGGGTGGCATCAAGGGCTTTGTGAAGATAAATCCCCAAGAAGGCCGCCTGCATGTTGATCAAAGCAGGCAACCTGAGTTCCTGAGAATAAAGCAGCCTTGCTGACTCTTCACCCTTGGGCTTTGGTTTCTGATCGTTGAGCTTGTGCTGCCCTGCCCAGAGGTGGGGTCCATGAATAAATGGCTGAACAATGCTTTGGTCTTATTGTCTTGACCCTAGTGTCATGGCCATATGTCCAATACATGGGTTCTTCTCTACTCTTTCCAGTATAGGTTCTTGTCTACTCTTTCCATCCACTACCTTTGGTGTGGGGTCCCTCCTCACCCAGAGTCCTGCTCTGGGCTCTGTACTCCTGTATTTCTGCAGAGAATCGCTTTCCAGAAACTTTCTTCTCTGATGTTCACAGATCTTTCTTCTCATCAGTCTAGGAACAAGCTCATCCAGGTCCCAGAGATCAATCCATAAACTCCCTGCTCCAGTAAGTTCCTTTTCTGTGCTGCAGACCCCACAGAGAGATGCTCCACCACTCCAGCCTGCAGCAGCAGGTGGTCCAGAAGCACGTGGAACATGTGTTCATGCGGAAAAAGCACTTGGACCTACTGTGAGCTTCTGCTCATGCGTGGTGTACAGCTCTGCTGACCCCGTGCCCCCAACTCTACTGTCCCCCCCCAACTTCATGTCTTTTTAAAATTATTATTACTTTTTCTTTTTCAATTCAGATAGAAATACCATGCACCACAGCACCTCATGATATTGAAGCTCCAACATGGGTCACGTCCAACATGGAAAGTGGTGTTTACCTGGAATTTCCCCCAGCCTCAGAAGGCCTGCTGAGTTGCTGATCCACACAATTAAACTCCTTATGGACAATTTAATTAATTGCTCCATGCATGGGAAGGGGACCAGCATCTGAGCTATGGTGTGAACAAGCAAGTTGCTACCTCAACAAGCAAGTTGCTAATCAAGACTCCAAACAATTTTCTTGGTGGAGGCCAGTTTTCGTTTGTTTTGCCCGATAATGAAAAATTAATTAAATAAGACTGCTGCTAATTAGAGACTCTTACCTGCCTATCATTTCATTGAGCCAGAAAATGCAAAGCAGAAGAACGTAAAAACTTCCCTGGGATCCAGACTGGCTGGGAAAATACAGACATGTCTGTACACCATGTGTACACAGACAGGGAGGTACCCAGCCCCAGGATCCGGGAGTAGACAAGAATCCCTGGACCTGCATGACTGCTTGTGCTGGGATAAACCCACCAGGATGTAAGAGTTGCATTTTGTTCCATCCAATATTGTGACCAGTTAGCAAATCTCTCTCTCTCTGTCTCTCTTCCTTCTTCCCTTCTACTCTCTTCCTTCCCTTCTTTCTCTTCTTTTCTTTCTATATTTAATTTATTTTTTCTGTATGTTTTATTTGATAGGAAAGATATAAATTGAGAAGGGGGAGGGAGATACAGAGGAAGAGAAAGAGACCTGCAACTCTGCTTCACCACTCGGGAAGCTTTCCCCCTGCAGGTAGGGAGCAGGGGATAGAACCTGCATCTTTGCACATGGTACTGTGTGCCTTCAACTAGGTACACCACTTCCTGCCCCCCTGATATTTTATTTACTTATTAATAGGAAGGGGGAGGAGACAGACAGAGAGAGAGAGAGAATGAGAATCAAAGCATTACTCTGACATGTGATAACGGGAATTAAACTCAGGACTTCATGTCTGAGAGTACAAGGCTTTACCCACTGTACCACCTTCTGAGCCACTAGTTAAGTTTTTCTTGAGTTAATATTTGGATTCTAGATCTTCCTCATCCACTGAATGTTGATTAGTTTGCATTTGCTTGCTTTAGGCCTCTCATTCATAGATAATGAATTGTTAGGTCTTTCAAATTCATACTCACCTGAGAGGTTCTGTATTATAACTAGTATGCTTAAATATTATTTTATTAGTTATTTAATATTGGTTTACAAAATTACGAGATAATAGGGGTCCAATTTCATACCACTTTCACAACCAGAATTCTGTGTTCCTATTCATTTCATTGGAAACTAGTTTTTCTCCCAAGGTCACAGATATGGGTTGATGATTAATTCTATAACTATCTATCAAAATCAATCAATCAATCAATCTATTTATCATCTATCTATATTTTTTCCCACTTTTCTATGGCCCTGCCTTCTCTTCCTTTCTAAATCACACCTACCCTACTTTCAAATGTCTTTCCTTTTTTCCCCTCTTCTCTCTCTGGGTCCTGATGGAGTTGGAGTTCAGAGCCCTCTAGTCATCTTCCCCTAACATTTCTCCCTCTCTCTGGGTAAATGGACCAAAATTCTTTTGGGGGTTAAGAAGGTAGGAGTTCTGGCTTCTGTAATTGCTTCTCAGATGTACATGGGCATTGGCAAATCAATTCATACCCCCTGTATGTTTCTATATTTCCATATTTGGGTAGGGCTATGGAGAGGTGAGGTTCCAGTAAGAAGTCTGCCCAGCAAGTCAGGAAGGAATCATGCAGTATCTGTGACTTGGTCTTTGAGAGGCAGTTAAGATAGGACAAAATGTTTAATAATAAACAGGAACCAAAAAGTAGAAATAGAGCAGGTGAGAATAGGGATTTTATGGTGACAAGAAGCTAGAAAATCTATTTTAGGTATGTTCCTAGGAGCCCATGACTTTAGTAATTTTTGCTAGAGCTTGACAGTTAATGTGGAGGTGGACTAAAAATATAGTCTGGAAAGATATAGTCAGAGTTGAGAATAGAACTAGAAAGCTGGATTAGGGCAGAAAGTAGCTCCCAAACTTGAAGAGAATATAAAAATACAGTTAACTGTTTACCACATCAATCTGACCCAGGACCCATATATATTTATATGTGTAACCTCTGAGTCCCTGTCAGTCTGAGCTCAAAGTCCATGGTCACAGCTGAGAACATTCTAGGTTGCACTCATTTAAAGCCTAGTCTTCCTTGTGTAGCAGAGAGGGCTGACCCAGTCTCCCTTTTGAAAGTGGGGCAGTCCCTACCATTGCTACCTTATAGTGAGGGTAGGGTCTTTGAGAGTCTTGCAAGAGGGCTTATGATGATGTTTCTGATAGCAATGACCAGTGATGGTGGAGGGAAGGGTCTATGAGAGGTTTAGAAGCTTAAATATTTTAACTTTAAAAGTTGCTATATTGAGATTTATCTCTGCTATTTTGTTTCATGTTTTTCATTTATCACATGCATTTATCATTTATTCCTCAATGTTAGTTTTTTCTTATGCATCTTTCTACTATTATATATGTTCTATTTTAGTCTGCCAGTGAGCATAAGTCCAGACTCACTTATTTACTGTTGCTGATTATTATCTTATCAACATTTGAATTTTTTTCTAAGACAGGAATGATTTTAGCATATTTGTGTTACTGACTTGCCATGAATAGTCTTTTCTCTGCTGTGATTCTCTGGGTGAGTTTATTTTAAAATATTTGTAAGACTCTAGTAACAACTGTATATTAGTTCATACTTATTCTCCATGTTGCTTGAGACATTGCTGGATTTATTGATTTTATTGGAAAAATTCATATATATATATATATTTCTATTTATACATATGTAACAATAGGACTAGATAATGCATTTCTAAATTGAAACCCACTTTCTTGAACATTCACTAGAATGGGAGGCAGAGAAATCTGATGTCAGTGTTGCTGGTGCTGTGAGCAGCTGTCTGCTCACCCATCCTTGACAACCTTCTTGTCCTGGGTGTCTCAAAGAGAGCTCACTGTGACATGTCTGGTGTGGGATGTGTCCACAGTGGTCTTCAAGGCTGTGGTTGTCCCTGTCATTGCTCTTACACCCCTTATCCTTTTATGTTGGCACTCTGAGAGTCACATTTTCATACCTAGTTTTCACCTGCACCTTCCTTTCTTCTACCCCTCTCCACCTCACCATCTTTCATACCTGTTTGTACCTTTTATGTGTCTTTGAGCAACATTGCTTTAATTGTACTTATTTATTTATTTTTATTATTGCCACTGGAGTTATCACTGGGGCTCAGGTGCCTTCCTGCATGAGGAGTTCACTTTTTTTCCTTTGTCTCCCCCCCCCCCTTTGTTTGATAGGACAGAGAGAAATTGAGAAGGGAGAGGGAGATAGAGAAAAAGAGAAACAGAGACACCCGCAGTATACGGTTCACCACCTGTGAGACCTTTTCCCTGCAGGAACCTGAGCCCTTGAGCATGACAACATGTGCGCTTAACCCATGTGTCTTTCTTTCTTCCTTCCTTCCTCCTTCCTTCCTTCCTTCCTTTCTTCCTTCCTTCCTTCCTTTCTTTCTTTCTTTCTTTCTCTCTCTCTCTTTCTTTCTTCTTTTTTTAAAATTTCTTTATTGGGAAATTAATGTTTTATATTCGACAGTAAATACAGTAGTTTGTACATGCATAACATATCCCAGTTTTCCATATAACACTACCTTTCTTTCTTTCTTTCTTTCTTTCTTTCTTTCTTTCTTTCTTTCTTTCTTTCTCTCTCTCCCTTATTCCTTCCCTTCCTTCTTTCCTCCTTTCCTCTTTTTCTTTCTTTCTTTTTTTATTCTCCCTTCTCTCTCTCTCTCTCTCTCTCTCTCTCTCTCTCCTTCTCTCTCTGTTTCTCTCTCTTCCTTGGGACCATGGTATTGCATATGCGATTTTACTGCTCTAGGTTACTTTTTTTGTACTCCGCCCCCCCCCCCCAACACACATCACACACAGCACTCAGCTTCCTCTGTTATCATAGCTTCTCTCATGTGTTACCTCGTGTTCTTGGAAGTGCTGGTGAAATAGAGTTGAAAATGTTAAAATCTTTGGGTTCTCTTGTCTTGGACCATAACTTCACTTGTGCTAGGAAAAATTATTTAGTTAAAAAAATTAAAAAAAAAAGAAAGTTAGGAAAATAGCTCATTTGGATAGTGTGCCTCTTTGTCATGTGTGTGAGACCCAGGTTTGAGGCTGGTCCCCTCTGCATTGGAGGAAACTTTTGTGTTGTGGTCTCGGACTCTCCCTCTCTCTCTCTCTCTCTCTCTCTCTCTCTCTCTCCTTCTCCCTCTACCTCTTTGTTCTATCTGAAAAAAATGATCCTAGAGCAGTGACACTCCAGCAATGACAAAGATGCCGCTGCTGCTGCTACACAGACATCCCAAATTACATCACCCTCCTCCCCCCATTCCTTTTTCACCCCTTTTCAAAATTTCTCAGGTCTCTCCAACAGAGTTTCCCAGGTCAGGCAAGTTCATTCCAAGTCCTTCTGTAAATTACATCCTACTGTAGTTGGGGGGTGAGGGGGTGGGAAGGTCCAGCCATCCAAGGTGAGGAGGTCCTTTCAACTCTCTTACAAGTGTCCCTTTACAAGCCTGCCATGTTCCTTTCGATCCTTTTCACTTCTCTTCCTGCGAATTGCCTACTGTTTTCCCAGGTGTCTAGGTAGCCATGGGAATATCAAGTTTTCAGGCTACAGACTGACTCACCTCATGTAAATCACTATAGGTTTTCTGGCAGTCTCCAGGCCCCCAGGCTGACTTGCTCATTTCCAGGTTCACTTTGCCTCCTAGCCCTCTCTTTGATCTTAAAGATCTATTATTCCAGACAACATACTCTATGCTCCACCTGAGGAAGATGGGTCCTGAGATCGGGGCAGCTTGGAATGTTCCTACTCATGACCATGGAATGTGAGCTCAGACCTCCAGGAATGCAGAGGTCACATAGGCTCCTAAGCTGAATATGGGCCCCAGATCACATCAAACCGATGGGGTTTACAGTCAACAATATGTATACACACTTCCCATATTTGGGTGCTATTCTTTTCCCTGATCCAGCTTTCTGATCCTTTTTCCAGCCATGACATCATTTTCCCCCAGACAATAACTTGGATCCACCTGCCTGCCTACCAGATTTCAGGTTCAGCCCCCTCAAAAAAAAAAAAGAGAGAGAGAGAAAGAAAGAAAGAAAGAAAACGAGTATAGCCACAGGCCCTTTGGAATATAACTAAAATATGCCTACTAGCTATCTACAGAATGGAGACCCCCCCCCCCAATTCTTCATCTGCACGATTCCAGCCTTTAGGTTGATGATTAGTCAACAATCTGTTTGGCTTTATATGTTATCTCTCTTTTAGTCCATGAGGTTCCAGATGTTAGCATGATGCCAACCTGACTTCTCTGGACTGACAACCCCACCAATGTGTCTTGGAGCTCCGATTCCCCTGAACCCCACCCCACTAGGGAAAGAGAGAGGCAGACTGGGAGTATGAATCAGCCTGCCAACACCCATTTTCAGCAGGGAAGCAATTACAGAAGCCAGACCTTCTACCTTCTGTATCCCACAATGACCTTGGGTCCATACTCCCAGAGGGTTAAAAAATAGGAAAGCCATCAAGGGAGGGGATGGGATGCGGAGTTCTGGTGGTGGGAACTGTATGGAGTTGTACCCCTCTTATCCTATGGTTTTGTCAGTGTTTCATATATATATAATCTATTCTTCAATAGGGGAGAGGTGGGTGAGTTTCAGCCCTGGGATGAACATAAGTTACTTGGTGACTTTCCCCAGTATGTGGGGGAAGGTCAGTGGACAACTTCTTCTGCATTGGTCCTGGAGGTTCAGAAGAGAGCAGGTGAGTCTAAGGCTGAATGTCCTCAGGGTAGGCGGTTCTATTTCCATGGATACTTCCTTTGCAGACTTCTGAGTGCTCCCCCCACACTCACCTCTAGTAGAGGTTGCAGCTCCTGGGAGAGAAGCTAGAAGCCCCAAGGTCACAAGTCTTTGATGGGAGGAGAGTTGCTTTGATTGGTTCAATTGGCATTAAAAAAAATTGGGTTTTGAGACTTTGAGGCTTTTGTTTATTTTATTTTTTTTGCAACACGTTCAACTCTTTGAGTTTATAACCTCAAACACACACATGTTCACCTTACAGAAAACACAGAGAAAAACAGTGCATCTTTGATCTGTATGTTCCAAAGGGATCTGGGGGGAGCCAGAGGCATAAACAAGTACACAGGAAGCAGCTGGGGCTTGAACTCAGATCCCTGTACATGGTAATGTGGGCACTCTACTGAGTGTGTTGCCACCTAGCTCCCAAACGTTCAGTCTTTTATAAGAGTAAGATCACACACATATACCCCCTCACACACACATATACCCATAAGTCATCAACAACAAAGATGCGACATACACAATGGAAGAATGGCCAAAAGGTGCAACCTCTTTCTTTTTTCTACTAGGGTTATTACTGGGGCTTGGTTCCTGCAGGATGAATCCACTGCTCCCAGTGGCCATTTTTCTTTCTTTCTTTCTTTCTTTCTTTCTTTCTTTCTTTCTTTCTTTCTTTCCTTCCTTCCTTCCTTCCTTCCTTCCTCCCTCCCTCCCTCCCTCCCTTCCTCCCTCTTTCCCTTTCTTCCTTCCTTTCCTCTTCTTCTCCTCCTCCTTCTTCTTCCTCTACTTCTCTCTCTTTCTTTCCTTCTTTTTTCTTTTCTTTTTTTTTTGGTAGGACAGATAGAAAGAGAGGGGAGGGAGAGTTACAGAGGGAGAGAGAGACACCTGCAGACCTGCTTCACCACTCATGAAGTCTCCCCCTTGTAGGTGAGGACATGGGGCTTGAACTGGGCTCTTTATGCTATAAAAAAAATCTGTAATATAGCTCTCCAGTGTTATAGCCGGTTCTGCTCTGTGCTGGTGTGTGTGGGTCATCTGCTGGTCAAGGAAGCATGCAATCTTGCTAATTGAGAAGATGGTTGCTGGTGTCTTGACATAAGTGCCTCTATGTCAGATAACTGTCTGTTACTGCCCAATTGTTGATTTTCTTTTTATTCTTTGATAATTCGGGCAATACATAAGCTCTAAAATGGCCCACTTCAGCTGGACTGTGTAGGTGTTTGTACATAAACACTGCTCCATTTGCAGTGGGTTCAGTTCATCTTCCTTACTTGTCATTCTGAATTGGAATTGACAAGAGCCTCTCTCTGATTAGAATTTTCAAAAAAAGATGCTTGGACTTAATTATCTTGCCATCTTCCCATCCCTAAACTGTAACCTTCTACTTCTGAGTTAATTGTGTCTTCCAGCTTTCCTCTGGGCTTTTCCATGGTTCTTGGTAATATTTTAGATTTAATGCTTATCTGATTCATTTTTATTTTGTTATTTTTTAATGGAAGTAGCCTCAAAAGCAGCAACATCCCAGTTAAGACTTTGTCCCATTAAAGATCCCTTTCTCTCATTCTCTCTCTCTCTCTCTCTCTCTCTTTCTTCCTTCCTTCCTTTCTCTCTTTCTTTCTTTTTATTGGGGGAGTTAATGGTTTGCAGTCAACAATAAAATACAGTAACAAAAAGTAAAATACAGTAGTTTGTAAATGTATAATATTTCTCAGTTTTCCACATAACACTTCAACCCCCTCTAGGTCCTCTGACTTCATGTTCCAGGACCTGAACACTCTCCCATCTTCACCCCAGAAATCTTTACTTTGGTGCAGTACACCAACCATCAAAAATTTCTAATGAATTATGTTCTTAAGAAATCTGACATTGCACCAAAGTAAAGGACTCTGAGATAGGGGTGGGGGTGGGGGGAGTGTTCAGCTCTTAGAACATGATGGCAGAGGAGGGTCTAAATAGGGGGATTAGAGCGTTATGCAGAAAACTGAGAAATATTACATGTTTGTCATCTAATGTATTTTACTGTCGACTATAAATCATCAATCCCCCCAATAAAGAAAAATTAGAATGGAAAAATAAAGGAAAGAAATCTGCTACTTTTGGGCAGGGTGGTGGTGCACCTGGTTGATTGCACAGGTCACTGTGTGTCAAGACCTTGGTTTAAGTCCCCAGACCTCACCTACAGGAGGAAAACTTTGTTTGTTTGTTTAAATTTACTTATTTATTTATTGGATAGGGACAGAGAGAAATTTAGAAGGGAGAGAGAGATAGTGAGGGAGGCCGACAGAGAGACACCTGCAGCCCTGCTCCACCACTTATGAAGCTTTTCCCCTGCAGGTGGGGACCAGAGGCTTGAACCTGCATCCTTACGCACTGTAATGTGTACACTTAACCAGGTGTGCCACCACCTGGCCCCTCAGGAGGAAAACTTTGTATGCGGTGAGGCAGGGCTGCAGGTCTCTCTCTTCTCCCCTTTCCCCGGCTCTCCCTCCTTACTTTCTCTCTGTTTCTATCCAATAGATAAGAAAATAAATAAGTAAAATTTAAAAAACAAATCTGCCATATCAATTTCCATCTCCCATCTAGATTTATTACAAGAAGAACATTTTTTTAATTTTTCTTTTTGTTGGCCTTGTTGAATTTTTATTGTTGTTGTAGTTATTATTGCTGTTGTTATTGAAGTCACCATTGTTGGATAGGACAGAAAGAAATGGAGAGGGGAGGGGAAGACAGAAAGAGGGGGAGAGAAAGATAGATACCTGCAGACCTGCTTCACTGCTTGTGAAGGGACTCCCCTGCAGGTGGGGAGCCGGGGGGCTTGAACCAGGATCCTTCTGCTAGTCCTTGTGCTTTACGCCAAGTGCACTTAACACTCTGCACTACAGCCCGACTCCCAAGAAGAAAATTTTTTTAATTCAGTTCAGGTTTCGTGTTCTTAGTTTTTAAAAAATTATTATTATATTTTTGGTCAGTTTCTCTATTACTATTTTGCTGTCATCAGGAGACATTTTCCGTACAATTTTTGATTTTTCAAACCATTGAATAGTTCTATTGTACATGTGACATAATAAACTTTTGTTTTTTTCTAAAAATTACCTGGAGAATTAAATTATTTTCTTGAAAATGTTTGCAACCTCATTTCTATATTTTTTGGCATCAGATACATAAATACGTGGGTTAGTGTTTCTCATAATATTCTGTTTTTATATATTTCTTCTTTTTCTTTTTCTTTTTTTTAAATTATTATTATCAGCGCTCTACTCAGCTCTGGCTTAAGGTGGTGACCAAACTGCAAATTGAACCCTTGACCTAGGAGCCTCAGGCATGAAAGTCTTTTTGCATAACCATTAAGCTGCTTTCCTGCCCCTCCCCCACCCATCTTTTTGAATTCTATTTTGCTAAGTAGAAATATTTACATTTTGTTTGAGGAATGTAACTTACAAGTAGCAAGCCAGTGACCTTTTTTTTTTGTCAGTCCAGCAAATTAAAAAAAAAAAAGACACTACAGTGTGTTAGGGAGAAAAATCAAACCACCATCCACTGCAAGGAAGCAAAAGATGTTTATTCACGAATTCGAATCCAGGCCGAGTGGTGACTGACAGCAATCCACCAGCTCGACTCCGAACAACGCTCAAACCACACAATTTATAGGATTTCTGAATACACTCAGGGAGGGGGAATGCATCCCCTTATCAATCTATATCCAATAATATGCTATAGAAAACGCGGAATACAATCATTTCAAACCTAGCAAAAAGCGGGATCCACTCAAAGCAAAGCGCGGGCTAATTTTAAACATTGCAAAACCACACAACCAGTAAAACCTAGCCAGAGTAGGGTCACCACATCCTCCCACCATCAGCCGCAACCTTCTGGTAAACAGTTTCCTTGTGCAAAGGTCCTGATAAGCCTTGCCTGTATGCGGGGTCTTGGTAAACAACTAGTGGCTTACTGATTAGGTCCTGTTTTTCAAGGGGAAAGGGTAAGGAGTTTTCCATCTTACACAGTGCACTTACATTTTGAAATCACATTTTAAGTTGTAAAGTAAAGCACACAAGTACCTGTGTTCCCGACAGGAATATGATTTTATGTGGATTGGCATTAATCATAAAGCTAGCACTACAAGTATAGTTGAGCAGATGCCAGGTTGCCTGTTCACCTGCATACCTATGAGCCCTTGGGCACACCATCTGCTGACCCCTTGGGGCTTTGTTTCCTTGAATTATATGCTATCCATTCTTTCTTCTTAAATCACTCGTAGACATGCATCTCTAATTGACATACGCCTTGCTGTTGCTTATGTTGAACTTCCACTAGGACTATTCTTTAAATTCCACTCTGATCTGATGCTCTTGCCCAGGCCAACCTGGCATAATTTTTTTTTGAAAGCCCTTTTTTATTGACATGCATAAAATGTGTTTACTCTGTGGTGGGTTGTTACACTGTAGAGGCATGCAACATTTTTACATTCTGCTTAGGTTGGTCTATTTGTCTGTTTTTTTCTTACTCAGAGTAGTGCTCCATCAAGATGGAATGACAAGGACCAGATGTAGTCTCCTGCCTGCGACAGAACATAGACACAAAATATGGGAAATAATAGTTTTTCAGGATGTTGGAGACAATGAAAAGGCAGCGCCAAGATTCTGCCTAGACATGGTGTAACTATGAAGGGGGCTTTCTCTGGGAGAGGGTGTCAGAAACTTCTATCCTTATGCCCCATGAGGTAGAGCAGAGGGTTTGGAGAGACCAAAGCATGTGAAATTCACAGGAGACAGTACTAGAGGCAAGTGATGTAGAGAGTTGCCCAGAAAGTTGCCAGGCTACTGCTCAAGTATTTATAGAACATCTGCACTGGGGTGGAATTTCCTGAAATAATTAGTGGGGACCATGGAAGGTGTCTATGCAGAGACAGAAAAAGCACCTCTTCCCACTAGCCAGATGGACAGCCTCACGATTCCCAGGGCAGTGAGGACTGCATCCAAAGGACTTGCCTCATTCAGAATAGTGATAACTTGTCCTAGATCACACATCACTGCAGTCCTGCCAATCAAGTCTTAAAACAAAGCTCAAAAAATTACATTGTTTCCATGGAGTTTACTTGACCCTAGACTGAAACTTAGGGATATTTACAGCAATATACAAATATCTCTCACCCAACAAAATAACAACCAGGGTGTCTTATATCCAACCTCCGAACAGATAATTATAATATACAAGAATAAAAATCACTTAATAACTAAAATATTTATTTATTAATTTTAATTTTACTTATTTATTTATTTTATCAGACCACTGCTTATCTCTGGTTTGTGATAGTATTAGGGTAATTGAACCTGGGATCTATAGTGCTTCAAACATGAAAGTCTCTTTTTATAAACATTATGCTCCCTCCCCAGCCCAACTTACATATTTTTGAAAGGACAAAATGAGAAAATTAAACTAGTTAATTTTAAAATTGCCTTTTGAAGTTGTGTGGGGTATAGATATGCGCATATTGTATAAATAGCAAGAATGGAGTGTCTAAGTGTAAGGATAGACAAATGGGTAAAAAGCATGGGCATAGAAACACAAATGGACAACAGGTTTTCATAAAAATTGCAGAGACATTTTAGCAGATTAGAAATAGTTTTCTAGCAATGATGCTACAGCAGTTGAATATATTCCAATATATATGTGAAAAACATCAATCAAAGAATTTCTAAATACTAAAAATGGATAACATAATTAACTGGAAAACATGAACTTAGTAACTTTCATAAATAAATGTAGGAAAAAACATTCATGCTTGAGTTAGATGAATATTTATTTGTATTCTTTCTTTTTTAAAAAAAGTTTTTATTTATAAAATGGAAACACTGGCAATACCATAGGATAAAAGGGGTACAATTCTACACAATTACTATTACCAAAGTTCTGTATCACATCCTGTCCCTTGAAAGCTTTCCTATTCTTTATCCCTCTGGGAGCATGGACCCAGGGTCATTATGGGGTGCAGAAGGTGGAAGGTCTAGCTTATGTAATTGCTTCCCCACTGAACATGGGCATTGACAGGTCAATTCATACTCCCAACCTGTCTCTCTCTTCCCCTAGTGGGGCAAGGCTCTGGGGAGGTGGGGCTCCAGGACACATGGTGGGGCCATCTGCCCAGGCAAGTCAGGTTGGTATCATGGTAGCATCTGGAAACTGGTGGCTGAAAGAGTTAAGATAAAAAGCAGAGAAAATGTTGACTAATCATGAACCTAAAGGCAAGAATATTGTGGATGGAGATTTGGGGTCTCCATTTTGGAAAAAGCTAGTAGGTCTATTTTAGGTATATTCTAAGGGGCCCATGACCCAAGTAGTTTTGGTCTGCACCAGACATCTAATGTGCAGGTTACCAGCGCTATTGTCTAGGAGGGATGGCATCATAGTTGGAAAAAGGACCAGAAAGTTAGATCAGGTAAGAGAGTAGTTCCCAATATGGGAAAAGTATATAAATAGTGTTAACTGTAAACCCTGTCAATCTGATCTGGGGCCCATGTTTAGCACAGGGGCGTATTTAACCCCTACATCCCTGTAGTTATGAGCTCACATTTCGTAGTCACGGCTAGGAACATGTCAGGCTTTGCCAAATTCAGGATCCATCATCCTTGGGTGATAGGCTGTTGGATAGTATGCCAGCTCCCCCTGGCTTCTGCTTAACCATATGCCTATATAGGGATAGATTTAATCCCATTCAAAGCTTTGGTCTATTTACATAAATCACTTTTACATTTACATAAAGCACTCCCTCCAGGGCATTGGTGGTTCAGTGATAGGATTCTCGCCTGCTCCACCCCCTCCTTGTCACACTCTGATTTTTGCCAGTCACTTTTCTCTCCACCCTCTCTATGTCACATCCTGTTTCCACCCTACTTGGCAAGTATATATAAAGACAGCATTGTGAGTTTTAGAGTACTTGAGTTTAACTTAGCTCGGCTTAGATTGTGCTGCGTCCTGCATGAATAAAGAGATACTGCCTACAGCTCAACCATGAGTCCCTGGTCGTCTGTTACCCACCCGTGAAGCCATCCCGGTGAAAATAACATAACCCGTCGAAAACAACAATAGGCAGAGTACGTTACCCAACCTCCCTTTGGAAAATGGACCATTCCCTAACATTGTTGACTCATATTGATGGTCAGGTCTAATAGGGGCCCACAGAGGAGTCCATTATGTTGTTCCTGTTGGAGATAACCAGTGACAGTGGTGAGAGGGATCTGTTAGAGGTCTAGGCCCATCGTGTCTGTGTGGGAACCCCAGGACTTCCTGACTAGGGCCCCAGGTGATGGGGTGCCTGGTAGTGACCAAAGAGTCATGATTAAAGTATACTGGTCTTTTGCTCTTATTCAGCTTTTGTAGTCCTTACTTTGTCTGACAAGATTAGCTTTGGAGTGATTGAGGGACGTGCAATAGAAGGTAGGTGAGGAAGGTATCTAGGTTTAAGTAGAAACTATTTCACTAGGTACTTTATGGTGTCTTTTTAGGTCTTTCTGCTTGCTTGCTACATTTATGACTCACTGCAAACTACTGTGCACTTTTTTTTTAAGGTCTATGTTTTCCCCAACTTCTGAATATATGTACTTATGCCCCACCATGGACCCTGATCTATATCTAAGTTTTAAGGTTTGTTAAGAAGGATACCATATGGGATGATCTCACTCACAGGCAGAAGTTGAAAAACAAGATCAAAAGAGAAAACACAAGTAGAGCCTGAACTGGAGTTGGTATATTGTACCAAAGTAAAAGTCTCTGGGGTGGGTGGGGGCAGAAAAAAAAAAAGAAGTGTGCCACCGAAAATGAATTTAAGGAGTCCTATGAGCTAGGAAAGGTCTCACCAGAGTAATGAAGCTGGTGGGTTCACATTCCATACCTGACATCTCTGGATGCAGTCAGAAGTGAAACATGCGAAGGTGGGACTGTTTGCATTGATTAGGTTGGCATCAGCAGGTGCATTGTCAGTTGGTATGAACTGGGAGAAGCACGCAGGAAAGTGAGCCTTGCCCTAGAGGTTTTAGGACTGGGAGAAATAGGGGCTTTATAGAGAAATGGAGAGGATTCTTGCTGTCTTAGGGTTTAAGAAGGCCACAGATAGTTATAGCTATAACCAAATCATTTGGCAATTGGGTTAACCTTGAAAATCCCACTGTTAGGATTTGCTGTAGCATACAAGACCTTACCATAATTTATGTCCTTTTATATTTACTTATAGCTGTATCTTATAAAAGAACACCACCAGTTGCTTTTGTTGTCCCGTCTAGGCTTTTAGGAGATTTAACATTTCAAAGAACAAGTCATTATTAGAATGTATTAGCAATGTCAACCCACTGTTAAAATTCAATCCAATTACTAATTTGAAGTCTTAAGTGCTTAGATTGAAGGAACATATACTCAGAAATATGGTCTATGCAACAAAAATTTTGAGTCATTTGATCCATTTCCCTCCTCTCTTATAAATTGAATAGTGATTTGTGAGACTATAAGCTAATAGGAGTGTATATTAACATCATTCCCACCACTTGTATTATTTCTAAAAATTTGCTTTTTTTTTTTTTCCTCCAGGATTATTGCTGGGGCTTGGTGCCTGCACCACAAATCCACTATTCCTGGAGGCCATTTATTCCCTTTTTTGTTTCCCTTGTTATTGTTGCTATTGTTGTTGTTGCTGGATAGGGCAGAAAGAAATCAAGATAGGTGGGGAAGACAGAGAGGGAGAGAGAAAGATAGACACCTGCAGACCTGCTTCACCACTTGTGAGGCTACCCACCCCTGCAGGTAGAGCTGGAACCCCGATCCTTGTGCTTTGTGCCATGTATGCTTAACCCACAGCATTACCGCCCGACCCCCAAGATCTGCATTTCTTTCATACGAGATAGTGTTTATATATAGAGAGAGAAGCCAGAGGAGCCAGAGCAGCACTCCAGTACAAGTGGCACAGGAGATCAAAGTGCTTGCTACTGGGGTACTTCTGCTTCATGATCCTAAAGGAATGAAGGTGTGCGTCTTGATAGAGGGAAAACTACATTTCCCAGAATTCCAGGTGCCGACCAACAAGGAAAGGAAAGAATGTAAGGCAAATGATTGGACAAGAGCGGACCTTTGCCTCTGCTTCATAAATATCAGAAGAAATCAGGCTAGTAGACACTGCACAGAGGACCCAGGGTAAAGGAGATGCTGTTGGAATTGCGAGCACAGAGGTGAGCTGAGCTGAGCAGAGGATGTGTGAGGGCTGGATCTACAAGAGGAGAAACAGTGACTGGAGGTGGATCGCGGGTCGTCACCATTGACTATGTTTTTCTGAGTGTTTTTCACTGTCTCTAATTTAGGCAATAAAATCCTTTTTTTTTTTTTTTTTACAATTAATAGTTGTTGGTTTTGTAGGATAGCCTAGTACTAGTGACTACTAACATAAAAAAGAAACTCATATCAACTTTTGGGAGATGAATTCTCCCTGTGGCCAAACCAGGAACCCCATGCATGCAAGTCCTTCGCTCTACCAGTAGAGCTAGCTCCTCAGCTAATAACCAAATATTTCTTAGATATAAAATATACACGTGGTCTACATATATAATTTATCAAATGTGTAACTGCTGAGATGTGTTATTAGAATAATAAATATCTAAGCCACTGACTGGGAGAAAATATTTGCAGGGCTGGGGAGACAGAATAATGGTTCTGCAAAAGACTTTCACGCCTGAGGCTCCGAGGTCCTAGGTTAAATCCCACCACAAGTCAGAGCTGAGCAGTGGTCTTTCTCTCTGTGTCTTCCTCTCTTTATCTCTCTTTCATTAAAAAAATAAAATAAGGGTCCGAAGGTAGCGCAGCAGGTTAAGTGCACATGGCGAGAAGTGTACACACCTGTGTAGGAATCCTGGTTCCAGCCCTTGGCTCTCCACCTGTGGGTGTGTGTGTGTGTGTGTGTGGGGGCGATTCACAAATGGTGATGCAGGTCTGCAGGTGTCTTTCTCTCCCCTCTCTGTCTTCCTGTCCTCTCTCGATTTCTCTCTGTCCTATCCAACAACGACAGCAATAACAACAATAATAACTACAACAATGTTAAACAAGGGCAACAAAAGGGGAAAAATAGAAGAGGAAGATGGCGGACTGAGAAGCTGCTAGCAGCGTGTGCTCTGATCACATCTGGAAACGGTAGGATTTTCTGCCTTTAGCAGGCCAGTCAATAATTATAGTCACCAAAGAGGTGACTATAATTTAATTTGGGTTAAGAATTAGAGTAAAGGTGGCACGGACTACTGGGCGGGCTGCTCCAGACTTCCCAGGCGGCGCCGGGCAAGGCGGGAACGCCGGGCATTGTCCTCCGCCTGGGAAGGCGGCTCCTCCGCCGGTTGCAGAGCTCTGCTGGGCAGCCGGCAGAGGACCGGGAGGGAGCAATATAGCTCGGGGGCTTTCTCTTGGGAGTCTCCAGGGACCACCGCGACCCTAAGGGTGGATCCAAAGACTTCTTAAGTATAGCTTTCATTGGATCAAAGGACTTGGAGCTAGTTTTCATTTTCAAGAAATCCTTTAAAAAAATCTGGAGGGGGGCGGTTTCCTGGAAGATGGCGGACTGAGAATCTGCTAGCCGCTGAGCTCTGAACACATCCCCTGGAAACAATAGGATTTTCTGCCTTTAGCAGGCCAGCCAATAAGGTGTCATAGTGGTGACAAGGAGATGACTATAACTTAATTTGGGTTAAGAATTAAAGTAAGGGAAAAAAAATTCTTTTTTCTTCCTTTTAATTTTCAAGCATACCTCCTCCCCCCCCCCGCCATAAGCAGTCCCTGGGGACCAGCTCCTAGCAGGATACTCCACACCACCAAACAGGGTGCTTTTCTGAATTCACTGATACACATTTGGGAAGTTCCTTGCACTGCTCTTTAATTACAACTCTTTTTCTTATCTTCTCCCTTTTCTCTCACTTGTCTCTCTCTCTCTCTCTCTTTTTTTTAAATCTTGTCATACACTTCTTACTTCTTCTTTGCCTTTCTGAATTTGTGAATTACTTTGGGGAAGAAATCTGACTCAGAGCGGACTCTCTATGTGTGTATCTCTGCTCTAGTTCCCTTTTCACTCTTGTTACCCCTAGAATATACAGTGGATAGTAGATTTGCATAACTGTCTATTCTTGCTATCCTCTCTTTCTTTTCTCTTTCTTCACTGGGATTTGGTTACTATTTTTTCACGGACTGGAGAAATTGTTTGGCTAACTGGTAAGGATTAAACTACTTCAATACTTACTTCAGTTGCTACTGTAATTCCGGAGGTTGGTGAGTGTAAGTGTCATAAAGGTATTTAGTACAGTGTTACTTGTACTCAAGACACAACAACTGAGGAACAACAGAGCAAAAAAAAAAAGAAGAAAGACATAAATAAAAAATGGGTAGATAAAAAAAAAACAACTGCTACTCCAATGAATGAAGACAAGAGCCCAGAAGAAACTACAAATCAGCCAGAAGTAACCATAGATAAGAAAAGTATGCAAGCAATAATAAACTTATTAATCACAGAAATTTAAACAACATTGGAGGAAAGGAATGGCAGTATTAGGGAAACAACAGTTGAGACCGCCAAGGAAAATACTGATTATCTTGAGGCAATTAGAGAACTGAAAGCTGAAATAGCTGTAATGAAGAAAGAAGCTGAGGCAAGGGAAAGCAGACTAACAGAAGCAGAAAACAGAATTAGTCAGACAGAGAATGAGTTAGAGAAAACAAAGAAAGAGGTGAAAGAGCTTAAAAAGAGATTGAGAGACACTGAAAACAACAACAGAGACATATGGGATGATCTCAAAAGAAGTAACATTCGTATAATTGGCCTGCCAGAGGAAGAAAGAGAGGAAGGGGAAGCAAACATTCTAGAGGAAATAATAGAAGAAAACTTCCCAGACCTGAATAACAGAAAGGATATCAAGATTCAAGAGGCCCAGAGAGTTCCAAACAGAATCAACCCAGACCTGAAGACACCAAGACACATCATAGTCACAATGAGAAGAAGTAAGGATAAAGAAAGGATCCTAAAGGCTGCAAGAGAGAAACAAAAAGTCACATACAAGGGAAAACCCTTAAGATTATCTGCAGACTTCTCCACTCAAACTCTAAAAGCCAGAAGGGAGTGGAAAGATATCTATCGAGCCCTGAATGAAAAAGGGTTTCAACCAAGGATAATATATCCTGCTAGACTTTCATTCAAACTATATGGAGGGATCAAAACCTTCTTAGATAAACAACAGTTAAAGGAGGCAACCATCACCAAGCCGGCCCTGAAAGAGGTACTAAAAGACCTCTTATAAACAAGAACATCACTATAATACTTGCAATATATCAGAGCAAACAAATTTTTTTTAGAACAATGGCACTACAATACATTAAATCCATAATATCAATAAATGTCAATGGCTTAAACTCACCCATCAAAAGGCACAGGGTGGGGGGATGGATCAGAAAACATAACCCAACCATATGCTGCTTGCAAGAATCCCATCTGTCACAACAAGATAAACACAGACTTAAAGTGAAAGGATGGAAAACTATCATACAGGCTAACGGACCACAAAAAAGGGCAGGAACAGCCATTCTCACCTCTGATACGATAGATTTTAAATTAAATAAAGTAATAAAAGATAGGCAAGGACATTACATAATGATTAGAGGATCAATCAGCCAAGAAGACTTAACAATTATTAACATCTATGCACCCAACGAGGGACCATCTAAATACATTAAGCATGTACTGAAAGAATTTCAAAAATACATCAATAGTAATACAATAATAGTAGGAAACTTCAATACCCCACTCTCACACTTAGACAGATCAACAAAGCAGAGAACCAATAAAGATACAAGAGAACTGAATGAAGAGATCGACAGACTTGACCTCTTGGACATTTTCAGACTCCTCCACCCCCAAAAACTGGAATACACCTTCTTTTCAAATCCACATAACACATACTCAAGGATAGACCACATGTTAGGCCACAAAGACAGCGTCAATAAATTCAAGAGCATTGAAATCATCCCAAGTGTTGTCTCAGACCACAGTGGAGTAAAACTAACATTTAACAACAAACGGAAAATTATTAAAAGACACACAATTTGGAAACTAAACAACATGCTCCTTAAGAACCACTGGGTAAGAGACTCACTCAAGCAGGAAATTCAAATGTTCCTGGAAACTAATGAAAATGAAGACACAACCTATCAAAATATTTGGGACACAGCTAAAGCAGTACTGAGAGGGACACTTTTAGCCATACAATCACATATTAAACACCAAGAAGAAGCTCAAATGAACGACCTTACTGCACACCTCAAGGACTTAGAGGAAGAGGAACAAAGGAACCCTAAAGCAACCAGAAGGATAGAAATCACTAAAGTTCGAGCAGAAAAAAACAACATCGAAAATAAAAGAACCATACAAAAGATCAATGAAGCCAAAGGTTGGTTCTTTGAAAGATTAAACAAAATTGACAAATCCCTAGCCAGACTCACCAAACAAAAAAGAGAGAAGACTCAAATTAATAGAATTGTAAACGATGGAGGAGATATCACAACTGACACCACAGAAATCCAGAGAATCCTGCGCAACTTCTATAAAGAACTATATGCCACCAAGCTAGAGAATCTGGAAGAAATGGAACAATTCCTAGAAACCTATGCACTTCCAAAACTGAACCAAGAAGAACTACAAAATCTAAATGCACCAATCACAGACAAAGAAATTGAAACCGTTATTAAGAATCTCCCCAACAACAAAAGTCCTGGACCAGATGGCTTCACAAACGAATTCTACAAAACTTTCAGGAAACAGTTAATACCTATACTTCCTAAGCTATTCCATAAGATTGAAGATACAGGAATACTCCCTTCCACCTTTTATGAAGCCAACATCACTCTGATACCAAAAGCTGATAGGGACAGAACAAAAAAGGAAAACTACAGACCAATATCTCTGATGAACATAGATGCCAAAATATTAAACAAGATCTTGGCCAACCGGATACAGCAACACATCAAAAAGATTGTTCATCATGACCAAGTGGGATTCATCCCAGGAATGCAAGGCTGGTTCAACATCTGTAAGTCAATCAATGTCATTCACCACATCAATAAAAGCAAAGCCAAAAACCACATGATTATCTCAATAGATGCAGAGAAGGCCTTTGACAAAACCCAACACCCATTCATGCTCAAAACTCTACAAAAAATGGGAATAGATGGGAAATTCCTCAAGATAGTGGAGTCTATATATAGCAAACCTACAGCCAACATCATACTCAAAGGACAGAAGCTGAAAGCATTCCCCCTCAGATTGGGGACTAGACAGGGCTGTCCACTGTCATCGTTACTCTTCAACATAGTATTGGAAGTTCTTGCCATAGCAATCAGGCAAGAGAAAGAAATCAAAGGAATACAGATAGGAAGGGAAGAGGTCAAGCTCTCACTATTTGCAGATGATATGATAGTATACATAGAAAGACCTGAAGAATCCAGTAGAAAATTACTGGAAGTTATTAGGCAATATAGCAAGGTATCAGGCTACAAAATCAATGTACAAAAATCAGTGGCATTTCTTTATGCAAACACTAAATCTGAAGAAGAAGACATCCAGAAATCACTCCCATTTACTGTTTCAGCAAAATCAATCAAATACCTAGGAATAAAGTTGACCAAAGAAGTGAAAGACTTGTATGCTGAAAACTATGAGTCGCTACTCAAGGAAATAGAAACTGATACCAAGAAATGGAAAGATATCCCATGCTCATGGATTGGAAGAATAAACATCATCAAAATGAATATTCTCCCCAGAGCCATATACAAATTTAATGCAATACCCATCAAAGTTCCACCAAGCTTCATTAAGAGAATAGAACAAACACTACAATAATTTATCTGGAACCTGAAAAAACCTAGAATTGCCAAAACCATCTTGAGGAAAAGAAACAGAAATGGAGGCATCACACTCCCAGACCTTAAACTATATTATAAAGCCATCATCATCAAAACAGCATGGTACTGAAACAAAAATAGGCACACAGACCAGTGGAACACAATTGAAAGCCCAGAAGTAAATCCCAACACCTATGGGCATGTAATATTTGATAAGGGGGCCCAAAGGATTAAATGGAAAAAGAAGGCTCTCTCCAATATATGGTGCTAGGAAAACTGGGTTGAAACATGCAGAAGAATGAAATTGAACCACTTTATCTCACCAGAAACAAAAATCAACTCCAAATGGATCAAAGACCTAGATGTCAGACCAGAAACAATCAAATACTTAGAGGAAAACATTGGTAAAACACTTTCCCACATACACCTCAAGGACATCTTTGATGAGCCAAACCCAAATGCAAGGAAGACTAAAGCAGAAGCAAACCAATGGGACTACATCAAATTGAAAAGCTTCTGCACAGCCAAAGAAACTATTAAACAAACAGAGAGACCCCTCACAGAATGGGAGAAGATCTTCACATGCCAGACATCAGACAAGAAACTAATCACCAAAATATATAAAGAGCTCAGCAAACTTAGCACCAAAAAGGCAAATGACCCCATCCAAAAATGGGCAGAGTATATGAACAAAATATTCACCTCAGTGGAGATCCAAAAGGCTAACAAACATATGAAAAACTGCTCTAGGTCACTGATTGTCAGAGAAAGGCAAATTAAGACAACACTAAGATACCACCTCACTCCTGTAAGAATGGCATACATCAAAAAGGACAGCAGCAACAAATGCTGGAGAGGATGTGGGGACAGAGGAACCCTTTTACATTGCTGGTGGGAATGTAAATTGGTACAGCCTCTGTGGAGAGCAGTCTGGAAAACTCTCAGAAGGCTAGACATGGACCTTCCATATGATCCAGTAATTCCTCTCCTGGGGTTATACCCCAAGGACTCCATAACACCCAACCAAAAAGAGGTGTGTACTCCTATGTTCATAGCAGCACAATTCATAATAGCTAAAACCTGGAAGCAACCCAGGTGCCCAACAACAGATGAGTGGCTGAGAAAGCTGTGGTATATATACACAATGGAATACTATGCAGCTATCAAAAACAATGAACCCACCTTCTCTGACCCATCTTGGACAGAGCTAGAAGATATTATGTTAAGTGAACTAAGTCAGAAAGATAAAGATGAGTATGGGATGATCCCACTCATCAACAGAAGTTGACTAAGAAGATCTGAAAGGGAAACTAAAAGCAGGACCTGATCAAATTGTAAGTAGGGCACCAAAGTAAAAACCCAGTGGTGAGGGGTATACATGCAGCTTCCTGGGTCAGTGGGGGGTGGGAGTGGGCAGGAGTAATGGGTCACAGTCCTTTGGTGGTGGGAATGGTGTTTATGTACACTCCTAGCAAAATGTAGACATATAAATCAGTAGTTAATTAATATGAGAGGGGGAAAATCAATTGTATGTCTCAAAGTTTCTCAAAACACAAACTGAATCTTTTTAATATATAGGCTGTGTATTTGATATGCGGACTCTCTCAAAAGCCTAGACCAAGTAGATTAGAAGCATCCAATAGCACAGCTATATACAAGATACTGGATACTGTACAGCAAACCATAACAAAAGGACTTTTCAAAGTTAACCCAATTAACAAATAATGTGATGATAACATTAACTATCGATTGTCTTTTTGAACCCTAAGATAGCAGGAACCTCACATCTCCACTATAGAGCCCCTACTTCCCCCAGTCCTGGAACCCTTGGATAGGGCCCACTTTCCCAGATGTGTCTCCCAATCCAAACCAAAAAATATTGCATCCACCGATCACAACCTAACCAACGCAATGATTGCCACCTCAACTTGCTTCACCTCAGACTGTGTCCAGAGACTTCACGTGTGGAATGACAACCCTTCAGCTTCATTACTCGGGTGAGACCTTTCCTTTTATAGTGCACTCTAATTTCATCTCAGGTAGTTCACTTTCTAACAAAGTCCCATAACCTAGATATACACCAGTTTCTGTGAGAGAGAGCTTATGTGCACATGTATCCATAAGCTACTGCAAAATATATACCTGAAAGCAGAAGTACACTAGAGTTTGCAGTGAGTACCTCCCTAACACTTCCTCTCCACTATTCCAAGCTTTGGATTCATGATTGCTCAACAATATGTTTGGCTTAGTATGTTAACTCTCTTTTCAATCACCAGGTTCCAGATGCCACCAGGATGCTGGCCAGGCTTCCCTGGACTGAAGACCCCACCAATGTGTCCTGGAGTTCAGCTTCCCCAGAGACACACCTTACTAGGGAAAGAGAGAGGCAGACTGGGAGTTTGGACCGACCAGTCAACGCCAATGTTCAGCGGGGAAGCAATTACAGAAACCAGACCTTCTACCTTCTGCAACCCTCAACTACCCTGGGTCCATGCTCCCAGAGGGCTAGAGAATGGGAAAGCTATCATGGAAGGGGGTGGGTTATGGAGATTGGGTGGTGGGAATTGTGTGGAGTTGTACCCCACCTACCTTATGTTTTTGTTCATTAATCCTTTCTTAAATAAAAAATTTAAAAAAAGGGGGAAAATAGCCTCCAGTAGCAGTGGATTTGTAGTGCAGGCCCGCTAGAGCCCCAGCAATAAGCCTGGAGGGAAAAAATGAAATGAAATGAAATATTTAAAAAGAAAGAAAATATTTGCAAATTACATATCTCATGGAGAACCTGTAGTTATTATATTCAAAGAACTCTCTGATGTCAGTGATAAGACAAGCAAATCACTAAAAATTGATGATAGAACTCAATAGATATTTCACCAAAAATACAGACAGGTGACAAAAAAATTATTAGTGAAATACTAATAAACAACAAGCAGATCCCCCCTACATTATAATTGCTGAAATAAAAAGAATTCCTACTTGTTGGATGGCGCAATAAATATAGCATCTCTGTTCAACACACTATTATGTAGCATTCAAAAAGAACAAGATGATGTAGATGAATCTCAAAATATTTAAGATGAATTTTTAAAAGGCTAGACAAAAGTGTGTCAATACTGTATAATTTCATTTATGTAAGATTCTAGAAAATGCAGTGTAAGTCGTAGCACAGGAAATCAAGCCAGTGAGTGCTGGGGGGGGCAGTAGCGAAGGGGAAGGGGAAAGTGAGGAGGGATCATGAAGACTCAAAGTCTTGGTATGTGCACACTCCTGATATACTGGCAATTTCACAGGTGAATACATATGTCTTTCACACAAGACGTGTGAAAGTATGTGCGCTTTTTTTTGTATTTCAAGTATAATTCAAAAAACAGCAGTGTAACAAATCTTATTGCAATTAATATTCTTGACTGGATCCTCTCCAACTTTTCAGGGCCTTTTCTAAGTCACTTTCCTGAGAGTGAAGTGGAGTAAACATAGGTGTGCTAACACTCAAGTGAAAACTTGCAGGCTTAAAAATAACACACATTTATCCTCTTACTGTACTGAAATTCAGACACCTCAGTCACAGTGGGAGGCATTTCATTTTGGTTTCTCATGGGGGAAACATTCTTTTTCTTTTCTTTTTCCGGCTTCTAGAGGTGGATGGATTTCTTGGTCCTCAGTCCCCTACTCAACGACTGCCACCTCTCCAGATTCAAAGGAGGTCTCGAAACTTTACATCAGGCTCAACCTGACGCTGTTGACTGGCTACAAAAGAAGGGCAAACGCTAGAAGAAGAAGTGCCCTACTCCATCCTCACAGTGGGGAAGATGTCCGCCTGCCTTTCTCACATAGCCTTGTCTGACATCCTCCTTTCCTACATCCCCTTCTCCTTTAAGGATTCTATGATGAGGCTGGGTCCACCTGCATCATCTAAGACTATCTCCTCATTTTAACCTCAACTGATGAGTCATCTAAACTCCGTCCCCCACCTGAATTCCTTTCTGCCTACGACATAACCAAGCTTGAGGTCAATATGTGGACATTCCGGGGGACATTATTCTGCTTACCCCCCTACCATTTCATTAAGTGCCAGAGAAACATTTCTACTATACATTACTACTAGAATTTATGAGCTAGTATTCCCTTCTATTTTGAGCATATATATTGCAAATCTTTCTTCTAGTGGCACCTTGTATTTTCAGCCCCCTTTTATTTTTCTTTTCTTTCTTTCTTCTTTTTCTGTCTTTCTTCTTTTTTTTTTTCCACCAGTGTTATTGCTGGGGCTTGATGCCTGCACCGCAAATCCGCTGTTCCTGGAGGCTATTTTTTCCCCTGTGTTGCCCCCACTGTTTTTTTTTTTTAATCGTTGTTGTGGTTATTATTATTGTTGTTACTGATGTTGTCTTTGTTGGACAGGACAGAGAGAGGAGGGGAAGACAGAGAGGGGAGAGAAAGATAGACACCTGCAGACTTGCTTCACCACCTGTGAAGTGACTCCCCTGCAGGTGGGGAGCCGGGGGCTAGAAAGGGTATCCTTAGGCTGGTCCCTGTGCTTCATGCCATGTGCACTCAATCCACTGCGCCACCACCTGACCCCCTATTTTTACTTTTTCCTTCTCTCTCCCTTTCTTTCTTTCTTTCTTTCTTTCTTTCTTTCTTTCTTTCTTTCTTCTTTCTTTCTTTCTTTCTTTCTCTCTCTCTCCCTTCCTTCCTTCCTTCCTTCCTTTCTTCCTTCCTTCCTTCCTTCCTTTCCTTCTTTTTCCTTCCTTCCTGTCTTTCTTTCTTTCTTTTTTCTTCCTTTCTTCCTTTTTTTTTTTTTAATAAAAAGCAAACACTGACAAAACCATAGAATAACAGGGGTACAAGTCCACACAATTCCCACCACCAGAACTCTGTATCCCATCCCATTCCTTAATAGCTTTCCCATTCTTTAACCCTCTGGGAATATGGACCCAGGGTCATTGTGGGATGCAGAAGGTGGGAGGTCTGGCTTCTGTAATTGCTTCCCCGCTGAACATGGGCATTGACAGGTTAATCCATACTCCCAGCTGGCCTCTCTCTTTCACTAGTGGGGTGGAGTTCTGGAGAATTGGAGCTCCAGGACACATTGGTGGGGTTGTCAATCCAGGGAAGTCAGGTTGGCATCATGCTAGCATCTGGAACCTGGTGGCTGAAAAGAGAGTTAACATATAAAGCCAAACAAATTGTTGACTAGTCATGAACCTAAAGGCTGGAATAGTGCAGATGAAGAGTTGAGGGGGGAGTCTCTGTTTTGTAGATAGCAAGTAGGCATATTTTAGTTATATTCCAAAGGGCCTGTGGCTATACTATTTCTTTTCTTTTTTCTCTCTCTCTCTTTTTTTTATTCGGCTGAGCCTGAAATCTGGTATGCAAGTAGATCCAGGTTATTGTCTGGGGGAAATGATGTCATGACTGGAACAAGGACCAGAAATCTGGATCAAGGAAGAGTATCTCCCAAATATGGGAAAGGTGTATACATATTGTTGACTGTAAATCCCATAGATTTGATGTGATCATATTCAGCTTAGGAGCCTATGTGACCTCTGCACCCCTGTAGGTCTGAGCTCACATTCTGTGGTCATGGGTAGGAACATTCCAAGTTGCCCCAATTTCAGGACCCAGCTTCCTCAGGTGAAGCATAGAGTATGTTGTCCAGCCTCCCTTTGGAGGATGGAACATTCTCTACCATTGTTGATCCAAGTTGAGGGCAAAGTTCTATGGGGGCCCACAAAGGGGTCTATTATGTTGTTCCTGATCGAGATGTCTGGTAACAATGGAGAGAGGGATTTATTCGAGGTCTAGACTTATCATGTCTGTTTGGGAATCTCAGGACTCTCTGACTAGGGCCCCAGCTGATGGGGTGGCCTGATAATAACTAAAGTGACATCATTAAAATATGCCAGCCTCTTGCCCTTATTCAGCTTTTGCAGTCCTTGCTTTGAAAAGGTTAGCTTTGGAGTGAGTGGGGGAAGTGTAATAGGAAGTAGGTGAGGAGGGTATCTAAGTAGACACTATTTCTTTTTCTTTTATTTCTTTATTGAGGAATTAATGTTTTACATTCAAAGTAAATATAATAGTTTGTACATGCATAACATTTCTCAGTTTCCATAAAACATTACAACCCCACTAGGTCCTCTGTCATCCTTCTTGGACCTGTATTCTCCCACCCACCCCAGAATCTTTTATTTTGGTGCAATACTCCAATTCCAGTTCAGGTTCTACTTGTGTTTTCTCTTCTGATCTTGTTTTTCAACTTCTGCCTGAGAGTGAGATTATCCCATATTCATCCTTCTGTTTCTGACTTATTTCACTTAACATGAATTTTTCTTTTTCTAATTTCTTTATTGGGGAATTAATGTTTTACATTCAATAGTAAATATAATAGTTTGTACATGCATAACATTTCCCAGTTTTCCATATAACAATACAACCCTCACTAGGTCCTGTCATCCTTCTTGGACCTGTATTCTCCCCACCCACCCTCCCCAGAGTCTTTTACTTTGGTGCAATATGCCAATTCCAGGTTCTACTTATGTTTTCTTTTCTGATCTTGTTTTTTAACTCCTGCCTGAGAGTGAGATCATCCCATATTCATCCTTCTGTTTCTGACTTATTTCACTTAACATGAATTTTTCAAGGTCCATCCAGGATCTGCTGAAAACGGTGAAGTCACCATAGTAGACACTGTTTCATTATGAACTTTATACTGACTCACTGCAGAGTATTGTGTACTTTTGCTTTCAGGTATATATTTTGCCCTAATGTATCAATAGATGTGAACATATGCTCTATCTCACGGGACCTGGTCTATATCTAAGTTTTGGGACTTTGTTAGGAAGTGACCCATCTGGAATGGAATTAGAGAATCCTATGAAAGGAAAGGATCCACCTAAGTAATGAGGCTGAAGGGTTGACATTCCATGCCTGAAGTTTCTGGACACAGTCTGAAGTGAGGCATACCAAGGTGGTACTTGTTGCATTCATTAGGTTGGGATCGGCGGATGTAATATCATTTGGTTTGAATTGAGAGAAGCATGAAAAAAAGTGAGCCCCACCCTAGAGGTTCCAGGACTGGGGGAAATATATGCTCTCTAGAGGAAGCGGGAGGTTCCTGCTGTCTTAGGGTTTAAGAAGGCATAGGATAGTTATTTTTATTTTCATGAGCAGAGAATTTTAATTTTGCCACCAGGGTTATGACTAGGACTTGATGCCTGCACAAGGACTAAGGACTCCCATCACCCCTGGTGCCCACTGTTGTTAAAATTCGGACGGCTCTAGCCGTGCGGGTTAGCTTCATGGGTGGGTAACAGAGACGCAGAGACAACGGCTGGGCAGGGAAGCTGTATTTCTTTATTCAGGAACAACGATTCATAAACTAAGACAAACTAATCACCAAACAGAACTCTGTTGTCTTTTTGCGGCGGCACAAGCACTCTCTCTTACTCTGCAACTCTACAACTCTGGAACTCTCGAACTCAGGAACCCTCTCTAACTCTCCAACTCTGAAACTCTGGCACTTAGGAACCCTGGAACTCTGGCGGGGTTCCTTCAGGCGGGGCCAAGCGGGCCCACGAAATTAGCAGGACTGATCTAATTCTCTTGGCGGGGGAGAACTAGAACCCAATATAAAGCATACAACAGCCCACTTCCCCCTTTATTTCTTTTCTTTGTCATGTAGAAACAGAGAGGGAGTTCAAGGGGGAAGATGGAGAAGCAAGGGGAAAGAGACGAGTGCAGCACTGTTCCACTGCTCAGAAGCTCCCCCACTCCCTCCACCCTGTAGGCAGGGAACTAGGGACTTGAACCCTGGCCCTGATGCCTAGTAATGTGTGGATTCTGCTGATGTGTCAATGCCTGACTCCTGAGCAAAGAATTTCAGCTTTATCTTATTTATTTTTATGTCTTTGTATATGCATGATTTTGCTTTTCTTGGGACAACCTATTTCATTTATTATTTTTATTTCAGATAGTGAGAAAGGAGACATCCCAATACTGGGGTTTCATCTGATGCTATGGCATTCTTACATAGTGCCTGGTCTCTGACCTGCGTCATACACATGGCAAGGCACCTACTGTACTCACTGGACTCTATTCTGGCTCAGGATTTTAATTTTAATCTTCCTAATTTTACCAGCTTCTGAGCTTTGTGTCCTAACACTTCTATTTATCCAAGTTGTCAACTATTCTTCAATATTATTTCCAAAATAGTCATTATTCTGCTTTGTACAATTAAGATTTCATCCCTAAGAAATGGATTCTGTTTACATTTTAATTTAATTTAAAAATTTTTTTTAATATTTATTTATTCCCTTTTGTTGCCCTTGCTTTTTTATTGTTGCAGTTATTCTTGTTGTTGTTATTTATGTCATTGTTAGATAGGACAGAGAGAAATGGACAGAGGAGGGGAAGACGGAAAGGGGGAGAGAAAGACAGACACCTACAGACCTGTTTCACTGCCTGTGAAGTGACTCCCCTTCAGGTGGGGAGTGGGGGCCTCAAACCGGGATCCTTACTCCTTTGAGCTTTGTGCCACGTGTGCTTAACCTGCTGTGCTACCACCCGACTCCCAGAAATGGATTTTTACCTATGACTTAGAGTAGAGATTTAATTGGAGTTCAGTTTTCATCTTGTTACCTGTCAAAAATGTGATCGAAGTTGTAGAGAAACTACTTCAGACAATTGATACTTATTTATACTTGGGCTTTTTTTTTTGTCACAGAGCATGCTATCTGGCTATATATTTTGTTTTATTTATAGTCTACATAGCAAATGATGCACTCTCGCCTAGGTTCAGTCACTACGTTGACAAATTTGAAATCACTGAATGGAAAATCATCCCACTGAATAAGTAAAGCCAACCTTCTTCCCTTTTGGGGGACCTCATTCTGTCTGGAATGGTCTCTAATAAATATAGGCTAGAATAACACAAGAGGATGTTCTTGTCCCCAACTGCAAAGGACCACAAACCTCTGCCACCATATCAGCCACTTGGGCTTTTCTGTAGGAGGAGAGGGCCTGTCTAACTCTAGTTGACTTGAGATGTGTGTGTGTGTGTGTGTGTGTGTGTGTGTGTGTGTTGAGTAAATGCTGACTTTCCAAAGGTTTTTCTGCATCTATTGAAATCGTTTTAAATCTGTTTCTTAACTGTTTACTCTCAGGAATTCTTTTTCTAATACAAAAACCAGCCTTGCCTTCTGGGCTTCCAGTCAGTCTAGTCATAATGCCTTCCTTTCTTCATGTGGCTTTGTATTCGTCAAGCAAAATGCTTTCTGCGTGAATTTGTCATCATTATGGGGAGTGACATGCACCTGTAATTGTCCTTCCTCGCCAGGCCTATGGGGCTTTAGTAACTAGATGATATAAGTCTGATGAAATTGGTTGCTACCCTCTGAATGAGATTATGTAATTCTGGAACTATCTGTTCCTTATTTCTAGCGAGTGTAAGTATGTGTGTGTAAAAATAATGTATTAGCATATGTAGAACTGCATGACATATATATATACACACACACACACATACATATATACTATATAGGTAGAGATATATAACTTCTATATTACATACCTGCATAATATAACATGTGTATATATAATATGTGATATAATGTATTGTGTATCAAGCAAGGAGATCACATAGTTATATATTCACATACAATATATACATGTGCATAAATATCATATACTAGCACATATTATGTGCTACTCTAAGTATGATAAATACCAATTTATTATATGTACTAGTTATCATATTTTTTTTAGCCTCTAGGGTTATTACTAGGGCTTGGTGCCTGCACTAAGGCCATTTTTCCCATTGTTGTTGCCATTGTTGTTGTTAATTTTTTGTTATTATTGCTATTGTGTTGCTGGATAGTACAGAGAGAAATGGAGAGAGGAGGGGAAGACAGAGAGGGGGAGAGGAAGATAGACAGACACCTGCAGACTTGCTTCACTGCCTGTGAAGCAACCCCGCTGCAGGTGGGGAGTCGATGCTCAAACCGGGATCCTTGCAAGGGTCCTTAGGCTTCACACCATGTGCACTTAACCTACTGTGCTACCTCCCGGCCCCCCAATTAAGATATATTCTGTTCATAGACATATATGCATAAATTAGTGTCATTGTTTCCTTCCCTTTGTACTTTTTTTTTTTTTTTTTTTAACCAGAGCACTGCTCAGCTCTGGTTTATGATGGTACAGGGGACTGAACCTGGGACTTCAGAATCTCAGGCATGAGAGTCTCTTTGTATAACCATTATGCTATCAACCTCACTTCCATGTATCTTTTCTTTAGTGTTGCTTAAAGCATTCCAGTTTACACCTCACAGCTTTATTTCATTTTGTTTTCAATAATATCAATCTTTCCCTTCCTGGCTTCTGGTGGGAATTGAATTGCTGTATCATTCACTGGCTTCTTCCACATCAAGCCTGGCTCTGAGCAGTTCCCCTGGGATCCTTCCTGTTAGGTTTTCCTCTTCTATCCATTGAATTTGTCAAGTCTCTGTTGAGATTTCTTAGTGTTTCTTGTTGGTGGCCGTTTGTGTTCATTTGTCTTGAGAATGAAACTGCGTACACCCACACAGCTACCTGCCTTCGTAGCTCTGTGATTCCAGGGAGCCTTCACTTGGCCACATAAAGAGGCAGATACAGGCATTTTTATCTTAGGTGCTTCTTCCAAATCATCTTCTCTTCACAGTAGCCACCAGCCCATGAATCATGAGCCCACCTACCCTGCATGGTGTGTTAGCATCTCCTACTAGCACGATTGGAGGTCTCTCACCTTCAATCAAATCAATAGTTGGTGCTCCAATGCCTGGTCCATTCACAGGCATCTGTCAAACATGTAAGATGTGCCTGGATGTCTATATTCCTGTAAAGAAGCTCACATTTCATGCCTCTTGGATTTCACAGTTCAGATCAGACTAGGGGCAATAATCATCGCATTCATCTTTGTGATCCTCATAAAAATGTCATTGGCTTAGAAAAGGGACTTAGTCATTGTATTGGAAGAGGACTGTGCACGCTTTCCACCTCCCTCTCTGATTCTGACACTAACACTTTCCCTTGCCCTGATCTCTGATGTTAGCTATCTCCATGTGCGAACATATGAAAGGAACAGAGGAAGGAGGTAGGGAGACAGATAGATACTGAGTCTCTTTGTTATTTCCTTGTGTTTGTTTCCCTGAAGATTTACTGGGATTCCCACTGGCAGTTATTAGGATATCAGAAGTGCTTTTATCTTCTGTAAAAAATTTCAAACTTCTGAAGGACACATCTGGAAAGCACCAATTAGCTAGAGGAAATGAGTGACCCTGAGCCACCTTATTTTGAAATGATAGCTCTCTGGTCACCCAGCATACCTTCTACTGTGAGAGTTTGAAATGATTTTTCAAGTTTTAGTTGCACCTTATAAATGGGGTGAGTGAGAAACAGGCTCACCACTTCTGTCAGTTTGATGGATTTGCTGGGAGGTGGCCCCTGAATATATCTCACAACTGGCCTGGACATATTGTGAGATGGAAACTACCTGCAGCTGGCTCCTGAGGCTGCTTCTCATGGAGATGTAAGGATTCCACTCCAAAGAGCCACTCACCTGGGAACAGTACACAGGCACACCCTTATCACCGTGGTGAGCCATTTTCTATTTTTATTAAGCAAATAAGTGATTTATAAGGCTATAGGCTAATAGGATTAACACCATCGAAGCATCTTCTGAACAAGAACCAACAACAATGTGACTCAGAATCTTCTTTTTTTTTTTTTTCACAGCCACAATCTTGAGGGAGCCCTCCATACCTTTGGGGTCCAGCCAAGCTCACACAGATTTGCCCACTGGTCTGCTGAAGTGCCTGATGCCCTTGGCCTTTCTGACTCCCCAGGCAGCCATCATACACGTGGGGGGATCAGAACAGTGTTGGTAGTTGTGACAGGGTTCACACTCAGTAGAGTCATCCCACCCATCAGGCTATGACCAATCTCAAGTCCTGGCTGCTGACAGCCAGGGCTTTGAGATGAGGGCCAGTGTGTGTGTGTGTGTGTGTGTGTGTGTGTGTGTGTCAGAGCCAGCTGCCAGGAGGGAGTCAGCCTCCACAGCATCCTTCTGCAAAACCTCCAGAGAAATGGTGGACTGGAGTTTTCTGGTCCATTTCCAAATCTATTTTTACTCTAGAATTCTAGGTGGATGGGAGAATTACATCTCAATTTACCCAGAAATTGGCTTGGAGGAACAGGTGGTCATTGGATTGCAGCCAATTAGCATCCCAAAGTGAAATACTGAGGGTGACAAATGTGTTTATGTTTATGGGAAAATCTTGCTTGGACGGTACGGGCTAAGTGTGGCATCACATGCAGGGATTGGCCCTTGATTCATTCAGGGGAGGACAGTGAAACAAGAAGAGGAGAAGCAGATGGGGATAGAGAGCTGATGGGCCCTTCCTGGCCACCCTGCTCTCTTCCTAACCAGAGTGGGAGATCATGTACAAGAGATATAGCACAAGATGGTGTGTATTAGAGAAAAAAATATATAGCTGGAGATAAATGAAGCATCCATCCTCATGAACTAGGTTTCGTACATCATTATTCTAGATTATAGTATCACACAAAGAAGTCACCTGTAAGTATTTTGGTATCTCATGCATAAATAACTTTGTTTATTTACCTACACAGATATCACAAAAGCAAAGCACACCAATTTGTGTAGTAACACCCTACCGTAGTGAGTAATAGGCCTGTGTGGGCTACAGAACTTTATTTATTTTCATTTTTTACTAGAGGCTCAATATTGATTTACAAAATTACGTGTCAGTCAACATGGGTATAATTCCACACCATTGCTACCACCAGTGTTCTGAATCCCAGTTCTCTCCATTGCAAACCACCACAGTTCTCCTGAGGTTGCAGACATGGGTTAACTGTCATCCCTACAACTATCTGTCTACATTTGTACGTATTTGCCCCCTGTTACTTCCATGTCCAATCCTCTCTTCTCCAAGCCACACATCACACGATTACTACATCCAAAAATCTCTCCCTTTTTCATCCTCTCTCTTTGGGACCTTGTGGAGCTGGAGTTCAGAGCCCTCTTATTCTCTTCCTCTTATCACTTCTCCCCCTTAGAAACTCCCCAGTCCTGGAATTGTCTTATCTGCTCTGTTAATTCTGTATTGTAGGTCAGAAGGAACTGACTGGCACTGGGTACTGTATAGAGTGACTGGAGGAGTGTGAAGGGCATAGTAGGTGGTATATTGGGGAGAAGAAGATTGGTTGGAGCATAATGGGTATTCATACCAATCATATTTGATGCCGAATAAACTGTCCCCAATTGTAGCTGCTCCTCTGGGTTGGGGTCTTGGATAGCTTGGCTGGGCATCTATTCTTGGATAGCATCTGATTCAAGCTGGGTGAGGGGGTGCTATATCACAGGCCCCTTACCATCTCTTAATAGAGTCTATCCTTGTTCATGTGGTGACAGGATTCCAGGAGCAGCAAGTGAACATGCTGTGTAAAGTACATTGACTTTGCTGAAACTCTGTTGTCCAACACAAGTCATGTGACAAAACTAAAGTCCAGGACAGAAGAACAGACTCAATCTCCTGATGAGAGGAAATATAACCCTTGGCCAAATCATTATTGTTTTCAGAAATGACTGACGTTGTATGCTTTACATTGGGTAGTTCTCCCCCGCCAAGAGAATTGGATCAGTCCAGTTAGTTTCGTGGGTCTGCTTGGCCCCGCCCTGAAGGAACCCCGCCAGAGTTAGAGAGTTCCACAGTTGGAGAGTTGAAGAGTTCCAGGATTCGAGAGTTGAAGAGTTGCAGAGTTGCAGAGTTGAGAGGGTTCCAGAGTTGCAGAGTGAGAGAGAGTGCTTGCGCCACAGAAAAGAGACAGCAGAGTTCTGTTTGGTTATTAGTTTGGTTTAGTTTATGAATCGTTGTTCCTGAATAAAGAAATACAGCTTCCCTGCCCAGCCGTTGTCTCCGCGTCTCTGTTACCCGCCCGTGAAGCTAGCCCGGCCGGCTGGAGCCTCCGAATTTTAACAACAAATGGCGCCCACATGGACCTGACCTGCGCATCTCTCAGATAAGTAAAGACAATTTGGCTACCTATGTACTATGGCCTTCTCTTCTGCTTGTGAAGAGATCTCCAAAGGCCTCTGCTCTTTCTTCACAAGACTGTTTTGCTGTTTCTGGAACATTTATCTTTGGACCACTCTGTGGTTTCCACTCGCTCGGGCGAACTCAGAACAGCCAGTGGGAATAGCCAGCGGGCGGGAGGCGAGGTGTGGAGCTGCTGTTTCCACCTGGTTAAACAGCCAGCCAGCCTGCTGCGCCCAGACAACCCCGCGCACTGCGCCCGCAGCCCCGCAGGCCCTCAGCCCGCAGGAGGCTGACGCCAACATGCCGGATGCCACCACGCAGGAGCCTGATGCCAACACGCAGGAGCCCGATGCCACCACTCAGGAGCCCAATGCCAGCATGCAGACCAGCCCACAGGAGCCGGCTCTCCACCGCGTGGAGCAGGGCACTGGACGTGTGATTCCTCCACACTGCTCGGCTACTGCGAGCAGGGCAGCAGATGTGGCGGCCTATCATGGCCGCCACCCCTGGGCACCTCGGCCCGCGCCTTTTACAATGCTGGCCTGCCCGCCCTCTTGCTATGAATTCTGGAACGATTCCGGACCCCTGGGGCTCCCTGCCGAAACTGGGCACACGAGATCTCCAGCTGCCAGTCCGGTCTGAAGGCAGACAAACTGGAGTACACAGAGATTTGTACAGAGATTGCAACCTGCAATTCCTAGAAGTGAAGCTGCCCAAGAGACCACCACTGGACAACGCACCCCCCCCCAACTAAGACAGTACAGATTTAAATTCGTGTTTAAAATGACATGTCTTCGTAACAAAGGTTTCTCTCCTTGTGTATTAATGACCATGTTTATGTGTGTGTTTAAAGTTTGGTAAACAGTAACTTTAAGGCTAAATTCTTATTAGACAAAGTTAAATGTAAAAGGTTTTCAACGTAATTCTCATAAAGATAAAATTAACTTACATTTAGAGTCTGAGGTAAAAATTAGTTAACAATCAATATATTTTAACTAAGTTGGTCTAAACAAAAGGTTAAATAGACTTGTTGATATGTAAAACTCTCCATTACCTTCTCTATTAGAAATGGTAGATCGCACAATGGCTATGCTAATTATTCTCATGCCTGAGGTTTCCTTTCCTGAATCCATCTTGAATGGGTGTAACAAAAGGTTAAAAGACGTTGTTGCTATGTAAAAGTCTCAAATTCCTTCTCTATTAGAAATATGCTAATAACAAGTTTTGTTTCATAGTAAGTAAATTGCAGCCAGCTGCCTTTGGGACTCTAGGCCGTTCCCCGCCCCCATGCAAATGCCCGTCAAGGCAAGTACGCCCCCCAGAGGCAAGAAATGTTTTTTTTAAGCTGATAAAGTTTTGCCCACAAAGACAGAAATGGCCCCCTCAGGCCTTCCCTTGGCAGCACACTGGTTCTTGTTACTTGCTTACATGTTTCTCCATGTTTGTGCCAGTTTCTTTTTTTAAAAATGCCTGTACGATATAGGTTTCTGTTCACCCCACACCCTTGATACTATAGTCATTTAGTTAAAAAGAAAAGGGGGAATTGTATGCTTTACATTGGGTAGTTCTCCCCCGCCAAGAGAATTGGATCAGTCCAGTTAGTTTCATGGGCCCGCTTAGCCCCGCCCCTAGGAACCCCGCCTGAGTTAGAGAGTTCCACAGTTGGAGAGTTGAAGAGTTCCAGAGTTTGAGAGTTCGGGAGTTAGAGGGTTCCTGAGTTCCAGAGTCGCAGAGTTAAAGAGAGTGCTTGCGCTGCCGCAAAGAGACAGCAGAGTTCTGTTTGGTTATTAGTTTGGTTTAGTTTATGAATTGTTGTTCTTGAATAAAGAAATACAGCTTCCCTGCCCAGCCGTATGTCTCTGGTCATCTCTGTTACCCGCCCGTGAAGCAAGCCCGCCCAGCCGGAGCCGCCGAAATTTTAACAACAAATGTAGCCCACGTGGACCTGACCTGCGCATCTCTCAGATAAGTAAAGACAATTTGGCTACCTATGAACTATGGCCTTCTCTTCTGCTTGAGAAGAGATCTCCAAAGGCCTCTGCTCTTTCTTCACGAGACTGTTTTGCTGTTTCTGGAACATTTATCTCTGGACCACTCTGTAGTTTCCACTCACTCAGGCGAACTCAGAACAGCCAGCGGGAATAGCCAGCAGGCGGGAGGCGAGGCGCGGAACTGCTGTTTTCCACCTGGTTAAACAGCCAGCTAGCTGGCTGCTCCCAGACAACCCTGCGCACTGCGCCCGCAGCCCCGCAGCCCGCAGGAGGCTGACGCCAGTACACAGGAGCCCGATGCCAGCACGCAGGAGCCCGATGCCAACACGCTGGAGCCCGATGCCACCACGCAGGGGCCCGATGCCACCACGCAAGAGCCCGATGCCACCACTCAGGAGCCCAATGCCAGCACACAGACCAGCCCACAGGAGCCGGCTCTCCACCGTGTGGAGCAGGGCACTGGACGTGTGATCCCTCCACGCTGCTCGGCCACTGCGAGCAGGGCAGCAGACATGGCAGGGCCATGGGACAGGGCCGCGGCGGCCCATCATGTCCGCCACCTCTGGACACCTAGGCCCACGCCTTCTACAAAGCTGGCCCGCCTGCCCTCTTGCTATGAATTCTGGGATGATCCTGGACCTCCCGGACCCCCGGGCTCCCTGCCGAAACTGGGCACAGGAGATCTCCAGCTGCCGGTCTGGTCTGAAGGCAGACAAGCTGGAGTACGCAGAGATTTGTGCAGAGATCGCAACCTGCAATTCCTAAAAGTGAAGTTGTGCGGGAAGCCACCTCCGGATGGTGACCCCCCCCCCAACAACTAAGACAGTACATATCTAAATTCGTGCTTAAAATGACATGTCTTCTTAACAAAGGTTTCTCTCCTTGTGTATTAATGACCATGTTTATGTGTATGTTTAAAGTTTGGTAAACAGTAACTTTAAGGCTAAATTCTTACTAGACGAAGTTAAATGAAAAAGGTTTTCAATGTAATTCTCATAAAGATAAAATTAACTTACATTTAGAGTCTGAGGTAAAAATTAGTTAACAATCAATATATTTCAACTAAGTTGCTCTAAACAAAAGGTTAAATAGACTTGTTGATATGTAAAACTCTCCATTACCTTCTCTATTAGAAATGGTAGATTGCACAATGGCTATGCTAATTATTCTCATGCCTGAGGTTTCCTTTCCTGAATCCATCTTGAATGGGTGTAACAAAAGGTTAAAAAGACGTTGTTGCTATGTAAAAGTCTCAAATTCCTTCTCTATTAGAAATATGCTAATAACAAGTTTTGTTTCATAGTAAGTAAATTGCAGCCAGCTGCCTTTGGGACTCTAGGCCATTCCCCGCCCCCATGCAAATGCCCGTCAAGGCAAGTACGCCCCCCAGAGGCAAGAAATGTTTTTTTTTAACTGATAAAGTTTTGCCCACAGAGGCAAAAAAATGGCCCCCTCAGGCCTTCCCTTGGCAGCACACTGGTTCTTGTTACTTGCTTACATGTTTCTCCATGTTTGTGCCAGTTTCTTTTTAAAAAATGCCTGTATGATATATGTTTCTGTTCACCCCACACCCTTGATACTATAGTCATTTAGTTAAAAAGAAAAGGGGGAATTGTTGTATGCTTTACATTGGGTAGTTCTCCCCCGCCAAGAGAATTGGATCAGTCCAGTTAGTTTCGTGCGCCTGCTTGGCCCCGCCCCGAAGGAACCCCGCCAGAGTTAGAGAGTTCCACAGTTGGAGAGTTGAAGAGTTCCAGGATTCGAGAGTTGAAGAGTTGCAGAGTTGAGAGGGTTCCAGAGTTGCAGAGTGAGAGAGAGTGCTTGCGCCGCGGAAAAGAGACAGCAGAGTTCTGTTGGTTATTAGTTTGGTTTAGTTTATGAATCGTTGTTCCTGAATAAAGAAATACAGCTTCCCTGCCCAGCCGTTGTCTCCACATCTCTGTTACCTGCCCGTGAAGCTAGCCCGCCCAGCAGGAGCCTACGAATTTTAACATGACATGATGAACATCTCATAATATTACTTAAGTCCAATGAAGAAAAGACAAAGGTCAAGTTCAGAGCCCAGTAACATGTTACACTATTCCTGGCTCTAGATAGTAAAATACAGTGTAAGACATCACAATGGAACCCCCCTCGCCATGACCTTTGGACAGTAGTCAACTCTGGGGCCAGAGAGAGGGAATGCGGCAGGATGGAGATCAGTTTGAATGACATTTGACTTTTTGCCCTAAGATATCAAGCACAAATGTCAAACACTAACATTTACGTACATGTGATATGGGCTACAACATTCATGAGAAAGCTGAGTCAGGGGCCTTTGAAATAGCTCACTTGCATGGCGTGATGCTTTGCCATGTGTATGACCCAGACTTGTGCCTTGCTCACATGGCACTGAAGAAGCTTCAGTGCTGTGATATCAGTCTCTCTCTCTCAATTAGTGACTTAATATTGATTTGATAAATTAAAAGATAATAGGAGTATAATGCCATATAGTTTCCACCATTCCCACCATTGGAAACTGAAGTCGTTTTCCCAGGGTCACTGATATGGGACTAATTCTATATCTATCTATCTATCTATCTATCTATCTATCTATCTATCTATCATCTATCTATCTATTCCCATTTTTTTCCAACCATTCTTCCTTCACTTCCTTTCTAGTTCAACATTACACCTATTACTACTCCCAAGTGTGTTTTGTTTTAGTCTTTTCTTTCTCAGATAAATGAAACCATGCCTGGATAACTGTGGTGATCTCCAGATTCACTTCCCTTTCACTGATGGTATAAAAACAAGATTCCCAGTGACTAATGCTTCAGGTCTTGGTGGGATGGGGGGAATAGAGCCCTCTGGTTTACTCCCTCTATTTTTTTTTTAATCTGTCTGGGAGTATGGATCAAAATTCTTTACGGAGCGTTGAAGGTGGTAATTCTGGCTTCTAAATTATTTCTTCACTAGACATGGTCTTTGGTAAGTCAATACACATCCCCAGCCTGTTTATATCTTTCCTAGTTGGGTAGGGGTCTGGGGAATTGAGGTTCCAGGAAGTATTGCTAAAGTCATCTGCCCAGGGAAGTCAGGATGGAACGATAGTGGTATTCGTAGTAGTGTGGATAGTGGGCAGTAATATGGAAAGCAAGACAATGTTTAATAAACAGGAACCATAAGGTGGGGCAAGTGCAGATGAAAGTAGGGGCCTTGGGGTAGAGGAAGCTAGGATGTTTATTTTAGGAATTTTCCTAGGAGCCTATGTCTTAGTAATCTTTGCTTGAATTTGGTAGCTAACGTGTGGGTGGCCTAGAAATATTGTCTGAGAAGATAGTGTCAGAGATGAGAGTAGAATTAGAAAATACAACTAGTGCAGAGAGTTTCTCACAAACTTGAAAAAATACACAAGTGATTAGCTGTTTACCAAAAAGGATCTAACCTGGGACTTATCTCTATTCATAATTAACCCTGAAGCTTGCACAACCTCAGAGTCCTTGTCAGTCTGAGCTTGAAGACCATGATGACAGCTGGGAACATTGGTTTTTTATGTTTTTAACTTTTTCTAAAAAATTTTATTATCTTTATTTATTGGATACAGCCAGCCAGAAATTGAGAGGGGAGGGTGAGATAGAGATAGAGACAGAGGCAGAGAGACACCTGTAGCCCTGCTTCACCATTTGTAAAGCTTTCACCCTATAAGTGGGGGCCAGGGGCTTGAACCCCAGTCTTTGCACATTGTAACATGTGTGCCCAACCAGGTGTGCTACCACCTAGCCCAGCTGGGAACATTCTAGGCTGCACTCATTTCAGGACTAGTCTTCCTTGAGTGGCAGGGTAGGATTACACAGTCTCCCTTTGGAGAGTGGGGCAGTCCTTACCATTGTTAGTTCATAGTGAGGGTATGGTCCTGAGGAAGACCACAAAAGGGCTTTTGATGATTTTCCTGTGGGTCGCCTTCCCTCAAACAGTACAATACAATAAAATAAAAACAGTCACACACTGACAACACAAACATAGTTTCCCCTTTCTTTTTAACTTGTAGAACTGTGACCTGGTACATGATTGATTTCACTGTTCTGGGTGCTTTCTCATTCAATTAGAAAGAGAAAAGCAGAGAGAGGAAGAGAAAGAGAGAAGCGAAGAGAAGAGAAAAGAAAATAAGAGAAGAGAAGAGGAGAGGAGAGGAGCGGAGAGGAGAAGAGAGAGAGAGAGAGAGAGAGAGAGAGAGGGAGAGAGACCATAGCCTCAGAGTTTCTTTTGGCGCCCCCAGCATCTCTTGGGAGATCCTGAGGCTCAAAATGGGCTGTGCATATGTCGAGGCATATATGTTACCAGGTGAGCCATCTCTGTTTATAGTTTAAAAATATTGCTTATTTGATAGGGACAGAGAGAATTTGAGGAGAGGGGGGAGTTAGTGAAATAGCAAGACAGACAGTTGCAGCCCTGTTTCATCACTTGCAAAGCTTTCCCCATGCAGGTGGAGACTAGGGGCTTGATCCTGGATCCTTACGAACTGAGTGTGCTACTGCCTGGCCTCTAGACAAGCTCTCTCCTTGACCTGCTTTCTCTTAAATGTCTTCAGTGTCCTAAAAATAAAACTATGAAGTGGGCTGGAAATCCCTCAGATCTAATACCCAGTTCCTCTCCCACACAACTATTAGCATCACTATGTTAGCAGTAGTCATTCCTGTGTTTCTTTCATGTCAGCTATCCCTTAATAGAGTCACTGGTTGCTTCTTTGAACTAAGTTTCCATTCCTCTACATTCTCCGGCCTCACTCCATGGAAGTGAACTTCTAACTGAATGTCTGTATCCCCCAGCTGTCTGTGTCTCACTAGTGTAGTAGTGTCAAGAAGTGGTGCCTTTATAGAAAGAAACTTACAGACGCTTCCCACCCCTTCCTAGAAGTGAGCACAAGACGAAGACACCTGTATGAACCAGACAGATATCTTCATCAGAACACAGCCATGCTGGCACCATAGCAAAGTCTTCAGAGTAATAGAAGTTCAAGCATGGTGTTCACCAGACCTCTGTGGACTGGGCCAGAGCATTTCATGACTGTATCCTCTCCTTGGCTAAGCTCAAGTGTCTCCTCTGATCACCCATGTCTGGCCTGTGGTGGGAAAGACACACAGCAGGGCTTGCTGGTGTGTTCTTTTTCACTCCTACTTCCTCCCTCACTCCCTCCTGCCCCAAGACGGTGGCTCTGTGACCTTCAATTCTGCCCCAAATCTAGCAGGGAGAGTTATCATACCAAACCGGATTGAGTATTGTCTCAGACTGTTCACATGAATCCAACTTCGAATACAAGTGAGTGAACCCGATCATTTCACGTAAGGAGATTGTGGCAATGGAAGCAATGATAAATCCAAAGCCATGTGTGATGCTGACAACCCAACACCGACTCCAGGAACCTCGTGAGAAGAGTCAGGTTCTGGGAGAAAACAGCGTTTGTTCCTCATCCTGCAGGTCACTTAGTTACAAACACAACATGAAATATCCAATCTGGGCAAAATAAATCTGCTGGGGCTAGACCAAGGGGAGACATTCACCATCTGCAACAGTCAGAATCGACTACTTTGCTGAGATTCCCTGAGACCACATGCTAATCCAAGAAGGGCCTCTGAATCTCTGAATCACTTGGAGGGTATTGTTTCAACTCCTGCTGTCTGGTTGGAAATCTCCTGTTGATTATAAATAACTGTATGTAATTTCTAGTGTGACATCTCATTTCCCAAACAAGCCGAAAGCTGCCTCCCTCCATCCTGGCAGTGCAGATACTCCTGCTTAGTGGAGGGGAATCACACACACACACACACAAACACATACACACACACACACACACACACACACACACACACACACACACACACACACACACACACACACTCCTGCAGACAGCTCTGCTTATATTTCACCCCTCCCCCACTGCAGCCGGGATTGTCAAGGATGGCAGCCACCCACCCAGCACATCTGAGTGAGACCCAAAGCAGCCTGCAAGCCCAGAGTCAAAGTTCTCAAAGTCGAAGTATAACAGTTTCCAAAGATGTGAACCCTCTCTCTCTCTCTCTTTTTTTCCTTAAATGAATGTGTGGAGGAAATATGGTACAAGTTCAATATCACATTATGAGCCTCCAACTAAGGCTTTTTAAAATATGCGTTATGCATGAATATATAAAACGGGCATATGTTGCAGTAAAGTTTCACTGTTGTACATAAAGTATATCATAATAAAAGCTGTAAAGCTCGCCTTTAGTGGAGGATTGGGAGAAGGAGAAAGTGAAATGCATCTAGCTAAAGGGAATGAAAGCTCTGGCACATTCTTCTCTCTGCCACCCAAGGCCTCTCTCTCTCCTGCTGGGAATCTTTACACGGGAGCCAAGAGAGCTGTGGAGGAATGGGTGGGCCATTTGCGTGGAGAATAAAGCTGCTCTGAGTCTAGTGTCCCCCAGCAGCTCAAACCCAAGCCAACGACAGTTGCAAATATGCCCCAGAAATACACTTGGGTTCAAAACCTCAAATTGTACTTTGCAATGTTTCTGGTGGTCTCCCAAGGAAAACAAGGGATTTCAAAGATGGATGTGAACTTTTCCTGGGAACACTGGTTCAAGATTTATTCACCCAGTACTAATGCTTTCTCCTGGGTTTTGAATAGGCAGCTCCTGGGATGGGCTGGGAGAGTTTCAAAGCCAGACCTTCTCAGGGATGTTACTCCACACCCAAAACTCACCATTCATGTTCCACCTAGTCTTATGCTTGGCATGGTGGGTAGTAACTCATCAACCTAGGCAGAGATCCTGTAGGTCTCCAGCTGGACAAATAGCAGAGACCCAGCCATGAAGGTTCCTGGTGCTGGAGGAAAGTCATAGCAGAGGTGCAGATGGAAGAGTCCAGGGAGACCACACAGAGAGGGGAGAGCTGGCAGGGAGAGATTGCTCATGCAGTGGTACAGGACTGGGGCAGGGAGGAGAGTTATTGGTAACAAGTCATATTATGCTCAGAAGATAAGAAGAAATGTACCCTTTTAATGTCAAAGGGAGAAGATGAAGATGACAGAGAAGAGCAAAGCAGATCTTAAAAGTAACGGAAATCCATTATTTAATTTATTTATTTATATTTTTATATGTATTTATTTATTTTCCCTTTTGTTGCCCTTGTTTTTATTGTTGTTGTAGTTATTATTGTTGTATTTATTGATATAGTCATTGTTGGATAAGACAGAGAGAAATGGAGAGAGGAGGGGAAGACAGAGAGGGGGAGAGAAAGACACCTGCAGACCTGCTTCACCACCTGTGAAGCGACTCCCCTGCAGGTGGGGAGCTGGGGGCTTGAACCAGGATCCTTACGCGGGTCATTGCACTTTGCGCCATGTGCGCTTAATCTGCTGTGCTACTGCTGAACCCCCTGATTTATTATTTTTTTACATGGAACTTGTGATTCTGTCCAAGATGGCCTAAAATACTCCAAGAATACCTTTTATAAGAAATGACGTAGGGCAGGGGAGATAGTGTAATGGTTATGCAGAAGACTCACATTCTTGAGATTCTGAGGTCCTGGGCTCTATCTCCATACCACCAAAAGTGAGAATTGAGTGTGAATGGTGCTCAAAAAAAGAAAAAAAGAAAGAAAGAAAGAAAGAAAGAAAAGGAAGAAAGGAACATCATAAAAAATGGACAGAAGATCAGGAAGATAAATAAGACTCTGGATTTGATCTCTAGAATCACTTGGGAGAAGCAGGGAGAATCCCATGATTCTGGGGGAAGCATCTTGCATGGGCCCCCTTTCACTCTCATTCTAGACACAGGAAAATATTCGGCTTGGAGGATGACTCAGCACCAAAGTGTATGCCTAGGACCCAGGGTTACATCTCTGGTGTCACACTGAAAAAAGGGGGGGTTATAACATGTTTCATAAGACATTTGTGAGTAATAGTCACAAGACAATCATTACTGAAAAAGTGGAAGCAAGTCTGGTGAGAGAACCTAAAGCTTGCCCCTCACATATGCCCTTGAGAGCGTCCTCACACAGTGTCTAGTGGACATCTGAGTTGAAGAGAAGGATTTGAAAGATTTGAGAGAGTCAAGATACAAGCTCAAGCCATGATGGAGACTGAATCAACTTACTCTGCCACTTGAGAAATGTTGGTCCTAAAAGGAGAGCAGTCTAGAATGTTCCTAGCTGTAAACATGGACTGTAATGAAAACTAGACTGACAGGGACTCAGATGTTACACAAACTCCTGTCTAAATATGAATAGATAAGGGCCCTAGGTCAGAACAATGGGTCAACAGCTAATGGATTTTATACACTTTTCTCATGTCTGAGTACCACTATCTGCCCTAATCCAGCTTTCTGGTTCTCTTCTCAACTCTGACACCATCTTCCCAGTCAATAATTTTAGCCCACCTACATATTAGCTATCGGTCTCCGGCAAAAATTACTAGTCATGGCCCCCTTGGGACATACCTAAAGTAGACTTCCTAGCTCCTCCCACAGGAAGACACCTAATTTCATCTGCTCTATTTGTACTTATGGGTTCTTGTTTATTAAATTATTTGTCCTGCTTTATGTCTTACCTCCTTTCATCCATCAAGTTTCAGACACTACTATGATGCCATCCTGACTTCCTTAGGCAGACGACCTCACCACTGTGTCCTGGATCTTCACCTTTCCAGGACCCTATCCCACTAGGGAAAGAGAGAAAGTAGCTGGGAGTATGGATCCACCTGCCAACACCTATGTTCAGCAGAGGAGCAATTACGGAGCCTGCTATATCCCATAAATAATTTTTGGCCCATACTCCCAAAGAGATAAAGAATAAGGAAGCTTCCAGTGGAGAAGATGAGACACGAAACTCTGGTGGTAGGAACTGTATGGAATTGTACCCTTGTTATCTTACAGTCTTGTTCATCATTATTAAACTGCTATTAAAGATTAAAGAAAAAAGGACAGGAGTAAAAGAGCCACATAGTTCTTTTGTGCTTCAGCCCCCTCTTCCACCAAAGTCACTGAACAGGCACCTGTTAGTACCTGCATGTTGTATGAATAGCATGCCAGAGGTTATGAAACTACTGGGAGAACACCACTGTGCTTACCAAGTTCCCATTCCCACCAGCCAGACCAATGAACAAACCCAAGTCTTGGGGGATGGAGTATTGGGCAGTATACATGGAAGACCCTACTCTGGCAGAAAAGTTTCCGAATTAAAAACATTTTTTTAATTATCTTTATTTATTGGATAGAGACAGCCAGAAATCAAGAGGGGTGATAGAGAGGGAGAGAGACAGAGAGACGCCTGCAGCACTACTTCACCACTCGCAAAGCTTTCCTCCCGCAGTTGGGGACCGAGGGCTTGAACCTGGGTCTTTGCGCATTGTAATATGTATGCTCAAGCAGGTGCACCACCACCCAGCCCCAAGTCTTAGGATTAAAAAAGTGCTGTGTTTCCTGTCTCACCACTCACTCCTAAAAGCAAGACCCTGAAGGCTTATTTCCAAGGAATGCAACTGCACTCCAGAAGAAACTCAGTGCCTTTGGAAAGGCACCAGCCTTCATGACCTAACAAGGATGACTTACAATGTATAAAAAGCCAGTGCCAATTACCAAGCGTGGACTGAACTGCAGTACACCACAATGAGGAGAAGAACTATTTGAAAATTCCTCTGGAAAGACATCAGTGTTGTAATTTTTAGAGGAGGACATTAAAATATCATTTTATGATGAGGAAGGGATCCGTGCATCAGGTGAGTATACTACCCTCAAACATTTGTGCACCTAACAATAGAGCTAAACTTTGAAACATACCAAGCAAAGAACCGACAGAACTTCAAGAGGTTCTGCCAGCAGAGCAAGTCGCAGTTGTAACCAGAGACTTAAGTATGCTTCCCAAATTATTTATGGAGCAATCAGGCCGAGTCAGTACAGCTCTAGAAAATTTAACTATTATCAACTGACAAGATAAATTGATGTTTGCAGTGTACTCTCCCAATTGACAGAAAAAACACACATTCTTTTTCAGTCCAAGTGGAATTCTTCTCATGACAGATCTGTTCTGAGTTATAACACAAGTCTCAATCAATTTAAAATAACTCAAGTTAAACAATATCTGTGTATTTAACCACACCAGAACTAGACTAGAAATTAATAGCATTGTGGGCCGGGAGGTGGCGCAATGGATAAAGTGTTGGACTCTCAAGCATGAGGTCCTAAATTCAATCCCTGGCAGCACATGTACCAGAGTGATGTCTGGTTCTTTCTCTCTCCTCCTATCCCTCTCATTAATAAATAAAGAAAATATTTTTAAAAAGAAATTAATAACATCTTTATCTATGTTATCAACTAATAATATAAATTCATTAAAATAACATATACCACCAAATATCTGGAAACTAGAATTTACAAATAGCTAACAATTAATCAAAGAATAAGTCAAAGTGGATTGGAGAAGTAACTAGAAATAAAATAAAATGTAAAAAAAAATGTGTGGAGTGTCACTAGAGAAGTGCTTAGAGTAAACAGAGTCCTTTGTTTCTTTGTCACAAAAAAAAGAGAATGATTTCAAATGAATGTTTCTCTTTCACCTTAAGAAATTAGAAAAGTCTGGGGCCAGGCAGTACCACACCTGGCTAAACAAACACACATTATAGTGCCCAAAGACCCAGGGTTAAGCTCCTGGTTTCAACCTGCGGGGGAAGCTTCACAAGTGGTGAAGCAGTGCTGCAGGTGTCTATCTGTCTCCCCCATCTATATCTTTTCTTCCCTTTTCAATTTCTCTCTGTATCTAACCAATAATAAATAAATAAAAATATTTTAAAAACTGAGTTCCCTGTTTCTTAAAAAAAATAATAAAAGTATTTTCCCCTTCTGTCCAAAATAAAACTTGAACTTGGTTTAGTGTATTACACCAAATCAAAGGACTATAAGGAAGAAAGGAAGGTTGTGGGGGTGGAGGGGAAAGGTGGAATGGTGAAAGTGTCCTGAGACATTTATCATGGGGAGATGAGAAATTGTACCCCCATGTCAGGAACTATGCTGTGAACAACTAACCCCTCAATAAAGTGAGAGTAAATAAAAGAAAGTAAACAACAATCAGACTACAAATAAATGAAAGAGAATCAGAAAATAATTAGAAGATAGCAGAAAAAATATCTGGTTCTTGGAAAACATCAATAAATTTGACAAAATATACTGATCAGGACAGTAAATTTGAAGACTTAAATTACCACTATCGGCACAAGGAGGGCTCTTTACAGTACTACACACAGAAAAAAAAAAAGAATGAAAAGAAAAAAAAAAAAGCAAAGCAAAGCAAAGAAAAAAAATGTAATGTTATCTGAAACTTTATGCCAGTAAATTAAACAACTTGAGTGGTCCAGGAGGTGGCGCAGTGGATAAAGCACTGGATTCTCAACCATGAGGTCCTAAGTTTGATCCCCGGCAACACATGTACCAGAGTGATGGCTGGTTCTTTCTCTCCTCCTATCTTTCTCATGAATGAATAAATAAATAAATTCTTTAAAAAAATTAAACAACATGGAGAAATTTCTCTAAAGACACAAAGTACACAAGGTTGGTCAAGCAGAAATCGATCATGAATATCTCTATAACATTTTCAGTTTAATATGAGATAAAGAACTCAATTGCAAAGGTTCCAGTGACTTCCACAATGAATTTTCCCACACATTCAAGAAGAAATAATGTCCACTTTATCCAAATTCTTCCAAATATTGAAAAGGAGGAAATATTCCCCAATTAATTGCAAGTAGACAGTATCACCTGATACTTAACTCAAAGGCACACAGACCAATAGTCCAGATGAACAAATGGAGCAAAAAATTCTCAAAACAAATTCAAAGTCCAATTATATATGAGACAGAGGCAGTAACTTGATGTGTGTAATTTAGAGTGGGAATGCAAAGATAAACATAGTTTTTTTAAACGTCTACAAAAGAATCAATAGAATTGACTACAGTACCACACTGGAAAGTAATTGAAACCACTTGATCTTATCAACAAGTGTAGAAAAAATATTTGACACAAACAAACGAAACAAAACGAACAAATCTCCAGTGCCTATTTCCTGATAGGATGACTGGGCAGAATGACTGTAGAAGGAAGAGCCTTGGGGTGATAAAGGCGTTGTTGGAAAGCCAGCAATGACAGACACCCCCACTCCCTGCTCTGATGTAGATACCCCGACTCTCTGCTTTGGTTCTGACACCCTAATAACTATGCAGTCACAGCCCCCCACCCACTTCGCACTTCCTGATCCTCACTGCACCCCCTCAACTTCTCTTATCTCACCCTCAGATACATCTAGACTCAAGGGTTCAATTGCCTCACCTCCTGAGTTCAATGGTGGACTGGCGTTTCTGGCACATCACTGAGGCTCAGTATGTGGTGCAGAGTCGGCAAAGTATCTCTCTGGATAGTGCGCCTGACTTGTCTACCACAGTCACAAGCCCGGCTTGAACCCAGCTCCTCGCACAAAGCTTTGGTGCTGTGGGATTGTTCCCTTTCGTTCTCTGCCTCTTTCTCTCTTAAAAAAGGGAGGGGCCTGGGTGATGGTGCGCCTGGTTGAGGGCACAGGTTGCAATGCACAAGGATCAGAATTCAGAACCCCGGTCCCCACCTGTAGGGGGAAAGCTTTGCGAGTGGTAAAGTAGTGCTGTAGGTGTCTCTCTTTCTCCCTCTCTCTCCCCCCCCTTCCCTCTTGATTTCTAGATGTCTCTGTTCAATTAATAAAGATAATTTTAAAAAGAAGAAAGAAAGAAAGAAAGAAAGAAAGAAAGAAAAAGCTGGAATAGTAAAGCCCAGTGATAACACTGAAACAAAAACAAAAAACAAAATCTAAAAATATTTGGTGAATAAACATGAATAAATGAGTATCTTACTGGATGGAAACTGAGTGTTTTGTTAGGTGGTGCTGTACCCAGTAGAGTGCATACTGTCATGTGGTGCTGTACCCAGTAGAGTGCGTACTGTCATGCACCAAGACCCTGCCACCCCCTGTGGTGGGAGGAAGCGTCATGAGTTATGGAGCACTGCTGTAGCTGTCTCTCTTTTCTCTCCTTCTTTCTCCCCAGTCCCTCTCTATCTCTGTCTCTATCAAAAAAGAAAGAAAAGAAAAGGAGAAAGAAAGGAAAAAGAAAACAAAAAAATAGAAGAACGGGAAAAGGAGAATAAAACGAAGGCCTCTGGAGACTGGATTATTTGTGCAGACACTAAGCCTCAGTGATCACTCTGGTGGAAAAATAAAAGAAAGGGAAAGAAGTGTGTTTGTGAGCACGAGGTAGCATTTTTTTGTATATTTATTTATTTCCCTTTTGTTGCCCTTGTTTTTTTATTGTTGTAATTATTGTTGTTGTTGTTACTGATGTTGTCATTGTTAGAAAGGACAGAGAGAAATGGAGAGAGGAGGGGAAGACAGAGAGGGGGAGAGAAAGATAGACACCTGCAGACCTGCTTCACTGCCTGCCTGTGAAGTGACTCCCCTGCAGGTGGGGAGTGGGGAGTGGGGAGCTCAAACCAGGATCCTTATACCCGTCCTTGCAGTTTGCACCACGTGTGCTTAATCCGCTGCGCTACCACCCGACACCAGGTAGCACTTATTTTTTAACCTAGTTTTTGCATGGGAAGCTATGACACAGAACCCTGTCAGGTTCCCAAAGTCTGTACATGTTCCTCATGTGGAAGGCCTGGATGCAGCCCCAGCTCAGACCCTGACTGTCTGCTCTGAACAGAAACCCGGCAGCTCCTGCCTTGTCCCGGGCCTCTGTTGAGAGCTGCCTCTGAGTGAGTTTCCTTACATCCTTACATCCATGCCCTCCTTTGCAGGTGCCTTACTGAGCTGCAACACCCCCTGTGGGGACAAAGGAACCCTTCTGCTGGTGAGTCTTTTTTTTAAAAATTTTTATTTAGAAAAAGGAAACATTGACAAAACCATAGGATAAGAGGGGTACAGCTCCACACAATTCCCACCACCAGAACTCCGTATACCAACCCCTCCACTGATAGCTTTCCTATTCTTTAACCCTCTGGGAGTATGGACCCAAGGTCATTATAGGATGCAGAAGGTGGGAGGTCTGGCTTCTGTAATTGCTTCCCCGCCGAACATGGGTGTTGACAGGTCAATCAATACTCCCAGCCTGTCTCCCTCTTTCCCTAGTGGGGAAGGGCTCTGGGGAAGCGAGCTCCAGGATACATTGGTGGGGCTGTCTGTGCAGGGAAGTCTGGTCGCATCCTGCTAGCATCTGGAACCTGGTGGCTGAAAAGAGAGTTAATATATAAAGCCAAACAAATTGTTGAACAATCATGGACCTAAAGGCTGGAATAGAACAGATGAAGTGTTGGGGGGTCCTCCATTTTGTAGATAGCTAGTAGTCTTAACTTCACAGCCACAGCCTAGGATTTCTCCCTGGAACCCGTGTTTCCATGGCAACCTGGTATGGAGACCAGGTACAGGGTGCTCAGTATCCCATGGGCTTGGGGTCAGAGGGAAGAAGTGGGAGCCCTGGCATCTATCTGGGTTTCCTGCAGGGTCTGTAGAGCTCAAGGTCCTGCCACCCTCCCGCAGTCATCACTTGTTCTCTGATGACCTGTCCTGTCAAAGTGCCATGCGTCTGGATGTGACAGTTTGCAGGCACATGGCTCTGCTCTCAGGAGTGGACTTCCCTGAGCAGTGGCACAGGGGACCTTCACGTTTGCCCAGCATTGCCCCCTTCCAAAGAGCCCCCTTGGGCTCAGACTCCTTGATTCTGACCCCTGAGCTGTGGTGGGGTTTGTGGGCACTGGCCTGGTTGGGAGCTTGGTCTGTATCAGCCCCCAGCCAGGATAATTAAGGGATGCAAGGAAGTGTGCCTTTCCACAGGATTATAATGATTCTTATTATTTCCCAAGTTAAATAAAGAAAACCCCAGGGAGTGGTGGAGGTTGAGAGGCATTAAGGAACAGTGGAGCTCAGCTCAGATACTGTCTGACAAGTTGCAAAAGCCTCTGGACTCCGAGAGAACAGTTTGACAAGTCTCAGGTGAAAACAAGAAGGGGCACTGGCAGTTTCTGCGGGAAACCCTCCCATGTGGAGAAGTGATGGGGAGGGGACTTGCCTTCACTTCACTGTTAAGAAGATTTGCCTGTTGACCTATTATGATTCTTCTAATTGGCCCTAAAATGCCCACTGTGCACTGAACAGCCTGAGAGATATTCCTGGAACATGTGGGCTGGCACTGAGTTCCCAGGGACTTGTCTGTTCCCCCCCCCCCCCCGAAGAGACTGGCCTGTGGGCCTGCTTCTGGCAGGGACAAGAGTGATAATTACTGGTACAGAGTTGTAGTGGTAGAGCCCCTGTCTCTCCTGATCAGCTTCAGGGTTTAAAATGTTTGGCTTTTTTCTTTTAATTTTATTATCTTTATTTATTGGACAGAGACAGCCAGAAATTGAGAGGAGGGGGGAGATAGAGAGGAAGAGAGACAGACAGATACCTGCCGACCTGCTTCACCACTCGTGAAGCTTTTCCCCTGCAGGTGGGGACCGGGGGTTTGAACCTGGGTCCTTGCTCATTGTAACATGTGCACTCAACCAGGTGCACCACCACCCAGCCCCCATGCCACAGGTTTTTCTGAGCTATTGAACCCCTTGTTCAAATATTCCCTATTTTGGGGCTGAGTAGTGGTTCCCCTGGTTAAGCATACATGTTACAGTTTGCAAGGACCCAGGTTCAAGCCCCTGTCCCTTACCTGCAGGGGAAGCTTCGCAAGTGGTTACGCAGTGCTACATATTTTTCTGTTTCATTTGAAAAAATTTATTTATTTATTGTTGGATAGAGACAGAGAAATTAAAGGGGAGGGGGGATAGGGAGAGAAACAGAGAGACACCTACAGCCCCACTTCATCACTTGTGAAGCTAAGGACTTCAACCCAGGTCCCTGTGCAATGTAGTGTGTGTTTACCCAGGTGTGCCACCACCTGGCCCTGATATTTCTCTTTCTTCCTTTCTGTCTTCCTCTTCCCTCTCAATTTCTATCTCTATATAGTAAATAAATATTAAAAACAAACAAACAAAAATCCCTCAAATATTCCTTACCTAAATCCTGATTTCTCCAATTCCTCCAAGACTGAGGCTTCAGGGAAACAAAACCATCAAAACTACTCATGTATTTATTCCCTGAAGAGTTCTCTCATACAGTGTTGGACTGGACTATCACAGTACCTGCCTAAACAGGTGTGTCTGCCCAAGACTGTGACAGGGGACCAGAAAAGAGAAGAAACAGAGCCTATGGAATAGCAAATTAATAAATAGAGGCAGGAGTCTATAAGTCTGGGTTCTGGACTAAGTCCAGAGAAACTTCTAGTATGCAGGGAACTGCATGATATGTGGGCTAGACAGATGACTTGGATGCTGGGTCAGTTAGAGTCCTGGTGGGAGTATATTAGGCATTAAGCCAGCCCCCCCCCGCCCCATCCTGCATTGCTGATACTATGGCCTATTTACATAATCATTGTTTTGCCTGAAAGATCCCCATCCATCCCATTGATCTATCTTCTTTCTACCTCGAGACCCACCCTGCCTGCGGGGTAACATTAATCCCACCTGCTAAAACCCTCGCAACAGTTGCTAAGGAAGCTTCCACCTTCCCAGCCTGCTTTTGCCTTTCTCCACCCCCTTTCCTAGCCATTTCTGTTTCTGACTTGCCACTTCCGTTTTTTTATATGTTTACTTATTTATTTAAGAAAGGAGACATTAACAAAACTGTAGGATAGGAGGGGTACAACTCTACACAATTCCCACCACCCAGTCTCCATATCCCATCCCCTCCCCTGATAGCTTTCCCATTCTCTATCCCTCTGGGAGCATGGACCCAGGGTCATTGTGGGTTGCAGAAAATGGGAGGTCTGGCTTCTGTAATTGCTTCCCCACTGAACATAGGCGTTGACTGGTCAATCCATAGTCCCAGTCTGCCTCTCTCTTTCCCTAGTAGGGTGGGGCTCTGGGGAAGCGGGGATCCAGGACATATTGGTGGGGTCGTCAGTCCAGGGAAGTCCGGTCGGCATCATGCTGGCATCTGGAACCTGGTGGCTGAAAAGAGAGTTAACATACAAAGGCAAACAAATTATTGAACAATCATGGACCTAAAGGCTGGAATAGTGCAGATGAAGTGTTGGGGGAGGGTACTCTGCAGACTTTCAGGTATATATTTTTTCCCTGGTTTATGGACACGTGTGAACATATGGTCTATCTCAGGGGACCTATATCTATATCTAGGTTTGGGGACTTTATTGGGGAATGGAACACCTGGAATGAAATTAGAGAATACTATGAAGGGAAAGTGATGAAGCTGAAGGGTTGTCATTCCACACCTGAAGTCTCTGGACACAATCTGAAGTGAAGCATGCTGGGGTGGCACTCATTGCTTTGATTAGGTTGTGATCGGTGGATGCAATATTATTTTATATGAATTGAGAGAAGCATGCAGGAAAGTGGGCCCCACCCTAAGCCACTTCTGGTTTTATCCTATAAAAGCACTGGCTCTCTGATCAATAGATCCTTTTTGCATTACCATGCTGCCACGAGTTCCTGAGTCATCTATCTCCCATATTGCTGAGTGAGTAATAGCCCAGGCTGAGTCCAGTCAAGTTCTCTCCAACCCAGAGAGCACGCACCCAGGGAAGAGGCACCCCTACGCTAGCCTGGCAGGAATATTTGCAAAAATGGCTCTTTTGGAGTTGGGGAGGTGGCTTGGAAAGTAGGGTGCACTGTCAGGTCTTGGGCTCCATACCAAACCCACATGTGAATTCCAGGGCGAGACAAGAGCAACTCCATGGAAGGCAATGTGGTCTTTTGGTATCTTTCACCTTCCTTTTTATCTCTTTAATTCTGTCTTATTTATTAAAATACAAAATAAACATTGGGCCAGTAAGTTGGCTCAGCACTAGAACACATGCTTGAAATCCTGGGTTTGATCTCTGGAATTGTAGAAGGGAAATAAAAATGAAGAAAAAATTGGATCTCTTTGGAGAGTGTCAAATGCCCCGTGACATCAAAAGAATTGCCTATGTTTCCATTTGGTTAAAAAGGGGGACTTGCATTTGATTTATCTCCTTTGCATAGTCTGATAATTATATAATTTCACTGCTATAGTTGGAACTCACATTTCATTAAATATAAGATAATATGAAATCATTTTCCTAATTCTTAGAATTATCGTTAGTATTTTTAATGTTGATCTAGGGAATGAGTCCAGGGCCTTATGCATGTAAGATATTGCTGACTGATACTCTGGCCCAATTTTTCATTTTCTTCAGGAAAAGAGGGAAGAGAGGAAGATAGATAGATAGATAGATAGATAAAGAGAGAGAAAGAGACAGAGACAGAGAGCCAGAGACATACAAAAAAGGAAGGAGATCTGCATTTCCAAGAAGGTATTTTCCTTTTTTTTTGTTTTTTCTTCTTTTGCCTCTGGGGTTTTTGCTGTGGCTCAGTGCTGGCACTACGAATCCACTGCTCCTGGTGGCCACCCCCTCCCCCCATTTTACTGGGTAGGACAGAGAGAAATTGAGAGAGGGAAGTAGGGAGAAAGAGAGATAGATGCCTGCAGACCTGCTTCACAGCTTGTGAAGTGTCCCGCCTTGCAGATGGGGAGTTGGAGGCTCAAACCCAGATCCTTGCACTTAGTACTATGGGCACTTAACAGGGTGTACCACTGCCCACCCCTCTCTGCCTTTATTAAATAAATAAATAAATAAAACATTTAAAACAAAAATATTTAAAAAAATTTAAATGATGTCCAGATGAAAGGAGATGTTAAGCCCCTCTGCTGCTTGCCTGAACCAAATGAATTCCATGAAGTCAAAGCTCTCCCCGACAAGTTCCTACACCCCTCTTCCTCATCCCTTTATCCCTACCTAGTACCAAGGAGCTAGGAAAAGGCACTGGGCAGTTAGTTTCTCCTGTCTTCTTCTGACTGGCCTGGTACGAAAACCATCCTTTCTTCTCCCAAACGCCTGTCCCATTGCACTGGTTGGTTTCTGTGCCCACCCAGTGTTCCAACCTGGCTCTGGTGGCAGAAGTGACTTGGGTCTGCTCCCAGGGAAGCTGGGCCAGCCCCAGGGGAAATCCTGCGATTTGCAGTTTGCATCCTGACTTGGGCTGCTTTTCGGGGCGTATCAGCAGTAAATCAGGGCCAACGTGTTTATTTCAGCTGCCACGCTTGCTCGGGGTGACTAATTGGCTCTCTGATTAGACTGGTGTTTCAATCTATTACTCGAGGAGCCCGCCGCCTCTCTCTAGCCGGTCGCTAGCCACGGAGACTGGAAGCTGAGCGGAGTAATTAGGACAGAGCCCGGCAGAGGCCTGAGCGCTGACGGCTGTTAGGTGACCAGTGAGATGTGAAGGGTAACTTCAAAGTTGGCGACTCTGATTAGAACTGATAACTTTCATTCCCACAATGAGTGAAAATTGCTTTGTTTTATGTCTCTGCTGCTCAGCAGTAGCAGAGCTTCTCTGCAGGCGTCCATCATTCTGCAGTCCGTTCAAGTGTGACCCGGGAAGATTTCATATCTGCCAGGCCCAGCTGAACCCGTGGCCCCTGGAGGCCGCCGCCATGCGGCCCTCCTCAGCTGTCCCACAGGGACTCGGCAGACACTCAGGCTTTATCAGTGAGGCCCGATTGCCCTCTCTTTCCTGCTGCACTCTTATTTCCTCCCAAAATATTTCTCCTTAGTTTCCATCAATTTCGTCACCCTGCCAAGTGCTCACAGCTGGGCCCGGCCCTGATGGCTCTGTGTTGTGCTGCCCAATAGGTGTTCCGAAACTAGACATGCTGCCCGCTGCCCCTAGGTCACTGCCTGCTGTCCGCCTATAGTGCAGGTTGGTTCCCTCTCCTTTCTCCTTGGATGAGGTCTGGTGCTTCTGCAAGTGCTGCAGACTGTAGGTGTCCCCCTACACAGGTCACACTTTCAGATGAGAAAAGACGTCGCATTTCAGATCATTCCCACTGCCTTTCTGCTTCAGAGTCGCAATGCCAGACAGGTTCTTATTTTTTATTTTTCTATTTTATTATCTTTATTTATTGGACAGAGACAACCAAGCTCAAGGACTCGCTCAAGGATCCCCGTTCAAGCCACCAGTCCCCCACCTGCAGGAGAGTCAGTTCACAAATGATAAAGCAGGTCTGCAGGTATCTATCTTTCTTTCTCCCTATCTTCCCCATCTCTCTCTATTTCTCTCTGTCCTATCCTATTAAGAAAAAAAAAAAGGAAAAAATGGTCTCCAGGGGCAGTGGATTCATAGTGCAAGCACCATGTCCCAGGGATAACCCTGGAGATGGTGAGAGAGAGAGATAGAGGGAGAGAGAGAGATAGAGGGAGAGACAGGGTGTTGGTATGCTTCTAAAAACCCCTTCTGTTTCATTAGTTTAATCCCCCCTGCTTAACACTATTCTATTTACATAACCACTTCATTCTATTTACATAACCGCTGTTAACAAGCACCACCCTCCCTCCAGGGCATTGGTGGTTCAGTGGTAGAATTCTTGCCTGCTCTGCCCCCTTTCCTTGTCACACCCTGATTTTCACCAGTCACTTTTCTCTCCACCCTCTCTGCGTCGCATCCTGTTCCCACCCTACTGGGCTAGTATATTTATAAGGACAAGATTGTAGTTTTCAGTTTAGCTTAGCTTGGTGTAGATTGCGCAACGTCCTGCATGAATAAAGAGATACTGTGTACAGCTCAACCATGAGTCCCTGGTAGTCTGTTACCCGCCCGTAACAACATATGGTGCCTACAATGTGGGACCGGACCTGCGCAACTCCCAGATAAGTGAAGACTTTGCCTACCTATGCACTATGGTCTTCTCTTCTGCTTACGAAGAGGTTTGCCAAAGCCTCTACTGTTTCATCATGAGACAGTTACTCTGTCTCTGGAACATTTTGCTGTGGGCCACACTTTATTTCCCTGACCGGGAATTTTGGTTTCTTGTGACCCTAATCATAGAGCTTGGGAGATGCACAGAGATTTCTCCTTGGACTTTCTGGATTCCCTTGCCCATGTTTCCCTAGGAGAAGGACTGCATTTTGCTCCAGGCCACAGTTTGGTTCTTTATGACTGTGATCGTAGACCTTGGGATATGCATGGGGATTTCCACTGGGACTTTCTGGACTTCTCACATGTTTCCCATAGAGAAGGACTACTCTAATTTGAGGAACGTTCTCCAGTACCCTGGCAGTCCCCAAGAATGGAGACATGTGGTTAGTTCTACTCTCCTGATTGGATTCTTTCTTCGATGGGAAGACGCTTTTAAAAATGGGTGTCTGAAGCAATCCAGCAGGAACAGTCAGAAGCACCCTAAATAGAATTTCGAGGAGCTTTTTGGACTAGGACGCCCTCCGGGGACTCTTGATGCTACATGGTGAGATCTGTTTCGTAAGAGAGTGATTTGAATGACTGAATTTTTGTTTGACATTGACTTAAAAAAAAATGCTGGATGCAGCCATGATTTCTAGAGACATTCAGCAACAATCCAAAAAATTGTTTTTTCCCCTCCTTTGATTTCTTTTTTATGTCTTGGCATAAATCTGAAATGTTTAATCCTGAAACAGTATGAGTTATGGGTGGGGCAGATAGTGCAATGATTATGTTAATTATTCTCATGCCTGAGGCTTCTACCGTGGTTCTTCTGTTTACCTTTCCACATTTTATTGAGCTTAAACTGTTTAAACAACCTTAAAATCATACTAGAAAGGACTTCCAATTATAATGGTGTTATCAATTATAGTAAACTTCTATTCTGCTACAAGTTTTGTTTGACAAGTAAGTGAATTTCAGCTGTCAAGTCTTCACATGAAAAAGCATCTACTCAAATGGAATTCCTGGAAATCCATTTGGACCTGTTCTCTGACATCGCCCACAAGATGGAATGACTACAACACACCCCTGGAAACCAATGATGTGACCTGGCATGACCGGAAGAAACAGATTCACAGACTCCAAAGCTCATTCTCTACAGAAAAGCAGAATTCTGGTGGCTGACATTCCCCATCGAGACAGACATGCAGCGTTTCACCCCTTGGTTGGACTGACACCTCCATTGGACTTACTGGTACACGCTGCTGTGTTTCTCAAAGACTAACTTCAGCCAATTGCCTTGAGACTTTATAGACCATGTTCCTCGCCTGCAGGCTCTTCCCCAGAGACAGAAAACTCTCCCACCTTACTAGGTTATGCCCACAGAGGCAGGAAACGCGCTTTGAGGCAAGAGATGCCCCCAGAGGCATGAAGCGTTCCCAGAGGCAAGAAATGCCCCTTCGCCTGCTAGGCCTTGCCCTTTGAGTCAAGAAACGTTCCCTTTGGCGTCACACTGATTATTGCTGCTCACCTATTTTATCTTCCATGTCTTATGCCAGTTCTTTTGAAAACGCCTATATGATATAGGTTTCTGTTCACCCCACAATCCTGATACTATGGCCATTAGTTAAAAAGAAAGGGGGAATTGTTGGTATGCTTCTAAAAACCCCTTCTGTTTCATTAGTTTAATCCCCCCTGCTTAACACTATTCTATTTACATAACCACTTCATTCTATTTACATAACCGCTGTTAACAAGCACCACCCTCCCTCCAGGGCATTGGTGGTTCAGTGGTAGAATTCTTGCCTGCTCTGCTCCCTCTCCTTGTCACACCCTGATTTTCACCAGTCACTTTTCTCTCCACCCTCTCTGCGTCGCATCCTGTTCCCACCCTACTGGGCTAGTATATTTATAAGGACAAGATTGTAGTTTTTAGTTTAGCTTAGCTCGGCTTAGATTGTGCTGCGTCCTGCATGAATAAAGAGATATTGCGTACAGCTCAACCATGAGTCCCTGGTCGTCTGTTACCCGCCCGTAAAGCCAGCCCGGCAAAAACAACAACAGGGGGAGGGAGAGACAGGGAGAGAGAGAGGGGGAGAGAGAGAGATAGAGGGAGAGAGGGGGGGAGAGAGTGAGGGAGAGAGGGGGGAAAGAGAGGGAGAGATAAAGAGGGAGAGAGAGAGAGAAAGAGAGACATGTGTAGCTCTACTTTACCACTTGCAAAATTTACCCCTTGCAGGTGGGGACCGAGGGCTTGAATCCGGGTGCTTGTGCATTTTAATATGTGTGTTCAACCAGGGCACCATCACCTGGTCCTTTTTATTTTTTATTTTAGTGAGAGAGATACAGAGAGAAACACATACACACACACACACACACACACACACACACACACACACACACACACCAGTGCACTGATTAGCCTCTGGCTTATGTTGTTGCTGAGTATTGAACCTGGGACCTCAGAGCTTCATGTATGAAAGGCTTTTGCAGAACCATAATGCTGTCTCCCCAGCCCCCTGGAAGGGGTTCTTTGCTCACTCACTCTATTGTTCAGCTGAGGGAAATGGGATGCCACTGAATGCTGAGGATTTCTCAAGCCCACACAGTAGATAGGGGGAGGGAGGCTGCTGACTGTCCCTGCTGATGTCACGCTATTTATTTCACTGTGGGGACATAGGGGCTTGTGAATCCCATTGCCCGGTGGTGGGGTGGTGATGGTGGTGTGTATGGGGTGGTGTGTAGGGAGGTTTCCCATAAAGAGAAAACTTTGTGTCTCTCCTCTTCTTACAAAGCCACTTGCAACTTGTCCTGCTGGATCATTTACCTCATTTACCCATTTTGTTTCTTCTTCTTTTTTTTTTTTTTGGTTAAGAGTTTTATTTTTATAAGAGACAGATAAATGCCAGAGCACTACTTACTTCTGCCATGTGCAGTGCTGGGGATTGAACCTGGGGTGTCTCAAGTTTTTGAGTCCTGGGTTCTGCTGCTGAGCCACCTACTCAGCCACTCAGTCACTGTTAATCACGTCCCAGAGTGGTCAGTCTTACTCTCTAAACAAAGCAGAACCAGGGTTTGTTCTCCAACACAGAAACTCAAAGCAGGGCATAAAAGTAATATCAGAGGTTGGATGGTGTCTCGTCTGCTGGATCCGTAGGTCACCATGCATGAGGGCCTGGGTTCACACCCTCAGTCTTCAGGGGTGAAGCGTCACAAGAGTTGGAGGAGTGTTGCAAGGGTCTCTCCCCCCGCCTCTCTCTTTCTCCCTCTATTTTTCTCTGCCTCTCACTGTATACTAAAAAGAAAGGAAAAAAAAATTGGCCACCTGGACTGGTGGAGTCTTGTAGTCAGGGAGCCCCAGAGATAACCCTGGTGGGGCAATTTTTAAAATTTTCTGTTTGGTTATGCTCATTCGAGTGTGTCTAGAACATTCTCTCTTTCCGCTAGGTTTCTTCAGAAGAAAGCCACATTTGTGTGGTCCAGATAAGAGTGTTGGGCGGCATCCTCCATGGGTGGGAGTGGGAGCTTTGTGCTCCAAGATAGTACCACAAGACCATCTTTTTAGTGATACGTGCTATTAACTCAGCAATTAATTTTCTCTTTGCACTAAATTCTTGTCCCCATTGCCTTAATAGAACTGATTATTCATCAATAATAAAGTGGCAAATTCATTATATTCTAATAATCTGACATCAAATATTAAATCTCATTATACGATTGGCTGGGGATTTATGAGACCATTAACTAACACAGGTAAGCAGCTCATCTTCTGCACGGAGGGACAAGCACTGGGAAACTGAAAGGCGCAGGGTTGCATCTTCGTCCCCTCAGTAAACTGATTCAGTAAATGCCATTGGAAGCAAACTGGTCTTTGGGCTTTGCAACGAGAAGCCCTGGGAGAAACACGCTATGACTTTGTCGCTTTGATTGAGCACAGGAGGCTTCCTACTTTCTTTGAGGTTGACCACCCACACTCACAGGAGAAGCCCTGTCTGACATCCTCCATGCTCTCAGTTACACTGACTTAAGGGCAGTGACCACATACCCGGCCTCAGAGTCTCAACTTATATTGGTATGTGCTGAGAACAACACATGAATGCAGTTGTCCTGGTCTTCTGGGCTTCTGTCCTTTCCTTGTGACCTTATCACTAAGGATAGATACCTAAACTCACACTGAAGTACAGAGAACGCCTCTCATCCAGCCCACCTTTCTGGAAGGCATTCAAAATGTCTTAGGAATGTCATTTGTTAACCTTGTCTTCACAATCCCAACACCTGGGCTGGGCAGTTCTGTCACTGGGCAGTTCTGTCACTTCCACTGACATAGCATCATGACCCGGAAGAGTCCTGCCTTTGTCTTTTCATTCCCACCTCCTTGTCCTCTGGCTGTCAGGCTTATAACTGGGACTCAGTGCCAGCACTATGAACCCACTACTCCTGGCAGCCATTTTTTCCATTTTTATTAGACAAGACAGAGAGAAATTGAGAGAGGAGGGGGAGATAGAGAGGGAGAGAAAGATAGACAACTGCAGACTTGCTTCACCACTTGTAAAACTTGTCCCCTGCAATTAGGGAGCTGGGGGCTCAAACCCAAATTCTTGAGTGTCCTAGCACTTAGTACACGTACACTTAATATGGTACGCCACTGTGGGGGGCCCCTGTCTTGTCAGTTCTCTGAGATTACCCTCCTCTACCGGGCTAGCTTCGCAGGTGGGAGAGAGAGACGACCGGGGACTCATGGCTGAGTGGTACGCAGTTCAGTCTTTATTCATGTGGAACACAGCACAATCTAAGCTATCTCTAATCACAATCTTGTCCTTATATATCCTGAGGTGGAAGAGTCAGGTCAGAAGAGGATGTACATAGGATAGGGGTTGGGGAGAAGGAAAAAGTGTGCAAAACAGTGAGGATTAAACCAATGCCCTGGAGGCAGGGCGGTGGTTAGTTAACAGTGGTTATGTAAATAGAATACAATGTTAAGCAGGGGGGATTAAACCAATGAAACAGAAGGGGTCTTAGAAGCAGAATTTAGAAGCATACCAACACTCCTCTGTCTTCAGTATTGTGTTCTTGCCATGTGGGGAAGTAGGAGGAAAAAAAGGACCTTTTATGCTTTTCAGTTTCAGGGCTGAGATATTTTTTTTAAAAAGCCCAAATACCTAAAATGCTCAGGGCCAGGTGATTCTTTATTGTTTGAATCCCAATATACTAAAGAACATTTTATTTGTTTTATTTTAATAATCAGAGATACAGTAAAAAGACACAGAGAGTGACCAAAGAACTGTTCAGTTCTGGTTTATGGTGGTGTGGGGAACTGAACCTGGGACTTTGGAGTCTCATGTATAAAAGCTTTTTTTGCATAACCATTATGCTATCTTTCCCATCCTGAACCCCAAGTTCTCCTGGGCTTCATCGGTTTACTTATGATATACTCATGGTGCACTGTTCTGCTTTTGTAATGTTTGCACCAGGACCACCTACATCCCTACCTACACCTCTGGATGAATGTGGGTGATTCCAGACTTTAGGATACCATTTCTTCATTGTCTTTTCTCCCATGTGGGGACTGGACCTTCCCCTCAGAGTGTATATTTCCGACACTTCTTCATAAGACTTGCCTCAAGCTTTAGCTTGGCTTAGCTCCCTCTATGCCCATTTTCAGTCACGTGTGAAGACTGGCTGAGCCATTCATTTAGAAGGAGATCCCGTCCGCCTGCTGTGGACAGCAGTGGTGAGGAGCTCCAGCAAGGAGACAGGAGCCAGACACTCTAATTTCTCCTGTGTCATCCACCATGTTTATAGATTCCCAGCTGTCATACAAATAGAAGTTTTTTTTTTTTTACCATCATTATTCCAGGTTTATGGAAACAGGATTGCTCAAAACTCAGTCATATCTCTTATATGCAAATGACAAAACACTGAGCTCTCCAATTTGCATCAACGTATTTCTTGTTTTCAAGGAGGACCTGAGAACAGCTGTGCTGTGAAGGAGCTACTTCCTGAGCAGCAAACATGGGCAGCTCCATCACTGTGAATTAGACGGACGCAGACACTCACTTCCACTAACTCATCCTGCTTCCGTAGGCTCTTTGGCACCTCGGTGCATCCTCTTGTGAGCACTGGGTAGAGCAGTGCACCCCAGGAGGTCACCTCCAGATACACACATCCTCATTGCTCAGAGCACTCAGGACAAGCTTGAAGGCTCCTATTTCAGGGGAAATGCAAATGCCATGGGGGGGGGGCACACTTTCCCACCTAAGCAGATGGATGAAAAGCAGAAAGTAATTCAGGCTTTGACATAGAGTTGAGGGGAGGGAAGCACAGGCAGCTTACTGGACATATTACTGGGGACTTCCAGCAAGCACACTTAGCATGCATGGAGACTGTCCTGGAATTATCAGCATAAAGCACCAAAAAAGGCCAGAGGATAGTGTAGTGATAGAGTACCGGACTTTAATGCTTAAGTCCCGGAAGCTGCAGGATCCATCCCTAGCACTGTCATATGCTAGAACTGAGGATTGCTGTGCTCTCTTTCTCTTTCTCCTTCTCAAAAAATAAAATCTTAAAAAGAAGAGCAGCAAATAAAGTGCACATTGACAGCTGGCAGTGGATGGACTATTGGGTTGTTGATACCAATGAGATCAGCCCTGGCTATAGTGGTGGTAGGGGGCTGCAGAGGACCCAGAAGGCTGAGTGCCCAGCTTGGGTTCTTGCCCAGAATCCTCTGTCAGCAGCTCCCTCAACCCACTTTAGATGACAAACTATTTTATTTCATTTTATATTTATTTTATTTATTTATGAGCAAGATGCAGCGAGGAAGACACACACACACACAGAGAGAGAGAGAGAGAGGGAGAGAGAGAGAGAGATAGAGAGAGGGGGGAGGGAGGGAGTCCAGTGTACTGCTCAGGCTCAGCTCTGGCTTATAATGGTGTTGGGGATTGAACTTGAGCCCTTAGAGCCTCAGACATGAATGTCTTTTGCATAATCATTATGCTCTCTGCCCAGCCCAGATGATAAAATTCAAATGGCAGAGTTCATTTCTCATGAAATAAAAAAAGGACATGGACACACAGACAGAGAAGAGATGCAGAATTTGAAAAATTAAGAAACCATCTGCAGACCTTAGAAGGAGTTTAAAGCAATTAGTTTTTGTCCAAAAAATGACCCAAATGTGATGAGTTGTGGCCCCAAAGATGAGCCCACAGATTGCTGACAGCAGGTGAAAAAGAGGATTTGAGCAAAGGTAGCCAAGCAGGTTGGATGTGACCTTGTCACCATCCTGAGGACAGTGGCTGTGTGCTTGACCTTCAACCAGAACCCTTGTTAGGCATCTCCAGCTCTAAGGAATGGGATTCAGAGTTTTAGGCCAAAGACATGGCTGTGGGCTTAGAATACAGTGGGATTTGAATTCCTCTTGACACTTGGGTCTTGTGTATCACAGCTCCCCTTACCTTCTTCATTCAGAGATGAAGGCATCCCTAAATAGAAAAGGAGGCAAGCTTGGCTTATGGTGGCTTCTTGACATATCAGAGGCCATTACAGCCTAGAAGTCCAATATTCTCTGAGATTTTTGTTGGGGTTGACTCTCCTCTGTGGGTGAGACTCTGGGAATACCACTTGCCTGGGACCAACATAGTCTTCATTCTACTGCTTGCTTGTCCCCAGGCTTGGGCTCAGAGTGAAAGTGGAGGTAATTCCTTTAGCAGATTTAATTTCCTTTTTTTTTTCTATAGAAGCAAACAAATGTGTTTATTTAGGGTAGAGACAGAGAGAAATTGAGAGGGAAGGAGGATATTCACACAGAGAGAGATAGAGAGACCTGCAACATCATTTCTCTGCTTGTGAAGCTTCCTGGCTGCAGGTGGATGGAGGACTTGAGCCAAGGTCCTTGCCAAGTGTGATGTGTGTGCTCAACCAGGCACACCCTGTTCAGACCTCACCTTTGATTTCTCTCATTGGTTTTAGGGCCCAGGAGCCTCTATCTCAGTATTGCCTAAGAGCTGGAGCTTGTAGTGCAGTAGGAATATTGTAGATTGAAATCTGTGTTTCTGATTGGTTCCCCACAACATGCAAGAAACACCCGCCTTGACTCTGAAGCACACTGGCATGTTTTTAGAGCAGCCATTCACCCATGGCCCTAGTCCTCTGACCAGAGAATCAGACAGCTCACGTATTCTTCAATCACCATACCCAAGGAGCACCAACAGGATAAACATCAAAAGATAAACTCAAAGTACAACAACATGCGCTGTGTTGAGAAACATAAACTCAAAAAGTCAACCACAAGAGAAACTTGTGCAGGCAGCAAGAGCAAAGCAGCTCATCACACTCAAGAGAGTTTCAACAAGATTAACAAGGCATTTATCATTGGAAACAATGGAAGATGGAAGGAAGTGAGAAGATGTATTCAAAATATCTAAGGAAAACAAGCTCTCACTCATTTTTCTTACATATAGCAAAAGCATCTTTCGAAAATGAAGGTAAAAAGAAGACATTCCCAGATAACAAAAAACTTACACAGTGGGTTGCTAGAAAAGGACATTTCTTTAGACTGAAAACAAATAACTCTACACAAGTACTTCAGTACCACATGAAAAACAAAGACTACAGATAAAAGTAATTATATAATTAAAAAGACAGCGTAAATGCATATTTCTTCCTTTCTTAGCTGATTTAAAAACCAGTTGTATAAAAGAAGGAGGTTTATAATTGTATTTTGGGGCTATAGCACTGTGATGTACTTGATAATAATGGCACAGTAGAAAAGGAGGCAGATAAGTATTGGATTAAGGAAGTGATACCAGACAGTAACTCAAATCCAAAACATAAATAAAGAGATTCAACACTATTAAATAAGGTTAATATGGGAGTCGGGCGGTAGCACTGTGGGTTAAGCACACGTGGTGCGAAGTGCAAGGACAGGGATAAGGATCTCGGTTTGAGCCCCTGGCTCCCCACCTGCAAGGGAGTCGCTTCACAAGTGGTGAAGCAGGTCTGCAGGTGTCTGTCTTTCTCTCCCCTTCTCTGTCTTCATCTCCTCTCTCCATTTCTCTCTGTCCTATCCAACAACAACGACATCAATAAAAACTACAATAAAACAACAAGGGCAACACAAGGGAATGAATAAATAAATACATATTTAAAAAACTATAAAAATAAGGTTAATAATATAATAAATGCTGTAAATACATATTCTTCTTTCTTCCAAAACCCTTTTTAAGAAGAGGTAAAATTATATAAAAGTAATAACTTACCAAGGTATTGTTGGGCTGGTAACATACATAGATGTTACCATAAGATAGCATAGGAATGGGAAGACTAGAACTATATGGGAGTAGATATTTCTATATGTCAAAAAAATTAAAATATTTAACTCTAAAGTATATTTTGATATATTAAGATGTTTATGGCATGTTCTAGGGTAATCATTAATAAAATAATAAAAATATTGTAATTGAAAATAGCCATTTATTTCTGTGAAACAAATCAGAAAAGAGAGACATTTAGACAAATAAAAAATTGAAAGACATAAATCCAGATACATGAATAAAAATATCCAATGTGAATGAATTAGACATTATAATCAAAAGACAATTTTTTTGCCAGATTGGATTTCTAAGTGAAATTTAATTAAATGTTGTCTATAGAAGGTACACTTAAGAATCAAATATGCAAATAAATTTAAACTAAAAGGGTGAAAAGTTCTACTGTATAAAAAATAATAAAAAGGGAGTTGGGCACTAGTGCAGTGTGTTAAGTACACATGGTGCAAAGCGCAAGGACTGGCTAAGGATCCTGGTTCAAGGCCCCAGTTTCCCCACCTGCAGGGGGGTCACTTCACCGGCAGTAAAGCAGATCTGCAGGTGTCTCTCTTTCTCTCCCCCTCTCTGTTTTCCCCTCCTCTCTCTGTTTCTCTTTGTCCTATCCAACAATGATG